>NW_027273876.1:935000-1571000 GCF_046630095.1 Trachinotus anak | reverse complement strand
TTGGTCTGGTACTGAAAGTTATAATCCCTCTCCAGGAAAGTCCTTGCATTTAGACTAATAGAATTATTTTATCCTGTTTTTCAGGGGGCTGCAGAGCTATTAACTCTCCTGTTTTGATGTTTTCTGGTCACAGCTCATTTTTCACTTCATTCTGTGTAGCTCTTTTCCTGTGTGCTGTGTGTATTTATTCACTCTGTTCAGCTGCTTTTACTATTTCTTCATCCAAACAAATTGAAGTGAATTATTGTCACGTGTCCACATGCACAGACTCTGGTTGGGTGACTGATGGCAGAAACATATTAATGAATTTTACAAGTTGCAAACCTGAGCCAAGACTTGCCTGCGTGTTTGCCAGCCAGCGCTTTTTCTAAAATTGTAATCATGTCCCAGTTACTGGTGTGTTTCAAATGAGATACTGAAGCTCCGTGGAAGGTTTAACACGCCACTTACAACAACGTGTTATTATCTTTGTGTTGTCTGACACTTTGCTCTTGGCTAAATGCTCTTGGTTTTCAGCTTCTCTCAACTTAGAGTTTGTATATTAAATGATGCCGTGTGCTAATGTTTAACAGTCTAACAGCTGCAGTGCTGTGGTGGAACTTAATATCCATATATTATCTCCATAGTAGAGCAAGTCTTGTATAAAATTGTTGGTTATATGAGCCAAAGTGGCCAGTGGTATAGATAATCTTAGCAGATGCACATTTCATTTGCATTAGGCTGTCGTCTGATAATTATTGGCAGCCTGACAGCTCAGGATCTCACATCTGTCAGTCTGTCTGCTGCTCCACACGTCTGACAGTGTGGAAACATATTTTGTGTTCTCATGGAAGGAATACATAAACAGTGAATGAGGCTGTGTGGTGCTTTGTGGTTTTCTTCCACATTCTTCTGTTTTCATATATTTTATTTTTGCAGCAGCAGGTCACAGAACTAAAGCATTACTTATTTGGATATTTAATCATGATAATAGCTCTGCTGTACTCGCCACTGGCCCAATGCTTCGTTTGGACTTGGGGGAAATGTCATCCAAAATCCAGCATCCTATAAATCTTGGTGTTGTTGTTGTATTTTGTGTTTTGGAACATTTTAAGGCTACACATTATTCATTTTACTTATTAAATATCCTCTGGCTCAGGATTGGAATAATTTAGACTTGTTAAATAGAGTGAATGTGAAAGCAAATTCCTCACAATACCTGACCCTAACCCTGGCCAAAAAGAGCAGCTTCTCTATTTCATCGTTTACTGAAGTTTGATTGAAATACTTTAGATTTTTTTACTTAACTTCAGAAGTCTCACATTCCAACATTATGTACACACTAATTCACTTCAGAGACATAATGTAGTTGCAATGTCTGTGATTCCATTCCAGATCTCATTCAAATGCACTCAAATCATTTACTGAAACAACAATATTCAAAATTGTTTTCAAAGCATTAAAAGGGTTTCCATAGATGATTTTTATACAACTTTACCCAGAACTAGACTTAAAAACTGGATATTTCAGTGTCTATTCTTAGAGTTTTCATTCATTAGTATTCTTGTCCAGGCAGTAAGTAATCCAGGCCATCACCTCTCACTGGGAGGGAGACTTTTTCAGTGTCCACGTCAAGTAAAATGTAAAAGACAAAGAATAATTTGTGTTCTCGTGTCCAGTGATCTGCTGCTACTACTGTTTTAATTCCCTTGTGGTTTTAGCTACTAGTGATTTGCCACTGGGCAGCTTAAAAGATAAATGACACCTCTTGTATCACCGCTGATTAAGCCCTTAATAAGAATGGATTTGGTGGTGATGAGAGGAAGAAGGCAAGCAGGCATAAGTGGACTGACAGTGTGCAGGAATTTCTGTCGATTGAAGACCCCAGAGTGATCAGAGATGTGGTAATGAGCAAAGTCCTTTAAATTTCCTCCTAAAAATATCATAAGAGTGAAGTCCCATTGTACCACCCTATAGAATATCTAAAATGAATGGCAGTCCTGAACATTTTATGTATTCTGTTGTAAAGATAACTGACAGTCTCTTTATTTGGTTTTCCTCTCCACAGGGCAATGTGAGGCTGCTCGTCCATCTTTCCAACAGCACAGTAAATAAACGATGTAGCCTGTCAAAAATTGTAAATGATCCATAATTATATCCAGGTTCTCTTTGAAATCCCTTTTCCTTATGTCAGCAAATCACATGTGTGGAGGCGACTGAAATCAGAGCAGAGAAGCAGTACACTCGTCGCTGTCCTTGGTGCTGAAAGGGAGGCAGCTCTGTGTTTTTATCAACAGGCTTGTCTCTGTCTGTGGTGCTGAAAGACAGTCAGTTAAAACAACAGTGTTTGGTTCTTAAAAAATACAAACAAGATATAAATATGATGTTGTTGGACTTTTTAAAATTCAACAATACATTGAAACATACATTAAACAGTTTAAATACAATATTTCCAATGCAGGGTTTTTAATTGAAATGGAATATGATTACTTTTACTGATTCACACATCCATCCAAGCAATATATTTTCACACTCACATCTTGTTGTACTAAGGTAAGAGAGAAGGTTTTGAATTTACTCTTCATGACATTTAAACTTACATTTAACAAATTACAGTTTAAATTCAGAGGTAGCATCTCTTTGATCAGTGTCCAGCTTACCCTGTATAACCAACTGAAGACAATATCAACACTCTTCATGGAGACAGTTTTGCCCAGAAACTCACCTGTAATTGTTCTAAGCTCTTATGACTTATATGCCTGTACAACATGTATCTCTACTCCTTGATGAAACAAAAGTGTAATTTAAAGTTCAGAAACACAAGTTTCAGCTGTAGGTTTAAAACAAAAATAAAGAAAAAAAGTCTACTTCAAATAAAATCTATAAAATCTCCTGCCATTCAGGAAAAAACGTTGTTTATTTCTGAAGAAATAAAATCTTGGGATATTTTCATATTTTCAGTTGGCAGCAGGTGCTTATAATAAAATCTGAGAATATTGTCACCCAGTGAGAGTCACAGCCTCCATAAAGCGTTTCAGAGATTAATAGGTCCAGCAAGAAGCCAGAGTTTATGGTGGCATATCACAGAGGCTGCTAAATCCCCAAGTAAACCAGTCGCTTCCACTGATTTCCCAGCCAGCAAGAGCTCTGGGACACAAAGCCACGTACTGTTGGTTACCTGCCAGAGAGAGGAGGTGGTCTGATAAACTTACCATGCTACAATACATTGTTTTTGCATCACTTGCACAAAATTACATTTGGCAGTTGGCTGGTGTGAAGTTCCCACCCTGTATGTAGCATAGGAATGTTTGCAAATATGCTCGCAAGGCCACAGACTCCAAATCACACATTCATTTTCCAACTCAAACAGGATTTCCCCCGTTTCGGTGGCATTTATTAGCTATTCAGCTCAGTCGCAAATTCAATAATCTGACCTTAAGGATCAAAAAGAAATGTGCAAATTTTATGCTAAAATGTCAAGGAATGCATCTTGGCACTACCTTTTATGTACAGATTGCTTTCTATCTGTGTATGTCTTCATGTAATACAACCACACAGAATGCTGCTACTTAGCTGCAGAGGGAAGACAGCAGGCTCACTTTATTGAGTACCCAAGAAAACAGTATTCTGAGACTTTGATGTCTTTATTGTGATATGTTTCCTGATTAGTTAAAGGAAGCTGAATCGTTTTTTTCATTCTCGTACACTATGAAGTTACCTTCAGGAAGGAGACGAAAGGCTGAGATGTCATATAGATACCAAAATTAAATTTAGCATACTCTTGAAATGTATATGCATATTCAATAGATGGAAAGAAATTTGACTTCACTATCTGCAATTTCTCATTAAAAACCCGTATCACAGAAGGAACAAATCTCCTGCCAAAATGGGCTCCATATTAACGTCCTGCATCTATGGCCAGATGGAAGCCCTGTGAAGGATCGAGGGGTTTAGTGATTGGTGGCACTTTGTATAGTGAGTGCTATGCATGTGATGGCTCTGTTGTTGAGGCCTTACAAGACCAACGTTTAAAATTACACAATAAAATTACAAAATATTCGTAAGTAAACTAAATCACGTTTCTTATCAAAAATGATATTTTCAAAAGATGCGTGAAGTTGTCATTTTCCTCTATAGTCTCTATCATGACACCCATCTTGTCCAGATTTTTAGATTTCTGCCTTCACCCCAGTGCAATGGGGGTGAATATATATTTAGTTTGTGCAGCTCAAAGCCCTGGAAATGTATAAAAATTCAACAACAATATCTCTTTCCAGAAACAGTGTCCCTGTTTTTATGTATGTGAGCTGTGAGCTAAATTTCCTTCACCTCCACTGTGCTGGTGGAGGCAGAAATCTGGAAACCTGAAGAAATGAAAACTATCTATATCGAGATATTTTCCAAGATAGACTTGAGAAAACATGTATTTTAGGAATTTTTGGTGAACCAACTGTTTAAATTCCCCACTTTTCTCAACACAGCAGAAGAGGGAGGGATTCTGAGGAGGATAAAATTCATGGAGGTTCAGTCCTGAGCTCACAGAGTCAGCCCCCATGTGTCCAGACTTGGCCTCCTCCACCCTCAGCACTCATTAAACTAATTAAACTTGTTGCCGTTTGAGGCTCCCCAGTCGCTGCTGTGAGGAGAAATTTAAACCACACATCAGTTCCCTCACCGTGTCTCTGACAGGTACAACAAGATTCATTCTTAATTGAAAATGGCCGACTGACTGCAATTCCAAAACCAGATGATTGATTGATCAAGCCTGAGAAGCTAGACGACATCCCGTCGCTGCTCCGTGAGGAAGGCCTTCAAATGCACCGCGAGGATCTTGGTGCTGAGCAGAGTTCATCTGGATACTCAGAAAGCTGAATGAGCTCTAGCAGGCTGGCAAATTGAATTCTAACTTGTGGGCAAGGTTTTCGTAATTGTGCATGACAAATTGAACAGAATCTGGAAAGGTTCATTCATCAAACTGTCCATTTGTCTACCTCTGGGTCCCACCATACGTCTTTCAGTCCATACACACATTTAAGATTTCCCAGTTTTACTTAAATCTGGCAGAAGCCTAATGCAAATGCTACAACGATCTGCTGTACTTCTCAGCACTAATCCCCCCTTTAGCCAGTTCAGGAAAATTAAACGCATGCATCATTTCAACAACGGGATGCATGAGTTTTGTTTACAGCAATATTTCTCTTTGTGCAGATCCTGAAATGTTTCTAATGTACAGAGGCTCTTTTCTTGCCACAGGGAAGGAAAAGTTGAGAAATAAGCTCACCACAAGGTCCATTTAGCACCGTTGGTCTGGAACTTTCAATCATATCACAAGAACTTCATCAGCAGGTGTCACGTGGGAAGAACAGCAGGAGGTTTGTGTGGAATAAACACAAGAAAAACTAGGTGTTTAATATAAGTTGTTCCTCAGATAACTTACTAACAACTTTTCTTAGGTTGTCATGATTTAATTAGATTCAGCTTTATTTGGGAATATGCACCATTTACCTTTTAAATCTCTTAAAACTAGATTTTTTTTAAAAGAAGGAAAGCCCCATGTTCATCAATCTTAGCATAAAATTTCAATTATTTATGAAATCTCGAGATAAAAAAGCATATTGGGTTTGAATTTAGTTCTCACTGTACAGTATAGCCACCTTTGTATTTTATCAATTCATTTTTATGTATTATTTAATTATATTTTCGTTGTTTAATTTTAATGATTTTATTCGTTTAGGCACTTTTTAATATTTTTTTATTCGTTTATTTTGAATTAAGGAGCAGCTGCTGATTGGCTGCTGAGTGGCTGCTGAGTGGCTGCTGATTGGTCAAGGGCAGATCGAACCGTTAAAATAAACCGTTAATTAAAGAAGAAGAAGACGTTTGGCTGTGTCCTTTCTGCTGTCGCGGTGACACGGTGTTAGTTAGTTAGTTAGTTAGTAAGTCAGTTATTTCTTTAGTTAGTTCGTTAGTTTATTAATTAGTTGTTTAGTTAGTCTTTCTGCTCTAAAACTCCTGAAACCACTGGGCGGATACGATGAGGTGCCGGAACTTTCTGGAAGTCATCCGACCGTTACTGGGCTAGGAACAGTTAGGAGCCACAGCATGGGAAGGTAACAGGAACTACGTGTGTGAAATAATTAACTACATGTGTGAAGTAAATCGGCTTCGAGCTAAATAAACATGGCGGGTCTGAGGAAAGCAGCATTAGCAAAAACCAAGCGGCAACCCACCGTGACGTCACACACTGGTTCGCGAACCGCCGCTTTAAAGACTCGAGTTTGCGATTTGGCCGCCGCCATCTTGATTTTTTGAAACCAGAAGAAACCATATTTGGAGAAGAGGGTGGGGCTGAGGAGGAGCGAGGGGTGGAGCTGACCTGAGAGCCGAGGTCACTGTGCCCGCCGGTTCCCGCCCACCTACACCGGCTACCTGACGGACCGTGACAGGCTGCTCCGGGTGAATCAGTCATTCTCCATAAGTCAAGGTAAACTTTAGCACTAGGTGATAACTTACTGTTAATAGATAACTACATGTATGTACACATGTGGAAAATATTACACATAGGAATGTAATGTACACACAGATAATGAAATGTTATTGTAACTGAAGTTACCGTGTGCTAGCTTACACAGAGTAAGCTAACTGTATGTGAGCTAACTGTAGCTAACTGTATGTAAGCTAACTGTATGTGAGCTAACTGTAGCTAACTGTATGTGAGCTAACTGTAGAGTAGCAGCAGTGTAACATCTTGTGGTAAAACCATAGACTGTAAATGGTGATACACTTTACTGTTGTTTTAAAACTGGTTCTGTGAATCAAAGGTTATTGCCTGACTTCATGAGTGTTAACGATGACAGCAGGTTGTCGGTGTCGTTAAGTTACAAAACGATAACGTTATTACAGTGAACTGTGCTGGAGACCTGCAGACCCAGCAGATCAGTGTTATTGATTAATGTTGATTCTCGCAGTGCAATCGATCATCACGTAAGTGTGGTTCAGTGTTTTTAGTTTTTCGTTAATTTCATCGTTAAAAACGGGCGTCAAAACATCTGTTGGAATTATTCTTTCTCTCTTTCAGAATAAGTAACATCACTGTCTGCTTGGATTGATTATTGTATCTGCACCCACTCAGTGCCACTGAAGTGAGTATTAGTTTCTATTATTTATTGTAAAACAGTACAGCAGTTTTTACAACTAGCTGGAGGGAGTGCTGTGTTTTCAGATAACTGTGCGGAGTTAATCTAATAAGAGTGCTTCTTATTTTACCTTTTTCCTGCTAGAATATCACACATATCTCACTATTACAGTGTTTCTTTCCATCTGGCCAAGGTCTGGATCACTGGGGACAACTACATCCATCGTGGAGCCCAAAGAGCTACAGAGACCACGGGGATCAACCTTGGTGATGATGGTGTCTCCGTCCATTATTTTGGCTGGGGTGGTCTGAAGTGGAAGCTGTCTAACATCTCTACTACTTGTTGCTAAAGATGAGGGATTGAACAATTTATTATGCAAACTTTTGACAGTTCACCTTTACCTTGGTCCACAAAAGTATTTTATTTTTATAAAAGTTACTGAATTTAGTAAAAACTTTTTACATACCTTTCCAGTATTAACCAGTATTGGTTAATGATTTTGTTGAAATTGATGAGTTTTAAAAGGTGCAATAAAAGTATTTATGAATCTCTTGGTCTAAGTTTGTTGATGGTTTTATGGTATAATTTAATTTTATTTTTTTAATATACAGTCTATGGCAAAAACAGCAGGTGTCAGCTAACGACAGAATTAGCAAAGCACCTGGTGAAGATGTGACAAAAGTCAACAAATGACTGTAGGAGGCTTGTGTCCGCTTATGTTTTTATAAGTAGTTCAGGTGATATGTTCACGTTTCATGAAAGCATGAAGTCTGGTTTATTTGAACAGTTTTGAGGTTAAACCGTCACAAAAACGCCTTGTAGCAGCCATTTTTACTTTCCGCCATAATAGAATTATGAATTTTGCGTCATATCTCCTGAAACATTGACAGAAAGTCTCAAGTGTGGTGTATTTTTCTTTATACTGACTGTAATTGCCCTAAATCTATGAATTCAAATGATCTGACTTGTATTTACTCTTCCATAAAAGTAGCAGCAGATTGTTTGTTATAAATACAAATACACATCTGTATGTATTGTTTTATCCTGTGTGATTTATCTTTTTTATGTTCCTATGTTTTATTTGCTTTGTAAAGTGTCCTTGTGTTTCTTGAAAGGCGCTTATAAATAAAATTTATTATTATTAAAAAATAGCAACAAGTGTTGAAGTTTAAGTCAGTTTTGAAGACTGTGGTTGAGGGGTTTGTCTTTCCAAACTAAATTTTACAAATAAAAATTTAAGTCACTAAGCATTAATGGATTGTTGAACAGGCCTACAGTGTACAGGCGCAGGGGCCCAACAGGTCAGGGGGCCCCGGTCCACAGACTGTTTTTTGCAAGATTATATCATCTTACGAGGCTTGATTACTGCTTGTGACCAAGAAGTTGTACAAAAACCTAGATATGAAAAGTTTGAAGGCATAAATGCATCTGAGTCTAAATGCGTGCAAATTCACTTTTGCAGCCTTGCTCACCATTTTTATCCTTTTACAATGGCAGTCAAATGTAATCAATGATAACAAGTGGAAAAGTCCTTTAGAGAACCCAAGTAAACATATTATTTGGACTTACTAATGAATTACTGCGGCTGCTGATTAAGAAAGTGTTGTCATCCATGTTCTCGAAATGGCCGAGGCTTTTGTGAGTGATGTTAAGAACTTGTGTAAGCTCTGTCCTTGTGTAATTTCAGATGGTCTAGTTTGACCACAGTGCTCTGTGCAGTTATGTTAAGTACACTGATGAAAGTTGATGAAGAGCTTTAGCATGAGATTATGTTGTTGTGAAAATCTTATTTATGATAACTGGTCTTTGTAGAGCAACTCACTGAAACTGACAGGATGTTGGACATATGCTGTACATATTCTTTCTCTTCAGATGCACATTTTCCAGCATGTTTTTTAATGTGTTCGCAGCCTTAATTAAAAGGAACAAAGCACATATACTGTGTGGTATTTTCTTTTCTTTTCTTATCATGTCATGTAAACTTCTGTGGGAGGTTTCTGTTTTTAAACATAATTTAGTTTTAGTAATTGGGATTTGGACTACCATGTTTTTTTTATCTTTGCTTTTTATTTGATTTGTTCAGTTGTAACCAAAATTAAATTTTGTACTTTTGCAATATAAAGACTGATAACTCAGAGAGAAAATAATTTTGCGTTGCACCTTACTTACTTTGCCACTGTTACAGTAATGGTATCAACCTAATTTCGAATGGAAACAGTCTTGCATTGATCACACAGTGCATTTGGTTTCAAAGTTATTAGTAAACTTTGAATTTTCAATCACTCTCTATTTCTTTTCCAAGGTTGTCTGTCTTGACTGTAAGGTATCATGAGAAACCACCAGAGTTGGTTGAAATCCCTAAAGCAAACCAAGAAACCACAGACTCAATTCCTCATGTAACTCAGTGGCTACTGCCTCTGCCCATTAATGGTTAAATTCCCATGGAGATTGGGGTCCAGTCTTGCTGCTATCTAAACCAGGTTTGAATAAGAGTGTCCAGCTGTTTTACTAATCCATTTCTTCTCCCTGTCTCTACCTGTCAAGGTGCGATTTTTGAGGAAAACGCAGTGCGGGACGATGAAGTGTTCCAGCTCGCCGTGTCTGACCTCAGTTTGAGCGACGACATTCTGCAGAGCGAAAAGATCACACACTCTATTAAACTCATCGAGCCCAACAACCCTTTCCAGGCGGTGCAGGAAGGTAAGGATGTTGTGCAAAGCATGTTTACACTGCGTGACTGTGTGTGCATGTGTCTGAGAGATGTTCTCAGTTTCGATTATGGTGCTTTTTGCAGATTGGGGTTTGTTGTTGCTACACTGTGTGTGTGCATGGATGTGTCTGTTTTACTGGCCTGGTCTTTCGCTCTCTTGGTGAAGCATCCTCACGGCTAATGACCTAGGTATCAACCTACTAAATGCTGTTTAAAAGCATGGCAGCTGTCTGTTCTGTTTCTTCACCCAGAGGATACTGTTGGTCTTTGATGCTGCACTGCAGAGCCTCTCCTTGGCCTTCTCTCCTCTGTCTTATTGTTTCCTCTGAGACTGATTCTCTCTATCACACACCTCTCTCTCTCGCTCTCGCTGAGCCCTGGTTTCTTCTGTGCAGAGGAAGCTAGGGGGAAGCACTGAGTCAAGCTGCATTGAATCCAGCTGTAATTTTCCATATAATTGCCAACAAAGAGGCTTGCAGGCCTCTTAGCTGTGAAAAGAGCTAATCTGATGCAGAATGGCTTTGCTGAGAGTGTTTATGTTCAGACCAGAGGCTCTAGAAAAGGCAGTGATGATTTTGATTATGATTATGCTGGATGATGCTGATAAAAGTGATTTTTGTTTTGGTGCAAATAATGAGGATTGATGATGTTGTTGGGATGATTGTGGTGATGATAATGGATATCATAGATAATGATGCTGATGAATATTAAGATGATGCTGATGCTGGTGAGAATGTCAGTGATGAGGATGAAGATTCCTGTGGTTATTGTGAACATGATGAAGACTATAATGTTTATAATGAAAATAATTGAAGCATATTAATATCTGGTATGATGAAGACATGAATGTGTTGACGATGATGATAGCAATGAAGATGAAGGTGTGTTTTTGATTGTGGCAGTAATTATAATTATGTTGATGAAGATGCTGATGTTTTATGACAATTGTGCTGTTGATGAAGATGCTGATGCAGTCATTACTGCTGATGATGTTAAAAAATAACCTGGTACAATGATGAGAGCCTTATGAGCAATCATGAGCTCAGTTTCTTTCTACAGCCGATGCAACTTTAATCTTTAACTTTAAACTTTAAGAATATTTTGATGCAAACAACAGGGCAAAAGGGTTGTTACTGCACCATCTATGACTGGTCCGTCAATATTTAGTAACCTTAACAAGTCTCTTCCACTGCTGGAAACCAGAGCGTGTCAGAGAGACAGCTCAGAGTTGTTCACGGTATGACATATCGACTAGAGTATGATCACAGAGATAAAACACTTCAGTTTGTTGGAAGTTTTTTTTTTCCTTTAAGCAAAAAGGGTAATGCCTCAGGTAGTGCCACACTGTTTCACTCAGCTTTCATAACAAAGCAGGAAATGTGAGGATGTCTGTGTTTTTTCTTTTTCTCTCACATTGTTACCCAGAGAAGCTGTCACATCAGCTAACCTTCAGCAAGTTTGCATTTGTTACAAGGAGACCAGGGGTCAGAGATTACGACATCCTGACAGTAGTTGATAGTATTTGTGTGACCAAAGAAAAGGTTTTGATCTTGTGCGACAGAGTTGCATTTGAACTGAAATGTTATGTGTGGGAGGTGTAAGTGACTACCGGTACTTTAATTTGAAGAACTATATAAGATGAGTCATTGAGTAAAATCAGTCATTTAGGTCATGTTATAATATCACTGCTTATGAAAAAGAATTTTATGTAAGTCACAAAACATTAAATAGCTCTTAATCTCTGCGTGTAAAGACAAAGCAAAGACAAGTTGGATAAGGCCACCTGTCATCTCAAACAAAAGATAGTTCACCCACATCCATTATGGACACAGTAAACTTAGTTGATGTCACTGTGAAGTTGCTTTTAGAGGAGAAAGTCAACATGGTGCTGCAGATATTGCTCTTTTACCACACTGAACTAACTGTAGCATTACCTATATACCTAATAATGTGCATTGTTATGCCTTTGGAAAGACTGACACATTTTCTTCTTTATAACTTTATCTCCAATCTCATGTTCATGCTAATGTCCACATTTTTAATGATTAGGTGAGTAAAAGTGGCGTCCATTCAAATGAAAATTGAAAATTCACTCTAAAACTTTCAGGAAATTAATGGAACAGACAACAACAGTTTGTCGTTTGTTGACATCATCATTAAGTGATTAAGAATTACACACACACACAGACACACACACACACACACTGGCGGCAGCAGCAGCAGGAGCAGCACAGCAGACGTCATTAATGGAGGCATTTGTGTTCCTTGCTCTTTAATTACAATGATGTGCAGATGCATATGTATGTGTGCGTTTGCATCAGTCTTGCTCTTTAAAAGGTCATGGAGTTGTGTCATGTGTGGACCACAGACAGACACACACACCTGTTTACTGCCTGAGTCTGATCCATGTTAACTAGGTGTAAAGCCAGCTGGTTTTTCCTACAGATGACACAAATGTCATCTAATTCCATTTCCTGTACCTACTGTTCTGTTTCTTGACTCCGTCACGGAAAAAACACGACTGAGGGATGCAGCCAGTCTCCCTCAGAAAGGTTTTGAGATTCTTATTTAGACAAAATACCATTAATATACCTCAGAGTGTGAAGAACTCCTCCTGTACTTCCTGTGTAAGGTGAGAAATCAAAGTGTAGCATCATATATTAACTGTTACTGGATGAGGAGTAACACCACATACATTCTGTTAAATTTCTATCTTTTCATTATACTTTATTGCTGTAAATCTCTGGTGACTGAGATTTCTGTTTGTTCAGGGTTTTTTGCAGGATATTGCTTAGCTGAGGTGAGGACAAGTTTTCAAGTGACTTTAAAGATTATGTTTTGGAAATTAAGAGACATGGAGGGTGAATGGAGACAGAGAGAATGAGAGTGCAAATAAACAAATACTGGAAGAGGGGGAGTAAGTAATAAGTGTATTAAGGACAGAAAAATGAAAGATGAGAGAGGTGATGCAAAAAGGAGAGAAAGAGAGAGAGAGAGAGAAAGATGGGGAGAATGAGTGTGTGTGGTGGGGGGACTGTGATCAATACATCATGGTGCAAGGTTGGTTAGATGACGTTTTCTGTGTGTGTGTGTGTGTGTGTGTGTGTGTGTGTGTCAATGTGTCAATTATGGCTCAGCTGGCTTCTTGCTCGACCTAACCTTTCTCACAGCTCCCATTGTCCTCAGTCCTCGAAGACTCTGCTGACAGCCCAGGCAGCCAGCGTTGTTTTTTTGTGTGTGTGTGTAGTTGTAGTTTTCTTAAGTGTGTGTGTGTGTGTGTGTGTGTGTGTGTGTGTGTGTGTTTCCATCAGCTGACTCTTAGTATTTTTTGTCTTATCTGACAAAAACAAATCACACTGAGGTTTTTCTTTTTCTCTCTCTGTATTCATGGATCCTTCTTCGTTTATCCTTTATATTCTGTTTCTGCTGGGTATATTTATATGTGTGTATGTTTTTTTTCTTTTTATATGTTTGTTTGGTTTCTTTCCAATAAAATGCGTCTGTGAGACTCTCCGATGTTGTTGTTAGAACACGAGATAAACTAACTGTTGTAGAATTTGTTAGATACATGAAAAGGAAGTGATAGCACATGGCTATGTCTTATTGTGTGGGCCCAAGTATGTTTTCTTCATGCATCTGTTGGTCTTCTTTTCTGTCTTTGCTCAGTCAATACAGAAATCAGATATTTGTTTCTATTCTAAAAATGTATGTAAATATAGTTGTCCTTTGAAAAACAAGTTGTGCACAGGCCAAAATTAAAATATTTTTTCCGACTAGATAAGGAGGGAATATCCTGATTTCTAGGAATTGTATTTGAGAGCTTATATGAAGCTTGACATGAAGAAAAAACATCTTTATTTGATACTCAAGACGACAGCGATTAATGTAAAGATTAGTCTGACAATTTTGATGATTGATGAATTGTTCATTCACTTTAGAGAATGCCAAATTTTCTCTATTTCCAGCTCAAATGTGAACATTTGCAGGCTTTGTTCGGCATCATTGTTAATTTAATATTTTTGGGAAATTGTGATTGACACTTGTTGCTATTGGGTGACATCTGACGCACTAAACAATAGATCTGCCAATCATATTTGACAACCTTTTTTCCCCACAGTAAAAACTAAAAACAAAACAAAAAGTAAGTTTTGAAAATGAGAAAATTGTAACTGTTGCGTATAAACCAGTAACAGTGTATTTTCCATTAGCCTTGTGATACATGAGAATGCAGATAAACTGCAAAGATCAAAATTGGTAATAGCATCCATACTTACAGGATATGTGTTAACAAGGCACAACAAAAATGAGACTAAATCTGAAAATGAGACAAAACTGAAAATGTTGACTAGAACTGTCCAGCTCTCTTCCCAGCCCTGGTACAGTGGCCTCAGAAACTATTCACACCCTTTGGCAGCAGTTACAGCTTGGATTCTGGTTGGGTAAGTCTCTCCTAGCTCTTCACACCTGGATTTGGGCAGTTTATCCCATTCTTCCTGTAAGGGCCTCTTAAACTTCTTCAGGTTGGATGGAACTGCCATCCTGGGGTTTACATCCAGGCTTTTGGCTGGGCCACTCCAGGACAGTGAGACTTTTGCTGAAGCCTCTTCAGTGTTGTTTTGGCTCTTTGTGTCATGTTATTGTCGTGTTAAAAGGTGAACTGTCACCCCAGTCTCACGTCATGTACACTCTGGAGCAGGTTGTCTTCAAGGACCTTTCTTTATTTGGCTGCATTCATCCTTCCCTCAATTCTGTTTGAGTTCTGCTCAAAAAGTTCAGGTTTTGTCTTATCAGACCAGTGAATCTTTTGTGTCCAATCTTGGAGTCCTTTAAATGCTGTTTGACAAACTCCAGTGGGCTGTCATATGCGTTGTACTCAAGTGGCCTCTGTCTAGCACCTCTACTATAAAGGCCTGATTGATGGAGAGCTGATGAGATGGTGGTCCTTCCAGCACAGTCTCCCTCTGCAGAGGACCTCTGAAGCTCCGTAAGAGTGACTGTTGGGTTTTGGGTCACCTCCCTGACCAAGGTCCGTCTTGGCCTGAACACTCAAAGCTTTAGTAATGGTTTTATACCCTCACCATGGTATGTGCCTTGGTACAGTTTTATCATGGCGGTCTACAGAGAGTCCCTTTGACTTCATGGTTTGGTTTTTGTCCTGACATGTATCATGGAATATTTCATTTAACATGGAATATTTTTTTTTTTAAATAAAAGATTTTAGTTTCTGATTTATAACAGATTTTAAGCAAAATTTCCTAAAAACCTATTTTCACGTTATAGCATTTAGAAAAAAATGGCACTATTTATCCATTTGAAATTGAATCTACAGCACAATAAAGTGCCAAAAGTGAAGAGGTTTGAATACTTTCTGAAGCCACCGTATCCACCGACTCCTTGAAAAGAGCTCATCTCAAGATCACAGCCAGTATAACTGTTCAGTGGCGTTTTCTTCCACTTCTTTTCACAACAGAGATTCCTTTGTCATAATAGAGGCTGTTTATTCAGATAGGAGTAGCTCTTCATCCACACAGGCAAATATGCAACACTTTAATGCCATTGACAAACCCTCTGTTGAAGCCTCCAAAGGAAAATCTCACTGAAACCATCTGTCAAACCAATCCAGTTGGATTACAAGCCTGGAGTTTTCAACAAAGAGGCTAAGACAGAGAGCTGTTTCTCTACCAGCTCTAATCCTTTTAACACGTATCAGCTGAATTTTCAATAAAGACATCCCGTTATCCTGTGTTTGTTTTCCTTTGCTGATGGTACAGTTGGGTTCAACTGCCTCGATTTCCCTGACCCATTGCTTTGTAATACGGATATAATGTGATGAACTTTTCAACACTGCTCACTAATTCTTTAATTGGCTTTTCAATTCGAACAAATTAAGCTAATTGTCTTATTATGATCCTGTCCGGCACAGCTCAATTACTGTATAATTAGAGGAGAAATGACTCAGTCGGGTAGTCAGCAGTGGAATTTGATGTTCTTCATTTTCGCTTAATTCCTCTCTTCACCTTTTTTCTTTTTGTTTCTGTCTCATTTATTTCCTCCCTCTTCTTTCTTAAATCTGTAGTCCATCCATGTTATTTTGTTTTCTATCAAAACCTCTTTCTTCGTCCTTCTTAATTGCTTTCATCTTGTTTGTTTTGGACTCCTATTTCTTCCCTTTTTTCTATTTATTTCCTTTACTGTGTTTATGATTTTAATGATTATTTGTGTTTGATGTTATGTAGCAGGGCTAATTTCCTTTGAGTCCATAAAGTTAAGTCAGGTTTTTTATTTTCTCTCCATTTATTCTTCTGTCTTCTTGTTTTCAGTATCTTGGTCATTAGGTCATTAGTGACATTATGGCAATGTGGTTAAAATCATTTTGTCTATTACAATATGTTAATGTATGTAAAATCCCACATTAAATGATGAAACTGACTATTTTGAGAAAACTTTTAAGATACAGCATGTATGGGTCATCAAACAGTTTTTACATCTTATGATGCAAAACGAACCTGGAACAGGCAGATCTTGTTTAGGTTAGAACTTTGGTTTTTGCACAGGTTGGGGTCCACAGAAGACCTTTTAATACAGACGCTCAGAGACATGTACACTTAGGCAAAGACAATAAAAAACCATGAGGGACCACACACTTGCACACATGCTGGCATAGGCAGAGTTACATTTGCTTACATTCTTAGCTGTTATCTCAGCTTCTGCCTGACAGGATGACAGTTAAGTTACAATGCCTGCGAAACGACAAACAACTTGATATGGTCTGTGTGTGTGTGTTGGTGTGTGTGTGTTGCCTGCCTGTCTGTCTGTATTTATTTGAGTGACAGCTCCTGCTGTTGGTTCCCAGCAGACAAACTGGCCTCATCTGTCCTATCGCAACAGGTTTACGCACCAGAAAGACTGATAATGATCAGACGTGTGTTTTTACTCAAAGGTTTGTGTGTATGTGTGTGCATTTGTATGTTAGGCCTGTGTGTGTGTGTGTGTTAGAATATTTGTTTTTGTGTTCTAAATCATGGAAACTGAATTATTTAAACATGCACAAAAAGATCATTTTCAGAGGGAAAATGCCACCTGGCTCTGGCTGCTTTTTAGTTAATTGCAACTGTTTTAAAGAGGGGTGAATTGCTCTTTGACAAAGACTGTGTAGTCTTGATCAGGGTCTGTTTGTCATTGGTTTGGCTAGTTCCCTCAGATCCAATGAAGGGAAATCTGGATGCTACATTATGTAATGATAGTTTGGACATTAGTTTGGTTCCAGCATTGTGGCAGCAGTTTGTTTGTCCCTTTACTGTTTCAACATGGCAGTGTCCCTGTGCACAAAGCCACCTCCATAAAGAAATGGGTTTTCCTCAGTTTGGCGTCGAAGAACTTGATGGGCCTGCACAGAGCCCTGGAAAGCTGGAACATTGACTTTTCACCCAACGTCGGTGTCGGACTTCACTAATGGGAGCTGCTGAATGGGAGCAAATCCCTGCAGCTCTTTCCCAAAATCTGGAGGAAAGCCTGAAGCCACAAGAGTGGAGGCTGTCATAGGGCCATAGTGATGTCCATGGTGTTAGAATGACAGCTTTTCAAACTGTAATAACTTGTTCGAATTCAAATTTACAGTCTCGAAGCGCATCAGAGCATTTGAAGTAGTTTTCCTTGTGGTTCAGCAGACGGTGCTTTTAAAATTCCTTACCAGTTTGACCCACAGCTACTCTGTTGATTAATTAAAAACTGTAAAATTACCAACAAAGATGAGGCTGTCTCTAAAAGATAACAAATCTGAGGTTTTACCTGCCATCTTGGCATCCAAGTAAAAAATTGTGGTATATAGATAGCATTTGAATTAGTCTGTGCTCTACTTAGTTGAAGCCTCTTATTTTTTGTTTTTTCTCCACTGTTTTCTGTGGTTTAATTTAAATCTGCTGTATAAAATTGGTTTAACAGACGTTTTAGGTCATACATTTCATAAAGTACAGATACAGCTCAGATCATTTTCTCATGTCTAACATTTCAAATCTGTTACCACATATGTTCTTTTGAAAGCAACAATATAATCAAGTTTCAAACTCTATTATGTAATGTCAGTTAAAATTAAAAAAATAATATCTTTTATGCCAGAAACACTTAATTATTATTAGTTGAAGCTTATAGCGACAGCCATAGCTGTTAACTGTAGCCTATATAAAAATATACATACTTGATCATTTAAAATTGTCTGCAAGCTTGAAACTTATCAAGATTTATTTATTTATTTATTTATGGGTCATGTCACCACCTCAAATATATTTCCTTTAGTCTTAACCATCTGAAAGCTGAGCCACACTATTTTCTCTAACTTAAATTGTATTTTCAGGTCAGCTGCTGTAACTTTCTGTGCTGATTGCATCTTGTAAATAAGGATCTAAAAGAAATACAGAGGCTATGTAGACTTTGTTCTTGTGGTAATGCTGTTAATCTAAACTGTCAAATGACTCTGTGATCTTTGATCGTCCAGACTAACAGCTCTGATGTTTGCTGTTTTCTCCTCCAGACAGCAGACAGCAATCATTTCACTCTCTGATCTCCTGCTTTTGTTAGATGTCAGTGATCCAACGATGTGGGGATTTGAAGGTCGATACTAGTGTCAGTTCTTATTTAAAAAAAAAAAAAAAAAAAAGAAAATCCTGTTACTTCGGGTAGATTTGCTGATTTGCTTTTTTTTTTTTTTAAATATGTCCTACCCTGATAATCCTTTTTAGATTCATCTCAACACCCAGGGAAAAACCACTGACAAACCAAATTTCTCCAAATAAATCTGTGTTGAAAGTTCATTAAAATGTTTAAGAATCTTGCCTTCTAGTGTTGATAAGTAAAATGAACATGTTAAGCGCTATAGGAATATGTTCAGTAGGAGATGCATTTGCTCATTCTCCAATCCTGTATTGAGGGGGAAAGGCACATTGGTGGGATATGAAGGATGGAAAGGAGGGAGGGCAAGATAAGGAAGGATGAAAGATATCCACAAGGACACAGAGACGAAGCCCCGGGCCGAGAGCCAGCTCCTGCTTCACTGCTCCCCACACATGACACACGCACACATTCCCAATTCACTGTGTTTAGTGGTTGCAGTTGGTGATCTGAGTTTTGCTGTGTCGAAGCACTAAAGCTACTGTAGGTGCCACTTCTACTTATTTAAGCCTGTCTGTGTATATCTACTTCTCTTATCTCTCTGTCATTCTTCTGTTGCCTGTAAACATTAGGAATACTGTTTAGACAGTGTCATGTTTGGGGAGAGGAAAATGTCACTACTACTAAAATTAAGTAATCACTGCTGTCATTACCAGTTAGGAGTGGGTGATAAGAATGTAATCCAACTATCATTATTTTATATTAAGATATCCATGTATATTGTGTTGTGTGTAATAGATTATCTGGTAGGAATGCACATATCCAATAGTTATAGGCTGACTGATCCATTTTGTCATTTAATGTTTCTGCTATCATTTGGCATTATTTAGTCACAGCGGGCAGATGACCACTGCAATCCCTGGCTGGTATTAGATTGGTATGTTATATCTACAGATACCCTGAGCTGAAGGAATAGAATTTAAAAAAACAAAACAAAAACTGGACCGTCAGTATCAGTTTACTTTGTCACATTGATGCAAACATGCTATAAAAATCCAACATACCCATAAATTAGTCATGCTTGCTGATTTGCAGCATTGCTCACAGTGACCTAATACAAGGGGAGATGTTAAAGGGATGTTGACTTTTTGACTATGGTAAAAAATAGCATGACAAAATCTGACAGTTGACAAATTTACATGATATTGTCATATCACCCAACTCTATTACCAGGTGGTGTAAGCAGCTGCTAGTCCCATCTTGCCAGCCGACAATATTTCACCAGCCCACAATAATTTGTGCAGAATACAGGAGTACAAAATAATAATTCAGTGATATGTGGTCCTCTCCCAGTTGTATTTGAGGCAGTCAAAAAAACAGATATGTTGGCAGATTAGATCTTACTTCTTGGTTGTCTGGTTTGGTGAAACAGGATTTTTGTATTTTGCTGTGTTGGATAACAAGAAGAGTCTGACATTTAAAACAAAAAGTGCACATGTTGGATCTTTATTACTTTTAAGGCCTCTATGGAAGGATAACCCAATCTTAGATGATGATTAATACCTTTTTGGTAATGTTATCCAAAGTGTTCCCGCCTGTTAAATGGTCTGATCACATGAAAAACCCTTTTAACCTCTAGCTAATGCTTGTCTGTTATGATGTGCAGAGAGTGATTCATAGGACAGTAGCTTGTTTGTTCTCAGTGTAAATTTTGGCATCATTTCAAAAGGCTTTATGTGGCATGTTCTTAGTGGGTGTTCACTTTAAATTCATAAATCAATATTTCATAAACATAGATGCGCCGCTCATTGAAACCATTACGATTTTGTAAGCAAAGGTCTTAAAACGGTCCATAAATCCTCTAGTAACCTGTAATGGGCTCCACTTTGATTTAAGCAATCATTTTGTAAGAGAAGATGACGTGTTTACGGTGACTGAAATCTCATTTATGGAATGAAAGTCTTTAAAGTGAACTGAGCCATTTCAGCAGTTATTTCCGTCTACAAAAACACTCGGAGAGCAGCCGAGGTCTTCTGGAGAAACGCAGAAAATTGCTTCATTAGTATTCTTTGCTCTTCTATCACAGAGCAATTACTCACCATTAGCTGCTTTTTTGTAGTTTATCAATGGCACAGTATAATAACAGCTAAATTATCTACAATGCAAAGTGCCATCTGTTTTTCCATGACTGAGGCTTTAACTCCTTCAGCTTGTTGGTTGTTATTAATCCACAGGGAATCACTAAGGGAGGGGAAGCTGTGTTACAGATTTGTCGGAGTCTTAGCTTGACTTTCTGCGGGAGAGGAAAAGAAAAAGTCTCTTGGCTGCTCGCTCTTCCCCAAGCTAGCCTGATCCTGTCCGTTTGTGTCATGATTACGAGCTTGTTTTCATCTACCTCTTTCTTCCTCTGCTCAATCAAACTTCTCTGTCTCCTTCTCTCTACATACATCCACACCATTTCTCTCTTTGTCTCCCTCTCAGTTTCTTTGTCACTCTTTCTTTACATGTCTCTCTCATTTATGTGACTGCTAATAGAACAACCAAACTCATACTCCAAATTCTACTTCTTAGTCACTTCTTTTCAGTAGTTCCTATGGACTGATGTGTGTTAATTATAACAATATTAAGAGTCTTAAATATTTTCTGAAATATTTGGACACTGGTGAGTTCACTGATTTTTATCAAAACCAAATGCTACTCTTTTCCAAATATATTCGTAGGTGCGAACATTTCAGCCTTTTTGTTTTAATTGAGCCAGTTATTTTCTTTTCAATTGAATTTCAATCATTTTCCCTCAGGAGACCTTCACATTGAAATCTTGTTTAAATTTGAACAGACTTTAGCTACTGCAAAAATGTTCTGACAGTGCCGACCTTAGAGGGAGAGAGTCTAAACTTGGAGGAAGCAAACACATGATGTTTTTCACACCATTAAACTGTATTATAACTCTGCTCTTCTAAATGAGAAGCAAGGCCTAAAGAGTTTTTCTCTTTGTGTGCATTGTGCCATGATTGAAACTAGCCACAGTCAATGGTGGCCATTGCACAGCCCTCAGTTAGTCACTTCATCACTAAGCTTCCTGCACCACCTGTTTCATTACCATGCAAATTAATTTCATTGTCATTTTCTGCTGTCACTAAGCACTTGAGCAAAAATGCATGGATGGACCTATGCGACTTAAAAAGATAATGAGCACTGGGACACTTTCTAAATGTATGAGATAGGTTTTAAGTGAGTGTGAGATATTCAGTTTCATTTAGATTCTATGGTTATTTTAATCTAATGAAGTAGGAGGTAGCAACAGAAGTAAAATGTCACAGATGAAGGAAAATTTTGAAGTGATTTTAGAATACAGCATGAAAACAGATTACTTCACATTTAAAACTATAATCCAAGTCCAAAGACCACATACGCCTTGAATGCATTTGTGAAGGTACCTGTTGTTGTACTGAGCGAATTTGACAGAGCTGACCTTAAAATTGTCCTTCAAGAGCTTTCACCTTTTTCATAAATAACCTTTAATATAGGTGCAAGGTATTAGAAAACAGTCTCCCTAGATTTAATTTCATGTATTATAAACCTGCCTTTTCTTCAACTGATATTCTTTTTGATTTTGAATTGTTAATTGTTATATGTTATTGTAAAGATTCTGTGGCAGTAAATGTAGTAGTCCTGCTCCTTAGATGTTTACAGTGCTCCTTCTTTTCTCCCCAGTCCTTGACTACAGTTTGGTCCAATACCTATTGCTCCATAAATCCTGTTCTGTCAATATCAACAGCCATAACGGCCTGTCCTAAAGTGCCCAAGTCACTCATACGTGGGAAATTTACATCAAGGCGCTGTAAGACTGCAGGATTTGCAATGGGCCCATATTTCCTCTTCATCACAGCTAACTGGAGATAAGCTGGCAGCAGTTAAAGCTTCAGCGGAACGATAGATCAGTAGTGGGCCATCTGCTTGTCATTTCTGATTGGGGACATAAATGTAGCTCTTTGTCTTTTCAAGTCACCAGTGACCAAGAAGATTCAGATAGGAAGGGTCCATGAGTTCCTCCAGAGGGGAGGGAAGAGAGACGCTGCCAGACGAGGACTCATGCACTCTTGATTTTTTTTTTTTTTTTTTTTAATCCTTTGTGAGTCAATTGATCTGCTCTCTAGAAAGCAGCAGATTGTCCTCACCACACACACACACACACACACACACAGACACACACACACACACACACACACACACACAGAGTAACTAAACACTTGATATAATTAAAAGGGTTTGATTTTGCCAAATTTCCACAGTGGGGACAATTAGGTTTATTACTGTGATAGCCAGCGGCAGCTCAAAATGTTAACAACCTGGGATCAAAACCACAATTACCTTATTTGAAACGGCAGTCACCCAGCTGGCAAATAATGTCTGTAGGCGATGAAAGGCATGACAAACCACAGCAGAGAATGGCCTCTAGATTAAGTTTTGTGGTGTTAAAAACTGTGCAGGCTTTTGTTGGTGGTGTTGGCAGAGTTGGCAGTAAGGAACTGTAAAGGTGAAGCCGTTAAAAAAATTATGAGCTGCGTTGGCTGTCTGTATATCACCTATATGAGCTAATGATAATGATGAACACTCTTCATAGTATAATAGGTGGGTAACAATACAGTCAGGCCTAAATTTGTTATAAATGTGATGTGCACTCATAATAAAGTTTGACTAAAGTTAACTCATACCACCCACCATCCATTTGGGGGAGGTTTGGTTAAATTGAGACAAATGGACTGTCTTTAATTAACTCTTGTGATGAATTTTGACATGAAGGTTTCAAATATTTATTGAATTTTTGTAATTTTTGGGCTGACAGACTATTTTGAATGGAGGGAGCAATGGTTTAATGACACCCGACTGGAAAAATGGTGGTGATTACGGTAGTGGATGAAAATGCGTGGTAATTGCCTGCTGGCATCTGTGGCTCTGGTGACACATTCTTGTAGACACGATAACTCTAGAGCAAAACAGATGAGAAACTTGATACTCAAACCACAAGTATCCTATAATGGGTATATGATCTGATCAGATTTTGGTTTGGCTTGCTGCATAAATTTGCTTATTAATGAGGGAAATTTGAAAAAATCTTAGCATTCTTGAGGACAAACTACCAGTGCTTTTTGGACTCCCAGTAAGAGCAGGTTACCTATGTGAAGCCATACATGTTTTTAAAGCCATATGGCATTGACTTATCGGACGCAGTCATATTTTACACACTGGTGGTGATTTCTCTGCCCAGCAGCAGGATTATTTTTGATTGAACAGAAACACCTTGTTACTACATTAGGATAGCAGACCGTCTTTATTTATGCTGATGACATGCTCTGCTGCCTCCCAGCAGGAGCGAACGGCTGCACAGGAGAAACAGATCAGAGGCCCACAATGCCTCTGATAGATCCGCTCTGGCACTGACATGACAGATGAGATTTTACAGAGTGGTTTGCTGCGATTCCTCGAGCATCTGGATTTAAAACTGCTGAAGGGAGTCGAGCTGATGGTGGCGAGGGAGAACTTGGCAAATCGATTCAGCTTCAACTTTCACTTCACCTTCCATCTTGTAAGAGATTGCAGATAAGGAGGAGTGTGTTTGATGGTTTGTTTATTCTAGAACACATGGCTCAAATTAGAAGATAAACCAGATCTCTGTTCTAATTTTGCGCTTTTTGTGGATTGAAGCCTGTCTGGCTGGTAGAGATAAAAATGTTCCAGGTGGATTGATTGATAGATGAGGTATGAGTCTCTTTGAGCTTGAAATAGCAAAGGCAGGTAACCCGCGTGGAAAAGTAATAAGCGTTCAGCAGACTTGTCATCAAATAATAAAAGTCCTTCTAACTGAACATCAGGCTTTGGTGTCTGAGTCTGAGTGAACGCTTTAAGGCCAACAACGAAGTGGAAACACCGAAACCACAAGACCAGGAGGTAGACCAGAATCAAATACAACTGGAAGACAGGTTGGGGTTTCATTTTTTTCAACAAGATACCTTGTTGTTTTGACTGGTATAATTCTTTAGTGTTAATCTGGTGATGCTGCTGCTCTCTACACACACTTACCGCAACAAGTCCAGACTCCACTGGGGATTCTCAGAAAGATCTCTGTGCATGTACGAAGTCAGTTACTGAGGTAAATTAGGCAGCCTGAAGGAAAGTAGGTTCAACGCTCATCACAATTCTGTCGCAATACACCAAACAGTGCAGACTGATGGGGAAGATTTTTTGTTACTGAGGGTGGCAGGTAGAAGATGGGAGCTTTGAATCCCAGACTGCAGGAAAATCATGCTGGGAGATGTGAAAAAGTCAAGTTCTCCCCTTGTGCAATTCTAAATGACCCACTGTGGGAATGTTCTTTAACAATTTTATTATTATTATTATTATTTTTTAAAGTTTTTTTTTTAGCCTTTTAGTGCCTTTGGATAGGTCAGTGAGAGAGTGACAGGAAAGTCAGGGAGAGAGAGGGGATGACATGCAGCAAAGGGCCGCAGGTTGGATTCGAACCCAGGGCCACTGCCTTAATGGTATGCGCTCTACCAGGTGAGCCACCGAGGCGCCCCAACAATTTAATTTCTATGGTGTCAACGTTATTTCTTTGGAAAGGGAGGATAAACTAGCTCTAGATTTGTTAGGTAAAATACAATAAAGAAGATAGAAGACATGTAGAAACACAATTTTGTGTGTGCTGTTTAAATTCTCAAGCCTGGCTGACCTGAATTTACCTCCTGATGTGTGTTGTGAGAACACTTTGCATCCTCATTGAATGTTCTTGGATAAATAAGCGTGACTTCTGAAATTACAGGTTTTAATGACTCAGTGGAATCAAAGCTGGATCCAGCTGATGAGATAATCCCAACAGGACTCAGATCTGGAGAAGATAAACCACCATGTCACCCCGTTTTCTGCCAAAGGCTCATTCATCCGTGTTTACAGAATCCTTGGTGAGAACAACAAGCCAGTGTGTTCACCTCAGAAAATGAGATGAAAGTGATTACATTTTGAAGAATACATTGCAAGAATTACCTTGCTGCTTAGCTGCCGCCATTTAGCAGCAAGCGCTTCCAATTATCCAGAACATGCCCCGCCGGTTAAACTGTGCAATTATCAGCTAGATGGAGTCATCACCTCAGCAAGGCTTGGAGGGTGCGGCCCTCGTCTTTCCATGTCTCTCCTGATTTATTAACCTCTCAGAGGCAGTCGAGGCAAACAGTAGAAGTCAACTTTCATGAATCATTGTTCCTGGAAGACTTGGAAGAGCAGGAGTTTTGCTGCCTCACAATGCAATACAATTTCAAAGTGATTTATCCTAAGCGGCCTTTATACTGAAGTGACACAACACAACAATACATACCATTACTTATACACAAAACACAATGAATGTGGGAAACAAGCCAATAGAGCAGGGCAATAACAATCAACCATCACCATGATAAAACACACTCACACAACATCACCATGATAAAACACACTCACACAACAGTCAACACAATTAAAAGAACAGTTATGCTGAGAAGAAACAGAAAAAGTTCAGACAAACCCGTTATCTTTGGACTGAGATCTGTTTATTTACCGTAACAACTTGTGACCCTGAGGAGAAGAGAAACGTGGCTTGATTGGCCATGTTTTCTTTTTTTTATTTGCCTAAAAAGTCATGATGAATGTCAGATTTTAGTCCTACTGTAGTAGCCAAGGAGTAGAAAGCTTTGTGCAACTGATTAATAGGGCTGGGCTTTGTTTAGAGCTGAAACGGGGAGTTGATTAATTGTTCGATGGGCAGAAAATTAACAGCCAACAACTATGATAATAAATCGTTCTGAAAGCAAAAATGCCAAACCTTCACTGTGCCAGAATCTCATTTAGACAAAATAAGCAATTTGAAAATGGACATCAGGTCCTGAGAAACTATGATGAATACCTTTTTTAAAAAGTCAGAAGAAAGAAAGAAAGAAAATCAGTTAATTGAGAAAACAATCTGTACATTAATCAATAATGAAAATACCCATTAGATGCACATTTAGTGCTGTTGGAGACATCTTGAATCTGGGCAATATGCTGAGTTTCAGTATCAGCACTTGTGGTTTTTCTCATTTTTGCACAAGAACAAATGAAAAAGGAATTCTCTCACTTTATTGGTATAATATTTGTATCAATATGACTTTATTAAAGGCTGTGTATCAGGTTCATGACTTGTTAAGACAGTCTGTAAGGTTGTGCTGGATGGTAAACCCAAAATCCAGTTTTCTTCATTACACACACTGGGGTCATGTTTCCAGCAGTCTGTGGCCCATAGTGACCTTTGCATATAGTCTAATAATGGTTACAGATAACAAAGGTGAAAGTACCTTCACAGAGTATTACACACCTTCTGCCTGACCCATAATGCACCTGGAGCACTGTGGAATCAACAGCTCACACCTACACAGCACCCACATGAACAGAGGCAGAGACATGGGTAGGCTGGGTAAAAAGCCAGCAACTGTGCTCACAGCTATCAAAGCCTTTTAACTCAGAGGCTGTGACTGCAGCTGAATCATTTATTATTCTGTCTGTCTTCCATTGTCACACCCACTGTCTCTCTTTCTCTGTTACCACATCCCCACAATTACAGCTAATTCTGGAGAGACATTTTAGGCGTCAGTCCACTCCAAGTTAATTATTTATTCCACACACCAAAAACAAATTTTCTCAGAAACGGCCTCCATTTTGGATGAATATGAAAACTTCATTAAAGTTAGATTCTATGATATACTGTTTTAACAATTTGGGAGTATACACCTTCACCGCAGACATGTTAGGTTAATAACAGGATAATAGCATGAATAATTGCTCCCAGCAATCTATACCAGTGAGCTAATATGCACAATGCAAAGGCCTTCAAACTGGCAAATCTAAATGGTATACAGCCATCTTTATGTTATGAATGTCACCTCTGCTTTTTGTGCCATGACCTGCCAAAATGTCCACTGTGAAAAAGTCTGTTGATAACGGTGACCATGAAGAGCAGGAAAGCACTAAACACAAGTTTAACTAGCTGAGACTCATCAGAATAAGTAGACTTTTATCTCACTCCTGACCACATGTTGGCTGTGCTGCACAGTTTTGTTGAGTGCTGACTGAATAGAGGAGGAGGAAGAGAAGATTAAAAACATTGCTGTGAAAATGACTCATGGCTTTTTAACACAGAAATGGCGTTAATAGATTTAGATGGCTGAGTGTGGTCTCCATCTCCTTTCACCATGTGACTTTATATTCTTAGATCTCTTTTTTTTCTCATCTGTTTTCTTGCATCTCTCTTTTTCTCCTTTTCTCTCCCACCGGATTTCTCTCTTGTCTCTCTCGCTCCAGGAATTCTGTGCTTCATTTAAATGAGCTGCTCATTAGCAAAGCAAAGAGAAGACCAGCCAGCCAACCTCCTGCCTCCTGCAGCCAGTTACACACTGAACTCTCTCACCCCCTCCCCTCTTTTCTCATACACTCTCTTTCCCACACTCCCTGTCTTAAGATGACTTGCATGATGAAAACACTTCGGTTACTCTGCACACATGGATATTAATATGAATTAATTTGAAACATAAAACAACTTCATGTAGTCAATTGCACCACTGCCCCTCTAAGCAGCGTTGTTGGGCCGGGGTGGACTGATACTGGTGAAATGGTCATTTTACCCATACAACATATTTTTTTCATTACCTTTTGTGATATCTAGCCCATTGTTGAATGTTACTCAGGAGCAAGGCAGTTACTACAGTTTATTCCATAGACCAGAATTTTTTTTTATCCATCCGTCATTTGTATCCATCCTTCCAGATTATGAGCACTGTGGAGTAATGTGTCTTCATGAAATTGCTGTGGGGTTGATAATTTTGCAGCAGTGGCCCACCAAAACGTGTGTGTGTGTCTTTGTCTGTGTATTGTAGGTTTATTCACATCACAACACTTTTTCAGTCACACTCTTTGATACGTATCCCACACTTTTTAACAAACATGTATTTTCACACACTTGGACCACAACACACTTTGCATAGTCTTTAGTAGACCTAATGTATGTGGATGAATCAGGCCCATTCAGCACATATTCCCTCTCAGTCTTGTCTCTGTGAATTAAAGCTAGAAATAGACTGATGCACTTGCAGCCAGGTTTTACTGTAATATACCACATAATTACAGTTATTCCTGCTCTTGGTGAAGTCAGAATGGAGAGAATGGAGGCGTGGAAATGCATGTGTTCGAGGTCATTTTATAAAGTCTGTGTGAAAACATTTGTATTTATTTGACCTAAGAGTGAAAAAATGTTGTTAAATATGATCTTTCAGAAAACAATGGGGGGATACATAGAGGCCATTGACATGTACACAAATGGTGTATGTAGCTATAGAAAGAGAAGCAGTAGCTGTAACTTTATAGTTTGACCCTCACCATTCTTTACCATTCTATTATTCAAGTTTAACTTGAGTTACCGGTTTAATATGCATGTCCTTCAATTCTATAAAGGTATAAAGGATGCATTGGGGAAAACTAGGAAGTTGTGAGTCTTGTTACATACGATGACATGCATTGCTCTGACACATCATCTATGTTCTTCCACTGTTGCGTTCGTTTTACAGGCAACCTAAGTGAAAACATGACTAATGAGTCACAGATCAGCTCCGTGGGGTTTGAGTCATGCATGCAGGCACACAGTCGGTGTGCTGAAACATGTCTTATAATGCCACTGACAAACTCTGCTGGGGTTTCAGTCCCACTCGTCCTCCGTCTGTAGGCACTGACATCGACACACAGCATACACTACATGAATGCCTTCCATCTGGTTGCCATCTCCAGAGGCCTGCACAGGGTTGGGAAGTACAACCAGCTTCCAGCTGAATGCAAGGAAACTGTTAATGTAGTCTTTAATCGGTATGAAAGCACAATTTCAGCTAATTGTAAAAGCTGGCAAAACAAATGTTATTATTACACAGCAAAGACCTACTTGCCCTCAACAAGTGAATTTCTCAGATTGCCTTTTCAGAACCTTCAGAAAAATACAATTTAATAGAATCCTGTTTCAGTGTGAAAAAGGCTGTTTAACTGCTGAATGTCACATGGTACCAAAAACACAATTGCCAGAGGCCTCCTCACACTTTGGCCTGCTCCTAGGGGCGTGAAAATTACTGAGTTTCCTTTTCTTTGATTGATTTCTTCTTGTGTTACAGTTGATTGTGCGAAATGGTGGCTCTAGCAGAGGCTTTCACTGTTTGGTTCTGAGGAACTGACAAAACCTGATGTGAAAGGGTAAAGTTATAGATTGCTCAAATATGTCCTCATATCAGACACCAGGAGTGGGAGACATTTGACACTGAGATTAGGTGTCGATATCGAGGACAGGGCTGAAATTAGCATCCCTTTCTGATTGGTCATAACCAAAATACTGATTAGTGCTAAATAAACTGAAGTTGTGGTTAGAAATATTCAGATGTGTGGGCAAATGAATTAAATTACAGGTAATGGTATTTTTTTCTTGTTTGTGAGCACAACAGCTGTTTATCTGTTGGTCTGTTTGCAGCCAGAAAAAAGAGACTTATAGTCGTTAATGGTGTAAGTTGCATAGAGAATGAAAGTCAAAGATTTTGGTTTTTAGCAATCAAAACCTTAATTGTACTTTTCAGGACTTAGGCCTTTTATGATCAGCATTTTACGGTTTTCTTGTAATTTCCCTCTAAGAGCTTCTGTGGTAATGGAACACCTGAAGTGCTCTCAGTGGTTTGCCTGCTCTGCTTATTATGCGTAATTATGTTTATTTGTCTTCATGATTGCATCTTCTGTCAGACTCTTGAGTATTTTCAGCCACAGCAGGCTGTCTAAATGAAACCAAATGCATCAGCGTTCAAGAGACTCCTCAGGCCTTCCATGTCTTTCTGATCCATCAGAGACACAATGACTGACAGGTTTCATTGTGTGGGTGATGGTAAATATTCAGATTCCCTCCCTCACTTTAGCACATTAACACTAAGGAAAATATATTGCAAAACACATAGACACGAAGGGATCCTGGTTGTTGCTTCACACTTCACTGTGCAAAAGACAAGGATGAAGAGGTATAAAACACTCCCAACAGTAGCATTGATACAAAAAGTGCCATTCAAAATAGTGTGATGCTGCTCATTCATTTGACCATAATTAAATGTAGACATTTTGCAGAGAATTGTAAGAAGGCAGTGCTTATTTCTAACTTGCTGCCAAAATGCTCACTTTTTTAATCAGCCGCCAGTTGATCAGTCCGACATCTGTTCAGAGAAAAACAGGAAGCTGGTTTCACCTGTTACTCGTTCATCTTAATAAAATGGAAAAATATGATGATCCTTATAATATTAATATTACCGTTTCCATGTCTCTGAGTGTGTGTGTACATATTTCTTCTAGTATCTGGATTTGACCCAGCAATTCCCTCCCAAAGATCTACTTTAATCAAAGAGTCAAAGTTTTTATCCTTGTTAATCTATATTAAATGTATATATTGCTCAAAGAAGTCTTGTATGGTCTCCTGTTGGATTGTCAAATAAGTGTACTCAATTGCTCTTCCTTAACCTCTTTTAACTGAAGTGTATGATTTGTGTCACCTCTCTTATTAGTGAAATAAATCTGTCAAACTGTAATGCCCAGACATTACACACCTATTGCTGAATCAGCTCATCTTACCCTTTTCACTGCCCTTTTTTTGTTCGTCTATCAGTGTCTCTTAATGGATTTTGAAATAGTGGTTAATTTGAATAGTGGATTTTTTTCCCCTGAGATATAGCCTCTGAAACATTACATTTGAACTTTGTAAAGAAATAAAGTAATCTGGTTACTTCATGACTGTAACCCAAAGGCATGTATGTATGCGTTGTTTCTCCTGATGTACATGTCAAATTGTGTCAGGAAATTACAATTTCCAAGATACTTCATGGACATTTTGGCAGTTAAATGGAAGCAAAGCACACAAGAAATTTCTGGTCTTCAAACAGTTTGTTGGGACTTTTGTTGCATCTTTGACTGGACATAAAAAGCCGTGTGAGGACATGGTGTTTTAACAAAGACAATTATGTAATGTTACCCCGCAGGAAGTCAGACTGTGTCCGACAAATAAATCATAATCTTCTAAACACATCCTCCTCTTACTCGCCCACAGGCGGCCGGCAGATTCCAGAGAGGTGTTCAAATGTGGAGGGAGGTGTCGCGTGGTTGCTCAGTGTAGAAGAAGGTTGACAAGCTGTCAGCTGAACTAGGTTAATATAATAAGGACTGCAGATTCCTTGTTGTGATGTTTCTCACTGTGCTGGTTTGCACATAAAATGGGTCAAGGAAAGGTTGTTTGAGTTGACTTGCTGAGAGATTTCTGCGCTGCAATTAAAAATCAGTTCAGTCTTTGAGTGTTAAGCACTTGGCCGTATTGTGTTTCAACATTAACTCCTTCCCCTGATTTAACCTTGGAATAATTTGTTATAAAGCTGAACATCCTTTCACTGTTGTTTCTTGGTTCTCAACTTAGAAAAATGAAGCTTTGTGGTTTTCTTCTGGGTGCTTCAGTCTCCAGAGAGGAGATTTGTCTTTATGCGCACACTCGCACACACAAACACGCAACACCAACTCCACACATATACTGTTCTCCTTTGCAGTTGATATGACAACGGTTTCCAGGGAGACGGAGCAACCGGTTTGTGTGGGAGCTGCCTGTTGGCTTGTCTGTGTGCACTGTGTGTGTGCACGCGTGCAACTACACACCAGGCATATGTAATCACAGAGACACACACATAGGCAAGAGCTAAAAAGAGATGCAAACAGACAAACTAACAAACAAACACACTTTATAATCACAGAGAGCTGGAGGAACAAAAGTTGAACTGTTTCTTTATGCACGTCATCTTATTTGTCAGTCAGATACTAATTGAACTGTGTCTACATTTATAAAGGTGTTCGTACCTGCAGGTGCATCATCACTTAAATTATGTATTAATGTTGACAGTGCAGAATTCTGGCAGCAAGTGTAGAGGAAGGAAGAGTACTTCGATGATACAAGATGTGCACCTAAAAGTTAATAAGATGTTTGATGAGGTTTTTGCTTAATGTTTGATTTAGCATCACAAGTATTTTACTTTTTCCCATATGGGATTATCTTCCTCATAAACTGCATCTAAACTCAGAGATTGGATCTGCAAAGGTCCACAGATCTGAACTCAACAATACCAAAACAATCCTATTTTTTGGGAGCTTACTCAGAGACAAGACTTTTTTTCTTTCTTTTTTTTTTTTAAGCCAGAGTCCAAATGAAAAACTAAATAAAATGCAGAGGTTGTGATCTACATAAGGAAATGACTGACCAAACAATTAGTAAACATCATGATGAAGTTTTCAGTGCCAACTTGATTCTTGATACAACTTGATACTTGATACAACTTGATACTTGCCGGTTTTAGAACATATGTTCCTCAAAGAAAAGTAGTGAATAAAGTAACATCTTAAGCAGCCGGTGGCATGGTCAGACATATCATAACAATCACAGACCATCTGGTACCTGTCTCAGTTCAGCCACAAAGAGTCTCTTTTCCTGTCACAGAGTCCCTGCAGCTGAAATTAGCTCTTTTTAATGGCTAACAAATCCTTCTTGGTCACTGATCTGATGATTAAAAATAATTTTCACTGTATGTTTTCAGTTGAGACCTGGCTGGACAGCACTTCTGGTGTAGCAACACTGATGGAGGCTTGTCCTCCAAAACGTAATTTTCATCGGTCAGACTAATCGGGAAAGGAGGAGGGGTTGCATCCATTTTCTCTACACAGTTTGTGTGTTATGAGTGTTTGATTGTGCTGAAAGCAGAATTATCAGTGCTCATCATTAAATTCACCCACCAAGATATTCAAATGATTCACTAGCCCCTGCTGAACTGAAATTATTTCCATTATTCTACAAGCTACAGTTATATGGCACAAATTCCATGTAGTTTTAATACAAAACACACTGTATCTACCTATCAAAACATATGGGGAGGTCCCCCTAACACACACACACACACACACACACACACACACACACACACACACACACACACACATATATACTTGTACTTCTGTCTTTGTGAGGACACTCATTGACATAATGCATTCCCTAGCCCCTTACCCTAACCTTAACCATCACAACTGAGTGCCTAACCCTAACCCTGACCCTGACCTTAACCTAAAGCTAATTCTAACCTTAACTCTAAAACCAAGTCTTAACCCTCAACATGTGATTTGAAGGTGTCTCAAAAAGTGAGGACCGGCCAAAATGTCCTCACTTTCCCAAAATGTCCTCACTCTGTTAGTAAAATACTTTTTTTCGTCCTTACTATGTAGCAAGTACAAGTGTACTCACACACACACACACACACACACACACACACACACACACACACACACACACACACACCACCTCTCACTGCCCGCTTCAGTCATTGGGAAGGTATGTTGGACCTGACAGAATTAGTGTAGCCACTTTGTCTGCTCTCTTGAATAGAATTAAAGGCTCGGCATGTCGGTGGGTCGCCTCCACTTGCTCTAAATCTCATTGTCTCTGCAGAGGGAGGAAGGATTTATTTTAGCAAGGTGGTAATCCGCCGCTCAAGGAGAAATGGAAGTTGTTTTTCAGCTCAGGGGGAGACTCCACAGGGCATCAGATAACTAACGGAGAGGGTGGGTGTTTCAGGGGTTTGTTTTTCTGTGTCTTTCGCTTTGTGTTTTTATTTTAGTTTAAGGATGGATGGAGTTGAATTTTTGCCTGGGAGTGGAGAAAAAGAATTGATCTCCTGGCAGACTTGTGGTGGAGTGGTGGCATTTCATCTCAGACTGCTGCAGTGAGATTGGCAGTGATCTGGATTGTACTCCTCCGTACATACACACACACACACACACACACACACACACACACACACACACACACGTAAACACACTTACATCCTTTTATAACACCTTTGGGTCCAAATTTGCATTGCCATTTTTGCAGCAATTAGGTTTTTGTTGTTTTTCAATAAAGACATTGAGGCACAAATGAATTATTGATCCAAATATTAGTCACAGTAATTGTTGTAGCCGTTATATACCACTGCTGACAGAAAAGCTCAGAAAGAAAATAGAATCTGGTGGATTTATTTGTCGTTCCTTTCCTTATTGTTTCCTTTTCTTTCTTCCTCCCCTTTGTTCTTCCACACTTTCCATCATTTAAAATTTATTTCCCTGTCTGGTCCACCACTAGTTGTATAATTTAAACTCTCAGACAGCCAAATTAGATTTATATAAAAACAAAGAAGAGGCCAAAATAGTAAGTCATGAGATGAAAGAAGACAGGTAAATATAAACCTGACAGAAAAGATGAATCTTTGTTTCTACCTGATCTCTTCTGATTCAGATCAAAAACTAAAATAATATCATGCTTCATTGTCTCAGAGAGTTCATCTGCAGAACGATGAGAGCGATGCAGAGACCCTGTGTGACTCTTAAAAGAACCTTCATTAATAAATGTTGAATTAATCATGGCCTGTAAGGACTCGTATATCTTTTATGAAGCATTTATTAATCATAAACAGCTGTTGCAGTTTCGTTAAGGAGGCTGGACGATGTGTTCATGTTTTACAAATAATTTCTTAATCATTGATTGGTAATCAAACATTTTAAAGGTTGAGTTTGAATCAGTAATGGCAGTATTAAAACTTAGGGATTTATTTTTTGTAATATTGTTTTATTGTTAGATACTTTTCTTATAGCATGTGTTATACAATGGTTCTTTCAAATGTTTGACTACAGTGTGATGACTGGCTGCAAACTTCTTTTCACTTTACTGACCGACTCCTTGGTTACCATTAAGGTTGGCATAGCAACCAATAAATCATTGGATGTCTCAAAAATCCTTTTTTCGCATAGGCTCGATATTCTTATCTGTGAAGATACATTTCTGTTACTCTGGCTGTGTGTTTGGGCTGGTTGTTCTGCTGCAGAATGACTTTTGGCCCAGTCAGATGCCTCCTGATTGTATTTTGTAAATGACAAGAATCAAAACATCAAAAGTGCCTTGAATGTTTGCACAGTTTTGGAAGAATACCCACAATACAATGCTCAACATTGGATAGATGTGCGAATTACAGTTACATGCCATTAATTTGTGTTTGTCCATGATGACACAAAATGATAATGGATGAATGAATGAAGTGTACTGAGAGTTTATAATGTAGATAGTTAACGAGGATGTGACTCCGGACACACTCATAGACTGCATCATGTGAATTTGCATTGGCATTTTGAGAACCTTTGGATTAATCTGATGAGTGGGCCTGTGAGTGTGCATGTTTATTTTACTGGATCCTCATTAGCTTCTGCCACAGCAGTGGTTAAGCTTCCTGGGCTGCACACTTTAAAAATGTACAGATGAAACATTGATGCAATTATGAAAGCAAGGTCAAAACCGAGAAGCAAAAAAAAAAAGGCTCTAACAAAGCAGCTGACTTTAATACAACACAACCAAATCAATAATACAACTATCAGTCGTGTTGTTGTCCTTCACCACAGCACAGCACCATCTTCATAGTTGATTTGACATATTTTATGCCAGATGCCCTTCCTGATGCAACCCTGAGTTCTAAGGCTGGGGTGTGAACCACCAACCCAGGGATCAGCAGCGCACCAGCTATTCCACCTGGGCCATGGCCCCATCAACACACAACATTACAGTCAGTAATACCAATAAATGATTTGTATTACCGTGTATAAACAAAACTAGCACAGACAAATGACAACTTGCAATTACAATAATATAGCTACATTTAGGTACACTACAATCCATAAAATTGACAACAGGTTTTTTTTTTTTTTTTTAAACAGTATAAGCAGTTCACAGTTTACATGTCCCATTCTCAGAAGGCGTGCTGACTTCACACCATTACATTATATTCATTTAGCTGATGCTTTTATCCAAAGTGACTCACAATATGTGCAACAGCAGACTCAAAAATCAAGCATTTTGTCTGCATGCTGACAATTTTTGTTCATGTAATTTTGTCACACCTCAGCGGGGGGGGGTTTAACATCCAAATCCTGCGGAGTGCAGCTTCAACACTGTACCTGTACTGTCACAAACACTCCTCCATTTTTCTTTTTTTTCTCTCCATTCTATCCATGCATGATAGAAACTTCCAACCAAGCAGCCAAGAGATCAACTCCCTCTCTCCCTCCAAATATAGATCCTTCATCAAACAGCAGACTCTGCGTTGGCCTTGAATCCTCCTGTTTGTTTGATCTCATACTGCTCTCGGGGCCTCTTTCAGTAACTAAACTTCCTGCCTTGATGTTTGTTTTGATGTAAACGGCTTCTCGTTTCTCAATGATGATGATGATGATGATGGTGGTGGAGTCTCATCTTTTAGGAAAAATCGCTGTGCTGCTTTGCTCTCTTAGCTGCCTCTCTTAGCTGCCTGTCACCTGTCACACACAAGCACTATGCACATATACACAATTCCCCTCATGTACACTGCAGACTGCCAGTGATCAGAGATTCTACAACTCAACTCCACAGAGATGGAGTTCAAATGTAGCTAGTCTCTCTCTCTCTCTCTCTTTCTCTTTCTCTTTCTCTCTGACGACACAAGTCTTGCTCTGCGTCCTTACTGTGCTCAAAGTGATGGCAGCACTGCCAAGGCTTTAATTAGTTCTTGTTGGCTTGTCTCTGCTCTTTCCTTTGATCAATTAGATCATCATCCACTCTAGGTTCATTCACACCATATACACATGCATGTGCAGACACACAACTGTAGAAGATGCCACAGGTTTCCTCCGTTCTTTGTTTTCCTAGACAAGAGAGAGAATGAATAAAAATTTACTATATATGTTTCTCTATAAAATGTTCTTTTAATTATGTTTATGATGCTGTATAAATATAAAACGTTTTTCATAAGTAACAAACTTCTCCATTATATACACTCAGTTGGCCATTTATTAGGTACATCTATCTAAAACTACCACCGTATAATAGTCCTGCAGTAAGTCCTACCTTTTATGAAGGTCATGATGTTCAGTTTGTGCTAAAGGTGTCTGAGAAATGTTGTTTCAGCTGTATGAATGATGTGGTTTGTGCTGTTGTTAAACTTGGAGGTGTTTCTGTTAGCCCTGGAAAAAATAACTAGGCCGCACTGATTTTACCTAAGTGTCCCTAATAAAAAAAAAAAAAAAAAGAAAAAAAAAAAAAGAATTTAAATCAAATCTATATATAATGTAATATCAGTTTGTTTAATGTGAGTTAACCATGCCATGGTCAGAGAGGTTTAAAGGGGTGATGGAGAGAAGGAGAAGCAAAGTGGAGGCGTTTTGTGTTCCGTTCAACAGGTGAAGAAAAGGAATGTGGAGGAGAAAGTTGAAGCAGAAGTATAGTTCATAAACCTTCATCTCACACAAACACACACAATCTCACACACACACACACACACACACACACACACACACACACACACACACACACACAGAGCAAGCATCAAATGGATGTGGGGCTCTCAGTCATTCTGATCACAGTGTGAAGTCTTCATCAGCCACAGCAGATATTGGCTCATATCAATCATTTCAAATGTGCTCTACTCTCATGCCAGCTATCATTCTGCCAGAGTACGCTTTGTTCGACAAAAAAGCAATGAAGCTCTTTAAATCCACACAAAACAATTTAGCTCTGCCTGTAGCTCCCTGGCGCTTGTTTTCATCACTGCACAGGATTACTGTGATTTATTGTAGAAATATCAAGCATTGTTCTTTTTTTTTCAAATTCAGTGGGTAGTGCTTAATTGGCATTGAAGGCCTAGAAACAGACTGCCATAGCACAAAGACCAGAAGCTGTATCGTTACATTTAATTTTTACTTCATGGTAGCAGCCCCAGATCCAGATCTCAAAACATTTGCAAGAAGTCACAGGACTAACTTAAAGTTAGAGAAGAGTTTAATTAAATAAATCAGTCCTCAATCAATCCTCCTCGACTTCAGTGCTACGTAGAGAGACCTCTTCACTGTCATTATGTCAAGTCTGTGAGGATGCTGGACCACCAGTGGACTTAATGAGCTGTCAGACAGGACTTGGAGACCTTATGTGTTCCCATGGAGATGAATTTAAATTTCTGAACCTGTCACTCACTTCAAATCATTTTTCTGAACAGGTCTTAACAGTGTTGATGTTGGTAACTTGCATATCAGATGTGCAGGTCTGCTGAGTCACACGTATGTATATGTATGTATTTTCCTTTAATATGAGCTGATAAACACAGTATTATATGAAAATAAAATCCTCCAAAGTTCCTCACACACAGACGGACAAAATCCTGTGGATTATAACAAATCCTGATTATTCAGCCTGTTCATGTTCTGTCTGAGCAACATGAAACTTCACTACATCAATAAATTTATGAAAATATGTCTTCAAAAATAAATAGGATACATGTTATTGTCATTATTTTTGCATTTATTTATTGACTTATTTTTACATCGACACATCCATATCTCTGTGGATTACGTGTCATTTTCTGAGTGAGGTCTGGTTCAGGCTGCAGCCTAAGTGGACTCTCTGGAAGTCCGGGAGAAGATTTGGATGGACCTTGGCTGAAGAAGCTACAAAAACCTGAGGACAACACACAGCAAAACACTGTCCTCTCGTTCCAATACACAATACATCTGAATCCTTGAGCATGTGGATCAGGTTTTTCTCTCAGAGAATGAGACATAAAGATGAGAAGCCCAGTTGATTAGAGTGAATATTGATCACTTTGGTTTCATGTGTTCCACAGCCTCTTAGATTTGGTGTTTTTCCTTCAGCTGTATTTGCATGCACCTCTCCACTTGTCCTTCCTATTCTAAGCAAAGCCCATTATAGCTTGCCTTCAGAAAGTCCTTTAAAAATAAAGTTAATGAGATAATAAAGTCCACCTTTGACTTTGTATGTCGGTGTTTGCTCAGCACTTCTCCAACAAAGTGTGAAGAAACAGAAGCCAAGTGACACTGAGCGGCTGTGAAGGACTCGTCGAACGCCTGGCTGAGCTTTTACACCCAAATGAGCTTCGTGTCACAGCAACGTTGACGGTTCTGAACCAGAAAATACATCCAGATCCGATGACTCCAATCCCCTGGGAGCTGTCAGGGATGTCCGCCGACTGACCTCCTCTCCGCTGTGTTTTTGGGTGTTTTTGTCAGCCTGAAAAGACAGGCTGAAGTGTCTGGAAGCAGTGGTAAAGTATAGTGGAAGGATTTTCTGCTCACTTTCTTCTCATGTGGTCAGGATCTGTTTCATGAAGCTCTGTCAGTGAGTTGGAAAATGTCTTCGGTCCAACAAGTCAAACTGAGTCAGCTGCAGAGCGCTGAGTGCAGTGTAATTATTATGGTTAAAATGGTATGGTTTACGCAGCACACACTCTGTGGGCAATTGTTTGGCTGATTAAGTTTTTCAGTTCCTTCACAATGAATACCCTTGCAAACATTACACATGTTTAATGTTGACTACATTCCAGTTGAGTTTGTAATTTACTTTCCGGGATGTTTTAAGATGACCTTTAGAGAAGTAAAACAAACTTTTTTTTTTTTTCCATGAAGAGAGAAGAAAAATAATTAAGATCTGTTTTCTGATGAATTGTTCTCAAATGTTGCCGAACAAGCAATTAAGAGCAAACTGTCTTCTCTGTCACTTTAACCACTTCTGATTTCAGAGTGGGTGTATTGGAACAAAAGTATCACTGATTATACATCTTTTAGTGGAATCTTACTAATGCCACGCTTTTTATTCACACAGTACAGTTTCCTGTTGCTGTCTGTTTCCTGCCCCCATTAGAAGTCTGTCTCCTCTGTCTCCCTGTATGATGATGTTGAGCGTAACGATGGCTCTAGAAAGAGGCTCTACATGACTGAAACTTTTTCTGGAGCTGCTTGTATTATCTAAATGGGATTTTGTCACTCACATGAAGAATGTGTTATTGAAGTGTTTTAAGGCAGAGCTTTGCTTAACATTAACCACGTCTGTGTAAAAACCTCCTTACAGGCAGTGTTCACAATGCAGCATCAGCCACATTACACAGTCTGTGTAAATGCTTGGCTTCTCCTGTCCACCCACTTGGCAGCACTTTCCAACTATGTCAAAGGGAAGTCTCTGCCTTGTGATGCCCAGTGGTAGAGCTGTATCTCAGTGATTGCACCTCTTCTGAGTCTGAGTTTGTTGTATGTATCTTTGACCAGCCACCACCCACATGCTGATGAATTGTAGGTTTCACTTGTTCTCTGAACATCTCGTCTCAACTGTTTTGGTGTTAAAACCTTTAATGAAAGGCCTCATTGACTTTCCAGGACAGGAGCATTGTAGGTGTTCTGTAAAAATTCTCATAGTCCATGCTGCAAAACCAGAACTAATGCCTGATTTGTATTTCCTGTATTGTACTCATTAGTCCAGGTTGCACCTCAGCATCGGTGGATGTATTCCAGACTAAAGACCCCTTTCACAGAAGTCGACCATAGATCTAAGCATGTTCCATGAGAACATCCTTCATATAGAAGCTTCATGAAAGTGTGGCAGTGATTTGGATGCTGCTCAGTCATCATGTGGAGTCCAGTACAGTTGCAAAACTGTATTTGGCGGGGAATTATGTTGAATTTTGGCGGGTACAGAGAATCTGGTGTCCAGCTCAGAGAAACAAATGTGAAAAGCAAACATCCTTCAAAATGATGCACTGAGAGCACATGCAGGCAGAATACATGCTTGTGTATTTTGGGTGGATTTTCTTTTGACCGAGATAGAGTATTTCTGGAAGAACGGCCTGTCATTTTCCTGCAGTGTTTTTTCTTTTTTCATGTGTATTGAGTGTAAGGCTTTGCGACAGACCAGCACGCTGTCTGAATGTGTAAACTTGTTTGAAAAGTTGTCGAGTATCAAGGCGCTGCTCGCTGCACAAACTGGAGACTGGTTTCTGCTTTGTGACTCCATGATAAGTTGTACTTGTTGTTTGCATGGTGTGACCTGGGTGCTCATTAACAGCTGGACCTGTAGGTGTGTGAGGATGTGACAAATGTAGACCTGCAGTGACATAAATCCATATTTATGTCTGAATGTGTGTGTGTGTGCTGGTGTGTGTTTGTTTGATACAGATCGAGGAGGAGAACGAGAGCGTTGATGTGAACACAAGTGTGTTTATGTGGATGTGTCATCACTGTGTGCGGGTTATAAATGTTTATGAGGTCTGCTTCATTTAATTCCTAAGTATGTGTGAGAGACAGACAGATGGACGATATACAACTAATCAAATGTACCAATGAAAGGACTATAGTGTGTGTGTGTGTGTGTGTGTGTGTGTGTGTGTGTGTGTTGTGGCCTTCATAAACCAAAATTCAAATTATCTACAATCCATTTAATTCAATCTAGATGTAAATTTTTCCACATGTGCTGGCTCTGTGGGTCTCAGGGCAGTGAGAACCAGCTGGACACGACTGGCTTTATTGACACGCCGGCCATATTTGATTTAGTTTAAACTCAGGCTGGGGGACTATAAACTCAGCCTGACAGGCAGTAAAGCAGGTGGAAACAGAGGACATCACCATGTGCTAAAACAATTAGAATTTGCCCCAAAATAATTATGGTCTGATGAGAGGTGGCGTGAGTTCAAAACATCTTAAAACATGTTCTTTTCTTGGACTGGATAATGTCAGAATTACAAAAGATAGTAACAATTAAAAATTAACTAACTAACAATCAGAGTACACATCTGGCAGCTCCTCATTTCCACTATGAGAAAATGGTGATGTGGAAGATTATGTGGAGAGTTCCCTCCGTATCAGACATGCTTGCCATTTGTAACTTACACTGTGATAACTTATAAAACACAAATGTACTTGCGCAGGATGTATGATCAAAACCTGACTGAGAGGCATAATTAATGCCTGATTGAAGGTCGCGACAAGTGTAGACAGGAGTATTGATTGCAGTCGAAGTGTATGTGCTCAGTCAAACGGACGTGAGATGTTGACTGAAAAGAGACAAACGAAACGTGAAATCGGAGTGAGCCACAGAGGTTATTTGAGAAATCTCACTTAAAATACACAGGACGTTTGAACAAGCCTGTGTACTGGTGTGAATAGGACAAGTAACACTGCACAGATGGGCCATTGTTTGTGACAAGTGGTGTTCAGCCTTCATCTACTGCTTCTACATTCTGCCAACAAGCAACCAGAGTTTTCCCTTTTTTTCCCTAAATAGGTATAAATTAAATGCAGTCTGGAGGATGACACACACGCACTATTTTTGTAATTGAGGTGATACAAAGACCAATGTGTCAGTACATGTCTGGCCTGTGTCTAGACACACATCTGACCACAGACACTGATACACAACATCCACCAGTCTTGTGAATTTAGCCTTTACTCTCATTACTGGCGATGGATGGATGGTAAAGCTCAACAGGAATATAAAATGGAATTACTGTGAAAAAAGGAGTGGGAGAGCAAGCATGCAGGAAAAGAGAGAGAGAGAGAGAGAGAGAGAGAGAGAGAGAGAGAGAGAGAGAGAGAGAGAGAGAGAGAGAGAGAGAGAGAGAGAGAGAGAGAGAGAGAGACTTGCAAACAAGAATGATTAAATGAAAAGATGGGAATACATGACAGAGAAAAGAGGAGTGTAGGGTCCCTCCCTCTCTCTCTCTCCCTCCATCTGTCCTTTGATGCTCTTTCTGTTGCAGGCTAATACATTTTCAGCATGATGTGACGTCTTGTCTAGCCTTGTTTTAAAGCCCTGTCTTGCGTTTTCACTCCATTATGCATCACACACACTAAAACACAAACACACACTAAAACACACACACTCAGATTCCTCACTGTGTACATGTGCTTAGATCATCAGCATATGAAATTGAAATATTGGTTTGAATATTTTTTAAAACACTAAGTTATCAGATCAAATCATCAAATCTTAAACCTTTCCTGCTGTGGCTGCTTCACACCACCAGTTTTCCACTATTGTGAAGAAGTTATAGAAAATGCAATAATAGTTAGCTTCATTAGTGTTACAGTGGAAAGACCCTTTATGATTCAAATTACATTTAAAAAAATAACATAAACTGAGGTCGGAACCAGAGCCAAATCCTGATACCTACTTTGTTGGGGCTTGTTGGATTCAAGTCATTTACCACATTTTTTGCATTGACCCTGTTCGAAATTGGTTGGTATTTAACACTTTACGGCTCAGAATTTACAGCCTGTGCACATCAGACCATTTGAAGCAGTTGTCCTTGTGGCCCAGCAGAGGGTGTGTTTAAAAGTCACTGTTAGTTGACTTGTTGTTTCCCTGTGGATCATTCAATAAACTAAGCAAATGCTGATCAGATACTGACAAACTTGTAGTGTCTGAAAAGCAGTGTTTGGATGTAGTTTGGGTTATTTCACCATAGATGGTTGCGCTCAGGTTGGGTCAGTAAGGGCTGATTACATATTGTGATTGACCAGTGAGCCCAGTCCTGGTAGACAAACGCAGCCCGCTCTGTGCACCACGAATGACAGGCATACAGAGTGGGCTGGTAAAGAGACAAACGGATGGTAAAAAAAAAAAGCCCACTGCTGTGGCGGGATTTCTCCAAGTGCCCCAAATGGTTGGTCTGACTGTGACAGGTGGATTTGATGTCAATTTGTTTGTTAGAGAGGGAGAGCAGGGCAGGGAGAGCCTGAATGAATCATTGCGCTGTGCACAACTGGACGAGTTAGAGATGTTTTATGTTGTTACATGTGTAAAAAGATTTTTGGTTCACGAACAAATTAGACTGGTGGCTGAATGAACGGGAAAGGGAGATTGTAGGAAAGAGGAGAATTTTTTATTATTGTCTTGACCTCATTTTCTGATCGCGCACACAAAATAAGTTTGAGCTAATAATTGTAACAATAATTATAATTGCAATGAACTCTCGCTGTTTTTTTTTTATTTTTTATTTTTAACCTGAATACCACAGAGACACATTTCACTCAACACTGCTAACACAATCAGTAAAATACAGAGAAATAAATTTCCCTCCACACTGTTACCACCCAGTCCAACCAGCCCTCTGCCTGCTGCAGCAGCCAGAGGTTAAGTGCCTCACTCATCTTAAGCATTTTGAATAATTTATGCAGATTGCCAGTTATGGCCTTCCATTATGTTAAGCATTATAACCGGCACTATTTTTTTATTACACAGTGTTATTCAGATTGATTTTTCTGCTCCCATTTGCTAATGCTTTCACTTCTGAAAGCAGTAAAATCTAATTGCTTGAGCTAAAAAAAAAAAAGTTGGGTACCAAACTGAGCAGGAGAAGAATAAAGTGACATTACCAGCTCCATTGCCTAAAAATGTGAAATTCCAAATATTAACTAATTGATATGAACCGTTCTCTGCTGGGGCACCGCTTCATTTATGTTTCATGAGTCTTTGGTTTTTTAACACCCTCTTTTTCAATTTGCTGAACACTTTCTTTTTTTATTGATATTATTCACATACAGTATCTTAAAATCCCAAATTAAACTAAGACAACATTCTTTGCACTGTCAACGTAGCAGACATTTTTATTTTCTATTCTTAGATTGCTTGGCAGAGGTGTTGGCACACTGACAAACCTTAGTGTGTGAATAGTATTTGACTTGCAAAGGCTTCAGACCAGCTTTTGATGGGTGATCCATCACAGTGCACATTTATTCATGTGAACTGCATTATTATTACATGGTGATGCAGTTAAAATCTGGGACTATTTAATACAGTATTTTGACACTGTTTTGGTGCTGTGTTGGATGGATGGTTGCTCCTAAAGACAAATGTGTGTGTGCTGCTGAAAGCTCTGCACTGATAACAAATAGACACAAAAGAAAACTGGTGAAAAGAAAATTTGATTGATATTATTTTTGCATTCTAGCACTCAAATAGATCTGTGTTCCTGTCGTGAATTACTTAATACATGTCACTATTTAAGGCATGTGTGTATTGTCCTTTTGTGGTTTTATTGATTTAAGTTTGGTTTTAACTTTGATTAAGCCAGGAAGAACACAGGTTCGTTTTGCTGTGCACGCCACAATTACAAAGTTCACTTTAACATTGATCTGACTCCAGTGGCTGTTTGGCGGAAGGAAAATCTACCCAAAATGGTGCTTTGGAAAATGCTCGACAGTATAGATGTTAATAGGCAAAAACGCACATAACCTCTACTCTTGACCTTCACAGGGTTCATCAAATTCTGTGTAATTGTGGTTTGTTTTGAAGGTGAGGGTTTTATTCTGTGCAGGGAATTTATTTCGTGATGTACACATTGATGCTGTAGCTTCAGCAGTTGTGGATTCAGTATCTTTCTTACAGGCTACTCTAACATAATTGTAAAAAGTGTTTCTCCTTCACTTTCATCACCTCAGATGGTTATTTGAGCTGTCAGTGACAGAGCAACTGATTGAACGGACAGCACTTTAACAGGGTTTCTGAGTGCATTTAAATGTTCTCATTGTTGCTAACAATCTCCAGATTCTTAAATAAACCAGCACTGCTTTCCTCCTTCACCACATCTTGAAGGATGTGGGTGATTTATGTGGCGTTTGGAGACGCCAGCGTCCATCTCGAGTCCTCGTGCTCAGATATAAACAGATATATTTGTACCGATGGCTGTGTTTTCTGTTGTAGTTTTTTTTTTTTTTTTTTTTTAAAGATGCCATGTCTTGATTTCAGGCTGGATTAATGTAAGGGGGTAGTGGCACTTAAAGGGATAGTCTGCAGAAATTAATCTGGCAGGGAGTGCGGGGTTTGTCAGAGGTGATGTCTTCACCTTGGATGGAGGTGCATTATCTGGATGAAAAGGCAGGAGCAGCTGACAACACTGATTAGGACGGGACATCCTCCCCTTTTTTTTCTGTTACACTGTCTCTGTCTTTCACATTTTTGTCACATGAAAAGGTTCAGTAGCAGATCACTTCAGCAACAATACTTATTTCACATATTTGTGGAATAGATCATCCACGATTCAGTAGTTTTTAGTAATTAATTGACATATGAATTATAGTTATAATAGCAGTACATAAAAATCTTATTTATTAGTTGTATCTATTTTTGCTAGGCTACTCATTTTCCATGATTTTACCATGTTACATTTATGAAAAACAGCTAATGTAGGTTATTAGAAAAGGCAGTCATGAAGGTGTCAACCCTTGTAGTATTAAAAATAACTTCGCTAAACACTGAATTAGGCCACAAGCTGAAAAGCATTACACTCAATTTGTGTAACTGTCGGTCATCGCAAATGTTTTTGTTTTTATTTTCAGATTGAAAACAGGTCCATCATTGGTCTGAGAATCTTCTGAATATGAATCATCTACTCTGGATACAGAGTAGATGCTCTGTATCCTACAGTGTTTATATATTTTCCATCTAGCTGATTGCATTGCATCTAATTGGCATCAGAGGGAACAGTCTCCACATCAGTGAAAGTGAAGCCGTTTCCTCCCATCATTCAGCGCATTCTTTTCAAGAGCCACTGCTATGATGTTGGTGCCCTGAGCGTCCTTTTAACTGCTGTTATCAGACAATAGATGTCAGCACTGATGACCCATAATAGTACTGCGCCCCTTGTCAGATGGCGTTGCCATGGAAATATGTGTAATTGCAGCCATAAATTATAATAATCCATATATGTTTAAGCCACATATGAAATGACTATAATTGCCCTTTTCCACCTCTAAGTTCTAAGTTGTTGTCACTCAGTTGTTTAGTATGTAACACACACACACACACACACACACACACACACACACACACACACACACACACACACACACACACTGTAGTGCAGCAGAAATACTGACTACAGCACCATCAACTAAAAATTAATCTGTTGGTCTTTATGCTTCAATCTTCAGTCTAAAGGCAGAAATCTGAGCAAATTTTGTTAGCAGTCTTTATTTTGCTCTTAAAAGAGACTGAGTACTGGATTGTTCTAGTAACATTAATATCTCTTAGAATAGCTTCAGTTTACTTTCTCTTTTTGGCAGTAAAATGACATGATTTGTCATTGAAGGCTCTTTCTGTAGACTCAGGATCCCATTAGTTTGTTGTGTAAATGTTCTTATTAAGGACAAATTGATTCTTTGAAACTGCAATACAACTCATTCAGCTCTGAAGTTAGAATTCATATCATTACCACCAGTGTGCTATGTAGAGCTAAGAGGCTGACATAAAATATCTAATAATTTTTGTGTAATTAGCTTAATTAAGGAGCACATTAACAAAAACAATGTTTTTGATACATCACAGTGATTATTGTGGTGATGAGGCAGCTGAAGTGTCTCTTGTTTAGTTTTTGGAGAGGCACATAAAAAAGTAATTTTTAAAATTATATATATATATATAAAGAAAATGACATCTCTTCAAATTCTCATTGTGCATCAAATAATACAAAATACACAATTTTAATCTCCGCTGATGAATCTTTAATTTGCTTCCTTTAGGTTAAATGTCAGTATTTGTTGGAATAACCTTGTTTTTTCAATCGGATGTGCTGCCAGTGGCATACAACTGAAATGTAAATGTATTGAATGTTTTCATTCTAAGGCTGCAGCAGTTTGTGTCTGTTGGGAAGCATGACAGATCATTACTGTGGTTTTCCACTGGCGTCGACCACATGCAACTGCACGGCGGGGGCTGGCCTTTCACTCGCAGCAGGACGCCTGCTCATAATGTCATGAGAGTGTGTTTATAACTGCAAAATGATAGTGTGTCTCTGCATGCTAGTGTGATTGTCAGTGGGAAGAGTGTGTGTTTAGAGAGCTGTCATTTCAGCATTCATTACTGGTGGTCGCAATACCTGTTCACTTACCTGTCAACTTAACTGAAAGATCTTTGAGAGAAACGAGCAAAGTTTCACACTGAAATGTCAAGTTTAGTGGGGAGTTTATTTTTCTCCAAACATAGTTTGATGTAAACACATAAAAGAGATGTGTAGGAGACTGACCTTTCTACATTTATCACCCGACTGCTGGTAAGGGTCTAAAACAATGACTACACAGGCTGCGTAGTGAAAGGAGTGTGTTAGCAGAGCAGTAGTAGCTTGAGTCAGTGTAGACAAGCTTTAAGAACACACTTTCACTTCATTCGATGTAGTGAATCTTGCAGCCTAGCAAAGAATGTACTCATTCAGTTTGTTTGTATGTCTGTTTCTGTGTGTTTTAGTCTAATTGTCAGCTGTGGATTTCAGGTATTCTCTGCCATCACGTGTAGACGCCATTTGACTGACAAACGTTTCCGTCTGAGCATTGTGCGATTCACCGCAGTGACACACCGCTTTAATTATTTTCTGAAGAAAGAAAATCATATCAGTTTCTCTGTGAGTCATCTGCAATTCTGATAAAATTGTATCTGAGTTTCTGCCAGACACACACACACACACACACACACACACAGCCTGAAGGAGGTTCAGCTGCAGATGAATGAGTCCAGTAGCTGCCAGACTGCAAAAGAAACTGTGCGTGTGAGACTCTGCAGCTGCCGTTCATACACTAGCAGTCACACCATTCTCTCGCTCCATCCATCACTCCCTCATTCCTCTCTTCTCTCCATCATCATCCTTGTCATGTTTCCATCTTCTTCCTCATCCTTCTCAGTATCTCTCTATCCATTCATCAATTCTTTTTCTCTTCTTCTCGGCCATTTCTCTCTAATTCTTCACTAATTTGTTCTCCACTCTCCACCTCTCATCCCTCTGTCTGTTTATGCCTTCCCGTCGACCTTGACATGTCTGTAATGATGAGAGTGGATTTTGAAGCTACTAGAACCAGCAGAGGATCTCAAGTACCAATTTAGGAAATCTTAAAATTAATTTCTGAATGCTCAGGCAGTAATATGCTCCCATCTGTTAGCAGTCTGCTAGTAGCATTCTGTAGAAGACATTTCTCCTGCTGAGTTCTGCTGAGCAAAGGAAGCTGCAGTTATCGGGCCTGAAAGACATAAAAGCGTGTGTGAGTTTTTTGAGGTCAGCAAATGAAAAGAATGACCTGATTATGGTGGCTGAAAAAGATGCAAGGGTCAAAGGTCACGTCAGAATCAAACATCAGATGGATAACAGGCAACAGGCTGCTGCTCATACCAGATTTAATTGTGTCAGATTTTTGAAACAGCAGCTAAAAAAACAACAAAATGAACAAGTGGATAAACACACACACACACACACACACACACACACACAGAGTCACAGAGCGGGTAGAAGTGGATTAGCAGTTTGTTATTTTTACTGTTTTCTGTGTGAGAGGGATTAAATGATCAGAGTTCATCGGTTCTTTTATCAATCAGCCTCACCAAGAGGCTGCTAATCTGTGTGTGTGTGTGCGTGTTTGGGGTTTTTATTGGGTTTATTCGTTCAGCACCACAGTCTATTACCTCTCACTCCCCCTCATTGTTTGTTAATCATATTTTTTTAATCATCTCTCAGAATCATTATTTGTTTTTCTTCCTGTCAATCACCACATCTCAGTTGTTTTTTTTTTTGTTTCTCTCTCACTGTTAGTCACACATTACTCTCATATTCAGGCTTAAAATCAAGTTTTCTCAAAAGAAGTAAAATAAATATTCTGATAAAGAGATGTTTTCACTGCTTAAATAACGACTGTCAATATCAGGCACATAAACATATTCGAGTATGAAATGTATTTGAGTGCAAGTAAGGGTGGGAGAGAAAAGCTGATGGGGCCAATGGGAAATGTGATCCTAACAATACCACTAATGTGAGAGTGAGGCAGCTGTTGACACCCATATTCTCATTTTTGGACCTTTAAACGCAGAATTCACTGATCATTTGATGATTTGAGACACACCTGATGTAACAATAAGTCACCTGCAATGAGAAACACCTGTTTTGTAAACCAGTATATTGTTTCACTCTCTTTCAGCTGCACACTTTGGTGCCAGCTTCTTTTGCTTTTACATTTTGCTTTTATAATTTTCCCAAGACCAGCATCCTGGGAAATTGTTTGGTAGCATTTCACACAATCCTGTAAGAACCCTTGAAATTTGGTTGAGACCCTCACAGAGACCTCTGGGCCTGGTTTAAGTTTGCCTTGTTGCTCCTCTTACTGCAGGACAGAAGAGCAGATAAATAGTAATCACCTCTAAGTCTCGATGTGAGGAGAAAGTTTCTCCCAACATTCAGAATCTTGTTTCATGCATGAACCATTGAGGAAAATTAGGGAAATTATGATCTGAAACCCATTTCACAGGTTGAGTCGGGTATTTTGTTGCCACGCTCTTTCTTTTCCTCTCATGATTTAGAAGCAGTTCTCCAGATTGCTGCCGAACAGGAACACCTTGATTCCACTGACCGCTTTTCACAAAATGCCTGCGGTCATTTTACTGAATAGCTCAGTCAATAAGAGCTCAGAGGAAGGCTTGTTTCCAGTAATCCTTGCAATCTTTACCTCTTATCCTTTACCCTCAACCTCCATTTTGCTGGTGGGGGGAAAAAGTAGTTTTGCTGCAATTTTGGGATATTTTTCAGGGGAATATTTGACAGTCATTCATGCAGGAAGAGTTTCAAGACTCCAGAATATCTGATTATATTTAAATTATATTTAATCAGTCATGCAGGCAATTCTGTACAGTTGCTGATGTAGATTTTCCTTTTGTGCTTACTGCTTAAAAAGGTTTAAACTGTCAGAGGAAAAATAAAGGGTTATTAAGAATAGAGACAGAGCTTCTGAGGTCAGAACTGGAGGTGAGGACTTCCCACTGTCATTAAAACAACCCGCTTCATAAGGCAAAACCATTAAGAATCAGAGTTAGCGGCATGGCCTCTCATTACCAAGATGGCTGCTGCTTGTTCCGTGAAGGATAAGTAGCCATCAGAACTGGATTACTGCAGGAAAACCCAATTACAGCCCAGAGCTCCTCGGAGCCAGTTTTCCCCTCTCTCTGTTCTTTTTACTTCTGAAAGGAAAGCGCTCTCCTCCACGTCCCTCAACACCTGTCATGTCACTTCACACAGACATGTATTTGAAAGAATCATGATCTGCTGAGGTCGATAGGGCGAGTGACATCATTATAGGGACAGAGAGAGAGAGAGGGAGAGAATCCATTAATCATTTATTTATTAAAGGCTAACCTTTTACCAGATGGCTGTGATAAAACAAAACTATTAGGAAATAATTAGATTGGAGCACAGCAGTCATGTACAGGTAATGTGTTATTGGGTGAGGTTGCTACAACAAAATTAAGACCAGTTGGGATGGTGTGTGTGTGTGTGTGTGTGTGTGTGTGTGTGTGTGTGTGTGTGTGTGTGTGTGTGTGTGTGTGTGTGTGTGTGTGTGTGTGTGTGTGCGCGCGCATTTTTAGGTCCAGAGATATCAGTTCCAGAAAACATCTTGTTAAGACATTTTGTTGTTTTAGTGTAATGGAATCAACATGATAAAATATTAGATTAGGGAATAGAAGTGTTGCAGATATTACCTTTGTGTATAGGACTGTCTCACATGTGCAAAGTATCTATTGATTGATGAAAACTATTGATTCTTGGGCAACTAAGGTTTATCTGTGAAAATGCCAATCGAAGGTTCCTACAGCCATTGTGACATCTTGAAAGAGCTTGTGTTTTTTTTAATCCATAACCCAAAGATATTCAATTTACAGCGACACAAGACAAAGGAAAGCAGCAAAATCTCTGTATATTTGAAGCAAATCCTCCAAGCTGAGCTGCAATTAAGGCCATTTGCCGTTGCCATCCAAAGAGCATCTGACAGTTTTCTTATCTGCCACCTCTATGCTTAAGTTTAGGCAAGTAAAGCGACTTGATTAGGAGGGTTAGTAGAAGATGGTGGTCATGGTAACAAGAAAACAACCACACAACCTCGCCTGTAGCAAATAGGAGGTGAACAAAGGTCTCTTCTGTTAGAGCTTTGTTGATCTATTCACCCTTACTCAATCTTTACGAGGTTCTGTGGCACTATAACAATGTCGCACTATTTCCACTTTCTGGAGACGTACATAACACAGCTGCTGGAGGTCACTGACATTGTTTTGGCATTTGAACAAACAGAGTGGTGGTGTTTTTCTGGTAAGGAAAGTCTCATTTTAGAGGGTGGAAACAGAGGATGTTGGGCATCTTTATTTGATAAATGACTTAAAACATCCAGGAACTTAGCTTCAAATCAGTGTTTCTCTCTAATGTAATTTATTCATGACTAATGAAGCAACAATCAAAGTTAAGTAAAGATTATCCTCAGTTAGGACTCTGCGAATGTGGTTTGATCAGATTTGATTGACAGCATAAGCAAACATCCCACCAACTGTCATCAGGTTTTGATATGTTTACTCAGATATTGCTAAATCCTCATTAGTGCATGGCAATACATGACATCACCTGTTTTCAGTGGGTCCATCTGCACTTAAAGCCAATGAGAAAAGCAGAACCTAAACATAAAAACAGGAATAAATCATGTAGAAAAAAACTACTTTAGCAGAAAACTATTTTTATGAAAGGATCATTCACTCTTACTAAAACAAAAACTAATTTAGAAAATAACGTTTTCAGGATCTTTATCAGAAATTGTTGTGAACAGATAAATGTGCTGCTACTGTGTCACCTGAGTTCTTCCAGTTTTAAGTGTGAAGTATGTTACTATGGGATGTTGAAAACAAACTGAAAAGTAGACTCACTTTTCATCACTACCTAATGTCTGAATTAAGGAGCCAGAGATGAGGTGTGGATATATAGAGAGGTCTGTTGAGGTTAGGAATGTTAGAAAGATCTCAAACTTCTTGTAGATAATAAGACAGTTATTTTGCTGGAGTCAGATCTGACCTTCGCTGGATGCCTGGGGGTTAACCTGCTGTCCTCTCTGTCATTCTCCTCATTTATCACCTCACAGCTTTAATTATCCGTTCACTTGGAAACCAGTTGGAGCAGTTAGCTGTGCTTCTATAATTTTGGTCATTAAATTGTGCTTAAACTCGACTCCAGCCTCCTTAAAAATGTATCTTAAACTCTTCTTTGTGCAACCTGCAGATACCCCCTGGACCCTCCACTGTCTTCATCATCCTTTCTCCTTTTTTTCCTCCACCATCTTCTCCAATCATCCCTTCTTTCTCATCCTCTTCTTTGCACTGTTTGTCCTTCTCTTCCATCTCTTTCATTTAACACGAGATCCACTTTGAAATCTCCTTCCTCTGTTTCACATTTTATCATTATTTCCCATAATTCCAGAGGTCATTTGGAGTCTCTGTTCACTGAGAGTGGAGATGTAGTTTAGTGGAATTGACTGAATAGGAACAGACAGTGTCTGTATCAGGATCTCTATTAACTTTCTGCTGACAGAATATTCCTGAAATAATGAGACCGAGTGCTTCAGGTGCATGTGGATGTGCGTGTACTGTGCGTCCAGTGTGTGTTATTACACGTCTACACAGTTTCCTACTTGTTATTGCTGAGAGGTCTGAAGTCAAGACTCATGAGATCAGACTTTTCCTCCTTTTGTTTCGATATTAAACCAAGAGAAAAGTAATGGACTTGTACAAAAGTTTGCTAAGGTCGGTGTGCAGCTATGATGATTGGGTATGTCATCACACTGCAGCTTAAATGCAACATTATGCTGAAAATAAAATTGTGCTAAATTTAAATGAGTACTCAAACTTTCATTGTGGTCAACATAGCTATTATGTCATGAGAACACAAACCAGAATCACACTTGAGTGCTGCTCTGAGTGAGTGAAAATATGCAGCGCTGGGGCCTCTCCAGGACCAAGCTTGAGCACCATTGATCTAGTGTGTTGAGTGAAAATAACTTTCATGCTAGTGCTTTTAAGTAGAGAATAACCGCATAAAACCTAGTATTTTCATTCTGAAATGAACTGCAGAAAGATTATCCACAGAAACACACATCTCTCTGAGAGATGTATACTTCTCTTAGGAGTTGCAAATGAGTATTGATTAATGTGTCGGTTATTCATTAGTTTTGTCACATAAAATGTCACAAAATAGTGAAAAATGCTCTTGTTTTGTCTGACAAATGGTCCAAAACCAAACAATAATCAATTTGCAATCTGGCTTGTAAATGTCTGGGTTCTGTAAAAAAAAAAAAACCTGTATTTGGCCAATTGATAGCAGCATGGCTGTAGATGTGGTAATGTTAGTCTCTGTGAAATAACTATAACAGTTATTAAGACACACATAGGTCTTGGTTTTGAGCCCAGCAGGTGTATAAGGTTGAAACTCTACCTTTAGGCCAGTGAACAGAACTGCTTTATGGCAACACTACATTTTTGATATGATCTTTGTCAGTTGAAAAAATTGAATTTACTGGATTAGTTAAAAACAGACACTGATTATTTCATCAATGAACACTCGCTCAGTTGATTTTTCCAAGAGATTTGCTGCGTCCTGATCTCAGTTTGTGATATTAAGTAATGTAAACTTTGACAGAGGACTTAAGTTAACCAAAGTTTGACAGACTGAGTCAGTTGGTGTCCATTTGTTCACAGGGAGCTGAATTTAAGAATTCAACTGCTTCTACCTCTGAGTGTTTGAGTAATAGTATCTTATTTTTAAGCAGCAATCAAAATCTTCAGATGCATAGATGTGATAGAGGAATACACACATACATACACTCACACACTCTCACACACACACACACACACACACACACACACACACACACACACACACACACTCGTACACCCACTCTCAGCTCTTCAGCCTGTTGGTCTGTTAGAGCTAATTTCCATGCGTGGGAACAAAGCATCATCATATCACATATCACAGCATGGACTCTTACATAACCACACACAGACACACACACTCACAAACACACACACGTATGCAGAAGCATTATGTTCATGCATAGATAATACTACATGTAAATCCTGTCATTGTGGCCGCTGCTTCAAGATGCTCACTTGTGAAGATGGTTATCTACATGTGATTTTTTACTTTGGACATCTGCAGCAAGCGGCTCCTGATCGGTGGGCTGACCGACCAACGGCACCGCCTCAACTCTGCCAGGTCCTCGTAAAGGTTTCATTTTATTTCCATTTAGAATCACAGAAAAACAGACTAGTGTGAGGTGCAAAACTATGATTAAAGGCTTTGAAGGTGTGCGTGTGCTCCCCGTTTGAATCTCCAGTGCTCTTTTCAAAAAGCCTTTGAAGCCACGAAAATAATACGGTGTAATCATGTAGAGTACTTGAGCAGCTGTCAGGCCGGCCTGTGTTTAGAGCGAGTGGTGGTGAATAGGACATTGTCTTGGAAAAGAAAATCATACTGTACCAAAGAATCAGGAGGATGAGTGCATGGGGAGTTAATGGTAACCTTTAATTTGTGATGTAACCGAGCAAAAATTAAATCCTTACATGACAGCATCGTCAACAGGTGAGAACAAATGCCTCGTCGTCACTCTGAGCTCACCTTTGTCTCAACATCTGTAACCTAATGGGTTTTTTCATTGTGTCTGTCATAAGTTGTTCTGAAAAGCTGCAACATGTTCAAATCGCAAGGTTTTCTCTCCATGTTCTTAGATAAATGTGTATCTACTATTGTAGCGGACAGTAACATTTGTAAAGCTTTTCATTTCAAAAAGGTTTAATAAGGCTTATCTGATAAAGTAAACCCTGTGTGACAAAATACATTGAGTTTGAGAGGCGAAAGAGTTGATATTACCTTAATCTCTTCATATAAACTGCCTCACCCCCATGAATAGCTTAATTTTACACCTCAGTATGCAGCTTTTATGACTTCTCCCTGGTGAATTCAGTCATTTTCACTTTATTTACTGCAAACTTATTCCATGTTACAGATGTCTTAATATGAAATTTACAGATGGTTGAAGGTTTACTTTTTTTTTTTTTTGCATTAATACTGTTGCTATGAGAGGAATAGATGCTACATGTTTCTCTTCCTTTAAAGGCCTTATGTGGAGATTTTTATGTGGTTATTCTAATGGTATAAATTAAACCGCTTGCTGCCCAAGTCCCATTTAGCCTTTGTGATTCCACACATTAGAGCTCACAAAAGGCATTTTAATCTCCATTGTAATATAATATCCATTGTTGCATAGTTGACACTAGCTTAAGGTGTAGATGACTGCCAAAAGAATCACAAGAGCTTTCTCTCTATATCATCCTGCTTCCTCTCCAAACCTCAAACCAATTTTTCTAACCTTGAAAACAGCTCACAAACTCTGTGCCAACATTACTTTATGCCTCACCGTTTAACAGAAGGACAAACAGCGAGGGTGCACAGCAGAGTCTATATAACCCAGATCAGGCTTGGTGTGTTTAAAGATCGTCCATGCTCTCTTTTGGCCAAGTCCCATTCCGTTTTTAGCCCTTGGTGTGTATTTTTGGGGACTAAATCAGCAGAGAACATCTAGTCTCAGCACGTTTTCCCGTCTACTCCCTGTCTGCTTTATAGACCTGCAGACTAATAAAACAGGGGGGGAGGGGGGATGGGGTGGGGGGTTGGGGTCTGTGGGCTGAAGCCTGACACAACAACTGCACTCTGCCGCAAGATTCAGACAGCTGTGGGAGCGTATGGTAATGCTTAAAAATATCTTTAAATACTTACCAGTACATAGAACATGACTGAACATGACACCCATGTGCAGTAGTTACACATGTAATTCCAACAAGATTTTGGAACCTGGCTGCAGGCATTTGTTCCCATGCAGACACAAGGGCATTAGTGAAGTCCAGAACTGGTGTTGGGTGATAAGATCTAGGTATTTTGGGTATTTTTAGTGTTTTATAGGGGTAAATTGTGCACTTATGTACTGCTTAACATCATAAAGTGTTGATTTCCCCCTGACGTTTCTTTAAATTCAGGTTTTAATTCTTATGTGTGTGTGTGTGTGTGTGTGTGTGTGTGTGTGTGTGTGTGTGTGTGTGTGTGTGTGTGTGTGTGTCTGTATATATGTATATGTATATATATATGTATATATATATATATATATATATATATATATATATATATAAAGAAAGAAAGAGAGAGAGACACACAAGTTGGACAGGTGAACAAGCCTAACCATTAGTTTTCACAAGATGAACCACTGAATATATTTGATTTGCTCACATTTTGTTTGGATGTTGAACGCTATCTTCACTTGAATTATCTGCCTGTCACCCTTCACAAAATCACAAAATCCTATGTCATTTAAATTGTCTAGTCTGAAATGGTTGGAAGGACAGAGAGCTGAGCTGTAGGTCCATCACGCACAGGACGTGTCCTGACCAATCACAGGCCTCTCTTAGTGGAAGCGACAGGCCTCGCTCGTAGGACTAGACCTGAGTGAGTCATTAGATGGATGTCCTGAACAATCTATCAAAACCTGCCTCACCGACAAGCTAACCACACACACACACACACACACACACACACACACACACACACACACACACACACACACACACACACACACCAGCAGTGTTGTACCTGAGCACACCGTTACACTACTGCACCAGTGTAGCTCAAGTGTTGCTGTCATGCGTCATCAGTATAGAAACCAGTGAAACCAGTTAAAATCAGACAAAATCAACACACACACACACACACACACACACACACACACACACACACACACACGCACACACACACGATGATGATTTCCCATCATAAGGCCATAAAGCCTAAGTGGGTGATAAATACTCGCTGAGTGATGCTTAACCCACATCGCCTCGCTGTTTAGCCTGTTGCCATGGTGATGGACCTGGTGGCACTGGGAAGAAGAGGGACGAGGGAAGGACGAGGCGGCGGGGGAGGTGGAGGAGGCAGAGGAGGGAATGTTTCAACTGGGAACACTGGGAACAATCACTCTCTTCCATTGCAATCACATTAATGCAGTTCACCAAATACATAGGACAATGGCACTCAGTTACTATACACTGCTTTTAATCATTGTAGGCCTACTATATTCATCTTACTGTTGAGTTATGTAACCCTAACCCTAACATACTGTTGTAACCCAGTTTTGAAAAGTTAGAGGTCTCCACAGGCCATTTTGGATCCTAGAAGAAATGACTTGCAGCCTCAGTCCAAACAATACTCTAATCTGGTTGGGTTGGATTCCCATCTGTTGCCACAGGTCATGGGTCTTTTGTCAATATTTTTCATACTAGACTTGGTCCAAGTGGACTCTGTCAGTTCTGATGGAGCTTCATAATCATAAAGGTCTTGGATCAGGTCCAAAATGTTTAGACCCATGAAGAAGTCTATGGTGCCCAAAAATGATAAAAAGGGTTTTACTTTCCAGCTGATCAGTGTGATATTTTGTGTCAGAAATATCGACGAAGCCTCTAGGTGGGAGATTAATTTGTGTGTGTGTTGTGTGCGTGTGTGTGTGTGTGTGTGTGTGTGTGTGTGTGTGTGTGTGTGTGTGTGTGTGTGTGTGTGTGTGTGTGTGTGTGTGTGTGTGTGTGTGATAGAGCTGGGACTCCAGTATAACAGATGTGTCCTGCCTCTGGAGTAGCGGAGCCACACGCTTTGTTCGGAGAATCAATCCCTCCTCTTAAAGGTCAACAATAATTGCAAAAACTGCGGAGGCATGAAGGCCTAATGAATGCTTAGAGAGCTTCATAACACATCACAGCTATTATACATCAAACCACTGCAGGCCGAGGGCCTGCTTATCTGCCACTCGCTCCTACAGCTGCACTGCACTGTCACTGAGGGGAGGAGATAATGGTAATTTTAACATACCAGTGCCTCATCTGCCTCTTTCCTAATTCTTATTTTAACGCTTCCATGTCATGGCTTTTATATGCTAATTTCTACATGAAACAAGATGTTTTTTGACCAACAGCTGCAGCAAAATAACAGCAGCAAAAAGGCGAGTCATCTCCAAACAGGTCGATCCTAGCTGTGTGATATTGTCCAGTAAAACAGTCCATGAGCCAATGATGTCTGTTAGAATACCATGTAGCTTGCAGCGTTGCAGTGTCTCTTGGGTTTACATTGTAAGCATCTAGACTCATGAAATAATTACTCCTGCTGTACAAACTTTCTAGAGTTATAAAATCCAACCTCAGAGAGTAGAAGCTGATCCATAAGAGACTGTTATCATCACAAAAAATAAACTGGTCATTGCAAATTATGACATCTGCTTTCACAGGGAACAGATTAAGTATTTTGACGTTTTTATAGTGTGATAAAAATTTGTCGGCTAGAGGTCGGGGTCAATGGTTTGGTCATCGAGTTTCCTGCTTACCATTAGTGTTGGTTTCTCTAAACCATGACACCAACCTTTACCTAACCATAACCAAGTAGTTTCAGTTTCCTAAACCGAAACAAACCATAACAAACCTCAACCTCAGGTGTGGAGTTTTGGAAGGCATCTCGGCACTACCGGCATCAAATTAGAAAATATTCATGTCTTTTTGCAGTGACAACAGCTCTTAGAGTTTTTGCTTTAAAGTGAACTCCTTGGTTTGTGTTTTAAATTCTTACCAGTGCCTGCAGCAACTTGCTCACACTAAAGCAGCATGTGTTTTTTCACAGTGTAGGTTGGAGCTGAATAGAAGAGGTACAACCTTCACACTCTGGGAGATGCATGTTACTATCTTGCTGCTGTGGCTGTGTACAAGCATTTTTGTTTGTCTCGACTGAGGAGACGTCTTTCCGAGACACTGGTCCTGCCTCCTCCTGCATCCCTTCATTTCCTTCTGTGCTTTCCTCCCTCCCTCCATCCTTCTGTCCTACCTCCTCTGCCCATCTCCTTGTTCATTCCTTCCTTCCTCTTCTCTGTCCTTCCCCCTTTTATTTCCTCCTCCTTTGGTATAACCTTATATCCTTCATTCCCTCCTTTACACTCCTCCCTACCTTTCTTCCTGTCCAGGTGCTCTCCCCTTTCTTGTCCACAGCCTCATTCAGATGTATCCTCGCTCATCCACTCTCCCTCTCTCCCTCCCCTCATCAGTAGGCTGGATCTGTGTCTCCACTCAGCCATATTAGTTGAATTAACATTGCCACAAGCGCACACAGCCATAACTCTACTGCATTGCCATGGCAACACAGACAACCACACAAAATTGGATGTGAATGTGCACAAACACCATGCACAGCCTTTGAGCAACAAATTATGTGTGTGTGGGGGGAAATGCACACAAAAACACACACACAGACACATCAGTCATCTATTTACGTCTCACACACACGTATGTCAGTTGTGTATTTATGTGTCATGCACCCACTCACCTATTTCTGCACAAACAGAACGAGCAGACAGCGAACACAAGCCTATGATCAAAGCAGGGGAGTGTTTCTCTACACTGTTGTGAGTGTTTCAGTGTCGGTGAGTATGTGTGTGTCCAAGTACATTACACCGTGTAAGTGTACCATAAGTTTCCCTCCAGTGTTTGCCAGCACTGTCATTCACTGCATTGTGTGCTGGTTTAGGTACATTTCTGTTGAGCAGGCGGGGAAATAAATGACTGTGGTGTAACTGAGACAGGAAATCAGCCTCAGAACTGAGATGTTGGTGCTTCTGATCACAGCCTAAGTGTTCATTTAAGAACTTGAGGAGTAAACAGCCCTGTGTTTAATGCCAGAGACTGAGCTGGTGTGCTTTTTTAGCTACCAGCGAGAAAAAGGAAGGCTGGTGTGTGTAATAGATCCATGACTTTGCACACATGACGTTGCATCTGCCTTGTCTATGCAAAGGTATTCAGCAATTTAACCGTTTGTGGTTTGGCTGAAGATAGTCAGAGGTTTGTTTTTAAACAAACAATGAATTTGAAACAATGATATTTTAGTGTTGTTTTAAGGCATTGGTACTTTGGAGACTTTCTTCTTTTTCTCAGCTGTATTTATGTGACAGTTGTTACTCATTCTTCTGAAGAGTCAGATTTTATATTCAACATGGGACATGCTGAAAAAAGCATGATTTTCCTCCTTCTCTCCCTTTAACCTTTATTTCTTTGTTTTCTTTGCTCTCCTTCTTCTAGTCATCTAAAACCATGTTAGTCCCCCACTTGGGAGATCTGAGGTTATAACCGGACTGTTAAGTGTCTAGAGATTGTGTATGTTATATAAATAAAATGGAGTTGAAATTGAGTTGTAAAACAGAGCTTGTCTCACTATGACTATGTTTTACATTTTACAGCCAATATGTGTTTGCGTCAACTTCAGCAAAACTTTTATAGAGAACTTTTACTTGTGAGGGAGTGTTTGTTTGATTTTGCCATTGCTACCGAAGGGATTTTCATTCTTCCTCTACTGCATAAAATCAAAATCAAAACAATTAAAAACAAGATCAGCTACTAACGCACTTCCCTCCACCCCAAATTACAACGTGTTTAAGGATAATAAGAGAGAAACACCAGTAGAAACAGGAAGTAGTCATCCGTTGTGATCTGCTAATGAATCTCTCAAGGGTAGAAGGGCCATCATGTGTGTGTGTGTGTGTGTGTGTGTGTCTGAAAGAGAGAGAGAGAGGGCTGCTACTGTTTTTCTGCTAGCATCAGCAAAGCCAGTCAATGCTAATGGACAGCATCATGACGCTTAAGTGTGATTGGATAAAGGGTGAGGAAAGAGAGGGTGTGCGTGTGTGCGTGCGTAAGGATATACTCAAGGCTTGGTTAGTGCTATATAAAGTGCCCTTTATCTTACACACACACACAAACACACACACACACACACACACACACACACAGACTCGTGCAAACACACGATGCTTCCTCTCCTGAATCCTTAATGAACTGTCCTGTGGGGGGCTGCACACTGAGGCTGTGTTGGTACAGAAGCAGAAACACGCCGCCTCCCTTCACTAATAAAAGCCATGGATGTTAAACATTTCCAGGCCGGCAGAGACATGAGAGCTTTGAGTGTAACAGCTCCTCTGCTGAGGAGGAACCAGACGGGTGATGCAACTGGAAAAACAGACCCACTAGTGGTGGTCCCAGAGATGTTTCCCCTCTACTGTTAATTCACATTTAAACACTTCCTTTTAACAGTAATGAAACATGGGAGTCAAGCAGCACTTTTTTAAATCTGGCTTTTCAGGCCTGTCACCAACACTTATTTTCATTATTGAGTAATAATTTAGTGTCTAAAATGTCAGAAAATACAAAAAAATGTCCATCACAAACCCATTTATTCAGTTTACCAAGAGATAAAGCAGGGAAAAGCAGCAAATCTTCATATTTATGAAGCTAAAACAAGAGAAGAGTTGACATTTTTCCATTTGTAGTTGCAGATTATTTCTTATTTTGGATCATTTATTTGATTAGTTGAAATAATTTATTCATCATCTCTCCATCTCTTTTCTAGTTTTCATCTTAACTTTTACTTGTGATTTGTGAAGCACAAATAAATATTTCATTAAAGTTTAGTTTTAGATAGTTTGTTGGATTATAACTTTAAGACATTTAGTGGGACATGGGGTGTTTTTGGGAAGAAGCTGAACTGCGGTTTTGATATTTGATGTTCTGATATTTTGTTATATCTGAAATAGATCACCACAACAATTAACGCTGAAAAGCACAAAGAACCTTTTTCTAAACACAACATGCCTCATTGTTTTGTCTTTTTTTCTTTTGGCATGAAATATAAACTGAATATTTAACTAAATATAAAATATTGACAGGGCCCAAAGGCTGATCTCAGCCTCCTCATGTTTCTTCCCCTCATTGTGAGTCAGTGAAACATTCATGTAAAAAAAATGCTGTTATCATTGTGACGATCTGTGTTCACAGCCACAGAGAGGGCGAGTGATCGGTCATGCTCAGCACAACCCTGACGCCCAGGGTTTACCAGGGTAGACACTGCTCAGTGATCCCTCACAACTCCTCAATTAACCTCCATGCATGAAAGTGGCTTGTATATCTTCATGAGAGGAAAGGCGAAGAACCCCAAGTGCGAGGTTATGGACCTGAATCTGCTGTCATTATTAATGAGAGGATAGAGGGAGGATAGGGTAAAAGGAAGGAAGGAGGGAGTGAAATAATGGTGGCGGAAAGATAGAGGAATAAAGGAAAGGAAGTAAGGACAGAAGGAACTGAGAGCAGGGAAGGAGCTGAAGGAAGACATGAATAGAATCTCAAAGTCATATTTTTACTATTTTCCCTCACTTAGGTGAATATCTGGCGGGAGACATTCACAGTAATGATGGAGACGCTCTGTTTCATATTTGCTCAAAAATGCCGTATATCCTTTTTCAAAGAGTATTAGAAAAAATCCAGAATTCCCCTTCAAGTTGCTGTAAAGCGTAGAGGACACAGTCAGTAAAAGTGTAATCATATTGTCAGCTGAGTTACCTATTATCCCCTAAAAGTACCGGAATTCCTTCCATTTTCATGTCAGTCAGTTTTTGAAAGCAGTCTCCAGTTTTTCTAAATGGTAGAGATTCTCATTTTCTCTGACTCCAAGGACGGCCCATTATACACTTTTAATAGCTTTCACATGGATGTCTGCATGGAAATGTGAATTTCCATTTCATTAGAGGACTGTGCCCGATGTCAGTCCTTGAAATCCAGGCACACAGAGTCTCAACCCCTGGGTCGAGACCACATAAAACATCAGGTGAGGTTCAGAGGGTCAACATATGGATAATAAGTCCGTGAGAAGACATAAATGAATGGAGGCAGGATACAAATTTGAGTCAGTTCTAGTGCGAAAATGTTTGAATCTAAGTGATTTGTAATGTGAGATGTTGGTGGGTCTTTAAGCACAGGTGAGCAGTGATTGTGATACCTACCAAAGCTAATGTATTATAGTGATGTTTATGCACATGCAAACACTTGTTGTCCAGTTAGGGAATGTGCCAAATTCTGTTTGTGGTCAAATTAGCACAAATGATCCTTTCCCACTGAGTTCCCACTGTGCTGTTAAAAAATCAATACATCCAATTCAACTTTGCCTTCTGGACAATTCTCTCATTAAACACAATTTTGGGACTGTTTGAAATCTTTGGCCAGAGAACATTTATACACCCCGATTTACTGACTAGAGTTTGGACAGTTTCCCGGGTTCAGCCACCACTGTCACTGCTTATTCAAGCAAATATGACTGACAAGCGATTCTACTTCACTTACAAGATGGTGACAAATATTGTGTTTGACTGCTGGCTGAAGGCCAGTGTCACCCAGTTTATGTCAGTCAGAACTTAGTATCAGAGGTTAGAAAAAAAAAATGCTCTAATGACCATGCACCAATAGCCTGAAATGAAAATTTGAAGACCAGAATCCCGTTTGTAATTTTTGTTGATGCTGATATTAAAGTCCATCCAGAGTCTGGCTCTGTTGATAAATGAGAAGTGCCTTTCCCAAGGCTGGTGTCAGAAACTCACTACAAAGCTTCTTTCTTCCTCCACTTGAATCACGCCTACAGACTCACAGCAGACCGGATAATGCAGCTAATGGCTCTTCCTAAATCCATGTATTACTAAATGGAAGTTCACTTTTTAGAAACTGAGAGTGAAATAGAACCTTTTTGCTTTCTGAAAGCAGGAAATAGACAACCGCACCACTCGTAAAATTTCACCTAAAGGTCATTCTCCAAAATGGAAGATGAGGTAGTTTAATTTTTCTTCCTTTTGCTCCTTTTATGTGGACCACTCATGTACATCCCCACCAGAAATGATTTTATATTGTGTAATTAATAGTTTTACACCTGAATGGCTCCTAGCAGCTTCCTTGTATAGGAAAGGTGATTTGTATGCTTAAACAAATAAGCAGTGACTTGATGACTTTCAGGTCATTGAAGCATTAACTGAACATGTTTTAAACAGTTACTGTGCATATCACCATTGTTTAAATGTGTTTAAAATGTTAGAACGGCAATTATTAAATCTAGTCCACCAAATTTATTTAGGATTTCATTGTCAAGAGATGTTTGCTTACTTTTTAGTTCATAATTATAGTTTGTGATAAACTAATGTGAGGCGGGTTCGCCATGAATCGAAGGGTTGGATCTTGGGCTTCTGCAGTCTATATGCTGAAGTGACCTTAGGCAAGAAGCTGAAGCCGAGTGTGTGTATGTGGGAGGAAAAATGTATGGTGCTTTACACCAAAGCATCTGTCATCTAAATGAAGTGTGATTTCCACTGAAAGAGGAAAAATTACAGTATTGAATTACCATATATCCAGCAGCTCTATTGTAACAAAAATCAAACTGTTAGATAGACAAACCAAAATATTATGTATTATGTTAAACTCTAACTTGATGCTTGAGGATGGAGGATTCAGCCTCTGGGGATCATTGCATGTCTGGTCAAAATTCCTTCCAATAGTTGATGAGATGTTTCAGTTTAGACAAAGTGGTAGAGCGACTGACATTGTCATCTATAGAACTACTCCACTAGCATGACTAAAAAGAGATTAAAGTTGGGAATAAGCGGAGGGTTACATCCAAGAGTCGATACCTTTGACTTCAATCCATAGTTCCAATTGAATGTTTGCATCGTTTTCATTCTTAATAAAGTTGTAAATCTGAAGAAAAGCTATTCTGTTTAAACCTTAAAGTCACATCATCACTTGAACAACCAAGAAACCTACAGCAACATGTATAATGATGAGTTTGTTGTGCATTATTTACAGAACCAACAGATTTAGTGTTTTTCTGCTCCAAACATGTTACGTCATCAGTTTTTCTGCAACCATTCTTCCTCATCTTGCCTTAGCATTTCTCAGTCATTTCCTGCAGGTGCAGCTCAGTATATGTCCTCAAACAGATGGGGTCCTGTCCCCATGTCACATTCAGTCTCAGCAGGACAGCTGAAGGACAGTGGGCTGAGTCAGGACAAAACCTAGTTCAAACCCAGGGCACCTGTGCAGAATAACTGCTGCATGTGGGTAATGGAGCGGGATGATGGCTACTTACCTTCCATAAATATGCTACTAGAGACAAAACACAGACATTGTCACAGAGTTGCTGGTCAGTAAAACAGCTTGGTGTGAAAAGAGGAGACATAAACTTTGATGTTGTTTGCATTGTAATGTCCTGGTTGATTCTACTTACTGCAAATGACCTTATTTCACCTATAAAACCCTGCAGTTTAAAACAGACACTTATTATTTCCAGTGTAGTGTCTCAGTTATATTTTATCATAGCCATATACTTCATCATGTGGAAACATAACTTATTTATGCCTGTGGAGGTACTAATGTTGAATACACCTGAGGTAGCAGCTAAATATTAAGAATCCATTGATGACAGGGTGTAAAGAAAATAAATGAAGATATTAAATTATATTTTGAGTGCGGCCCTTTGTAATCTTTGCCTTTAAATGCAACAAACCTGATTGTTTCTACTGGAAGTAGCATGCCTGGCTTTAGACACAGGCTAAAAAATCAAAGGAGTCCATGTTTGAAGTCATTTTGAAACTGTGTTCCTATTACAGTTTGTCTACCAGAGAGAAGTTCACTTGTTAACAGAAAAAATGTCGAGCTCACTTCAAGAAAAATAAAGTCTTGAAAATCAGTCGGGCTACATGTTGAAATGGTGAGACAGAAATGTTGATTCATGATTAATCCTTTGAGTAATTTTTCAATTTGCCAAAATTATGCCTCCAAAATGTCAAACATTTTCTTGTTCCAGCTTTTTAAAATTGAGGATTTGCTGCAATTTCTTTGTTTTATATTATAATAAATTCAATATCTTTGGGTTTTGGACTTAAGACACAAGACATGTGAATACAGCTCCTTCACTGAAGGAGATTCCCGTGGACAGTTTTGACAATTAAGTGATTAATTGAAAACAGAAAAATGAATAATGAGAACAATTTTGTTTAATCTCCTGTGTAATTACGTCTAAAGAAAGATGAGCTAAATACCAACCGTAAAGCTTTTTCTTTCCAGTTAGCAGGAAAAACTCAGTTGTAAAATTTCTGCAGAGACAAACATCTGTAATGTCAACATCTATAATGTCAACTGATTTCAGAACTGTTTTCCTTGGTGCTTCTCAGCACTTTCCCCTGCTGGGAGCAGTTCCTGTCACTGGCCTAATTTCCAGCCAGAGTTACATAAAAGAGTTATTGTATGTCATATATCAAATTGCATGATCCAGCATTAGTTTATACTGTCTTATATACCCACACACACACACACACACACACACACACACACACACACACACACACACACACACACACACACACACACACACACACACACACACACACACACACACACACACACACAGTCTGTCCTCTCCTTGTCTGTCCTCCTGAGGAGACGATTTACGAGCAGCAGCAGCGACGTCTCAGGCCATCGGATCATGAAGGCTTATTTTCTGTCAGGGCACAGCTGCCCACACACACACACACACACACACACACACACACACACACACACACACACACACACACACACACACACACACTCAAAGAATATTTTATGCTGCTCTCCTCTGTGTGCTGCCTTTGGACTGACTAAGGTGTACTTGAGCGTACACACAGACACAGGTTGATGCCTACACACAGTGTGAGCTACTTGTGGAGGAAGCCGGGAGATTTTATTTGACTCCAGAGGGCCGTTTGATAGAAGTCATTATCTGATTCCTGCTCCAACCTGATAGAACTGGATATTATAGCAGCAAGTGTGTGTGTTTGCCTCTGGCTCTGCAGAGTGTTATTTGTTTGTCATTATTTGGAAGTTTGTGCAGAGGGAAATTACAATACATGCACACACATCCACTCTGCTATTCACTCCTGCAGGTAACCAGTTTAAAGCCATCCAGGTTCTTTTTTTTTGTCGTCGAATGCAGTGACAGTGGACTTTTAAAACATCAAGAATGAGCCAGGAGGACATTTTTGTTTTTTACATGACCGTAACAGAATCAGAGAATGTATCTTATCAGTGTGGGAGTGAAGATGCGCACTTATTTTTGACAATGACAAACAGCCTAATCCAAACTGAAATAATGAAATAAATGTTAAAAGTCATGAGTAAAAAATAAAGCTCTGATGTCTGCGTCTCAGCGGCTGACAGCACAGACTCTTAATAGAATAGAATAGAATAGAACAGAGCTATAACCAAGGCATCAAATTTTACTTTTTGATGTTTTTGCATCCTACATGATGAACAAAGACATTAAAAAATTAGTAATTCAGTAATATGAGTTTTTAGGTAAAACATGAGAGTCATGTACAGACGTTTGTTGTTTGATGGCTGAACTGACACTTAATGTGCAGAGGAGTAAATGATATATTTCTCCTATTTGTATGTAAGATGTAATGAAGACATCAGAAATAATGTTGAGTGGTTATACAAACAGAACATAAACAACATTGCTGGAACATTGCTGACGTGTTTGATTGATTTAGAGCTCAGATATCAGCATTGAAAGAGGATCTCTGTGCAGAAATGCTTCAAAGCTGGATGAGCTGCTGTGTTTAGGTTGAAGATGGTGTTTGATCCAATAGGCTGCTGCCTTTGTTTGGTTTCTTTACTGCTAGTTGTACCTTCTAATTTGACAGTGATCTGAGCAGATTGAATTCAGAGAGCTGGACTGTAAATCTCTCATCATTTATTTGGTCCTGGAGGATGAATCTGGGTTAAATTAGTGTCAGTTTCTTTCCTCTGTCTGCTTCTGTTTTACAGTATCTGCTGAGTAATGGAGAGGTTGTCAGGGAGAAACTCAAACTGAGACGAGCTGGGGTCAAGATGCTGTGAAATGATTTAAATCCTCCCACAGGATCTGAGTTGTGGCTGTGCAGAAATCAGACTAAAATACAGCATGGTGTAGGCTTGAGCTCAGTGGTTTGAAAGAGGAGGCTCAGAGGAGCGACCAACTGTAGAGTGTCCCTGTCTGCAGAGAGTTAAGGGCTTGAGGAAAACCACAGGGTTTATGGGAAATGAAGTCCTAATTCAGAGGAACCCCAGCATTAACATTACAAGTGAACAATCATCTCCAACCTGATCTGACATGTTTGTGAAAATGATCCTGAGGTGTTAGGATTAGTAGTAGTTGTAAAAGGAGGATTGACAGTTAAAGTACAGCGCAAGGCGACTTCAATAAAGTTAAGGACAAAAAGAAAAACATCATTACATTCTCTTTTTCCGTGGTTTAAGAAACACACTCTGCAAAGGTTGTGTAATCTGTATTCGTGAACAGCTCTGACACCACAAGTCTGGTTTGCATATTAATAAACTTCCTTATTCTGCTCAACAAAGGCCTTTTGAATCTGTCAAGCACAGCTTCATCTCTGCTGGGGCTCAAGCTCATTTTGAGAGATTATCATTACTGGAAGCTGCATGTTTATCTGTGGATTGTGAAGGACTTCATGAGCAGGGAAGGGTTTCAGTCTTCCATGAAAAGTGATCTGATTAATTTTACTGTTGTCAGTGTGTGCAACTTTCAGGGCTTCATCTTGGCTTGTCATCCCTTAAGACAACTTCTAAGTCTTTATTCCAGTTAGTCTTTGGCCAAACTGCCCTCACTGACAGACTGAGTGTGACAGTCACACTTTGAAAGCTGCAAGACTTACTTGACTGCTTTTATTAACAATATTATTCATTTATGTCATTCATACATTTACATTGGTGGCTGATTCTGGACATTGAAATTCACAATGAGTAGTGAAAACAATTTCCTCTGAGCTGTTTAGACTGAAGTTTATCATATACAATGACAGCACATTGTTCTTGTTTAAAGTTTCACAACTCTTGAGCCTTATCTTTTAATTAATTTCCTTCTGATCCCAGCCAGTGGAGGGTAGCAAACCTAGTTTTGGATGCATGAGGGGGATGCATGCTCTTCAGTTGCTTTCACAGTAACCCTTCCTGTACCTGCTGTATCATATAGCTGTAGAACGGGTAATAAAGTCTATTTTGTCTGAATTTATTGGCCAATATAAGTTTTTGAATTCTCTTTGCTGATAATATATTCTTACAAAGGATCTAGGCAAAATAATATTAAAGGGTTCAAGCTTCAGCGACTCCTCTAAACGTCTCAGTATCTAAATAAGATATTTGTAGAATTAGATTTTTATCTTCTCTCCCACTGCCTATAAAAGCTGTTATTTTCTAAGTAAGCTGTGACCTTTGTTTTATTACTACTGCACTTCTTGTAAGTGCAGAGACTGAAGAAATAACAAAATGTCATGTCTGAGAGTGTAATGAATTCATTTTGGCCTGGTATCTGCAAAAAAAGGGGGGGGGGGCACACGAGAAAATGAGAGAATTTCAAAAGTGGCTGAACAAATATAAGATCATTCTTCTGTTGAAAATTATTCAGAAACACTGACTTTTTTAAGTTCCTCCAAAAGGGGATCAGAAACGTTCACTCCTCCTAAAGGATCCCTTTGTTGCTGTTTGAGTGATGATCACATGTTGGCAGCTGTGGAAGAGTTCACATGAGGGACACGTCATCCCTTACCACAGATAAGATTTCTGCTTGCTCACAAGTGTCAGGGGAGTCTTGATGCTTCTGAATTTGGCCGGGGAGGAAAGTGCCTGGTCTTCTGACGATAAGCAGGCAGGAGGAGAAGTGCAGCTTTACTAATCTCACTAACTCTTTCTTCTTCTGCTGTCCTGTTGGCTGCTCTCTACTGCTTCGCCACTCAGCTCTTTCTAAAGAAAAATTCTCCTTCACCTTCTTGAGATGTTTTCAGAGTGATCAGAAACAAGATTTCCCTGAGGGTTGATGGGGCCACTTTTCTTCAGTATGACCCAGATTGGAAAACCCTTCATTGTATTTGTTTGTTTGAGGAACTGTACCCTATATTGCTGCAGGTTTGTACCCTACTCCTGAGAGGACAAACTGGTGCAAGCATGAGACAGTGAAATCAGCGTGATACTTATTTTGTTGCATTTTCTTCTTCTTTTTCTTTTAAATGTTAAGGATCACTTCCTACTGCAGAGCAGCCCCTGTTACTACCTGGATATGCAGTATGCTTCCTTGTGCCTCTGGTGTAGTAACTGATAATAGTTGAGTGTGAGATGTGACCTGCTAAACGCTGGTATTATACAGTAGTCAGGCAATAGAGACATAAGACAGGGAAGGCTATTACAGTCATTACACCGAGTGAAGTACAGCCATAAAGTGTCTTTTAGCAATGATCTGGAAAGATATGCTTCGAAGACACAAAACTTGTTAACACAGTACTGATGGACACTGTCTGTAACTCCTTGTTTCAGTTCCTATAAACACACATACATAATTTCAGACTCTGGTGTTGTGACTAATCAACGATTAATATTAATCAACAGATATAATGATTTACTGTCACTTTTTTTCAGCCTGTTGAACATAAAAATCACACTGAATCACAATATACTGTTGGGATTACAGATCCAAAGATGCATCTTGTATCTTGTGTGTGTGTGTGTGTGTGTGTGTGTGTGTGTGTGTGTGTGTGTGTGTGTGTGTGTGTGTGTAGGCGTATACAATCAAAAAGACACACATGTACACGAACACGCACACCTCTGACTCCAGTATAAAACATTCAAGCCTCCTCAGTTTTGTCTTGAAAGAGAAGATGAGGCTTGAGTGTGGAGGTGGGCACCACTATGGATGGTTTTTTGTGTGTGTGTGTGTGTGTGGACCTTGCTTTCCTTTTGAAGAACTAAATAAGGCTCTCAGCCTCTACACTCCCAGAGGCACTGTGTCCCTCTGAGACTGTGCTGCTTAAAAAAAAATACAGCCCATATGTTTTGTCAGGTGACCTCTGGTGGTTGTAGTACTTATGGCGGCAGCAAAGGAGGAAGTCAGGTGACGTAGAAGGCTGGTTTGTTGTTTGCTTCCTGTTTGAAACTGACAATCAGTGTTGGGTCAGTGTTTTACAACTTTAAAAACGTGTTCAGTATTGTTATCATTACGAAGAAGATCTTGTATGTGTGCTTGCGTAGTGATAGGCAACATATATGGCTGTTGAAATTGGAGGACTTGTGTTCCATACATGATGTGTGTTTGTGTATTTGTGTGAGTTTGGGTGTCTTGTATAGTGATGGATATGAGATATAAAGTTAGTGAAAGACAAAATTAGAAAATTCAGCTAAAACATGCACATACTTGTAATGATTGGAGAAAAACCATGGTGCCATATTTTTAGAAGATTTGAAATAGATGTGTACATTTAAACACATTTTTATTGTGTTTTGTGGTGATTTGTAGCTGTGGTGAAATAAACATGACTTATGTGATTAGAAGGATCAAACTGTCGCTTTTTCTTTATATCTGACATTTATGCAGAACAGCCTTCACTCTACTCTACATCAACAACCACACACACACACAGCTTTTGACCCCACCGCACTCTTTGCAGTGTGCATTAATATAATTTGATGTAATGCACTTTATTATTTTATTTCTGCAGGGTGTTTGTGTGTGTGTTGAGTCTATAAATAGGGCTCCCTGCTGACTGAATGGAGCTGCCAGTTTACTCCTGTAACAGACAGAACTGGCATTTTCCTGTTAAATTGGTGTTTTGACATTCAGAGATCGTTTGGCAGATCAGCCTCATTGGACTCTCAAAGCTTTTGGTTTTGCATAACAGACGGAACATCTGAGCTTCAAAATTGACCCTAAGGTGTTTGGATCAGTGCAGGATTTTGACAACAGTCTTGTTAAGTCATGTTTTCAGAAAGCACCAGAACAATAGCTCCCATCAGAGTTTTTTTCTCGTCCAATGGAAAATATTTGGAGCCCCACAGGACATTAAACTGTCTCTGAAACACAGGAGCAGGATATTAGTAATTACCAACGTATTCTCCTGTGCTCGTGTAAAATCCAATCAAACTGCCAGATCTGAATCAATTACTGCCGTTCAGTGTCCTAGGGGGATGAATAAATCACAAAACACAAATTCTGCCCATGAGACTTAAGTCCTCCAGCACTGTAAAACATTATGTGGAAATTTTGTGGAATCAGCTGTATAACTAACATCCATGTGAATATACAAGTTTATTGATTGATGAAGTCAAGTCAACATTTCCAGCTTAATTAGACCCATTTCAGATCTTTGTACAGAGACAAGACTAGCACATCAGCATGTGTTAAACACAGCTTTTTGTAGTTTATTTCCTACAGTAAAGGAGAAATAGCCATATCAAGTTATTCATTCATAAAGTTGCACCATCTTAACATCTGAATGAGTTCACATCTCTTTGAGATGTTGTCTTAATAGTATGAACCCTCTGCTCTTAGATCCTTTAACTGAGTAAAGCACAACCAAAACACACTGATTGTATGGCGTGCTTTCTAGCTTCCCTGCTAACCTGCCATACCCGGCTTTACTCTGCACTAAAGCAGGCTGAGCGATTGATGAGGCCGACACAGAGGGAAGGAGGGTTTGAAAAGGACCCGAGTGAGGTAGATAGATGGAGAAAAGGTGAAAAAGCAGCTTTAATGACAAAGTGCAGGCCATGAGGTCTCTCTCTACCTCCTCCATCACCTTCTGTTCTTTCTGCCCGGCTCCCTCCCTCCTCCATCACTGCCCAGTTTGTTACGGAAGTTGTAGGTGTGTAGGTTTGAGTATTCCTCTGTTCATCAGGATGTATGCTGAAGTCGGAAGCAGAGCAAGAAGCTAATTAAATCTAATCCTTCCCCTCTGAGACGGTCAAGCTCCATACCAAGAGGAAACAGCATTATCCCAGGATAATCACATTCATGCTGGGCCCACTGGGAGCACATGCACTGCTGTCAGTCAATGCTTTGCTCCCATTCATCTTTAATAACTCCTTGTTTTCACTTCTGCACCTCTGCCTGTTCACACAGCTACAATCTCGTCAGTCTTTATTGGCAGTTTCTTTGGTTGATTTCAGGGATTGAAAGGAAGAATCCATCCTGAATCACCTAATAAATCAGAAAGTCTTAAAGTACATTGTTTCTCTGGATTCATATAGTTTGGGTGATGTGTGTATTTTCCCTTTCTCCTGTGGTTTGATAGCAAAACTAAAAACTAACAAATTGTTAGTTAAAGCTGCCATTTTGCACCAGTTTTCAACAATTTCAGCTGGAGAAATGACTGAGAGAGAAGGAAACACAGACTGTTCTCAACAAAGATTGAAGGTTAGAGTTATTAAAAGCTTTTATCCTAACTGTAGGAAATCACTTACCAAAGTAGAAGTATATGACGAAGTCTGAAGCTAAGTGGTTCACCAAGAAATGAAATTACAGTTCAGCAGCATCTGAAAATGTAAAGAAGTGAAAATTAGTTTGATCTTAGTGGATATTTACCTTTTTAAAGTTTTGGGTGAAGATTTGACAATTCTCAGAGAGGTGAATTCAGACGTCCTGCTTACTTGTTTTCTTATGTGACAACTTCCATATAATTAATTCTTATAAATTCACAACATAATTGGGTGGTTCCTGGGGTTTGTTTAAGCTCATAGTTGTAGTTGTTAGTGAGTTTGTGTGGTGACAGAGCTGTGAACCAGCTGCTTGGTTTGGTTCAGTTTGTGCCTCTAACACCGGATGAACTGTAAACTAACTTCCTGTTTGCTAGTATGAACAACAACTATCCCTCCAGTAGTTAAAGCGTTCTCTCATCTGGCGTCAGTCATTTTTTTCAGTGCCTCCCAAAACCATGACAGGAAGGTTTTATATGACTGTTCACTTCCACAGTTAAAGTCAAGTACTGATGATAGTAGAGTTAAAGGAAACCAATATTGAACAGTGGTAGGAGAAGGGTTGCAAACAGCGACATCCATACTTATCCATACTTGTTTCTGAGGTTGAGCTTTACGCTTGAACTAAACAGCAGTGCTGCTGTTTTTCTTATGAGGAGAGTCTCACATACCCTGGTGCAAGTGCAGTCCTGTGTTTGTAGCACCATAGTATGGATTACTGTCAAGAGGTGTAGTTACTGGATGCTGTTGGATTGTAAATTGTGTATTCTTGGATTAGAAGTTTCACTAATCAGGAGTGGTGTTGTTGGCAGCAAATCTTCTCTCCTCAGAGAACCAAGAGTTTTTTAAGTCTCCCAGCGTCTTCATTTTGTCAGTCATTTTACATTTCAAACAGCTGACACCTGGCCTCAGAACAAAGCTGCCATGTATTTATTCAGCAGCGGAAAAGAAGAATTCACTTGGCAGAGACAGAAATAGAACTGAAGCTTTAAATGTTGAATCGTCATTTCAGGAGCCTGTCAGTCAGTTTTTTAAAACTCTGATTATTGTTGAACTTTTCAGCGTCAGACCCTTGAGCTTTCTGCTCGCAGCTGCTTAAATTAGTCTTTTGTTCTTGTGTATGGCCTCTTTCCTCCACGCTGCCCTCCTCTGCTTATCTTTCACTCCTCCTCCTCCTCTTCGCTCCTCTTATCTGTCCTCCTCAGTACTTCTTCTCTTTATTAGTGAACTACTTCTCTTCACCAGATAAGCTCTGTCTGTGTGTCTGTCTGTGTCTCTGCTGGACTGAGAGCAGGAGTGTGTGTTTGTGTTTGTGAGTAAATAATCCTCGTTTCATCACATTCATTGATCTTTTTCAAATTTCCTTTCACTCCTTTCCTTTCACAGACTAAATGCAGCTTAGTGCTCCAGGTCTCAAACATGGAAGCTAGAGGAAGCCTGAAACTGGGTGTTGGGAATTGGATACCATCTTCAAATGTTGGATCTAGTACCTGTTAGATTTTTATATTTTAACAGTAAAAGTAGGTCTGGATCTATCAAATGCATTGATTAATTAATTTTTGTTTTTTGAACAATGTGAAAAACGTGTAAATCACAAAATTGAGATTTGTGCTTCCTTTGCTATCATTTAAATGCCAACGGTTCTCTGTAGTTATAACAGTAAGAGAAGCTGAAGATGATGAAGTAATACTAAAGACAGTTAGTCATGTGACCTCAGTGATATTGAGATGGTTCAGTTTTGGTCCAACATGGAACGTAGCAGCACGACAAACTGGTTCCAGCCCCAGAAACAAAAGCATGTGGTGGAGAGGGAGCACAGCTCAAAGTGGCAAACATGAGCTGCCTTATTTTCAATTGTCACTACGGATGACAAGACATGTTATTGTTTTGTTGTTTTTTTAACAAGGAAAACTATTTTTGAATCATTATTTATCAAGAGTTCTTGGAAACAAACAGAAAAAGAAAAGAAAAGCAGAGATTTAATCACTTGGCCATGTCGATCAGCTGTAAATACAAGTGAAACTAAAAATGGTGGCCAGGAGTTGAGGAGGTAAATCTTCCTCTCTGTCTCTGACACATCATCCTGTGGTTGTTGTTTTTTTTCCTTTCATTCAATCTGTTCTGCTTTATTGATTTTAATTATTTTCTGAATGATTAACTCACTAAGCTCAGCAGAGTCAGTGTTTGCAGATGCAGCATTGTGTGTGTGTGTGTGTGTGTGTGTGTGTGTGCGCGCATGGAAGTGTGTGTGATGTTAACCTGAGGTGCAGTGGGCGTGTTGAACTGTCAACAACAGTAAGTTAACATAATGGATATACTATGTTGAAGGCATATTTTTCAATGTGAAGTGTGTGTGCATGTGTTCAATATGGATGAGAGAGTATGTGTGTGTGTGTGTGTGTGTGTGTGTGTGTGTTTTCATCAATTCAACGCGTTTGTTTTGGCAATTATGTTCAACACATAATTACATCTTCATTTTATCCTAAATGTGCCTTATTTAAATCCTCAATGATTTATTGAGAATGCCACCGTTTTAAACAGGGTTGAGAGTTATTGTTGCTTATGAACAGATTAATTAATCAATTAATTAATTAATGGGTTAAATTGCATTAATTTGATACAGATTTACAAGGCTCATTTAATGTTTCTTAAACCAGTTAAATATCAGACTGATTACTTAAAATCTTTATGACACTTAAAGCAAAACATGTGAATGGGAATGTTTAACAGCAGTCAACAGCACCTCTTCATCATTTCTCCTCTTCTCCTTCCCCTTCCTCCTTCTTTTCTTCTCTCCTCATCTTTTCTTACCATCTGTTCCTCCATCCTCTCCTTCCTCTCCTTTTCCTCTCCTCTGCTCCTCTCCTTCCTGTCCTTCTCATTAGTGGGATTTATAACATGTTCATGCATGCGAGGCACCGTAGAACAAATTAAGCTCTCAGGCAGCAGTGTGTTTCTTTATCCCTCCTCCCTTTGTGATAATGTCCAGTATAATCTGTCTTTGCCCGGCCGAGGTCCCCAACTGGTCCCATAATCCTCTTTGTAACAAGATGCAATTAGAAGTTCACACCATCGAGCTGGAGCCGTGGAGTCGAGGCTTCGGGGCTGTAATGAGAGCAGAAGGTGCCAGCGAAGGTGAGCTCAGGTCAGGATGAGGATGTTAACCTGCCCAGCTGCAGTGCTGCTGTGGTGGCGTTTTGGTTCTTTTGATGTAGCACATGGTGGATTTCAAACATGATTAGGTGCTGGCTCAGTGCCAACCAGTTAAATTTTTCCACATCAAACAAGGAAATCCAGTTCGTTCCATCACTTAATTTCCCTCCTCAGTTTCTTTGTGTCAGTGTTTGTTTGTTACTGGCTGATTGATAATGGAATGTTTATCCCCTGATGTGAAATTTACTCATAATCAGTCTCACTAAAGGCCAAAACTATCAATATTAAATTTAGGCTGTAAAAGCACAGACTTCCCCTTTAAGTCTGTGACTGTAACTGCTGTGTTAGCACAAGCAGTGGCAGCCGTCATGACAGCATGAAGAAAGAGCTGCATGCCTCCACTGCCTCGTTTTACACCACACATTCACACACAGTTAGGAGGATATTATCGAGCAGCCCACGTGTCATACAACCACCGATCACAGTGAGATTATGACAGCTGATCGATACAGGTATCTGAGCGTCCTGACCTTCGTCTCAGGCCTGTCAGTCAACAGCAGCCTGATAAAAACCCGAGCAGGCGTCTGTCTGAGCACAAACTCCTGTCTGACAGGTCAGAGGACGTCGTGTTTTAAATTTTTATCGCTGTTGTACCTCAGCTGGAGCAGATTAGGATCCACCTTCCTGGGGCAGGTTTAATTTTGGACACTCACTTTCAAACATCCTATTTTTTGATGTCAAACCCAATTATGCTGTTCATTAGAAATAAGACTAAATTACGATTTCTCTTTCCTTTTTTAAGGTTTTCCTTTTGTCTCATCACGTAATAAATGCTGTGGGTGCTCAGGATTTATGGCGGAGAGTCACCTTGAACTGCTTTATAATTTATTTCCCCAAGGTGAGTCACAAGCAGATTAAAATAGATCTCAAAATTATTTGGGAGAACAAATCAATACCAAAAGTTAACGGCTGGGTTATTCTTTCCTTGAACTTGACTGACTTCCAGCAAAGGAAATTAGACTCGGAGTCAACAGCAGATCAAGTAATAAGTTTAAGGCCATGAGGAATTTAGAATTTAAAATGTGGTGATCTCTAGAGAAAAGGTTTTAAAACTTTCCTTTTCTATGAGATGATGGACAGAAAACTAGAGAGACGTTAAACACTCAGAAAACTAAATATCATGATATCATGTTCACAAGTCAAACTCAACTTCTCTCCAAATTTCCCTTTTAAGAAGGAGAAAAACATAAAAGTGTGAATCAGCAGACGGCAGGAGGCGAGCTGTGATGACCAACCAGATCAGGCTGACAGCTAATTCCTACCAGATGGCAGGTAACTGGGCGTTGACTTGAGATTGTTTTCTGTTCCAGAAGTCATATTTAGTGGGTGGTATAGCCAAAAAAAAAAAAGTGTCCAGTGAATTCTGGCGTCTGCCTGCTGTCTGGCAGATGGCTGATGGGTAACCTGACTGGCTCCCCGGTGTCCTTCAGAGGACACAGCAAGGTTCATTTACACCGACTCTTCTCACATACACAGGAGGAAGTTTGAAGTTCTCTAGTGAAGTTTCTGTAAAGTAATTTCTTCAGTTTTTGTTTTCTTTGAGGTGAACCAACATTTTAGTCTTAACGTGGAGCAGAGTGACAAGTTCTTTAGGTTGGAGAAGTTAAAGGTTAGAGAGGAATTGAAAATTAGAGGAACAGATTTTTGTTGTTTGTATGATGGCTGCTGGTCGCAGACTGTGTGGACTGGACGAGGATGTTAACACACAGCTAGCAGACAGTCATCCAACAGTTTTAACAACTCGTGGCTTTCAACCATGACACAAACCTTTCCTTTAACAAACGAAATCATGTCATATGATAGAAATATTTAGGGCTTGTTCATTTTTGTTCAGGTTTTATTTTAAAATGTTTTGAAATGTTTTATTTGTCTTTTATTATCTGGCACAGAGTAATAACACAAACAGCACTCTCCAGCGAGGAAAAACCTCACCATTAGTAATCTGTGTTTGTCCTCGCTGTTGATTGTCTCCTTTTTTGGACTCTGAACACAGTTTCTTTTATCTGAAGCACCAGAAACTTTTCTTGGACACCAACTAGGTTTTTCTGCCATACTCCAATGTGTTGTAGTCTAGTCCATCTCCATTACTACGATGTCTCCCCTCTTTAGCTCTAAAAGTCTCATCCTCCAGTACAAGTATGTTCCTGTGGAAGTCTTAAAACTGAAAGTGATAAGAATCGATGACTTTGAACAACGATGTCGTCACTGTACTGTACATGTACGTGTCTTTGCATGAAATCAAATATAATCCGAATAATTTAACTATTAATGCAAAAAAAAAAAAAACCAACAAAAAAAGAGCATGTGGCTCCATAAAGTCTCCACTCATTATATATGTGACACACACACACACACACACACACACACACACACACACACACACACACACACACACACACACACACACACACACACACACACACACACACACACACACACACAGGTGAGTTGGACACACCTTGCAGACAGGCGAGTCCTCTCCTCTTTTATCTGAACTTTTTAACCATATGGATTAGTCCACCAGTGTGTGAAGCTGGCGTTCGCTCACATGCAGATTTCTGCTCCGTTATCAGGGAAGTGCCTCACAGGCAGCCAATCAGCTCGCAGCAGCCTGGCTAATGGCCTCCATAATCAATTTGTTGGCTTTTTCTAATTTCAAATCCAATTACCTTGGGGAGGAGTGGGGGGTAGCGGGGTGGCAGAGAGGCGAGGTGGCAGCAGCTATTGATGGTGTGTTTGTGTGTTCTATTGAATGCTAGTCGTGTGTGTGTGTGTGTGTGTGTGTGTGTGTGTGTGTGTGTGTGTGTGTGTGAGTGAGTGAGTGAGTGAGAATGCGCACGTGTGTGTACTGTCTCTGTGAGTTGACAGAACAATTTGCGTTGACAGGGCAATTTGTTTTTGTTCTTGTCGGCAGCCTCAGATTGGAAAAGCGAAAATGTCTCTCACTCCCTGAACACCACACATACATGCGCAAAGTGACACACGCGCACACACATGGACACACACACACACACACACACACACACACACACACACACACACACCCCTTTGATTGAAACACAAACCCATCCAAATTTGGTCTCATTCTTTCTTTACCACACTCCTCTCTCTTTCTCGACCACACACACACACACACACACACACACACACACACACACACACACACAAAATGAAAAAGGTCAATTTAGGTATCAGTGGATGTGGATAATCTGGCAACAAGGCAAAACAGCCAGTAAATAATCAGCTGCAAAACGTGAATTTAACTGGCTTTGTCATTTGTGTGTGTGTGTGTGTGTGTGTGTGTGTGTTTGTTAGTTATCAGCAGGCTGCCGGCTCGCTCCCTTGACAGACCTTTAGCCCTCTCTTGTTTCTGTTTTTCCTTCTATCTCTCAGACACACACACACACACACACACACACACACACACACACACACACACACACTAAGCTCTTGGTCTATTGCCCTTCATTTTTCTCTCCCTTTCCTTCCTTTCTTCCTCCTCTGTCATCCTCCTCTTCCTGGTTTGGTGAAGAAACAAGGGAAGGGAAACAGAAGTGTGCATCCTTGTTGACAGCAGCATCAGTAATGTCTGGTGTGTGTGTGTGTGTGTGTGTGTGTGTGTGTGTTTGTGTGTTGGTTCAGAGAAACCTGAACTCCAGACAGCCGACTCGTCTGTTTGAGAGAAAACGATGTTTGTAGTGAGTGAAGTTGTTTGAGGGGAAAATAAATCTTTAGCTGTTTGCTTCATCTGTCTTGCTCTCTCTGCTCACTTCATTCTTCTTCTTCTCTGCTTCTCTCTCTTTTTTAGCTGCTTGATCTGTCAAAGAGATGAGAGTCAAAGATGATTTTTTTCCCTCTATGGTTCATATAGAAAGTTTAAACCTTATTTGTTGAGACTGTTCACGATACAGACAAAATCTAACCTTAATGATGCTGTAATCATATTCACTCCCTGTGTTGTTCCATCCTGACACCTGATTTTACTTCTCATCGCGTTTATATCAATGAAGTTTGATTAAAAATGCTGTGCTCCTGGTGCTGGTTGACCTTCAGCTCTCTGTGGTACCAGTGAGACTCTCAGGTGAGGTTTGAGTTTCAGCAGAGGAACAGAGGCCTTACTCAAACATTTACACAAGACAGAACTCATCCAAGCCCTGAAAGTATGAACCGTGTCCCTGGTCCCACAGCAGGATGATGAGTCACTGCCTGATGGCTTTATCTCCTCCTCTGAACACAGCCGAACCTCTTAGAGGAGATGAGACAAGAAAGAGGGGGGAGGAGGAAAAAAGATGATGGAGGAGAGAAGTAAAGAAAGGAGGAAGGATACAGTGGTAGTGAAGAAGTTTAAAAAAATACAGAGAATAGAGATGCAAGGAAGAGGAAGAGGAAAGGCGAGCAGAAAGAGGATAAAAGTAGAAAGAGAAGAGATGGAGGAGAGGAGTGAGTGAAGGAATGATACAGACATGGCAGAGGAGGAGAGGATGGAGAGAGGAGTTGAGAAAAAAGAATTGAAAGATGTAGAATAGATAGAGAGAAAATGAGGCAGAAAGGAGAAGGAAGAAAGATAAAGATGTAGAGAAGTGATTTTCAGACTGTGAGGTGACTCCCAGGGCGTGTGGGGGAGTTGAAGGGGGTGTAGTGGGAGAGACATGAGTAGATGTAGTTTGGTCTTTTGATTGTCCCACTTTAACGACTGGTTCTGCAGTTGGAACTGCAGTGTGACGTACACTTTCTGAGGACATCATTAACACCTACTGGGACTTGTCCATTGACATCAGAGATCATAGAAACAGAAGTTGCTCTTATAACTGCAGAACTTTCCTGAGAAACATCAGGTTTTTAAGTTTTCTTCAGTATCAAAGTGATTCACTGGTAGTGTCCTGCGAATTAATGGGTACACTGCAGACAGGAGCTGCTAATGGCGAATTCGGCAAACTTTAAAGAAATATAGACTAAAAATCTTAACTCACACATAATTTAGTTCATCCTTTTTTCAGTTGTTAGTGGTGGTTACACAAATAACCTGAGCTCCAAGCTGAGTCTCAGCTGTTGCTGTCTTTGAATGGCAAACAAAGAAGTCATAGGTGACCAGTTAAACCACCTGGTTCCACCGAATCAGAATCCAGAATTTTTAAGTGGCCATGGCATAAAGGAGAATATAATACATACAACAGCTTCCTGAAGGCAGAAGTAGCCATAATGAGGTTTATCTCCCACAGTAACATGAAGATGATGGGGTCATGCTGAAATTTGATAGAAAGCTGATTAGTGTCTGGTGAATGGAAGGATTCACTGTACATGAACACAGTCAAATCAGATTTTGCCTCCTTCCTTGCTGATGCAGACCAGATCTTGTTGTGTGAGGGGAAGCAGCAGCACAAACCCCAGGGAAAGATATTTGTCCTGTTTAGGCGGCAATGAAAAGAGCCGCGATGTACCACAAAGAGTATCAAATCAGATTTTCTGTCTTTGTGCAGATGCAGCTTGAAATGATCTGGATATGATGCACTCAGACTCAGATTTCAGTTTGTGGACATTCAGCTCATGTTTGTTTCTTAAGGATCAACACTGTTGTCTGTTAGTTGTACTCTTTGTTTGTCCTCTTCCAGTTTTTTCTCCACTTCTTTACTTTCATCCACTTTCTCTCCATCTTTATCTCTCCTCTCTATATCTTCCCTTCTTTCTGCCTATTGATCCATTGATCTGGGTATTGGAATCTGCCTCTCCCTCTATTTCATCTTCTCATCCATATTAGCTGATGTGATGTACGGTGGACTGCTGGAGGTTTAGTGGAGTTCAAAGTCTCCTCCGCCTTTTTTAGTCTTTTCTTTGTAGCTCACTATAAACTCTGCTGTAACCAAACCTCTCAGGGGCTGTGGTTCAATCTTGACCGACGATGACCCACAGCTTTTATCACTTTGACTTGAAATTCTTTGTAGTTCCATTTCATTCATTTCACATTGCAGCTGCTGAATGATAATGGCATTTTGGAATAATAGGGATTCCTTTGTGGTGCAGTCTGAAACGTTTTCTCTGGCTGTGTTTAAATCATAAACCTCGGACAGTCAAAGCGTTTGAAGTCTTCTCACAGCTCTGTGGGCCTCTGTTAAATCAGGCTGGATGACAGTGAGGGCTGGTGTTGGACAGAGAGAGTTCTGGTAATGTTTGTGCTACAGTGCCAGAGCCCATGTATGTCATGTCATTTCAAAGCTAAACGTAGATAAGGGTGTTGTAGCTTCATCTTACTGCCTCTGTTTTCTTTTGTGAATAACATTTCTGTCACTAATACTGGAATGTTTTCAAAGGATTTATTTACAAGCTGCATCAAGCCATTGGCAAAACTGTACAGAAGATTTCAGTCATTAGACACTAATACTAATCTAATACTCTTCTCAGGAACTCTTTATGAAAATGAGTTTGCAGTAGATTGAGAGTGCAGGGTTGATTTCTTCAGGACCAAAGTAAAAAGGCTTTAAGAAAATTTCAATCGGGAATTAAGTTGTCATTCTTATTTTATTCAAAGTGGTTCTGTTTTCACCCGTGTCAGTCTGCACAATTCATGTCACTGGGTATTTTTAGCTATAAAGATGTTATGATAAGGAGTTATGATGGAGGCTTTGGAGTGATGGAGACAAGAAATAAATCTGTATTTGTAGTGACTGATTTAAATGCTGCATTTGGGATTAATAAGAAACTGGAGACCTGTTTGGCAGTCATTAAAGATTTGCTTGCCAGCTAGTTCTAAAGTAGGCCTGCACTACACTGTTATTTTCATTATTAATTCTTCTACAGATTACTCTCAGTTAATTGATAGGTCTATAAAATGTCTAAAGCTGGTGATTTATTTCCAGCCAACACTCTAAAACCAAAGATATTCAGTCTACTATCACTTAAAGAGTATTTCTGCTTGTAAAAAATAGTTAATTGATTCAACGATCACATAATTCATAGGACAGTTATCAAAATGAAGAGGATTAAATTTGTGACCGCTAATACAGTGGGGTACAAAAGTCTGAGAACACTTAATGGGAAAGTGGTCTCAGACTTTTGGAACCTGCTCTATATTAACAGACAAATTGTTTCAGCTCTAGTTGTAGTTACAAGGTACATGGTATTAAAGCTGCATTAAGCAATTTTGACAGTATGCGGCAGAAGAACAGTAAAACAAATGACAGAAACTCAACCCTGGCTCGTCGATCTTTCAGAGCCAACATGTTTGGAAGCTTATATGCTCAGTAGACAAAGAGTGACATTATAATCCCATTAGAAAGTCGTGTTTGTGTCGTGATGTGCAATATTCACTCCCCTTTTAGCTCTAGTTTGGTCTCCACCTACTCTTGAGGAAAATATCTGGCTCTTCAGTGGCTAAACATTAACTAGCAGCTCTTTAACCTAGTCTCTGTCTCTTGGAAACTGTGGGTGAGGGCTGTTCTTTTCATGGACTTTGTTTCTTCTGTGTCCACCTTTGTAATTTGGTTACAGCAGCATTGATGTTATAATGATTTGATGTTCTTAATAATTAGTTTGTATTAATTTGATGAGGTACGCTTCCTTTTCATTTGGTGATGGAACAGTTTACAGAACATGCTTCTTTTTCTGTTCCTTGTGTTGTTGGTTTGCCTTGTTCTGTGATTACTTTGGGCAATGCACTGAACCTCCTGTACCATTAAAAACTAAGAAATATGAAATCATTTCCAGCCCTGAAAGCAACAGTGAAATGTGAAATGTTATGGGCTGTCGTGAAAACTTGGTGCCTTTGAGATTACAGCATTGACACCCCTTCACCTTTTCAGACTGCGGCTGCTCTGTTAGCAGAAAAACAGCCTTTCAGTCCCCATGTCACATCCCTGCTCTGTTCCTGTCCACACCTGCTGCTAAAGTGACACAGAGATAAAAAACCAGACAGGAAACCAGCAGGATGACAAAAAGAAAAATCTGAGCTGTATGTCCAAAAACAAACAAATAAAGCCCAGAATAGAAAGAATTGTGTGTGATTAGCAGCACAGGAAAAAAGGATGAAGAGAATGAAAATATCACTTCAAAACAATGTTTGGAAAAGAGCTGAAATAGCTCAGAAAAACCCTGAAATGGGAAGAGTTTTGAAAAGGGATTCATCAGAAAGATGAAAACAGATAGTGGAAAGAAAAAGACAGAAGCATGTTAGCATAAATAGCACAAAGAGCTGCATGTAAATAGAGGAAGAGAAGAGACGGAGAGCATGAATCTGTAATATCTGACTCAAAATAATGGAAGCAGTATAACTGCAAAACAGAAATGCCCAGTAAATCCTGAGATGTGATGGTTTCTCAAAGGGACTTAAATGAAGAAATCAAACAGTCGTGCTTCGTAAAACTAAACAGAAAGACGAGGATATATTTTAAACTCTTTATTTGTTAAATGATAAAGAGAAGGGAAAAGACAAACAATACGGTATATCTTAAAAAAAACAAAAAAACAATGAAACAAAAGCAAAGATTCACTGGGATGTGACTGTGAGACAGACAAATAGAAAATAACAATCTCCTATCAGCAGTAAATGTGAGGAGCATGACCATCAAACCCTGAAAGGCAGGACCCTCAGCAGCGAACAAATGAGCAGCACAAAAAAAATGACGGTGGGAAGAAACAGCAGACCCCCATTAGAAATGCAGTGTTCATCCTCAAAGACATGAAATCCTTCTGAGTAAATCCTCCTCCATGGTTTTTGTCTTTGCCTTTGGTCGGGGTCATGTGGTGTGGTGGCTCTGACTGGGAAATGCAGCTGCTGCTTTTATAACGCAAGACACTGCAACCACACAGCAACACTGAGGAAGAAAAAGGCAGTGAAAGTGAATGAGGCCAGAGTGTCAAGGCTTAAAAAAAAATAAAAAATAAAATCTCTGTCTACAAATGTGTTCTGGCTCAGGACCAAAACAGCATAATGATGTTCAATTAAAAATGTTTTTCTTTTCATTTACAACTTCATAAGGTGCAATTATGACTTGGTGTGTCTGAGTCCTTAAAGATAAATCTGTTTTTTACAACCAAGATCATTTCCTAGATTTTACTTTCATTTTTATTCTCTAAGATTAGTGTAATAAATTTGATGTTCACCTTTATTGTTGCTGTCCTTCTCAGCAGTTTGCAGATGATCGTTAAGTCATGTAAACTGATTGAACCACTCATGTTGCTTCTTTGGTCCCGACCAAAATGAGCCTGTAGCATTGATTATTGAAAACTGTCAGTTACATAAAGTTCAGATTTGTATTCGTTTCTACTAATTCTTTGATATATTTACTGACTTAAAACATGTTTTTGCCAAGTTTAGATTGTATTTTGCCTCTTGTGACCTTGAAGATCTGTTATTGACCCTATAATTAGTATAAAGCCCTCTCACTGCAAAGTTTCCAGGGTTCTCAATTGTCATTAAGTAAAAGGCAGGTCAAGGCCACAGTATGCAGCTGGTATGTCGAATGGACCATATCAGAAATTGGTCTCTTTTTGTAAAATTAAAGACATTATCTGAAAAGTTTTGTTTTGGCATCGTTCCCAGTATTCATCTATTGCTCAGGAACTAGAACAGATTCACAGAACAATATTCTGCATCAAAAATGATGTTTTCAGATCTGTGTAACTGAGCAACAAAGTTGACAAGATGCAGGAAAGTTGAGTTTTACAGAGTTATCAGCCAAATCTAAGAATATTAGACTGTTTATTGCATAAACAATTATACAATTTGAGTCAAAAATGCAATAGATACATTTAAAAAAAATATATATAAAGCGAGGAGAACCAAAGTGAGTAAAACACAGATCTGATTATTTGAGTTATTTGTTTTACAAAACAGTGACAAAGTGACAGAGTTCTCCAGTTCTTCAAGAAATAAAACTAATAGAGCAGGAGTGGGAGGTAAAGATGTGGAAGAGAAATCGAATCAAAGAAGTTCAGAAATTGAAAACGGCAACAGGGGTGAAATGAAGTGACAGAGGAAGAAAGAGCGTAGTAAAATGACATCAGCTGAAGTCCTGCTGTTTAATAATTCACCAGGTCGCCTGCAGGAGGCAGGAAGGATGGAGAGACGGGGAAAGAAAGAGCGAAGTGGTAGCGTTTAAAGGCGTGGTGTTTAATAATTCAGCGGGTGGTGTCTGGTCTGGCTCTGATGCAGCAGGTGGCTGCAGTGAAACCAAAAAGATCACAGAGCGAAGAAGAACCTCTCTCTAAAACCTTTTCCTGTCTGAGACGCTGAGATGAGATAAAAGGAGACGAGGCAGTCTGAATCCGTGTGGAGAAAGTGGGACATCGCAGCGGTGACACTGCACAGGAGCCAGCAGGACTGCAGCAAATGAGCAATGTTTAGCATAACAGTTCCAGTCTGAGAAGAACATTTTAATTATGAGTGGAAGTCATTTACTCCTTTTGCTGGGATAGAGAAGCTTTTTGATGTGCTTTCACTTTAAGCAGTATAAATGAATAATTACATATGTTTTATTAATCCTGAGACACACATTATGATTTTTGGATGATTATAGGGCATCACAATGGTTGACAATCCTGTTGTAAAAGAACTCATTCAATGAACAGCTACTGCCTTTGCTGCCCAGTGTTGGCTTGATTTTTACCTCTGGAATTGTAACTGTCCAAAAATGTTAAGTTATCCGACAACTGTGGGCGCTCTCACCATCCTCACAGCTGTCTCTCAATGCTCAGCTGTGTTAAAGATGATATATCTATCATCATCACTACAGTTACACACTTAAACTTTTGCTTTATTTGTCACACTAGCGATGCTTTTACTGGCCGATACTGATGCAGTAACAGTGACGTCAGTCCCTCCAGAGTCTCCACCTTCTGTAACAGCCAGTGTGGTAGTTCAGAGACTGTTGAACTGCGGTGTTAGGTTAGCGAGGACGCGGCAGAAGCAGCAGTGATGCGATGGAGACTGACTTAAGAGGGATGTTAATAAGTGGTAGAGAGGGTAATGTAAACTAGTGATACTACCTCACACACAGGGGAGTGCATCTGAACATGAACATCTGGACATATATGGACATGTAATGAGCTCCATGCAGGGAGAGAGAGGGAGGAAGCAACACAAGAAACGGAGAGTTGTGGACATTAGAAAATAAGGATGTAGATGCCTAGAACTAAATAAGGCTGATTTCTGCCTGCTTCAGTCCACAGCAAAGAGTGAAACGAAATGAACACAACAGGATCAGTAAGTACAATACAATCAAGAAATGACTGTGCACATAATAATAATAATGTTAAGAATAATAATTATTAATAATCCAAAACCTCAGCTGATAAGACCAGAACTGTCTGCATGCATGTTTAGAACTAGGAGTGACTGGGAAAAATAGTTTTGGGTGAACATACCCTTTAATGCACTGCCAAAAAACATGGCGTGTGTGTGTGTGTGTGTGTGTGTGTGTGTGTGTGTGTGAGAGAGTGTGTGTGAGTGTGAGAGAGAGAGAGAGTGTGTGTTTAGCTGTTAAATGATGAGAGCCCTCTCCCAGCATGAGACGGGCGTTATCGCTGTATACTGCTGTGATGCATTTCATGAATACATCTGCATTCATCTGCCAGAGGCGACCCAGCAACACACACACACACACACACACACACACACACACACACACACACACACACACACATACACACATACATACACACATACTTGTACTTCTATCTTTGTGAGGACACTCATTGACATAATGCATTCCCTAGCCCCCTACCCTGCTGATCTTAACCATCACACCTGAGTGCCTAACCCTAACCCTGACCCTGACCTTAACCTAAACCTAATTCTAACCATAACTCTGAAACCAAGTCTTAACCCTCAACATGTGATTTGAAGGTGTCTCAAAAAGTGAGGTCCTTACTATGTAGCAAGTACAAGTACACACACACACACACACACACAGAAGCAGCAGCAGCAGCAGCAGCAGCAACAGCCAATAAGCACTCACAGCGTGATGGATAATGTTTCCCAAAGTGTATTTACTGCACGAGGCGGACAAGAGCAGTTACTCCTTTATCAGGATGGTAACTGGCGCAAACCAGGACACAGACACATGACACACACACAACACACAGACACACACACTCTCTCAGTGATGTTATTTGCCTGTATGAAATAAAAACACTAGGGATGCAGGCCAGGAGTGTAATGGTGACTGGCTCTGTCACACTGTGTGTGTGTGTGTGTGTGTGTGTGTGTGTGTGTGTGTGTGTGTGTGTGTGTGTGTGTGTGTGTGTGTGTGCGCGCGCCAACAATAGCAGCAGTTATTGTGTATTGTGTTTTGTGTTTGTGTGTGTGCGTGTGTGTGTGTGTGTTTTCACACTTTGGGATGTCACCTCTCTAGGATTGCTTTTGACCTGGGACAGAATTGGTGGCTGTGCATGAGCGATCAAGGCCAACACTGGGGAAAAGAGAGAGAGAGAGAGTAGAGTTTGGTAGAAGTGATCTTAAGTTGTTTGCAGTTGCAGTAACATGCATTATTGAACAACTGTTACATATTTAAGTCCTACTACTTTCAGCCTGAGCAGCAGATTGGCTGCATGACACACACACACACACACACACACACACACACACACACACACCCACCCACCCCTTGCTTCTCACCACCAACCACCCAATATCAAACCCATTTCTGAAACGTTAAAGCCAGCTCTGCATGAGATCCCCTCCTCCTCTCTTTCTGTTGCGGGAAAAAAAAAGCTGCTCCAGTATGTAAATACATCAGCTGACAGAGCTCATCGATTCCACTGAGGAATGAATAGGCAGTGAGGGGCGAGACACACTTGCCGTCCATTATAGAGAGAGAGTGTGGCATTACATTCTTGTGTAATTGACTTATGGGGTTCATCGTCTTTAATTGTGACCAGTTGCTGTTTAAAAAGAAGGAAATTACAATACGAGATAATTTGAATTCAAGTCAAGTCATTGTTTGTCCATTAAGACACCTCTCTGTTTCTCACTCATGTTTCTTCCTCCCTCTAACATCCCTTCTGTTTCCATCTTCTATCATCTTTGTTTCTCCATCCTTGGTTCATCATCTATGTCTTCCACATCATTTTCATGTTCATCCTTCACCTCTCTGGTGGTATTTAGTCTCTTAACCCTTTGACCCCTGTAGTCTCTTTGAGATCTGTTGTTCTATTTTCATTTACAGTATTGTATAATATTCATATAAGTTCTATCTCTGCCAAGTTTCTCTGATGTAACATCAATCGGCATATGAGATATATTTTATGAAAGAGATGTTTTTCATGGATTTCATCACTTTTGTTGTTTTTCTTCTGTATTTGGGATTAATATAATTCAGAGTTTTAAGATCCCCCTCAGAGTTAACTACATCTAAGCTCTTTTTTTTCCTTTTTTTCTTCCCCCTTCTCGTGATTTACCTAGAGACATAGCAGCTTTGTGTTTTTCCTTTGATTTAAGATGGAAAGAAGTTTTTCAGCCACGTGTGTTGTTTAGACATGTTCACGTGTGTGTCTCTTTTGTATTTGTGGATTGGGTACATACACGACCATGTATATGTGAAATCAGGAAGTGGAAAAAAAATTCACTCTGATGACAGAGTAAAGAAACAACTACAACCGTGAGAGAATTTAGATTTATTAATGTAAAGGGACAGAACAGTGGCGATGATGTTAAGTGCCATGAAGAAGAACCGATTTTCCTCTGCTCGTGGCAGAAGAGTAACGTTACACCCAGATTGAGTCATGATTCTTGATGCATTAATCTGGACAAACAGAACAAACCAAACCCAAAAACAACAAAACTGGAAAATCAGGGACCAGTACAAATACATGATATGTTACTCATGAGAAGTGTTGCACCAGTGAGCTGCGCTGCAGGAAGATCAAATCCAAACAACAATAAGGCATGAACATTGTGATGAGGATGAATTTGGTCATTCTTGCATATCCATGCTGCTGCTGTGGCAGTGTTTTTATCTGCAGGCACATCTTTGAGGGAGACGCCTTAAAATTCATTCCCTCAGTTATTTGTATCTTCCATCCACCTATGATGATTAAATGGGGTGGTGATTTTCTCATTACGCTGTAATGAGCCTCCACCACCTGCTGTGTGTAGAGGAGAGGTGGAGAGAGAGGGAGAGGACGAGGCACACAGGAGGGGAACAGAGGAGCATAAAATCTGAAATCTGAACCACGAGATAGTGATATGCAAAAAAAAAAGCCTTGCTCTGCATTTTTCTGTATTTTATTTGAACATCTGGACAAAATGTATAATGAGCTCCATGCAGGGAGAGAGAGGGAGGAAGCAACACAAGAAACGGAGAGTTGTGGACATTTGAAAATAAGGATATAGATGCCTAGAACTAAATGAGGCTGATTTCTGCCTGCTTCATTCCACAGCACAAGAATGTTTACTGATACACTGTTACAGCATATAACATATACAGTACATACATGTGTTCACACTCATGTATCTCAGGTCACGTATTATGGCTAAACCACCCCCTTCCTGTCAGTCTAAATACACCCTGAATTTGATGTCATAACCAAAAGAGTGAATCTCATTCTCCCAAACAAATACCTGAACACATACACATGTACAGTACAATGACACACACACACACACACACACATACACACACACACACAAAGGTGGTTGTGTTAAATCAGAATATGAAGAGAGGAAGGTGAATAGGCAGAAACAGCAAACAAAAAAAAACATAAGGATATCAATGTCAATAATAGTTAGAATAATATTCAAGATATATAACTAATCACAGAATAATAATCATAAACTTATAACTGCAAATGCTCGATGGATTAAAAGGTTGAAAACATCCATCCAGAGGATTGAGGATCTAATAAATGGAGATGATTTTCTACCCCAAAAATAAAATCACAGCTGACAGGTATAAACAATCAGAGGGAAGAACAGTAGGATGATGATGTACAGAGGCAGACGACGTGTCGTCAGTTCTTTTTGCTCCAGTAATGTAGCCTGTGCTCTGCTTTTTAATGCACCTCTGCAGCAATTTATGCTCATTGCAGCTGCTCATTTATTGAAATAGGCTGCATGTCCCCTCAGTGTTGTGAGCTGCAAGAAAAAAAGCTGATTGACGTCATCTCTGTGCCTCCACCCCTGATTCTAAAAACTGGAAATTATCTAATTTGTAATAATCAAATCTGAACACTTAAAAACCATATCATCAGTCCCTTTTCAGATGAGAGTTTTAGTGTCCCATTGCAGTCTGAATGCTTTAGAGACCTGTATGTTTAAGTCAGTATAGATAGATACAGCCCTTTGAACACAGAGCCCAGGGATTTCAAACCCACCTTCAGGACCTGCAAAGAAAGCAGCCACACAAACCAGCTACGTGAAACTTCGGGCTTTTCACTGGATGTCACATTAGATGCTGATATGATGCCTCTCTTCCTCACTGCCTGACCTTTTCTCCTCTTTTCTTTCCTCTCCATCTCCACTTCACTTTCAACTTTCTCCACATCCCCTCTCCTCCACCTCTGACCTCCCCCTCTCCTGTCCTCTCTTCCTCCCTGGCAGGGCCACCTGTTTGAAGCTCATAAATAACCCAACAAAAGGATAAAAGGCCAGATAAATAATGAAGCAGAGGTAGCCTTTAACACTTCCACGGCTCACGCTGACAGTTGCGGCAACGCATAGAGCTTTGTTACAGCCCTCTGTCCAGCACCACTGCTTATTATTATGCATTTAAATGACCTAGAAAGAAAGCTGGTTTTGTTGCTTTTTTCTCTTCTTCTCCTCTTTATTTTAACAGTAGCATGAAAAAGGCAGCGGTTATGTAAGCGTGGAGGGCAAGAGGTATCCGAAAGATCTCCACAAAAGACAAAAATAACCTGCTTTAACTTCCCTCCCGTCATCCGGAAGAAGACTGAGACGGTATTTTAACGCTCTTTTGAGGAAGCCAAAAAAAGAGGAATGGAGAAAGGAGAAAAACTAGGTCATTTTGAGTTTCTTTTATCACTTGTTTTAATGTGGAAAGGCACAAAGGAGCACGCAGAGGAAGTAAAAGTGTTGTGATTTTGATCTCAGGATGAAAAAGGGAGACGTCACGATGCCTCGCGGTCAGCTTGTCTCCACGCTCCTGCCGACATGAAAGCATGGATCATTCAAACACGATCAGTGTGTTTTATATATAGCTGTGCTACATATAAAGCACAGCAGTGGGGGTTTGGAGGAGGGGTCAGGGAAGGGGGGTGTATTGGTTGTAATTATCACAACAAAAAGACCAAGATATCAGTAACAGCAGTGCTGCATGTACTTTATGTTTTTGGTTTTAGGTATAGTAAAGGTGGTAGATGGGCAGTGGTAGCTGTGTCTCAAGGTGTGGTCAGTGCACTGTGACGTCACTGTCAGGTGTGGTTACAGGTAGAATGGAGGTTGTGCTCTGTTCGTCCATGATAATGTGCTGCGTTTAATATAGATCCAAGGTTTGACTTGAATCCCTCATCTCTTTCAGCTTCTCTTTGGTTAACTAAAACTGGTTGCCAGTAGCCTGATTTGATTGGCTGGCATGCTATCAAAGTTAAGCTGTTGCCAGGTTACACAAGTTGCAGGTGTGCTATGCTATGCATGGACAGTGTGTACCTGTATGTGATACTGTGCAGCAGTGGAGACTGACCACAGTCGAGCCTGCAGAAGACAGCGTGGTCTGTTTTGGATGACAGTGATGCAGGCAAGGGTTTAAGAAAGTGTGAGTGTAAGGAGGCGTTCAGACTGAAATCAGCACAAGGCGTGGGGGCGGGTCAGTGTGCTCACATGTAGTTAACTGCCCGACGCAGTGCCTACCTGGAGATTAATGCATTGTGTTGCAGCAAAAGTTAAGCCAGTGTCAGCTTCCTTCCTTCCATGTTTAGTTTTTTTGCCGTTTGTTTTGGCGCCTCTGCTGCACCACTGGACAGGCGTCATTCAAATGAATGAGATGGCTGCGTTTTTTCACACAGGCCTGAATTCTGTCTAAACGCAGCCTAAGACATGAAACATGTGTGACTCCATCACGGCTCTGGATCAGCTCTCTGAATGCAACCGCACAACATAGTTAACAGCTCAGCTAATTAAGAGTGTTAATTCATCAAAAGTTGATGTTCAATATTTTCTCAAGAAAATTTCCACATCGTTAACTTCCATCCGTCACAGAGGAGAAACTTAGGGAGAAAAAAGCTGAGCGTCACACACAGTGCATGTATTTCCATTGATTAATTAAACTAAACCAGATGAAGAAGCAAAGTGAGCTGATTAACATCACCTTCATCAGTTTTCAGCCTAGTAACCATCCCCTTCCTAAAACATGATGTCAGAGCAGTTTGCAGAGCAGAGCGACACCTGGTGCTGCACGAATCTCTGTCAAAGGCACCGACATGTTTGCATCATGCTCTAGATGTGAAAGACATACTCAGGAAATTACTCATGGATTACACAGCAGAGTGATTAATGATTAGAACCGCGGGCCAGAGGAAAAACAAAAATCTCCTTAAATCTTTGTTGGTTGATATGATTGTGAATCACCATAAGCCTAAACCACTGTTTCTCATGTAATCTATGCAACTGTCACCGCAACCATAAATCTCATGTGTTGACAACTGTTAAATTTTGGTAGAGAAGTTATGGTACATTTTCCATTTTGGTTTCAGTTGTGAGAAGTCATTGAAACAAATGTGTGTTGTTACTTTTGCTGTAAATACTCACCGGTGCACCGAATGAGTTTTAATCCACCACTGAAACTAATGATTTAGCTGTTATCTGTCGTGCAGCTGGAGCTGAATGATTGGAAGGCAAAATGGTGTTATTTCATCACTTGTTGTTGAACATCAGGAGGGAACTAAAACCCCACTGCAGAGGTGTTTCCATTAATTTGTCCACTCATGAACACGCAGAGCAGCCGGGGCAGAGGTTGAGTATTCAGCCAGTATGTTCCTGTGGTTATCAGCTGTTGTGATCAGGTTATCAGAGTCCGCTGCAGATGGCCAGGAGACCCTAAATCTCACACACACACACACACACACACACACACACACACACACACACACACACACACACACACACACACACACACACACACACACATACTTGTACTTCTATCTTTGTGAGGACACTCATTGACATAATGCATTCCCTAGCCCCTTACCCTAACCTTAACCATCACACCTGAGTGCCTAACCCTAACCCTGACCCTAACCTTAACCTAAACCTAATTCTAACCATAACTCTAAAACCAAGTCTTAACCCTCAACATGTGATTTGAAGGTGTCTCAAAAAGTGAGGACCGGCCAAAATGTCCTCACTTTCCCAAAATGTCCGCACTCTGTTAGTAAAATACTTTTTTTGGTCCTTACTATGTAGCAAGTACAAGTACACACTCTCTACCTGTGTGTGTGTGTGTGTGTGTGTGTGTTGGCTTGCAGTTAGCGCTGAGGAGATTAAAAATAATTTTATCTTTGATATGGATTAGACTGAGACCAGGATCATGATTAAATTTTCGCTCAGAGATTGCACGCAAGAGCATGTACAGTGTTAAGAGCATTGTGTGTGTGTGTGTGTGTGTGTGTGTGTGTGTGTGTGTGTGTGTGACAACCTCCTATATGTGATTGTTTGTCCCCTTGTGCCATTTATTATCAAATGCCAATCAGCCCACTATAACATAAATGACAGGATCGGAGTGGAGGCAGACAGAGGGTGAATAAATGAAAGTGAGTGTGTGGGTGGCTGAGCAGGTGTAAGTAGATTAAATTTACCTCTGCACTCAGGCCTTCACAGCACCTCCTCGCTGGCAGTATTAACCAGCAGCAGAGGTGAATAGTCTACAAATTAATCACTCTGCATTTCAAGCAGACACCCATTAATTTGATACTGTTATCACCCCATATGAATGACTGATGGGAAGAAAATCAATATCTCTCACAGCTAATGATTATTTTCTCTTTAGATCACTCTATGTTCTGACATGCAGGACCTAAATTGTTTAAAAACAGTGATAAAAGACATTCACAATTCCTAAAGCCCAAGGTGACATGTTCGGACCAAAGGTTATTATCCAATCCCTATGTTAAATTTGAGACAGACATGTTTCACACCGAGCTGCACTTTGATTGTAGCATCAGTCAGATCAGAAACCAAACAGAAACCAGTCCACAGAGTGAGCAGGTCCACAGTGTGACTTGGCCACCAGGTGTATGTCCTCACAGTGATATAAACAAGGACGCATACACACAAACACACTCTTTCTCAGTGAGTGTGAGTGTGTCCAGTTCATCAGAAGATGAGGGCTGATCTGTTGTCAGCTCAGTTACAGTTTACAGGCGAACGCTGACAGACTGCTGATGATGGAGCTTCCAAAACATGCAACCACAGCACTCTGTGTGTGTTTGTGTGTGTGTGTGTGTGTGTGTGTGTGTGTGTGTGTGTGTGTGCTATTGTTCTTAGTTTTCATATTTTGTCCTTCTCATCACTCTCTCTCTCAGCCAGTATTCTTCATAAAACGTCTCCTTTACGATTTTATCATCCGTTTTCGTTTGTGTGTGTTTTCTTGCTGAAAGAGGAAGTGACATAGGAGATATGACCTCGCCCACATGGGCTGCAGGTGTTAGTTTGTCACCTGCAAGATGAGATGATTCAGTGACCTCTATTTGTTCTCTGCTGTCTTAACACTTGTCTCTGGTGTACATGATTCCATGTCTCCTGAAGCTGCGCTCTGTGAGTTTAACCAGACTTAGATGTGCCTGTCGAGTATGTAACATTAATCCTAACATGTCCTGATGTGTGGCTGCTGTTGGTTTCATTCCATTTCCAGAAGCTTGAACAAATGGTTGAAATTATGATATAGATGAATATTATTTGTCACTGTAATTGTGTCTTTTGAAAAAGAAAGATTCAAACAGTTCTAAAGAAGAACATTAATGTGTCTTTATAGATCTGCAACTAATGGTTATTTGTAGCATTGATTAATCTGACAATCATTTTCTAAATCTATTGGTTAATTGGTTGTTGTATAAAATGTCAGAAAATGGTGAAAAATGTCCATCGGTGTTTTGTAAGGGTTAACATGTCATCATCAAATTTCTTCTTACCAATCCTCCGAAATGTTTGAAAAATTACTTAAACAATTATTGGATTATTTGATTGACCAATCAACTGATCGACTAATTGTTGCAGCAGTAGTTCATTGGTATTTAGATTGATATCCAAATAGATAATTATACATTAAAAAGAGAATATAAAGCAGATTACATTACTTTCCATAATGCACAGACAGCTGGAGTTTCTGTTTCTGTATATTTTGATGATGCCAGGTAACAAACTAAAACCACATACTGTGGTTGTCTTTATCACTAAATTGAAGTTATAAGGATTTTTTCCCTCTTTCTATTCTTCCACACCCTTATCTCTCCACCCAGCTCTCTGATATTTGTGCCATCACCTTCATCTCCTCCCCCGTCCATCTCCTCCCACCTCTCCCTCCCTCATCTATCAGCTGAGGCGAGAGGTCTCGAGTCTCATCTGATATCAAAGCTTGATCCTTCTCATCAGCAGACAAATGAGTGGAGGAGGAGGAGGGGGAGAGGAGGAGGAGGAGGGTAGATGGAGAGCGACAGGTAAACATGGGGATCACAGACGAAGAGATTGAAATGCAAATGAGGAAGCTGGCCGGCCGGACAGACGAGCAGGCGGGAGGCCACACTTGTTGTTTACGAGCATTAATACATTCATGACTATCAATCCAAAAAGCTGCATCAATTTGGAGAATTTACTTCTGAGATGAGAAAAGAAACATTTGAAAAAAAAAGTCACAGCTGTGCCTTTAAGATGTTGATTGATGGCATGGAATTGATATTAATTGTGTTTTTTGATGACAAAAAAATGATCATTTGTTATTAAGTGATGGACTAAAGAAAGATACAGACATCAACAGGTAATGAACCCTTTCAGTGTCTAGTATTACAGATAATAATGACGTGGAATTTTACTCCATATGAAACACGAATGATCTTTTGTGAGGAAAAACAACAACAGAGAATCTAATTAATCTATTCAAGCTGTAAACTCTTTAAACAGTGTAACACACCCATACAGAGAAACCTCGTAGAAAAATCTGCTCTTGCATTAACTTGTATTAGAGGAGATTCTGAGATGATTTTGTTGACTGGGGATGCTTGCAGGAAGAGGAAATGTTCTGTATTTGAGTTTTACTCACTAACTTTGTGTGAATCAGCAGATCAGCATACTGTTTCTGTTAAACTGCTCGTCTGATCAAAAAGCAGCAGATGAACCATGAAAGTGTCGAGGTGCTCTCTGCTGCGTTCACAGCACTTATCTGAGCAAAGCCGTAAAACAAAATGAAGCAAACAAACAGTGAGCGAACTCAATTAAGATGGCGAACTGACTCAGCACGGCGAAGACACCACATCAGCCTCCGTACAAAGAAATGAACATCGTGATTACAGAGTAATGGGAGCAATAACTGCTTATCTCGACACTGTAACTTTGCCTTCACTGCTTACAGTTTCCATACAAATTAATGAATGCATCCTTTATGGGACATCTGAATGATTTTTGCATATTTTATTCAACTGGTCTACATGCAGAGATTCTGAGGCAATTAACTTCAATAGTATACAGTTGTTGGTATGCATTCTTATTGAAAAGATGAATTTCTAATTTAGTTGTATTTTTTTTTATCAGGGAGGAAGGAATGAGGAAAGAGGAGATGGAGAGATGGAGGAAGTGTAAGGAGGAAGGCAGGAAGGGAAAGAGGAGTTTTTAGAGGGACAGATGTAGAGAAGGAAAACACAACAGACCCTGCTTTCACGTCTGTATCTGGATATGTTTTCTACAGCTGCAGCGTCTACATTACACTTTAGAAGTGTGAGGTTACAGTCAGAGGTACAGGTGAATCCATCTTTTCTCTAAATCTATTTTAAGAGAGTTGGTAGCTAACCTAACTTGTTAGCTAGTTTGGTTAACAGTTGAGGCCTTCCACACTTATTTCTTCACACTTATTGTGAAACATATGCAGGAAGTGTTATCTCACAAGATTTTCAGACTCACTGTGAACAGTTTGAAAAAAGGATGAAAATCGATACAGCATATGGTCCATTTTTATTCCACACATCTTTCTCATCAGAACCTGCTGCCTACATTACCCACAATGCAGCCAGCATACAGCAGCAGAGATGAGGAACAGGCTACAAAGATCTTTGGCCTGTAGGAACTTTATTCACTCACTCACTCACTCACTCACTCACTCACTCACTCACTCACTCACACACACACACACACACACACACACACACACACACACACACTTGTACTTCTATCTTTGTGAGGACACTCATTGACATAATGCATTCCCTAGCCCCTTACCCTAACCTTAACCATCACACCTGAGTGCCTAACCCTAACCTAAATGACACACACACACACACACACACACACACACACACACACACACACACACACACACACAGAGGCTGAAATATTTCAGTTTAGACCACTTCAACACTGTCAGTTTCCTGATGTTTGTCTCCAGTAAAAGCTCTGGGACCAAAAACACCCCATCACTCCATCATCTGTGTATAAATGAGGAGCATATGGTCCGTTCAGTCTGAAGCCAGTGTCCGTTTCTGCTCTACAAACTGTATCTCCACATTCATTCATTTTGCTAAGAAATCATTTTTTTCAGATTCAGCGTTTCAGCACGAGCGTGACAAATTCAAATTTATGCAATTCAAACCCAATCTCTGCTGGCACCGATCTCCCTCTCAACAAATCTGTGGCTCACTCTTTTTGCTCAGTGTGTGTGAGTGAGTGAATGTGTGTGTGTGTGTGTGTGTGTGTGTGTGTGTGTGTGTGTGTGTGAGTGAATGTGTGTGTGTGTGTGCGTTTGATGAGGTTCAGTGTGATCGGGTCGGGTCTATCTCTGACTCCCCCTCGTACATCAGAGCTGGCTCGTGCTGCTGGCGCCCCGACGTAGATCCTGCAGCAGCAGAGAAGAGAGGAATCCATGTCAACCTCATTACCCGAACCTCACCAATCCTCATGAATCTTTCATTGGAGCTGAGCTATTAGAGACTGAGAGGCAGACAGAGGCTCAGATACTGTATATGCACATATTTATTCTTGTCTATATGTCCATATTTACCTCTTGTTATGTTTGAACCTCTTCTGCGTTAGGATAGTTTGACAGTGTTGCTTGTGTCACTCAGACAAACACAGAGGCGGTGGTGTAGGTTATGTCCAAATACTGTTATGCAAACTAGTCAAACCTGTCAATTTGTTATGTTAATAACAGAAAATATTTACATGCTTTTAGTCTGTGTCTGGATCTACATCTGCATTAAAATGCACATAGTAATAAACAGTTATAGGATACATGTTCCAGGTTTTAGTTCAAATGTTCAAAAATGCTCCCTCTCACACTGTTGTCTCCTCAATATGACAGAAAAACAACATTTAAAGCTATGTCACTTTACCTCATTTAAGACTAGACCTATTTTATATATATATATATATAATACATAGTTTATGAAATCTGTGATTTTAATCTTGGTAACGGTCCGTTTTATTGGTTGCCTGTCAATGATGTCATATCTCCTGTGAGCATGTGTCAGTGTTATTGTTGCCTGCCAGAAGCTCAAAACTGACTTTTACCAATGACTTTTATCTATTTAGCAATGATGGTGAAGACAAAGTTACATTTAAGGGGCTGATGTGGCTTCTTACAACATTTAACACTGATGAATCTCCATACAGACGTGTTTCACAAATATTGAAGATATCTGTCAACCAATTTAAGATTCTGTTCACGGAATAACTAACAGGCATTTACTTAAAATTGGAATTAAAAAAATTATTATATGTATAAAATGTGTCTGTAGCACCGAGTATCAAAAACTGTAAATACCAAAAGCTAAACTGCTGTATTGGATTTAGTAATTAAAATTTTTTTTAGCCCTTATCAGCACTGAGTTGTACAGACATTGGCTCCAGGAAAAGTCACAAACAGATTTTCAGTCTTGTTTTTCAAATTAAAACAGACATTAAATTACTGTAATTCTTTATTCAGTTTATTCTATAGTACAACAGCTCCGTCCAACATCCTGAAGACTACTAAATAAAACATGTCCTTTTAGAAGCTGCTGGGTTTTGTGCTGATGCACCTTAGACAAAGTTCCCATCAAAGTTTTATGCCTGAGAGTCGGCGTATTTAAATACTGCCGAATGGATTCCTTTGTTTTCCTCTCCACACAGCATGAAATATGGCTGCAACAGCTGACAGCCATGATAAAAAAGTTCCCCAATACCAATACATTGTCTTTTTTTTTATAACTGGAGATCTATTTATTCACTTCAACCCAGCTGATGGAAACAGAGCTCATTAATTGTTTTATTTATTTTAACTTTTTGCAACATTTCCTGAAGTTTGTCAAACCGGCCTGACAGTTTGATGGAGGAGCCTCAGAGTGGGACAGACAGACTCTACTCCTCTTCTCCGCGATGGTGAGACGTCAGTGCTGCACCTTGGACACCCTCATCAATATTTATGAATGCGTTCCTGATGCAGCATTAAAAGTGCCATCTACACAGCACTTAACCACGGAATCATTATACAGAACCCGTCCCTGGCCACGCTGCCCTGTATTAAAACAGGCAATAATAAAAGAACAGCTATCAGCTATTACCCTAAGTGACCCAAATGACATTTCAAGTGAGACACTTAAAGCCCGCCATTTTTCTGCACGGCGGTCATGCTGGGAAACGTGTACGCCGTATGCCTCTGCTGCCAACCCCCATGGTGCATCTTGGTTTTCTTCTTCAGTTTGAAATGGCAGGAGGTTCTTGAGGCGATATTTGCAGCTTTGATGTCAGTTTGATGTTGAAATGAGAAGGTTAAGGAGGGAGAGGAAGGATGGGAAGGATGTGTAAAATGTGTTTAGTTTGTTTTACCAGCAGGTTTTACGCCTCATTCAATGATGTCTCATCTCTGCTTCTCTTTTTTTCCTTTCAGCTTTTTTTAGTTGTAAAATTACTGTGACTCCCCTCTCTCCTTCCTCTTCATCTTTCTCTTTTCTTTATCAGATTTTCTTATCTCTTCACTGAGGGCTAGTGTTGTGTTTGGTCTTCAAACTAATGCTATGAATCTATAAGGATGAGATAAAGTTTCATGGTGAGAAACATGTCAGGTCATGAGATTTAATTTTGTCATTTTCATTTAGGGAAGAAAAAATCCTTTAAAACCTTTGTCTGATTCAACTCATGTGGTTTTTCATAACATGGAGATCAAATCTCTAGAGGGTGACTGGCAAAATGAAAGTTGAGTCACCTTTTCAGATGTGATCTGTGTATTTTCTTTCTATTTTTTAATCAGTATCTTGGAGTTTTGGACTATTGCTCAGACAAAACATTACCTTGTTCTCTGTGAACTTGCATCGGACAGTTGATGGGTAGATTAATGGATAATGAAAGTAATTGTTGGCTGCAGCCTTAAAGTGAATTGTTCAATATCTAATTAAGCATCTGAAACAGTTGGCTCCAAGTTAACTGCAGGTTGTTGTCTCATTAGATAATGAGATTAACTAGTCGTGTCTGTGTGCTGGAAACTTTTCTGTCCATCTCTCCTGTGGAGTTCAGAGACTTAGAGACTCTGATAATGAGGGATGAAGCTGTTCTGGAGGCTTATTAACACACTGTTATACAGGGTTTTACTTTCACTTGACATCAGCCTGTATGTAACTGTTTTCACACAGTTCAGACAGTTTAACCTCATGTTTTTGGGTCACATTACTTCACCAACAGTTTGTAATCCAAGAAATTAAACATCTCTTCTTTTTTTGAGAAAAAATGGTGGTCAAATCTGCAGATTTTAATGGAAAAAAAGTTAGAATTAAAAAATGTAAACAGCTGACTCAGCCATTACATCATCATGTGACAATAAAACTCTCAACTAAGTTTATTTCAGGCTTAAAGCTCAGATCTGCTCATTGTTTTATGCAGAACATTTGCCTCCATCTCACTGAAGCAAATTATGGCATGAAATTGTTAACTTGACCTGTGGTCTGAGAAATTTACGGAGTGTGTCAGTGTCTAAATCTTAAAGCTCTGACAGCAGGGATAAATAAAGACCAGCAGAATAATTTTATTTACATCATTAGTCAAGGTACAGACAAAGAACACCACACACTCACACACTGGCACAGACACACACCCACAAAAACAAACAGCAGTCTGAGGATGGGCCGAGCCAGTGGGTGAAAAATGAGCTTGTGAAGAGGAGGCGAGAGTCAGAGATGGAAGTCTCTTGCTGTAATAGCCGCCCTGTCTCTCCCCAGGGTGTGTGTGTTTCTAGTTTGAGTCCTGTGTGTGTTAGCTGTGTATTCTCTCTGCACCAGCACAGTCTTATCGTGGTCCCCCAGCCGGTCGGTGCAGGCCCTGGACCGAGCTCTGCCCGGGGAGCGAAGCCCTGAGGTGGGCAGGGCTTTGGGCCGGAGCAGGACGGAGCGGAACACTGAAGCAGCTTTCATTCAGGACGTTAGAAGACAAACCCTGCACTCTGCAGCCTTTGTTTATAACCTTATGCACTGGACATAGACTAATGTTCTGTCTAGCTTCGCAACTTTGCATCCAAAAGTTAACCCTCATTGATATTTTGTGCCATTAGCTGCGAAGAAACCTTTGATCACTGGATGGAAATGATGAGGGGAATACCCAAGAAGGAATGGGAAGAAAAACGGAAGGAGGAAATGGAAAGAGTCCGAGTTTAGGTATAAGATATCTGCACAAACCAGCCAGTTAAATTCTTACACATGCAAACACACTGCTGCTTGGTGAATCACACCATCCTCTTGAAAACAGTTTCTGGTGTTTGTGGTTTGAAACCTGGAGTGTGAAAGTGTAACCTGTCAGAGCCTCAGAATTTTTTGAATTGTCCATCAAAAGTCTGACACTGTGAGTGTAGACTCACAAGGTTTTGTTGTTTTTCCATTTTGGTTTTGGCTGGCTTCGTAAGCTTTAAAAACTCTGCTGGCAGCCCCAGTCTGCCATGCTTTTTGGAGATTATAATTGAGTTTTGGCTCAGCAATAAAAGGTAATATTCACTCCAAAGAAAACGGAGAGGTGGTGTGTGTGTGTGTGTGTGTGTGTTTGTGTGTGTGTGTGTATTTGACATTTTGCTTCCCTCTCACCTTTCTAGGTTTCTCTCTCTGTCTCTCTCTCTCTCTCTCTCTCTCTCTCTCTCTGGGTCCCTCTTTCATGCTGTATTTATTGTAATGGAAAGGACAGAAGAGAAAGAAATAAGCCATGTTGTTGCCTTCCATGTTGGTATCCTTCCACGCTCGCTCTCTCCACTCCTTTCTTCCTGTCTCTGCCTCTCTCGGCCCGTCGGTTATTTCCCTCCGGGGTTCAGTGGCTGTTTTCATCTTGTCTCAGAGCGAGTGGAGAGGTCGTGATAACGCTGTTCAGGTACCTGGGGCCTCAGTGAAATCCCTGCACCGCAGAGACGATTAAACATTTCTCGCTTAATAGGAGCATTGCTCCACAGACCTTGAAGTTGTTGTGAGGATTTTTTTTGTCTGTGACTGTTGTATTTAAAAAAAATAAAAAACATTTCTAGCAGCCTTGAGAGGGATTTCTGCTTGTTTGTGTTTGTTGTTGTGTTTTCCTGAAGACTGAGGTGATGTTGTGTTATTGGGGTGTGCATGAGAAGATGTTTTAAAAAGCTCTTGTTCTGTTGACTCATGCGTTTGACTTGATCTGTGCTACATTATCTGTTACTACAGTTGTTATCCTGTAATATTGTTCTGAGGTCCTTCTCATCCTGTACAAACTGTAGGTCACTTCAGAGTAGGTCTGAATCAAACAACCAATTTGGTTTTTAGCCACTAACTTAACCCAGGCTCAGGCCTCGGAAGTTTTGGGCTGATTTAACCCTGATTCACCTCCGACAACCTGGTCCTGGGCGTGTGTCTGTACAGACGTTTGGCCCAGATTATCTGGTAATGTGAGCGGTTCACTGATCCAGTCTTAAACCTCCAGAACTGCTCGCAGACCCCATGGGACTGCCCCGATAATTATCACATATGCTTGATATTTAGGAGTTCAAATCAGGATGATTACGATTATGATTACATCAGTCCCTGAGCAGCTGACGGTGTTGCCAAGCAACAGTAAACATTCTAACTTGAGGCTAACATTAGCTGCAAAGTTTTACTAACGTTACAACCAGTTGTTGCGCCACAGTCTATAATTTGTTTACATCTGTCTCCCCATGAGATCACATGAGATGAGATCAGATGAGGTGGCGTCATCTTATTCATATCCTGTAGCGTGTGATGCAGCCTGATTTCAAAATCTTTTAGGATTATAAAGCTCCTGTATTCTGAGCCCAGAATTACAGATATTCTCAGGGAGATTTGACGGTTCAAACAAGGTCCATGTCTTCAGGTTATAACTGGTTCAAAAGTGTTTTTCATCTGTTTTAAATATAAATCTCATTTCAGCAGCATTTAAATGATTTAATTTTTCTTGGAAGCAGTCCCTGTATACACTTTCAAATATATTTGTTGAAATGCTGTTGGAACAAGAAGGGCGCACACACACACATACACACTCTATAACTCAGTGGCAGGAGCCACTGCCAGCACTGCAAATGTTTATGACAGCGGTTGACAAAGACACTGGATGTGCTGTCAGAGGTTCTCCGTGTCTGTGTGTGGGTTGTTGTTTTCTCGAACAGACTACAAATGACAAACTTCTAAATTTGCTGCTTTTCAGATCGGAGACACAATTAACTTCAGAGAGCAACTTGAAGACGGAAAAAAGAGAAGTTTGACATGTTTAAGAAGCAGGCTTCAGTTCCACGCTGCAGAAAATAGTCTGTTTAACATATTTTGGTAAACACTCTGCTTGTGTGTGTGTGTGTGTGTGTGTGTGTGTGTGTGTGTGTGTGTGTGTGTGTGTGTGTGTGACAGACAGTAAGCAGGGAAGAGAGGAAGTAATACTGCCTGTCATTGTGAGGAATAAAATGTCATTTTATATATACAGTCTTGACTATAAGGAAGAGAAATCAGAGCTGACTGTCTGACTTTCAGTTTCTTGTTTTTAATTTTTTCCTTTTGACATTTTAATAAGTTTTTCTGCTGTGGACCAACATGCTCTCATCACAGCTGATTATTAATATCTTCACTGCAGCAGAAGACACTGTACTACTGCTGGTGCCTCCCTCTACTACTTTGTATTGTAGCATCCTTATTTTGGCATTGTGGAAATAGCAGGACAGTAAAAACATAAATGGATTTTATGACCCACCGGCTTTTACACAATGTAAAGCAGTAAAACAGTGTTCGTCCTGCCGAAAACTCTGATCTTTAGGAGTGTGAATTAGACTGGGAGCACTGTTATTTTACAATGATGAGGTCTGACTTGTGCGTTCAGGCATCGCTGACCTTTCCTCATTATTTCCCATATAAAAGTTAAGTAGCACACTTAAGGCTATGTGGAGAATCAGGACTTCCAAGTGGTAATTTCTGCTGAACTCCTCGATGCTGCTGTTAAACATTTATTTTGTGTGGAAACCCAAGTCACAGGAGATATTCCAACAAGTTTTTTTTTTTTTCTTTTAAGATGAAAATTTCAAACCTGGAAGGTTAGAGAGAAGCTCTTCCCCATGCGACCTAGCCAAAAAACCCAAGACTGCTCCCCCTCAGCTTTACATAGCTTTACAGTGAGTTTCCGCTCAGTTTTTCTGTACTGTTCAGCTTTACTCTCACTGCTCTCGCAGGCAGATGTTTTCAGAGAAACAGCTGTAAAAAGCCACTGTTCACTACCTGCTCAGTAGCAAACAGCAGACACACAGCAGCTAAAGATCCAGTGAAATGACTGCTGCAGAAGTGGTTGTGACTACAGAAGTCATCATCAGTTTTTTAACACTTCCGCCTTTCAAGTCAAACTGGCTTTGTTGGCTAACTGTGAGCAGAATGGTTTACATTTATGGTTGATCCTGATCACACAAGCTTACATAAAGGAAGAACCATTTCGTTGCATTATTGACCCATACACTTCAGATGAAGAAACGTTACTTTGAATAGCAGTTGGTAAAAAGATGCATAAAAAAAGAGATATACAAATAAGTCATATTTTAATTTGATGAATTCTGTGCAGCCATTAGGCACCAATTAAATTTCTTTTCAATCAGTTGCTTCATCACGACATCACTTTTTTAATATTAATAGAAGTTAGTATGAAAATTTCACAGTTCGTGTACGTGACTGCAGATTAAAGTCCACACCTGCGCCTCCCATCAGGGACATTCAGCTCCGACTGAAAATCAAACTCCAAACTTTTCAGACTGCAGTTCTCACACACTCTGCATGGCTGAACAGACCTGATTACCTTTTCACTGCAGTCGTTTTAGCTGTTATCTCTACCGCTTCAGCTGGATGTGTGTGCACACCTTTGTGTGTGTGTGTGTGTGTGTGTGTGTGTGTCGGTGTATGCGTATGTGTATGTGGTGCTTGCATGGTGCAGTATGCAGAGATCTGCCTTGCAGTGTACAAATGTCCTACAGCTCCTTGCCCTGCTGATGGCTGCTAGCCAGGACAGTGTGCGTGTGCGTGTGTGTGTGTTAGTTACAGAGAGCTACTGAGGGTGTGTGAGGTAACGATGAGTTTAAAGTGGGCTTTCTGCCCCCCTCCCAATAACAAAAAGGTGCTTATTTTTTAGCCAATTGGTTCCAGTGCAGCCTGGAGACAGGTTCCGTTTTCTATTCAACAAATAAACCAATGAAGTAATTTTGAGTAAAGCCAATTGGTGCTGCTTTTTCATGCTCAGAGGGTTCTGCTGTTGAAATAGAAACTGGGCCGACTGGGGTGAAAGCCAAACTGTGGAGGTAGGAGGCTTGGAAACACTCCAAGGAAGGAAGTGACCTTTTTACACAAACACACATACATGAACACACACCGTTCAGCTGCAAATCCACCTCAACAATCCACTCTTCATCCCTCAGAAGTTCATGAACAACGAAACCTGTTCGAGCAGGATTTTTTTTACCAGACTTGCTCTCTTGATTTTTGTCGTGTAAGGTCCAGAAAACTGGTCTCAGGTCTGTAACAAAACAGTAGTCTTTAAGTTCACCTCAAGCGACTTTGGGAGAGATCCCACAGAGTCTGGTCCACACACTTACAATCAAACAATGTTGTTAGTCTCCATAACATTATCAGCATTATTACATACACGTCATGGGCAGTAATTAATTTCTTGATATTAGAGAATACAAACAGACTTCAGCAGGACTAATCAGTGCAGTTAACTCACTTTCATTCCTGCAGTGCTTGTTGTGCTCACATGGAGCATATTGCTGAATTTCTTTGATCAAATTATGACAAAAAAAACTGATAGATGTGATCACTGGTTGGTTTCTGTGTCGCTGGTCATACAGTGAAGGGGCCATGTGCAGTCTGCTGTGTGCTTTGTATTTAGGGTACAGTGCATACCCAGTACGTGGAAGGTGGAGGGTGCGGTTGGTCAGCTGGGCCCAGAGGCTTGTGTGTGGTGCCAGTGGTTGGGCTGAGAATTGTGTGTTAACCCTCCTAATCTTGGTGCAGCAGCACTGTGACAGCTCAACCAAAGTAAAAGTATTAACTTCATGAGTGTCTATGTGTCTACTGTTCTCCATGTTGGTAGGAGGTGATGATGGTGACATATTTGTTGTCAAGGATCCACAGTCGCACATCTGATCCAAGTTTTAGTTGGTAAACAGTGATTCTGCTTCCCATAGTACTGAAGTATGTGAGCCACATGTGAAAACGTCTTTGTGGATGTTTCACTTGTTCTACAGCAAAGCAAACTGTGAGGCCTGTCTTAACTTATAATGGTGATGTCCTGAGGTTCCACATAACTCCCACTTCATCACAGCGAGTAATTTTACCAATCACTCAGACCATTAGGACTGATTGAGCTTTTCTGAATGCCTAATTACTGAGTGATCCCAGCACTCCCCAGGGTACAAAGAGGGAGCTCATCCAAAATGGTTCACATATAGATAATTTGAAGTTTACAGTTTTCACCTCTGCTCTGATTGCAGCCTAATTAGACGCTAAATGAATGGAGCTAAAATTAAAGCAGCTGATTCAACAACAAAGCTTTTGTTGAGAGGAATAAACTGCTGCTTATATAAGAGAGAACACTGCCTCTCTCATAATTTTCTCTATAACAGCTCGTAATTTAATCTGGACTCTGCATACACTCTGTTTTCAAACGAAATGGAAAATCCATTGTCGGGAAAATATAATTACTTGTTGTTCAATATCCATAAAACTATCTGGTTATTTTATGGCTTTTATGGAGCCATCAGAAAATTGTTTGAGGTACCTTCCATCCTGTAAATGTCCCATATTACTCAGTGAACAGGGTTTACCTCACATATAGAAGGTGAAAATGATTGCAATGTGGCATGCAGACTTTAAGTGAAAGTGAGTTATCAGCAGACCCCAGACCTGCAGGTAGCAAAGAGCTGAAGCTTTCCAGTGTGCTGCTGATTTTTGAGAAACGTGTCTCCGCCTGCTTCAGTCACGTTGACAGTCATATGCACAAACATTATGGTTTTTTTCTTTTACTAAAGAAAGTAATTGGCCACAGAATGACACAGACGTGACATTTAACAATCATAATGCACACTAGATGCTGCATACCTTCACTGAGGAGACAGATTGTGAGACAGAAAACAGTCTGTGTGACAGTGTACCTCACCAGCTGGTGCAGTTACATGATGTGACACATTTCTTGGCACAACATGGACACAAAACACAACCTATGTGAAATGGACTTGTAAACATGAAAATAAAGCAGCAATGGTTATCTATATAGTTAATGATATAGTTATCTGCATCAGTCATTCACAAAACGATGCACAGTCACGGACATACAAATACTCAAAAATGCACTAATTTACAATGCTAAGAAGATCTGCACTAAACACGGTTTACATCCTGCTAAGTTTCACTAAATGTTCTTGGCATGGTTTTGAACTATCTCTCAACTGACAAATGCAATCAAAAACATTTGTGGTGCAGGAAACTGTTTAATTACTGAGAGAGTTTATCTTATTAGTTATTTCCCACGTCTTTACTAGTGTCCTCTCTGTGTGAAATTGTCTAAATATCAAGATCAACAACACAATGACACTGAATCCAGAAACGAGAGGTCATGAACTACAGTAGATGACAATGATATATACCATGCACAGGTTCATTATGGGGAAGCATTAGCCAGCTTCATGCTTGCTTATTTTAGGGTCCTGTGTGTGTTTAAAATGCTGGTGTTATTCATGCAGATTCACAACATGTGACAGTTCTTCTCTCTAAGGAAGGCTTAAGGCTTGATAGGTTTGATTACATGTTATTAGCCTCTAAGCTGTGTGTGTGTGTGTGTGTGTGTGTGTGTGTGTGTGTGTGTGTGTGTGTGTGTGTGAGAGAGATTTTGTACTGTGTATGTCACCAGTCATCATCATTTCTGTATGATTGTGTGAGTGTGTCCAAGTTTTTACACATTACACACACTTGTGTGTGTTCATATGTGTTTAGAGAGAGAGAAAGTGTGTGTGTGTGTGTGTGTGTGTGTGAGAGAGAAACAGAGAGAGAGCTTCTGATGTAACCTCTGTGTGATGGAGGGTCTGTAAGAGGTCTGGGGATAAAGATTGTAAACCAGGATTAGAGTGTGTGTGTGTGTGTGTGAGTGTGTGTGAGTGTGTGTGAGTGTGTGTGTGTGTGAGTGTATTATCAGACTGGCTGTCGCTCTGTCTGTATCTCTCATACTCGGTCTCCTTCTGTCTGCCTCTCCTCTGCTCTCTCTCTTTCTCTGATATCAGTTCTAGTTATATTTATAGAGCTGCCAGTGAGTTTTACAGAAAATACAAAATCATCTTAAAAATGGATTCTGTGCAGATGAAACATGAAACAAATGAATTTGCATTTTAAAGCACCAGTTGTAAGTACGACTGAGCAATAATATAAAACACAGTACAGCACACTGACGGAAATGATCATCAAGGTAAGTGGACAGTCGGCCATCCCTGAGGGATCGAACATCCAGCACCCACTAGGCAGGTTATTAGTCCTCAATACTTTCTGAAATTTGTCTGGAAAACATTGCCTCAAGTTGTTTTTGTTACTCATTTTCTGTCACCAACTATTGCTTTTAATCCCACACACGCACATTATTAATACCCAGTCATTTCCCAAAGTGCCACATGTTCACATTTACGTCATACTTTCTAAGCAGCCTGTGGTTCTAATCGATTTGAATATATTATTGAAAAAAATAAATAAGTTAATTTTTTTAAATAATATATTTAAATTAATTAGAACTTATTGCAGCTTGTTAATTTTAAAGCACAGATTGATTTTTAAAGTCTGCACTGCATTACTACAGAACAATGATGTAACAAAGATTTGACTGTGAGAGATGACCCATCACAAGGTTTAGGTCTCAAATCGACAATTACAATAAGACTGCAACTAGCTATTTTTTATAGTTTATTTATCAGCCAATTACTTTCTCATTTAGTCAGATGACGTCTGCTATCATAGAAAACAATGAACATCTGCTGACCTGCTCTTTTGTAAGCTGGAACCAGAGAATTTAGCAAATTTTGGCCTAAAGAGATTCTGTAAACAAGTTATCAAAAACATTGGCAATTATTTTTCTGTTTATAGAAATCAGTTTTTTTCAGCGAAAGCTCAAAGCATGAAAGGACCACAGTTTATGGAAGGTGGACTTTAAATTAAAGTTATAATACATACAACAGTCTGACATAAGATATCTTTCTGGAGAATATGAAGTGAAAGATATTAGAGGACCTAGAATTGAGCCCTGAGGGACGCCGCAGTACATGTAAAACCATCTGGGGATAGAGGCAGAGTAATGGGTTTCAGCTCATTACCTGAGTGGAGCTGAGCAGGCTGGAAACTGCCCCTCCACCAACATGAACACCACTGCAACCTCGATGCATGTCGCAGCCTTCCAGTTCAAACATTTTACTGTGTTAATGAGACATGGCCGACAGCTGCAACCAGCAAACCTTTGTAGATCAATTTTCAGCCGAGGGGGCAGGGTGATTCCTGTCAGTCATCACAAAGTCATTTTTGCCATTTCTGATGAGCTACACTGGTGTAATTTTCAGAAATGTGTTGTATTGTTACAGCAGTGCATAATACATAACAATACATAACAATGCAGCTCATACACACACACTCAGTTTTTGTCTTTTCACATTTTTCCTTGACACACTATCACTGACTCATTCATACCATTCTCTCTCTCTTTCTCTTCCAAAGCCAATTACTTCCTATCTCTCTTTTTCTCAATCCCTTTTTCTCTATTCCAACCCCTCCAGCCCTTACCCCCCCTCTACCCCGCCACCAATCTGAAGGAACAGGATCTATTGTAATAGGCTTACAGTCCTGACAGCCTTATGACTGGGCTGTTGGTTATTGTAATTGGATTAGGTTGGAGATAAGCTTGGTGCCAGTAAGACTCTTAAAGTCTCAATCCGTAGTCCATAGTTGGCGCACTTTTCTTCTTCATTGTGAATGGAAGCCACTCACAGCTGCCATTAGTGAGTGAAGGAGTGACTGTGTGATGGTATGAGGTATGACCATGTCCATTAATAGGTTTCAAGCCTCTTGGTGCCAAGTGTTATTTTCTGGAAACACTGACAAAGTGAAAATGCACTAAATGTGTATGAAAGTTCAACTCTGTGTTGATTTACCCTTTCAAAGATAGGTAGGAAATATACTATATTTTTTCTGTATTACCATGAACACACACACTGTTTAGTAGCTATTTTTGATTCAGTTCCATATACACCGTCCTTCTGCCCCATATACTTGCTTTTTCACCGAATGTGTTTCAGTCTGCCTCTGAAAAGAGTCCCCAAGAAACACACAATTTCCTGCTGTGTCAGGAATATTTGATTAAAAAAAAAAAAAATTTTAAAATGGAAGTCAAAGTATCGAGACACATCATTTTCTTTGTTTAAATTAGATTTGTTGGCAATAAAAAACTTACTATAATAAGAAGTTAGTTGTAGTAAGTGGCATAATACTAATTTAGCTTTTTTCCAGATAGTGTTGGCTGTTACTGCTAGCATGCAGCATTTTTCATGTGATATCAAATATGTCTTTTTCAGCTGCACCGTTGTATTAAGTGCATCTCACTGGAAAGAGCTGAAGGGTTTAGTTCTGTCTGCAGCTTAATGAGCAGTGTGTGGCATTAACATTGCCATGGTTGAGGGTTTGATTCTTGCTGTGACCTCCCATGCTGTAAACACTTTCCCTCCAGTGCTTTGGATTAAAGGATGTGTACTTTGTAGAAGCTATTCCGTAGGGGATCTTTACTGAAGCCTCATGTTGGGATTCCCTTGTCAAAATCCCCCAGCGTGAGCCAAAAGATTAATGTTCCTGTGCCCCGGGGCAGGAAAAGTGATTGGAACGCCAATCATCGACTTTGTCTTTATTGGATTTTCACCTCAATAGCAAAGGCGGTGACATCAGCAAATCACATTCACATTTCAACAGGTGATGATTAATTATATGAATGACATTGTTACAATTACTGGCTGAGGATTGACTTATTGGGCCTTCAGTGTTGATCGTTCCTCATTCACAGGTGTTCACAACACATTGACAGCAGCAAGCAGGGGTTAGAGCACCTAATGCACATACGCTCCCACTTTTCAGTTTACTGTTGGAAACTGTTATCAAACTGAAATACTATCAGTCATATCCTCCAGTCATATTGTGACTTTGTATCTTGTGAGGACAAACTGCCAGCTGCACCAAATATAATACACAAAAATACAAACTTAACAGCAACATCTTAAAACTCTCCTGCTGTTTTATACATTTACCAGATAACTGGAAGCACAAATTAGGGACGAGTACTGACACTGGCTCATTTTGGCAGAAGGCTTGAAGGTAATTTCCCACTATGCTCTTGGTTTTCCCTCAACATTTTGAGGTAAACACCAGGCTTGTTAATAACTGAAGCAGCTGTGTCTAATTTCACTCCTTTCTTAACTTCCTTGTTCCAGTTAGACTTCTGTAAAGCAGAGCTGTCACCCTGCACTTCAGCACAGGTTTTAACTGAACACTGCACTTGGCTGAAGCATGAAAAGCCCTGTTTTCAGAGGTGGGACATCATTGTCACTAAGCAACAAATCACATTTATTCTTATGCATCCTGAGAGGTGAACTGCACCATGGGAACCATCAGAAATGATTAGCTCCTCCCACAATCCACCAACCTGACACAGCCATCACTGTACAACCATTTACTGCTCTCTCATGTTCTCTCAGACTCGGTCGGGGTGCCCTGATGGCAATCAAAAATTAACCCATCTCCCATCTGAAAATCAATCGAGCATCAGGCCTCATCACACTGAAGGGTTTTATAGGCTCACATGACAGAGAGAGGGAGGGAGAGAGTGGCTCTTGCCAAAACAGGAGAAAGATGCTGAGTAGAACAAGGGCGAGGGAGGTTTGGAGAGAGTTTTGAAAAGAGAGAGAGATTGATGACCTGATGGTGGCGACACCAGCAGCTCTGATGGAAATCCCCCGTAGTGAGCTGCTTGATGAAAGTGAAGTTTGTGCTCATTCCTCTTGTTGGTTCTCGGACATCATATCTGTCACTCTGTTCTTTTTTTCTCAGCTCTCAGCTTTTACATCTGGCTCTTGAAATCCTGCTGATTCACTCCAGCCGTTGTCAATGAGCTTGTTCCCGCTTCATGTTGTAGTTGTAGTTTTAATCATTTTTCATCATTCTCTTTTTTCCTCATTTCCTAATTTTTTTTACAAAGATGCCAATTAGATTCTGTTTTACAATTATGCAGCAACATTAATTAAATAATGGAAGCATTTCAAACAATCAGAACAAAATCAGTTGAATTCCATCCACTTTAAGTGGATGTAGGATGCTCTCATACTGCCAGTGCAGCTACATGACTCATGCATCAAGCGAAGACACAGGGGAGAAAAAAAAAAAAAAAAAAAAAAAAAAAAATATATATATATATATATATATATATATATATATATAAAATTTTTTGTTCTCCTCAGTGTCTTCACTCAGTGAAATGATTATTGATCGCTATGATATGGGCGTCACAATAGACATTTCACCTGGAGTGTTGGTGTGTAAATCAAAGCACATCGATATTGATTTCTGCACAGCTCGCGTCACTGTAAGGGCCCATGTGATGGATCGCCTTTGATTTATCCTCCGCGGTCAAGGAACGAGATGGAGGACCTGTCGCTGTCGACTTCTAACAAGCCATGCGAGGGCTCACCGCAGAGACGGTTTGATAATTATAAAGTGAACTTAGGTCGATGTGTGTGTGCTTAAGTCAGCTAACTGGGCTGCATTGTTTGTCCGTTTGCTTTATGGCTCAGAGACATGATGGTGACTGCTGTACACATTAAATCCTCTTTCCTCTCTTTGTTGCAGCATCAGTTTTTGCCCTCGCACCGGTCTGACTGAGGTTTTATTCAGAGTTGAGTTTGTTTATCTGCACCAGGAATAATCTGGGTGAAATATCCTTGAACATATCAGTAAACAGAATTTCAGTTTATATTCTCCCACTGGTAATCAATAAGAAAGTGAAAGCTGCTCATAAACATGCTGGATCTGAACCAGTTTGACTCTTGGCTGCAAAAAAAAAAAAAAAAAAAATCTAATTCAAACTCTCAAATGTGACCTGCATCTCAAATATTCCTACATACAGAGAAAAATCATATCTAAGAAACTGTCTGCAATCTGCACAGCCAAGACGAAGATAATTCATGCTTTCTGCACAAGTAAGAAGACTTGCAAAGGATCAACTTTGATGGTTTTAACAGAAATAGTTGATAGTATATAAAACCAACAGTAACGACATTTACATTCATTGCTTTGTCAAACAATCTCATGCTTATCCCGATTTTTAAAGCCAGTATAAAGGAATACTGAGATCTGATAAAGGGTTTTAAATAAGGAATCTCAGACTGAGTGCTTGAACATGATGAATATTAAAGACTGATTTTAATGCACATAAAAAAAACAAAAAACACAGATGTTAGAATGCATGTAAATGTAATCAGCTGTTTAACCAGTTGTTTAGTAATTGGATTTGACCAGTAACAAAAAGCAAAAATTATATGAGAAACAATGAAAGTAATTAACCTGAATTTAGTCAGCTGTGGGGTTGTATAAATATGCAGTCAGTAACGTTAGTACATCTGAATTAGACTGTATGGGTAGGTAATGTGGCAAAGAGCAAGTATTAATTTCAGACATAATAGTGCAGGGATTAACCAGCAGATGTTGCTCACCGTTAGCTTGACCTGCTACTTACCAACTCTGAGTTTAATGGCTGTTTATGCCTTTTGAATAAAAACAGATTAGAGGCAGAGGAAGATGAGTCAACATGACTCAGCTTTCTGAGGGTCGACAATAGCAAAATTACACTTGGCCTCTTCCCAAATCTGGAGCGACAGATGGAGGGATGACCCGACCCAACACTTTTCCTGTCCAAATGATTTAAAATAACGCTGTACTGAGTCTTCAGGAAGCCCAAAGCGGGCAGAGACAGTGACTTTGTGTTTTTTAATGTTAATCATTTTTGCATATACACATAAAAATGTAGATGTACCAAACTGTAAGCAGCAATTTACTGCAGCCATCTGTCTGAACAAAGGTTGCCCAGATTACCCTCGGTGGGAAGACTCATTCCAGCAAAGGCTAATTAAAAATTTTAATAGCAGCACTTTGAATAATTCATTGTATTGCACAGTCGCTGTAAAATCGAGGCAGACATTTGTCATGACATTTGCCACGTCACATCTTGTTACTGTTTTCCTGGCTGTCAGAACCATGTTTGTGGGTGACAAAAAAACCCCAGGAGTTTATTGTCAGTGTCCACAGGTGAGTCACATGTAATGTGAAACAGCTCAGTTTTATTTATCATGTATTGGCATTCTTGGTTTGAATGTTAAACAATATCTTTACTAATCTCTTTTCAGCAATCAGCCTCACCTGGGGTTATAAGAAACATGCATTAGTTAGCTGAAATGACTAGCGAGGGTTGAACTGACATAAAAAGACATAAAAGTCTGGATTGGTTCTGTGCCAAATTTGGAGGCATTTATGGTAGCAGGAGAGAGATGAGATCCAAATCAGGGGCTCTGCGACTATTGCTTTGAACCATGAACATTTAGAAGACGCTCTGATATATTAATGCAATAATAATAATACAATTAAGCCTGTAGGTGTAAACAAGGCTGCAGAGCAGCAACTCCAGAGCAGTTTTTTGGGTTGTGCACCACATTTATAGGCACAGTTCTTAATCCAAATATACAGAATAATCACCCAGCCCTGTGCTCACTGCAGGAAACTAAAACAAAGTAAAAGTAGATCAAACAGGTAGAGCAGCTCGTCCACTAATTGTAAGGTCGGTGGTTCAATTCCCAGCACTTCCTGTCTGCACATCGTGTCCTTGGGCAAGATATTTTACCCCAAATTGCCCCTAATGTATCATTGGTGTGTGAGTGTGTGTGATAGAAAAAGCACTGTGTGGATGTGTGAATGAATGGGTGAATTTGGCTTGAAGTGTAAAACACTGAGTGGTTGATAAGACCAGAAAAGTGCTATATAAGTGAAGTTCATTTACCATTTACAGGTGTTAAACATGGCCCAGCAGGCAGTGGATGTCAGTGTAACGTCAGGTAGACGTTACATTTTGGTTGGGGGTGGAAATCAGTTTGACTTGAGTGGTTGTCAGTATTCTACATCAAATTAAAGTTGGCTTTGGACGTGGTCCTGACCTGTGAACTTTGGTCACATCACAACCTACATTCAACCAAATATCAATGTTGGTGGTTAGCTGCATGCCTGTAGAGAATAATTTAAGTTGTGTGCTCTTTCCTAGTACTAGCTGCTAGTTATCACCAAAATAAACTCCTTTTAAAGCCATTTATCTTTAAAGAGAAAATCTGTTAAAATTTATTCTTATATACATAATTAGAGTAAGTAGTATCAAACTACTTCACATCAACATGTACTCATTTAAGTGTCAGGTTAATTTAAATCTTATTGCTTTGTTTTGATAGCTACACACTTGAAAAGAGAAGGAAAAATAAATTATTGGTTTCCTCCTGCTGCTCCCTAAATGATGTAGTTAACCCTTTGTTTTGTCAACATACAGCTTTGGCCTCACGATGACGTGACATCCTTTAAATGGAGGAAACGTTTGTTTCCTAATCACCTCATTCAGTGAAGTGAAAGCCTTGTTTTCTCCAGCGTTGTGTCCCAGCTCTCTGAAGGGAGTTTGAAGGTCACAGCGGCTCCTTGAAGACTGCTGTACTTTTGATTCCAGCTTCTTTGAAGCATTAATAGGGAGGCTTAGTGCTAATGTCACTAGATTGCTGGGATTGGCTGGGGTGGGAGATTGGAGCCAAAAAGCCTGAGAAAAGGCTTTAAGGAATGAATGTCGGGCGATTCACAAGATAAACGGCCAGAGAGGAATGGACCTGCCAGTCGCTGTGGAGACAGCATCCGAACATAAGGTGGTCTCTGAGACTGAGTGAGATGGAAAAGTGGGGATGTGTGAGTCTGATTGCTACCAGAGGACGTTTAAAAAGATAATGTTCCTGACAAATCAAAGCTCTGGGAAGCATATTCTACCACGACATTATTTAACAAAGGCATAACAATTATAAAAGCTTTTTATGATTGAGTCAGTGCCTTCATGATCATATTATCTAGCATCTCAGATATTTGATTGAATCACACCTTCAAAGCTTCCAGAGGAGTTACGGAGCAGTAACACTGATTGTTCATTCTTAAGAGATTTTCACTAAAGCCTGACTGGCTGATGATGTATGGGCTGACCCGTTCTGGATCTCCAATGTCTATCAATCAAGCTTTCTCAGAGACCAAGGTCTTCCCATTTCTTGTTTTGTTAGACCCACAGTCTAAAACCCAAAGATATTGAAGTTACAATTATCTGAAACAATAAGTAGCAAATTCCCACAATTTGAGAACCCAGAAGCAGAAAATGATAAATGACATTTTTGCTGGAAAAATGACTGGAAATATGAATTGATCATCAAAGGTTCGCTGCTTATTCTTCATTAAATCCTTTATTCTTTACACATTTCTAAATAAGGTATCGACCATCGAACTGATTTGGTATTGCTACAGAAAGTCAAACAATACTCAACCCTAGAACAACCAACTAACTACAAGTCAGTGCAATATTTTGTCCACATGTTTAGACTGAAGAAACTTAACAGCAGGATTAAAGGTGTATTAAATCTTCCAGTTTGTGATCTGCAGTTTTGCATCTGTGCATTTTTCTTTATTGCCTGTCTTCAGCTGTAATGCCTGTCTTGGTTTTGCTCTCTTGGCCTCAGTCAGTCTCCCTTGAACAAGACATTAGTCTCAGTAGGACGAGCCAGTTAAATAAAGGTTAAGTAGATAAAACAAATGTGTAATGTGTCCTTGGTGACATCTTTACCCATTAAGTCTAAATGGAGAATCAGCAACTCGTCAGCTCCTCCTCCTCCTCCTTTTCTGCTTGTTGGGTATAAAACGCTGCTCGTAGGCCAGCGAGACTCAAACACCGTGACACCGCAGTGACTCTCTTAAGGGACGTTCAGGATCATTTTACTGTGTAATTAAAACTAAAGCGCCCCCCACCCCCCAACCTCAGGCACTGACTCCCTTCTCCGCCTCTAATTGGTCTGGCACTGGCTGTGGAGCCGCACCGCCAGCCCTCTGCTGAAGCCGCCGAACTCTGGATGGTCAATTTAGCCCCTAATTCTAATCCCTATTGACTTCAACAGAACTGCTCTTATGTCCTGCACATTACTGAGTCAGAGATGGGGATAAAACAAAAGAGGCAGGGAAGAGTAATTAGGAAACCAGAGGAAAGTGTTTAAAGTACATTCACATGATTCATGCATTGAAGGTAGAGATGTATTAATTGCCTCTTTGTTCAATTTTTTTAAGCAGGATGGTTCAGGGAGACTTTTAATGATTGAATGTTTAATATCCTTAAGATGATTAAAATAGCTAGACTTTAAATCATTTTATTTATTATGATGTACATTGAGGCTAAATTTACAGTTGACATTTCAGCTGTTAAATCTTGGTCAAGAGTCATCATGAAGGAGGTTATATGATTAGAATATGGTGTCAGTAATTTCAAGAACATGGAGATATAGTCACATGTATTATTCAGTGATTGTCCACATTCAAGTTTAAATTGCCCTGAGTTTGGGAGGTGATTTACATACGAACTTTTCCCTACTTTATACCATCCAATGATTATTTTATTAGTTCATGGAATTGCACTGAAAACCACAGATGACTGTTGGTTTAGTGTTCAAGCCTCCTCCAGAGTGTAAAATTCACCACATTAATTCAGCCAGCTCTGTGGATTGTCTCTACTAAAGTATTTTATAAGATAGCCTTCTCTAAACTGTTGGATTTGCAGTGTTATAATTTGTGTTACACCTTATGTCTCTATTCAAATAATCCCACTGTTTTATCTCATATCTTATTGCATTCATTTTAAAATTGCATGAAGTTTTATCAGAGTTATTTCCATGTGCCTCCTAGTTGTGTTTTCCTCACTGTGCAGGCTTTAACCACAGTGTGTTGACTCAGTGTTATGTTTTATTCCAACTTAGTTTTACTAGCAGTTGACCAGCCAGATATCCAAACAGATTCAGGTCTTGCTGGGTTTTCATCCTCCTCAGCTCCACAGTCAACACAACGCCTACTCAGTTTGCACTGGGAAACCCAGAGACTGCTGATGCAGAGTTGTGGCTGTAATAGGCCCTCAGTACAGCACAGTGTGGTACTGGTGTATTGGAAATCTCTAAATCAGACCCTGGCTTCAGCAGTTGACACAAAGCGCTGCTGTGGCAGTGGTCCAGCGGTGGTACCGCTACAGAGCCAGTGAACTCAGTGACCTCTCGATGGCCAGTTTAGACACTGGCACCATTTAATCCTCATTGATTTTAACAGTTCTTCTGTTATATTAGAGAGGAGTAGAAGGCTGAATAGATGGGAGAAATACTGAAGATGAAAAGGGCCTCTGTTGTATTTTTTTTCAGTAGTCTTTTGCAGCAACATTAAGAAGTGAGGTCAGTAATTAGATTTTGCCTGGATGTTCTCAACACATGCCAGAAAACGTGCTAAACTCTCATGTCATGAGTATGATAACACATATACCAACATTTCAATCTAAACTGGAGTCAGTAAGTTAACTATTGTCCTTCACACAAGCTGCATAAAACAGTTTGTCCACATTGAAAACATGATTGTATGTTGTTTCATCCAGGGCTTTGACACATAATCACTCCCAAGATGCCGTGTTTGCTCACATACATCATCCATCCATCCAAATCAACTTAAAATGCACACATATTGAACACAGATTTATATGAGCCTAATGTGTTTAGTTTGAAATATTTGGTAACTGTAAAAATCAAATGATTGACTGTTTGTTTCAGCCAAAGGTGGAGCTTTTATTGTCATGGTAGAGGTTCTTGAGGACAGATTTTTCTATTTACTGTGGCATGTAAACTTCTTAGTTATGCTTTGTGTTGTGTTTACAAATTTTGGGCATTAAAGGTCATCACTGCATATTCAGCAATTAATAAATGGATGCTTGAGGCAAGACAAGTTCATTTACATTGCACCTTTCAGACACAGGGCAATACAAAGTGCTTTACAGAGGCACAGAATAATTAAAAACATCTCAAATAAAACACTAAGAAAACACAAACATTTGCATAATTGTGTTAAAATATTAATATTTTAATATTGAACGTGTAAACGTTCTCTGCAGTACTGGTATTTCCTTCAGTCAAAATGCTATTAAGTTGAGAGATGAACTCAAAGATGCAGCGATGTTCAGATGGGACTATCTGTGGAGGATCTGCCTGGTAATTTGTGAACCTTTGTCAGTTCAACAAAGGTTCTAAAGTCGAGCTGAAGTCCAACAGCAGAAGTACGATAGGAGAAAAAAAAACAAGTGGAGTACGAGAAGTGACAGAGGGATGGATCGAAGGAGAAAATGGGAAGAAGAAGGGGGAGGTTGTGGGTGTCTGAATCTTTGGTGCATCACCCTGCCTTAATGGCTCTCAGCAGTGTTTTTGTGCCCGCAGTTCATTCATTTCCCCTGAACGGAAGGTCCTGAGTGACAGCAGCGGAGGTAGCCTGCTGTTCAGGAGAGCAAGGGGTTCAGCTTTAGTGGCATTTCATTTAAAGCCCTCCAACACAAATCAATAGGGGACAATCAGGCCTGAGAGCATGGAGGGTTTTTATCAAGGCCGGGGATACCATTACCGATTACCTGACCAGTCCACTCGCCAGTCAGGGAGGGAAAACATTGCAGAGACACAGGACTTTGTGGGAGAACTTTGATGCATGTTGTCAGTGCTCTGCAGAAGAGCCACTTTTCTGTTTAATCATAAGAAACAGCAGAGGTCAGGGCAAGAAACTGGGGATTCTTCTTTTGTCCTCCAGAACACTTTCATCATTTTACCAACCAGGTTTATTTTCCTGCAGTAACAGACCTGTCATACCTGGCTTCCTGTCAGGGTTATTAGCAGAGAAATGAAGTCTAATTTGTCAACTTTCAGCTGCTGGTTAGCACTTATTTCCCTCTCCTCCTCTTACATGATCGCCAACCCAAAACAAACCAGTGGAATTTTGTTGCCACTTCACAGTATTTTGGAGAGTAATTTTGTTTTATTAGAAATAACCCATGTGTCCTAAACTTGGTGGAACTAATGAAGCACTTGAAACAAACAACATACTGTAGATGTCGAGTTTTAGTTGGTGGTAGCGTACACAACTTGTGTTTTTTCCTGTGTGGGCGGCTGAGGGTCAGAGAGGATTTCAATAAAGGGCTAAATCTTTGTATTTAAGTATCTAGTTAAGTTGGTTGACCAGCACTTGGTTGCTGATGAAACACTTAATTAATCCTTTATTAAAAGCAGCCGTATTGCAAAGGTCACCTAGTTAAACATGTACATCATAAAAACAATGCTGACATCAGTTCTCAGACACTGTATTGTCTCCTGCAGGAAAGTAATCCACATATAAAATAAAGTCATAAAAGCTTCATCTGTTCTTTACTTATTGAATGATGAATTAACAGCCACAGAGAGAGAGATTTAAAGCTCAGCTAATCGGTGTGTTAACAACAGCTGAACTTACTGTGTGAAGTTAAAGATGTTGATCTTAGTGCTGAGCCAACAGAGAATTACCACCAGCTCTGCAGCTCCATGTTGCTTTTTAGCCTCTTTTTTAGCTCCTGTTTAAGGATTTACTGCACATTAACTGTGGCCTCAATTCCAGCAGTGACAGGCGGCTGCTTTCACCAAACAACCTCTGATAAACCCAGTGTACTCTACCTGCTCATAAGCAAACAGCAGAAACACAAACTTAGAAACCAGCTGGTGAGGAAAGTGGAGCATTTAGCAACTGAAAAGCCAGATATTTTTCTGACCTCTGGTGGCAACAACAACAAATGCAACCACACTTCCTTTCATTTAGAAATGCACTTATTTAACTTTTTCTTGGAGCAGCTCGGAGGGTGTTATGGAAAATCCCAGTTCAACTCCAGCCCTCAGCCCTGAGCTTTAGAAACTCTGGTGTATTAGAATACAGAGAAAGTGCCCTCCCATTAAAGCTGCTGTGTTCCCTCTCAGATAAACTTCAAACACCACTTGAGCTGGTGTTGCTGTGTGACTGTCTGTTGACTTACCTGTAGGCCAGTGTTCCAATCCAATCTGCATGCTAAAAGACCATTTCACACTTGTTAGCTGGAGGTGTGTAATCACTCTTCCTGCATGCCAGCTCACGTTTGGTTTCTGTCTCAAACAATCCTGTGTGTGACTGCAGCTGCTGTTCATGTGGATAACTGCCGCTGGTGGCCACCAAACATTAATTAGAATTTACCTCCAAGGTATATAATTTAGCTGCTTGTCCAGCATAATGTGTTTCAAAAGTGCCATTGACCACTGCGCTGAGGCTCTAATTTGTATTTACCTCTACCTTCGCCCTGCTCACCTTCAGCTGCGCTAACGGTCCTAATTAGTTCAGGTTTTGGCACTGCTCTGAAGCCCAGCTCTTTGCTTTTTTAATCATATTTTTTAAAAACTGGATGACAGACAGGCGGCATTTGCACCTCATGGGTGACACATCCAGCAGCTTTTAATAATTTGACTCCTCTTCCATTTCCTAGCGACACCTCCGCCTCCTCTTTGTGCGATTAACAGTTCACTTTAGAATGAAATGAAAATTTGACTGAATTAGTCAAACACGGCAGCACAGGTTGTTATGAAAATGATTCGCCTGTGTCGTCCTCTCTTAGCCACCCGGCCGCTGCCTCATGATGAATGCCTGCGCACCGGCGGCTCCCTGTACACCCTTTTCTGGGCCAAATGAACCGTGACACCTCCGCCAAATAATTAATTTCTCATCCTCGCTCTCCTCCTTGTCTCTCCCTCCCTGCTCCTCAGCTCTGAACTCTTGGCTTATGGATTTCACAGTTCAGGGAGGTTGCAGGGAATGAAACTGTAATGGGCTTCTTGTTGCAACTTGTTTCCCCAGAATAAAGGAATAAAAATGGAGTCAGAAAATAAACAACATTTCTCTCACCCTAACCCTCTGTTCTTTCCTCCCTCAGTCTCTCTCTCTCTCATTCTCTCTCTCTCTATCTCTTTCACTCTGTGCTTGGCATGTACTGTGTTAATCAGATGCTAGCTGAGCACAGGGTAAATAAAATCAGGGGTGCACTCTAGCTGAACATTAGCTTGGACTGGGAAGGAGGCGGTGGTGGGTAGGTGATGGGGTTATTTTTGCAGTCCAGCTGCTTTGCTCGTCAGCTGCGGTGCAGGTGCTGCAGACTCTTAAAATACGATTAAGATTACGATACGTTTTCTAAATTTTACCTTCAGCTTCTTTCTTCATGTTGAAGGAGTTACAAAATAAGGACTACAATGAATGCTATCAGTTCATATATAATAAAAAACAATAATATTCGTATTCTAATGCTATACCTGCTTTGGCACAGTAGGATTAGACTTGACATATTACACTCAGCTCCAATGAGCAGGCCTTCATTTAACCAGGGAGTCTCTTGAGATACATCTTTTCTTTACATGAGAGACCAGGCCAGAAGGCTGAGTTTCCAGATTCAGTTCATACTCTAAATCAAAGTGTACAGGATGTTTACCAATAATAGCCTTGAAAATGAAAAGGTACATTTAGCTCAAATTACAGAGATGGGTTCTTGTCCATTCATCTTCAAGGGACCAGAAAACACCACGAAACACGGTGCTCGTCTAAACACAAGCTGCATGTACGTCCTGGTTACCAGCCGGTCGGATGTTCTTACCGTGTGACCTTAGCAGCTTCATTTTGGATGTGAGCAGTTTGTGTCAAAAACTTTTTTGTTCAAAGTTTGCTCAGTGTGGATTCTACCTGTCCAACCACCCACTCACACACACAAAGGTTAGCAGTGTAATGGACTCGAGGAAAGCTGAACTTCCCTCTGCCAGCCTGAATGTCAGCAGCCTTTTTTGGTTTAGTGGTGAACCCTGGCTGTGGGTCCCTTGTCAGACTCCCTGTCAAGAACCTGGGGTTTGTTCTAAATTCAGTCTGACCTGTGATATAGGAAGCAATATCAGCACCCACCTCTGACAAATAAAATCCAAACTACAGCAGCAAAGCTAAGCCGTCTGGACGCACACAGCTTACTTTTCAGAGCTTGGGTGAAACTACATTCCCGGGAATCAGCTCATGTACTTCTACTTGAGTTAGTGATTTTCATACATTTCCCACAATGCTTTTCGACAGCTTCCAGAGAAGATGTCTGAACTTGTTCCACTTATCTGTTTGGTTTATAAGTAGGCTAAAAGAGTGAAATTGAAAAATACGAGTGTTTTTTTTCTCATCAAGAATAGAAAAAAAAAGATTAAAAATCCAATCCTGGTCTCTCACCTGCTGCTGTGATTGTATTAGTTGGTCTCCTCACCTCTGATGGATTTCTTTCACAGACACAGAACCGTAGGAGTTTTAATGGAAGGTGGAAGAATGGAGCATCAATGACTCATTAAAGTAATGACCGTCCCCTGAGGATGACCTTATCAGACAAGCTGCCTGCTGGAAAGTTTACAAGCAGCCGAGTCAGGAAGGACAGTGCTGTTACATCCACTACTGGAACAATTTACAGCCTGAGTTTATTGTCCTCGCTAGTTATCCAGAGACAAGAGGGGATAGAGGAGTGGAGATAGATGGAGAGGAAGACGATACAAGGTTACAGAGTTTGGAGTGAAGGTGAGAAGGACAGAAGAGATTGATGGGGGTGAATATATCCCTGAGAGGGTGTGTTTGTTGGTAGAAGGATACAGGATGTGACTGATGCTTTGATTTCACACTGAAGATGCTAAAGGTCAATTTTCCATTCTTGAAAGTAAAGGAGCACTACAACAATGTTTAACTTTGTGACTTCCTGAAGTACTTGCTTACATCCTTATGTCTTCCTATAGCTAGACTGTTCTTTTGTTACCACTATCTGATGCTTCCCCAGTTGATAGATAAAGTCTGGATTTCCATCAGTCCTCCATTCTTGCATCTGCTTTGCGTGTATGATGTTTACAAATCTGCATCACAAAAGAAAATAAAATTGCAGCACTTCTTGGTCTCTCCTCATACCAGCAGAATCAGATACATGTATAATACTCATGTTGATCTGGCTCCAGCTGAGAGTGTGATGTCATTGGTGCTGCATTATTTACTCACATTAGTGTCTGGAGTGCAGTACAGTCAGACTTCTGTGTGCATGTAAACATAAACATGCTGGATGATAAACAAGCCCAGTTGGAAATCAGTGAAGATTCAGGGTTGTGGAGAAAAAGTTGGTCACAGAAAAACTGATTATCTTCTTCTGCAACATGTCTCAGATCTCTCCCATGTCTCTCTCTGCTGGGCTCAGTGCCACGACTAAAACATATTCTCTTTGATGTCAAACAAATCACAGTCCCCACGAGGCTTGCACACTCCATAGCCCTCTGTGTGTATTATATAATGTACTTGCAAGAACCCAAGTAATTGTGTGTGTGTGTGTGTGTGTGTGTGTGTGTGTGTGTGTGTGTTTCTTGATGCAGTACAGTGAAGGTTGGGGGTCGGTCAGTGGGACAGATGAACTCTGGATGATTCTGTGCTGGTGCAGAAACAGACAGACACAAACACCAGCAGGCTCTGCTCTGAAACTTCATTTTAGTTTGTTTTCCAGAAATCACACAGCCATAAAAACACTCCACAATCACTCCATAGCAGGAGGGTTCCAGGGAGCATTTTCACAAGGTACTACAAAGTAGAAAGTACCACCTAACAACATAATTCAGAACAATAACAGAGATAGATTTACTGTTTCAAACTTAAGGTTGTACTGTACGTCTTCTCCGTAGGCAGAGATGTTGAGGAATAGTACATGTGTATATACCAGGAGTGCCAGCTGATTGATCAGTAGCATCAGGCTGAAGATGTCATATCAGGACCTAGAAAAGCACTTTCATGGAGCTGGGGCATTTGCAAGAGACAGACTGAAGTCCCTAGATTTGGTCAAGCTCAAAAAACATACCCTATCCTACATTTCCCATAATGCAACTTCATGTCATATTTCTCCTGTTTCAAGTGCCTAAAATGATGAAAATACACAACAAAATATCATAAATCAGATCCTAAATGACCAAATAGAACACAAAATACAACAAACAAAATTATAATTAACAAATTATAATTAAGAGCCAAAAAATCTAAACCACAAAGTGCCCAAACTAGAAAAGAACCACTGCAAAGTACCACGAACCATAAAACAAGGGTTTTACAAAATATTTTAAGGTAATATAAAATATCCAAAGTACCATAAAATCTAACAGTGTACCATAAACCATGCAATACCATGAAATGCCACCAGCACATTATAAAACATCACACAATCTCACACAAACACACAAAAATAGCACAAAGTGCCACACGCTGTCACAGAGTTAAAGGGACTCTTGTCAGTTTTGAGTTCTTCGGCAGGATGAGCTGCCTCTCACACACTGAACAACAGAGTCCCTCTACATTGTACTGCTCTCATTAAATCCTTTTATGCCTTTTCTTCTCCTCTACTCAGTGCTGTTGACAAATCTAAACAGCTCTGTGTCTCCACACTCTGATGTGAAATTAGCGAAATGAGGCTTTGACGGCGGCTCGGCTGCCGACTGTCAGTGACGTGCCTCTGGGATATGACGCCCAAATAAGTGATTAAAATTAGCATGCCAATCCCTTTACCCGCTCAATGTGGCTTTATTATTTTTCTGATGTGCATTATTTTCTCTCCCACTGTGTCTCTCTTTAAACCAGTGAATGATGTTCTTTTCCATCAACAGTGGCAGCTGCTGCTTGTACTTTGTGACATTCTTTAAATGTTAATGGGACTGATACATGCCTGTTAAATTTTTGGAGAAAATGGCCTTGAAAGCACCACTCTGCCCAAAGATGTGAAAATTTTCACGGCGGAAATCTGCAGTTATAAGATAAAAGGACTTGACCACGTTTTTTTGAATGGTTGAGGCTTCTGTGATGATATGATCAAACATGACAGCTCTCAGTTCTTGAATACCACCAAACACAACTTGTCCATAATTTAAAAAGTCATATTTGATATCTGAGATATTATTTGGGAAATACACTAAAATTTCCTGAATGGTCCATCAAACGCTCATGAAATTACTTCAAGAGCCAGTTATTACTGAGTGTCTCTGCAGCTACAGAATAAGACCTTTAAATAGCAGCAATTTATCTGTGAAATTATCTTATTAATGTCTGGAGGTAAATCAAATCACCCAATAATAAACTCAGATCCGCTGTTAACACAGTGACAAAAATGTGATGGCATATTTGGAAAAACAATTGGCTTCAATGCCTGAGAGTTCCCAAATACAATTCGGTATTCGAATAACGGGAGTCTCAAATAAAAGCAGTGGCCTGGATCAATAAAACAAATAAAGGACCTTCATGGTCACAGAGTACAGAGTCATATACTCCGAGCTCTCAACCAACTTGATTTTGCATAGAAGAAAACTTTTTTATACATAAATAATGTCCATCTAGCTACCAACAATGAACGTCAACACTTGTGTCCCAGTTCAGGGGCTCTCAGATTTTTCACACTAAAGGCCTTTAAGGGAAAATCGAGTGAATGAAAGCATTTGTGTTAAAAGAGAAACTGAGAGCAGCAGAGTGGTGAGTGTGACGTGACCCTGCTGTTGTACTAATGGGAGAAATGCACTTGATCCTTCATCCAGAAAACAGGGATAAATAAAGGTCCCTGCTGCTATTTGAGAATTTATGTTATGCATGACCTACATTAACTGGGCTAAAAAGTGCAGAAATGTTTAATCCATTTCCCTGAGCAGAAGGCAGAGGAAGTAACAATGTGTTAACAGAGAGATTCAGGAAATTACCAGCGTTAGCACAAAGTTAGACTCATATTTGGCTCTGGGTCTTGGTTTTTACAAGTAAACACGGACCTGGGTGCTGCTCAGGCATTGGTAAGGTGGCGTTGCCGTGCCGACGAGCGGCCGGTTCCTCCTCCTCCTCCTGCTGCTCCTGAAGTCCTTCCAGCTCTCTGTATAAATAGCAGCGTTCGAGGCATTTTGAAATGAGTCCAGCTTGGCCTGTTCTGCTCGCTGCAGCGAATTCATCCATTATGTAGAGCCCTGAGACGTGTACGGGCCCCTCCTCAACACACACACACACACACACATGCACACACAAACAAAGGAAATACACACAATCACACAAACATGCACATACCTAGTGCTTCTAACCAGGCATGCATGCATACAAACATAAGCATAATCAGTGCTGAATGCAAAAATATTTTTGTCTTACTTACTTTCTGTTTCTCACTCTTTCTCTCTCTCACACACACACACACACACACACACACACACACACACACACACACACACACACACACACACACACACACACACACACACACACACACACACCTATGCACTGACCGTGTGTCCTAAGGTGTGTTTTAACCAGCTCTGCTTTTGTGTTTGGTTCAGTAACACATGATTTATTTAGTGTTTGTGTGTTCAGAGTGTTGTAGCTCTGCTGCTGTTTGAAATGCATGACACACACACACACGCACGCACGCGCACACACACACACACACACACACACACACACACACACACACACACACACAGGGGCAGACATATATTAGTATTTTCCTCTACAAATCTCTCCACCTCATCCCCTCTCTGTGGAGCTGAGAGGCCTCTGAGCTGAACCTTGTGTCTGTATAGCATTTCGCACAACAAAACCCTGGCACCAGACTGAATATTTGAATTGCTTGGAGATCAGAGTTCAGAGTTTATTTACTTGCGAATAGAAAACGATAAACCTTGGTGGGAGAACAGCAAATATAAACAGTGCGTGTAAGATAAAACACCAATGGGGCTTAACAGAAGAACCCAACCTCAGAGGAAACAAAGTCAAGACAACAAGACTGCAGAGGATTTATTACCTGAAGCTCTCGAAGAAGGGAGGACTTCCAAAGTCTGACTGGGGAAGGAGAATTAGTAAAGCTTCTCCTCTCTCCAGAGCAAAGCACTGACAGGGCGTCTGCTGGGGTGATATTCCATAATTCCCCACAAGACTGAACCCTGACCTTTCCTGGAGCAACACCATCTGACCAAAATTTCATATCTGCGCACTGCAACATGTTGTTGTGTGTTGATGACTATGGAGCTGAGAATAGGCCTGTGAGGTCTGAAGAGGTCAGAGCCTGCTCTCGACTCTGTTCACACTCATGCAATAAATCTAAAAAGATGGGATAATATGGTATGGTATGCCAGTTTCAGACTTGTGAATACCATTGGGGTCAACATCTAAGTTGTATTTATAAATGGAAAACTCTGCCTCATATCCATCAAAATCAGTAGTGGACTAAACTAAAGTAATGGGGCATGGAGCATTTTGTGGAGCCAAGCCACCAGAAAATAACTTGAGTGGGGCTAAGCTACCAAAACATCAACTAACAGGGCAAAAAACTACCATAGCTTTGGCAAGGCTAAGATCAGCTGTTGGTAGTCCAACATAAGACAACATACCACATAGCTAGTATATTTTTAAGTAAAAATACTCAGTCAAATAAAACTGACTTGGTGTTTAATTGATTGAGATAACCACCACTTCACTATAACTAGTTACGGTGTCAGCCGTTTACATTGAGTAGAAGAAACACCGATGGTGCTCAGTCAAATTTCTGGAGGCTCCTGCCTGGACATGTCCCTGGTGGTAATAATATAGAGTGAAACTACCAGCAGTACTAACTGAATGACAGGTTTTTTTACGCAGAGAACTCTTCACTTCTTCTGTTTAAGAAGCTGGTGTGTCCGGAGCCCTGGCCTCCCCCTTTATGTGTTTAACATTTAAAAGCAGTGCTGGAGAGGAAAAGAGCAGGCTGTTAGCTATTGAATATTGCTCTTTATTGGCCTCCTTATTGAATTAACATTTAACATGTTCCATTTGTTGGATCATTTTACCCAAGGCACCTCATGGTTTAATGAGGGCAGCCATAGTTAGTGTGGATTTCCTGAGCACCTCTGTATCACTGCCTCATTCTCCTATTGAACTACATTCATCACGTTAAGATAAAACAATGGCAGAAAGAAGGTTTGACTGAATCTCACTGTCTAAATGTTGTGATGATTGGTGTTTAATCTGGAGAGATTTTAAGTAAAAGTCACACCCATGACATCTCCTCTAAAGAACTAAATATCACCGCAGACTTTCCTTCCAGTCACTTTTGTTTTTCCATTATTTGCAGCAGATGTGATGTAAACACCTCAAATCCAATTAGCTGAAGACCAACCGTGAAGTGACATTTATGTTGTCTGAGCTATCCAGCTTCCACTTTTCTTCCAGTACAGCCTGTCTGCTTGTCTTTTCTGGCATTATGCAATCATTTGTGACAGTGATGGTGTTTGTGAAACTGCACATCTGACTTTTTTTTCTATCCCAAAGGAAAGTAAATAATTGTATTTTTGCATTTGGTGTATTTAGGTTTGCAATTAGAAGCAGCCAGGTTTGTGTTTGGTCATGTTTGTATTTCATGGTTGTTTTCAGTCAAATCGATGGTGATGATTCTTTGTGCACCTTCTCACTTTTGCAGCTGCTGTTCTTGTTTCTGTTGTTTTGCTTGTCGTTGCTTTTTCAAGTGGAGCTTCCAGAGATTAAATGGAGCACTTACACTCTGAGTTGCAATTTTCTCTGCTGTTGATATCATATCAACTCAGCAACTCTACAGCATGAAAATTGTAAGATTTAAAGGACTGCACTGGTAGGTCGTAATTCTGTTCTGTATACCTGTGTTTTTAAACTGATTTCCTATCATCCAGACACCCGTGGGTCTCGTTCTTGTCTGTGCACTTAACAAATCAAACCTGAAAAGGGGCTTTCCAACATACAAGCAGAAAGAAATTAAGTTGTTTATGTAGGATCCCTGAGCTAAGGGGCAACCTTTCAGTGTCTTTATATTAGTAGTATTGCCTTTAAAACCCAATCAGGTCTCACCTGAATCCATTTGTGTACCCCTCACTGGAGGAATTATTTAACCTTTTAAGACGCCTCATTCTGCTGAACTTCTATTTTTCATGAGTAGTCTGCAGCCCGTGGTGGTCTGAGGTGCAGGACGTTGCGTTTTACCCAGAAGCCTGAAGAGGATGGTCCTGTGTGACAGAGAGGGACCCTGTGTGCTCCAAGTGCTTGTTGACGGCCATTATCTGAGGCTGAGCTGGGATAATTGGGTTTTTACTGAAGTGCTTTATCTGTAGCGTTTTTTACAGTTTGGGACCACAAACAGTCAGTCTTCTGTTTTTTCATGAATTTGTGTTTTCCCTTGTGCTGCCTGCGGCAAATGTGAGTCATCACTAGACACCAGAGCTAAACACGGTTTTAGGAACACAGAAAAAAAGTCATTGTTACTCTTTCTTTTTCCTCTTTCTGGCCCAAATTTGCATTTTGCTGTGTTTAAAGTGAAAACAATGTGGAGCAAAACACACTGAGGAGCTCGTTCTCTCTTTTCACTTCAGCTACTCTCCTTCTGATTCTCTCTGTTCCTTTCATTCACATTATGTCTTATTCTCTGCCTTTTTCCAAATTATTCCCCTGCTGAAAGCTGGGAGATATTACATCTCATGTACAGTAAATAGAGTCTGTCAGCCATTGTCTGCTGCTGCCGCTTATGTTTCAACATAGAGACTGTGCCTGTGCCAGTTATTGTTACAAACCTCCAGCTATCATCACCTTCCATTTCTTCACACAGGCCAACCATCCATTTTGAAAACAGCTGTTTTTATCCGACTGTATGATGAAACACTGCTCCCACAAAATGACTTGAACTCTCACTTTGGATTCGTTTTCGTTCTAAATTCTTCTTCTTGTTCCCTTTAAAAAACAGTCAATAAAAGAGTGCAATATTAAGATACATACTTTATTAATACCTGGTATTGTAGATAAGTGCGGGGCTTGAATTTCAGTGTGGTCATTGTGCATAATTCCCATAAATCTAGAACTTATAATGTGGGAAACTCCTGCACACATTGACGGTGTTGTCTAATACTGTTCAGCCAATGTTTGCACCTGACACACTGAGGACACTGATGCAGCTCAAAGAGACAGAGGAAGAGAAAGAGACAACGAATCACAGAATGTATGTAAGACCTGCAGTTAGGCTCACCAAGGTGCCCTTCTAAACCCTCCCAACGTGTGTGAAGCATTTAAGAAAAATTAATTTCAAGCCCTGTAAGTGTTTATGTAATTTGTCACTATGCACAGGAAGTTTTTATTGGTGAAATCTACTTCAAATTAAAGGTCTAAAAAATAAAAATACATGGAAATCCCACTTATATAGAAATATTTAATACTACAATCTATTTTATCAAGTTGATGTTGAAAGGTGGTTCTCGTATTATTATGTATTCCATCGTTTAGGTATTTGACTTTACAGGAGAAATATAAACCACTTGAATATCTTGTGCATTTGGAGTTAACAAACTCACCAAGGTCCACTTAGTAGCTGTTCTGATGCTTCTGATCACATCTCATGATCCTCATCAGCAGATGGAGTTGCCCAGTTGTTATCCAATTGCAGATGATAACTCTCACTTTGCTGCTGCTGCTTTAGCTGCTGTTGTGTTTATAATGAACACAATGGAGGTGGTGGCAGCAGCCGCTCCCCCTCTGAAACAACTGTAACTACTTTTAAAGTCAATCTGCTGTTTACTGTAACATATTTTTCCTTCAGCTAAAATTCCTATTATTCCCCTGGTAATGTATTCCACTGACCTCAACTCAAAATGGCCTCGGAGGGAAAGGGCTTTGTTTGAAATTGCTCTGGCCATCAACCTTAATTTTACTTGAATAATATTCAATAACAAACCATAAGACATTTATTATGGCTTCAGGATGTGTACATCCTTCAACTGATCATCTACGGTGGCCCACAGGGGACCATACCTTTTTATGTTTCATCAGGTTTTGTTCGCCCCCTCAGCTCTGATTCCTCAGTTGTTTTTCTGATTATTCCTTTCTGAGTGAACTCTCTTTAATTGTTCACTTCCACGCCGTTCTCTCATGTTAATACAGGGCTGGAGTGTTTTCCTGCTGACTGTACATTTATTTTGGCGGTGTACCTGACTCATTGTAAGTGGAGGAATTGAAATATGTGTTTGGGTGGCGGATGTGGCGGATGTGACGGCTGCTGAATCAGCCGGACAACTCCATGTTTGGTTGTTACGGTTTGCTGCTTTGCCCCCAATCGACCTCACACAATACATGGACCTGTTTCTGATTCAAAAACCTTTGAGGTTTTGTTCAGTGGTGCAGCTACTTCAAAGTAAAAGCTCTGTTATCAAATGAAACAGCATTTAAATGAGGTTATGCTTGTGGGTAATGATACCACCCTTCATCTGGACTGGATCCAGGTGCTTGCATATTAATGTATTCTGTTTTGGCTAATAGGAGCACAAAGTCATGTTTTATGTCTTTACAACTCTAATTGTACATGTTTAAAGTCTTTATTGAAATACAGTGCAAGTCTGGCATATTTTACAACGTGTTTCCCACATTAGAAAAAAGACATGGGGTGCACTGCTGGCCGTTCACAGGGATAGTGGATATCTCCAGACTGGGAAATAGTGGATTTTTAACTTAGTGGTTTGGGGGAGAGTCACTTCCTGTTTCAGCAGGACAGTTCCTTCAAAGCCAGATCCATAAAGAAATGGTTTTCAGTCCCAGCCTCAAACAAATCCAACACCTTTTGGGATAAACTGGAACACCGACAGGGAGCCAGGCCTTTTTCTTTGGCTGAATGGAAGCAAACATCTGCAGCAAATTCAACATCTGATGAATTTTATGTCATCTGCTCTATTGTTTTGTCTTTTTACCTCCACCATTTCCCTATTCTCCTGCCTCTCTGTGCTCCCTTCCTACTTTACTTCCATTCTCTGTCCATTATTCTCCTTTCTCTTCATTCTCTTCATCTTTCTCATGTAACAAGCCAAACAAACAAAAATGGGAAACAAAAAAAAATTCAGCCTTTCTCCTACTCGATGCAAATTTGCAATTTTAGGGAAACAGCTCCCCGTTCATTCCTTTGTTATTTCCCATCAGGACGGATCACACCTCAGTGAGCTGAGTGTGACAAACAATCACAGTTTCATTATGAAGCTTAACGTCGGCGTGCGCCTCCCGAGAGGAAGACGGCTCTGACTGCAGGAAGCAGGAGCCCCCCCCCCCCCCCCCCCCCCATACATCACCGTGGGACTTGAACCTCCAGAGGATACGTTAGCTGTGTCGGGGACTCACTACTTGACTGAAACAAGTCTGTAGGGGCTGTAAGATTTCTTTAAACCAGCACTTATGGAGGTTAACTCTTTGTCTAGATGCACAATTTTTGGTATTTACCAAAATATGTCTAGTCCAGTATCTGAAAATGTAAAAAAGTATGTCAATGGCAAGTTCAAAACAAACTCTTAATTTGATTCTTCTTGATCATATATTGTTTGGTCAACTATTTCCTGCTTTAACATAACTCATAACTATATCATATATGTGCTTTTGGTATATTTCCATCAAGGAATGCAACCCTACTTGTGCTTTTTGTGCCATTTTGAGCTCTTGTGAACACAAAATGGGGATTGCACGCTTAATGCTCGCCACACTTTACCTCTCAAAATCAAAATTTCAGTTAAACTTTCCCTGTACAAACTTGAACTCATCAGCAAGTCATATATGAGAGTAGAATGTGAAATTGTGTGCAGGTGCTTTCATATCTGCTGTATAGAAATCACTCCAAACCTCTGACTGACATTTCCCCCCAATGTCAAGCTTAAAAAAAACGTGAATTTCCTCCTCACATTAAAATGCCGTGGTGTAAACATCACCTTGAACGCAGCATGTTGACACCTGCTGACATACTTCCTATCTGCCACTCCAACATAAACTAATAAAACTGTCAGGGTGAAAAACTTGGCACCGGAAATCGCTTCAGCCTGCCAGACGCGCTCCAGGACGTGAGTGTGTGACCCGCTTTCTCTGCTGAAACCTTTCACCTGGATGAATGCACCATGGGAGAGTGTGTGTCATCCTGTTTCACACCTGCTGCTATAACAGAACATTTCACTTAGCAGATTCTACCATACGTTCATCTCTGCTGAGCTCCAAGTTCAGTCTGTGAAAGTGGTAAAAGTTGCATTTCATTGAACGCACCTCACATGATCTGTTCTTATAACCTCCTGCAAAACTGTGGATTGTCTCACAGAACAATTGCTTTAGTGTATCTTTCCTGGATTTATTTACACATGCAGCCCTTCAGAAAACATTTAACCCTAACTGTTTTTATCCCCATTTAATTTGTCATATCTTAATCCAGTGTGTCGCCCAATACATGAAAAAAAGCTCCATGTTAGCAAGGCTGGATATTTGAACTTGAATGAATTTGCTTTTCCATCATTGCTCTTGAATGTACCCCCAGTTGATCTCTCCCCTGCTAATGTGCATCAGCAGCACCTTTGCTGATTGTAAAACATGAATTAAATCTCTTTAGTTTAGTTTAGTGGTCATTTCTCTTGTTGAATGTACACTTGGTTGATGCCTGCTTACTCCCTGTAACAGGATACCTTTAAGTTTCTTGAATGCACCTTAAGCTCATATACACAGAGATGAGGTGTTTTGCAGGAGTGTGAATCTGCTTCACCAACTATTTGTCTTTTTGTATGAACCTTGGTGGATCTTTGCTTACATAATGTGCTCATGCAGCACCCCTGAGAGCAGTTAACTGTTGAAGGCACCTCTAATCAGTCCTTCCTGCAGACCTTAGGTTCATCTGTGGATTCAGCAACTCTTATAAAAATCTTCTTATTTTTAGCAAAGTTCAGCATGTGCACTGCCAAACTTTAACAACCATTATTCTTGTTGAATGAACGATTGGTTGATCTTTGCTTTGTTAATTTACATACCTAACACTCATGACAACATTAGCCCTCTTGAACATGCACCACGTTGAGCTGACCTGGCGTCCTTTCTATTTGTAGCATTTTTTAAAAGCTGCTCTCTTCCCTGATTAATCACAGCTCTTGTGGAGGTTGCATTTGGGAAGAGGTTCACCTGTAACATGTCTAAAACGCCCCCTATCATTGAACGCAGCCTGTGTGGAGGGTGTGTGCTGACACAGGGCCCGGGCCGGGGCTCATCACTGAGGATTAGTTCCTATTAGAGCTGAGTGTGGACCATAATGCACCACAGGTGGCCGACTGAGCGACCTGCCGGCGTTTGGCTCGGTGGCTGAAGTGGATAGAAGGCCAATTATCGCCACATTCACACCAGAGCCAGCGCTCCGCTGTGGGCGGCCGCTCGCTCTCTGCTCCGCTCCGAGGGTGAAACAAGGGCAAAGTGATGCTTGACAGAGCTGAAACTCTGCTCTCAGCTGCTCTGGTTCCTCAAATGGCAACACAAGGGGGTTGGGTCATTGTCAGTACAATGAATTTGCTTCGTTGGAATTGTGGACTGTTTCTTCACGTAATGGTTTTTATTATGTCTCCACAGGAGACGTTTTCAGGTTGTCTGTCCATCTCATTCTCGTGAATGTGGTATCTCAGGAACTCCTCAAGAGAATTTCTACAAATTTGCTTCAAACATTCACTTGGACTTAAGGATGAAATGATTAGATTTTGGTGGTCAAAGTTCCAGGGCAAGTTTACTGTGACCTCACAAAACTTGTCTTTGGTTTTTTCATATGTAGGTTAAAGATGATCACTGACTCTGTAGATGCAGGATGTGGTGTCATGTACAGTGTGAATTATATGACCCAAAAAACTCACAACAGTGTCCTCTGATCCTTTTAACAGTTTTTGTATAGTACTGGTGTTACAGGGAGCATGTGACTTGTCGAGTGGTCAGTTCAGAGTTGACTTTTCTCAATGTAATAAACAGGAAGTTTTAAAGGGACCAGTTGAAGGAGCTGCAAATCCTTTCAGTATAGATTTCTTACCTTTTTTTGGACTCAGCACTCTGACTACATATATGTGCACTTGTTATACATGCTTACGTTTTCACACCGCCTCCTCTTACCATGGCCCCCATGGTCTCCAACACAACCTTACATGCAGACATTGGCTGCTGAGATACATGGCAAAATGAATGTCAAGGTGTTGCTATAATTTCGAGTTAAGTTCCACTTAAAGTAGTGTAAAGTAGTTAGTAACAATCATTCTATTAATTAATTTGTTGGTGATTCAACAGCAGTTTTGATAATTAATTGTTTACCTCATTAAAAAAGCTAAATCAAAAAACTTACTTTTCTTTTGGGTTCTGGGTAATTGTGAAGAGCATTTGTTTTGACTAATTATTAACAAATGACAAATTACTTTGTCATAAACTTGTTCTGTCTGTTGATTAATTAAAAAATGATGGACAGATTTCTTGGTTGTGAAAATATTGGATACTTGTAGCCTCATAAGCAACTAAATGCATTTGCTCAACTGTTGCTTTGGTGCAGTTCAGAGACTGGACTGTTTACATTTTCTAAGGCTTATAACTTACCCTTCATTACATTTATTTGACAGCTGCAGGAATTAATTATTTTTGCAAAACAGAATAAACATACCCAGTGCACAATATGATGATAGACCAAGGCTAATTAAGCATTTTAATTCATATACATCCTATCAGTTTAATGCATGTTATTTTAAGTACGTTTGTTCTTCCATCATTTAAGCGTCAAATTAATTAATGTGTACACACAGCATGAATAGCTGCTGTCTGCTGCACTGAATTGTTAGTGGGTAGAAAGTAGAGTCATGATCTTACAGACGTCACATTTACTTTTTTCTTTTACTGCATCACTGCTTGTACAGAAATAAAAGGATTTCTGCTCCATCACATCTGATAGGACAGAAGGGAACAAAAAATAGACTCACTTTCACAATGTGGGACCACTCAACTGCAAGAGGACCCGGGAAAAGAAAAAAGAAAATCAGAGCTTTATCATAGTTTGGTGTATTTCACAGTCCAACAGAGCACTTGGGGGAAACAACCGAGGCTCAACTCTTTAAACTCCTCTGACATTCTCCATTTGAGTTGAGCTGGAAATGCTCTGCGCCCGATGGGGAGGGTATCGCTGATAAACGAGAGGTCAACGCTGCCTTAGGGGGGTGTGGTGTAATGCTGACCAGACTGCAGGGGACAGCGCTGAAGGCTTGCAGCATCCCCGTCGCTGTGAATTAGTGTTTCATCACGGGGACAACAACTGCCCGGATCGACTCCTCTGAAACTCAAACAAAGCAGGAAGGAACCAGGTGTCTGAAGAGGGTCAGACAGGTGGATGCTCTGAAGCCATGTCAGCGTCACCTGGGAGGAGAAACAGTCCGTCACAGTTTTCAGCCTCCAGCAGGATGAGTGAATTCTGTCTCTGTTTTGTGAGCACTTCTTAAAAGAAAGTTTCAAAGTGCTTACGGGTAAAAATCTATCCAGCTCCCCCTCACCAAAAAAAAAAAAAGAAAAGAAAAAAGAAAAAAAAGGCCCATCACTTTTTCACTTCACTGTTTCTGTCTTAATGTCTCCTTTTTGTCGAGTTATATATAGCAGGTGGTGTTTGTTAGTGCAACTAGTAAACTTTTTTCCCTCAGTGAGATTTGTTACCTGAAAATCATCCTGTTGTTTTCTGATGGCAGCGACACAGCAGGTTCAGATTGGATTTGGCATGAAACTGGTGGGAAAGATCATCATCAAAAACCCTAGACTGACTCATAATTATGATTCATGTTGAGTTGGCAATTTGAATCTGGGATTTCTGCCATCACAAGGGTTTTGTTTTTAGCAACAACCATCAAACTACTTTCAAGTGTTTTTGGGAAACTTGGGCTTAAAGACCGACTGAAAAATACTACATTCACCATAATCAACCCTGGAAGACTATTCACAAGTAAAACAACAGCGTAAATCATTTGTGAAAAGCATCAGGTAAGTCTGTGTTGGGAGGAGGTCAGGATGGATGGATGTTTTGTCATTTAGCTTGGAGCGCTTCCAGTACTACAACTAACCGTTGTGAAAACTACAGTTCTCATGGTTATTAAAGCGTTAAGTGCTGCTGAGTGATTTCTGCTCTGTCTGCAGGAGTCCTACCAACTTAAACAATCTTTAACAATCTTGTATGAAGAAGAGGCTGCTTGAGTTGACAACCAGTCTTGTCAAGTTCTTGTCTTGAACAGAAGCAAAAGAAAAGCTGCTGTAAAGATGTTTTCCCAAGGACGAGGCACAGTGCTTCAGTTTATTACGCTGTTTACTGAGCAAACTCATAGACACGCACTCACAGGCTGAAGATTGGTGAAAGGTTTGAGAGACTGAATCTGAGAGATTTAGCCATCTTATGTTGCTAAACTCAAAGTGGTGGCACCTGAAAAAGAAAATCAAAATTAAAAGCCAGAGCTGTGCAGAGGTTGTAGTCCTTCTCATCTTTAAATGTTTGGCTCTTCTCTCTGTATCTCTTTCTCGCCATCTCCTTTCATCTTTCTCATCTTGGTCATCCTCCCTTCTTCTCTCCTTTGGCTCTGCTGGCTGCGGTTGAGGCTGTTGACAGTAAAAGGAATAAATAAAATGCAGCACGTTGTACCACGGGACCCCACAAAAGGGACCTCTCAGAGACACTCGCAGCAAATCAGCCCAGGGATCAATGGGAGGGGGTGGTGAGAACAGCAGGGTGAGAGGAAGGATGCTTGATGAAGATAAAGAAGGGAGCATAGCAGGGTTAAAGAGTAACATTCACAGTCAGCACCACTGTTTTTAAAGTAGCTGTTGATGCTCCGTGCAGATAGTCACACATGAGTCGACCTCAGTATGATGGGGTGTTTACCTGCTCTGGTTTTCATATCAAAGGAAAAAGCTGAATATGAGCCTCAGCCCTGAACCTGTTTAGTTCTGGTTCACAGAACAAACATGGAGAACTACACCCGTCTCCTTCTGTGCATAAACACTTGTGTTTTGGGTCTGTTACTGTTAGTTTGGACTCTTAAAGGAGTGACACTAACAGTCTATGTTTTTAGCTGTTGTAAGGGATCAAATGACATGAGCACCGCCTTTCAGTCTCCCGTCTATGAATGATAATTTCTGCATAATATGCTGAAATTAGTTGACAAAACATGCACTGTGGCAGATCTTCAACCAAAACAGTTAAGCATAATTAGAGCTTCGCTTCATAGATTCAAAAGCTTAAAATTACCCCCTAACAATGCCTTAATTGCTGTTACCGCCTTTAATATGAACTTATGACCCCTTCAGAGAGAACTCTACTGACTTAGCATCATACTTCCATAAAAAGTCGGACTGGGAAAAAAAAGATAAAAAAAGAAAAGTCAAAATTGTTGCAGCATATCCTCTTTTTTTATTTTATTTAAATGTGTTCAACAGTCAGAGATTCAGATATGTGTAATACTCATAGGTGCTAATGTATCCTGGAGGTTGCTGGTGTTCAATTCCCATGTGAAAGTACCACCCAAGGTCTGGTATGCCTTCTGCTGTAGGGGGCGCTATTTCAGGAGACACTTCTCTGGTTGGAATCAGAGGGTTGTTGGTTGATCAGGTTGGAGGACGGGTTGCTTGGAGCATTTACCTGCAGCAGAGATGATGAGCTATACACCCCCAGATTTGAACTTTTCAGACTCACACTGACTCAAGTGAAGCCCCTTGAGAACATTTGAGACTTCACATTCAACTTGAAGTTAATGTGTCTTTCAAAGTGACATGAAGGAATACAGCAGCCTCACTGGATTTAAGTGTTGAATGAAGAATGTCCATAAACTTGCAGGTGTCACCTGACATGGAGGCTGCAATAAACCATTGACTGGATGATGCCATATTGGTCTGCTATGAGGCTGCTATGTGCAAAGCAAAATGTCACATGGATTTAACCTTATTAAGAATGAGGGAGGGGTGAAGGAGGGATGGAGGGTATCAGGAGGAATGGTGCGGTGGCCAGACTGCATAATTTCTGATCGATTTGACTGACAGCTGCCGAGCTCCTTCCTGCCACAGGGACACTTCAGCCTGCCAACAGACACGCCAGTCTGCCAATAGGCATTTGGCTAAAAGGCGAGGGACCTGCCCCCCTGTCCCCCCTGTGCACAAGTAGGCTGTTAGTGGGATTAAACAAGTGTTGGGACCAACAGCTGTATCCAAAGATGGACGTAGCAGCTGTGATGTTACTCAACGGTTTCTGGAGGGATCATCCCCTGTCGCCATCTCTGTCACTGGTGTGCATATATGGATGGGGAATATTTTCAACATTCAGACACCTTGGTGACAGTGTGTTCAGTTTCATCAGTTTGCTTTTGACTGTGGATTCTACATTGAAAGTTGACATGTTGCCTTTTTAAATTTGGTCTAAAGAACCTGAGGAGAACAATTTTCACCATACTCAAGCTCAGAATTTCTCTCTCTGTCCTGACCTCTGTTTTGAAAACAGTCCTGCTCCAACATGTTGCAGATGCTCAACAATGTCTAATTCCCATCCTCATTTTGTGAAGAGTAGAGGCAACAGTAGAAAACTGCAATCACGACTCATTTTTATCAATTTAGTTGCCTAAATGACAGCTTTTATCTCTGATGCAGGCTGTTTTTTTTTACTTTTATAGCACAAACTCAGTGGCATGTATGGATTTATTATTTGCTCTCTGTACACCCCCACTTCTAATAACAAAGTTTCAAAGTTTGGATTCAGAGCAGCTGTTTTTTCTGATTATATTGAATAATACATACATTTTGCCTGAAATCACTGAAGTAATTTCTACTTGATACAACTTGATACTCACTTTATTACTTTCTTCAAAGTTTTTCCTTCTTCTCTTTTAGTCATTGAAATTTGAGAATAAGTTGAGTTTTCTCCATGTTTAATTCTCTAAACCACAGCGACTTACTATGAGATGGCGATCATATATCCAGTTTGAAAGCAGACACTAATGAGGACGAACATGTAGAGTGTTGTGGGAAAACATGCTAATTTGTGATGAGACAGACACACTTGTTTCTGGAAGAGGTCTCGTCATCTTTAATTCATCGTCAGATCGCAGAGCCAACATGATCCCGACTTCCCAGAATAGTCACCAGTGAATCTGTCATCATAGTGTGTGTGCATATCTGTTCTCATTAATGTGTGTGTATGTGTGCTGAAATATGCATGTTATTCTCATATGCAAGTGTGTGTGTGTGTGTGTGTGTGTGTGCATTCTCAGTGGTAGTTAATTGAAGTCAGCATCTCATTAATAACAGTGGCCTGTAGCCATGTGAGAGTTCTCACACCATTATTTGTAACTATAAATGATACTGGACAGGCCTGTAGTACTCTGTGTGTGTGTGTGTGTGTGTGTGTGTGTTTCTTGACCTCATGGAGTCGTGTGTAACAGACTTATGCAGCTGTCTGGTGTCTTGTTGTTTTGTTATCGCTAAATAGCCAGCGTTAGCATCAACAGCTGTTTACTGACCAGTCTAGAAGAAATCTTTACTCACCAACAGCTGTCTCCAGAGGTGGAAAGAAACCCTCTTGTTTTGCTTCTATTTCTATCACTTCTTTCCTTCTACTGAAGTTAGCATGCTAACCAGCTAGCCCCAACCCATCTCGTCACCGTCCACCTTTGAGTCACTGCAGCATGCAGTCTGCCCTGGATGTAGTGCTCCTCAGTGGGCGTGTTATAACCTCATGTTTTGGAAACGTAACAATGGCCGAAGGTCTTGTCAATCGACAATCACCACCAGGATGATTGCAGTGAAACCAGTGGTAAAGCTTTGTCTAAAAAGCAAATAAAAATTAAAATGAAATGAAAAAAGGTTTTACTGTGTTCACTTATTTGATTTGACAAGAGCTATGTCACATTAGGTTCTGAAGAAGCAGAACCCCCCCAGCCCCCTCCATCTGGACCAACAGTGCTGATGCTGAAGTCAGGCTGCCCAACACTGATCCCTGCAGTCACTCTGACTGTTTACTCAAGTAGAAATTTATTGGCTTGATCCATTTTAAAGAGGTAATTCTGGTAATGTATAGAGAACTCTGTGTGTGTGTGTGTGTGGTGCTGGGAAGGCTTTTAAATACATAAACTAAGCAGCAGAGATGGGTATCAATCCGCCATAAAACACAGACACAGTAAAAACTCGTCAGGTGATCACACATCTGCAGCGTGCCAGCAGAGCGTCGACAGCACGAAAGATTTTATTAACGACAGAACTATTGATCGAGCACCAAATGAATATGAGCCGTAATCAGTGTGCAGACAGATTTGCGAGAGAGCACAGGTTTTAAGAGCCAGTGAGAACAGATGTTTCAGTGTTTTGTTCTGCAGAAGAAACTGTGTCTGCTTCTTCTCTGTCTCTGCGTGTTCTCATTATCTTCACTTCATGATTGATTAAACCTGAAATCACTTATTCTTGTTCTTTATAACAGGACTTGGACAAAAAATAAACTCCTCATACAGCAAGTGTAGTTTTTTGTTCAGAGGTCAGGCAGGAGAAAAGCTTCAGCATCCTCATGGAATCAGATGAAATGAACCAGTGATTCCCAACATCAAGGTCAGGACCCCTGTAAAATAAATCTGAGGTGTGGAGATGAATATAACAGGAATGACTCTGTAACTTTTGCTCTTTTGTGAAATACTGGTTAGTTTTACCTCCTCAGGACTCTTAACAGTTATTTAATCCACACATAGCTGAGAGGTTTAGAGGAAGAAATGGCTCTTTGGTGGAAGCTCATAGAGATATTCACTTGTAACAATAGGGGAGATGAGAGGGAAAAAACACAGGAAGTTATTGTATTTGGCCCATTGATTAGTCCCACTTACCAGCATGGTCTGCAGCCGTGGCTGTGACACACAGCCCACGGAGGATATTAAGGTACTTTAAAACACTTAGTGTCCAACTGAATGGAAAAGCTCATACTTACTAAGTATAAACTATAGAAAAACAGACACTCCTTATATGCCAGAACTTGCCTGAGAACATCAGATTTTTAAGTTTTCTTCAGTATCACAGTGGTTTGGTGAAGTTTGTCTCTTCATCCATGGTTACAGTACAAACAGGAACTGCTATGAGCTAAATCAGCAGCCTTCTAAATAAAGTCTGATTTTTAAAGGTCCCATATTTTACACTTTTACTTTGTTTTCCTGTGTTGATCTCCATCGGAAGATATGTTTGCGGTTTTAAGAACCAAAAACCATCTCAGTATAGTTTTACATGTCCTCTCTCTCTCCACACTGATTTCAGGTCAAATCCTGCAAGGTTGGATGGTGGGTCCAGGTGGGTGGGGCTTGGGGTGTGGCTGAGGGTGGTGACTGCTTTGTTGTGACATCACAAAGTTCCAGAAGTCCTGACGGCTGGTTTTAAGGCTCAGTTTCTGAATACAGGCTGTGTGCATTTCTCTGTGGACTGAGGCTTTGATACTTTCACAGTATTAATATAGAACCTAGACCTGCTTTATAATCACAAACACATGGACATCTACATTTAGACTGGGTGGAGCTTTAAGACCCTCATCTAAGCTGCCTCAGTGTTCATGCATTGTTCCTGAACCTGACAAAGAGCAGCAGTGAAGTTAATTTTATTACACAAAACTTCTCAATTCCACTGCATCCACCTGTAAACTCAGGAAACATGTGATCAGGTATTTTTAGCTTCTCTGGAGTAAACAACTTTGCGCTCTGTGCCGCCCTCCCCCTCGAAGATGCAGGCTGCAGCTTTAATATTCTGCTCCACTGATGAGCTGAAACAGAAAGATGGCTGATGGGTCAGGAGCAGAGAAACTCTCCATTGACTTCTTTCTTCCTGCAAAAACCCCCTGTTGTTCATTTTCTCTTCGTTTCTCTCTGTCCTTTATTTCCTTTTCTTTTCATAACTGCCATTTGTGGCTCTATGTCTATGCATAGTCCACTATAATCTGATGATTCTCTCCCCCTCATAGAGGCACACAGTGCCCTGGTGTGCAATGCAGATATAATTAGTCTGAATGTTTCCACGGTAACGATGCTGTGCCCTCACCAATTTCCCATCCTGCCCTTCTTTCTGACAGAGAGAAAAAGAGAAAAGGAACACACACACACACACACACACACACACACACACACACACACTATCCAGCACTGTCCATTTTCAGCCTGGTGAAAATGATCACGCTGCCATCTGGGCCTCAGTTTGTATTCATGCCTGGATGCCCCTGTGTGTGTTTGTGTTTGTGTGTGCGTGTGTGTGTGTGTGCGTGTGTGTGTGTGGGTTGACCACCTAATGCTGCAGCCACAAGCAGACAATCATTCTGCCCTTGACATTATCAGCACCAGGCCTCTTTTCCCTAAATTACACCAAGTTCTGTTCAGACTAATGGCACCGGGCTCAGAGGGCGTCTGTGTGTTTTTCCCTCTGCTGCGGCGAGAATTCACCTCTTTTGTTGTTTCACTGAACCCCGAAAAACAAGGACATGTGCTGCTTTGCTTCCTGAAATGGGGACAAATTGACAGAGACAGGGAACTGTAGCGGCAGGCTGGCGATTTTTTTTTTCTTAGCTGACTATGACGTCAAAGAAAGAAAGCTGCAAGTGAAGGAAATGTTTCTGAGCAGGAAAAAGGATTTAGAGGAGTCACGACTAGAATCAGGGAGTAGTTCTGTGGTGGAGTTTAAAGGTGTGGAGGCTGAGTGAGGGTGACAAGTGGAAAAATGACGATCAGAGTTCAATTCATAGGTGATTACAAAGAAAGTGTAGGGAAGTGTAAGTGGAGGGAAGTTTCTAGTGATTGAACAGAAGAGAACCTGAATCAAAGCAGAATCCTTAGTTGTAAGCTTTGACATCCACCTGTGGATCCGTCTTTACGAACTACCTGCTGTGCAGCCAAGCATTGTTCAAACCTACAAAACTTTTAATTCAAATCCTCATCGGGATCTCAAAGTTTCCAAAGACACGGAGTATGTCAAGATGTATTTTGGGGAAAGGTGTATAAAAGAATGCAAAAGACATCCAGAGTATTTGTTCCAGAGGACGAGCTGGAACAGAATATAAATGATACTGTCAAACAGTGTTGGCATTTTAAAGAGAGAAGCCTAAGGGGAAATTCATACAACCTTAAGTTTGGCAAGTCCAAACTCAAACCTTCTCACACCGGGTATTAAAATGTGATCTGTATCCAGACACAATATCAAAATAAGGGGAGACACATGCTAAACAGAGCGGGATCACATCTACCAGCCTACAGCTGATTTGCTGCCACCTCAAATTACCCATGCACTGGCTTTGCTCTGGAGGTCAGAAATCTGATCTCAATGAGAACAACGAGAACGCATTAAAGATACCAGGTGAAAACCCAAAGGCATCAGATGGGATTGTTCAGTACCTGGTTAACATATCTGGAGACAGATGGCATTTTAGTACCAGGTGTAAATAGCGTGACGATGACAAAAAGCTTAGATTGAAAGGACATTCTTGACTTTAGAAGCAGATCCATTCAGTAGCAATTTCAGCTTTCGATCATATCACATCATCTTCAACAGCAGATGGAGAAAACAGAAACAAAAGCAATGAAGGAAGACATAAAGAATCAGATCTGCTAGATGGTATGTTTCTATTTTCTTCTGTTTTTGCCTTTAAAGAAGTCCCTAACAAAAATACCAAAATATATTATAAGTTGCCCTGAAATTGTGCCTGGTGGGGTTTAATTCATATAATCTATTGTGTTCTCTCAAATCTCATAATTTAGTTTAGTCTGAATTTTAGCCAAACGCTTATTTAGGAAACATGAGCAGCCATTTATTCGCCTGCTTTATAAACAGTGTCATCCAACTGTTCCTGTAACAGAGTTAATATTTATAATATGCTAACTGCTGCAGCTCTGCGTCACACCAACTTCCTCTTGCTCTGTTTTTCCAACCACAACAGACACATTCCTCCTATGAATTAATAATCCTGGTATAATTTTTTGGTACATACAGTTGTTTCTTATAAATTCATGTGTTTTACTTACTCAGGAGTTCAAACCATCTTTGTGTTTGTTTCTAAATCATACAAAATCCTTGAATGACCTCTCATCCAGTGACCTCTCGTTCACTGAGTGCTCTTCAGTCCTCTCTCTCATGTTTGCATGTTTGCATCCATTTATAAAATCAATTGAAACATCGCAGTCGTGCAGTAAATACAACACGTCTGCATCGTACTTTCCTTGTGTATGAAAAATGTGTCTTTCTGCAATCTCTACAGTTTGGCAAGTAAATGGTTTAAAGTGATGGTCTGGAAAATTGTGGATGCTTCAAGTGCACAGTCCTAACAACATGTGCCTTTCATCATTTCTCTATCGGACCTTTGTGCCTCGTGTATTCTCAGCCTTCCCATTGACTCTGCTGCCAATCATCCTGAGGTCTGTCACTGGGAGAATCATCAGAAAGAGCCGTGAGATTATGTGAACACATGGAGAGAGCCTGGTCAATTTATATCTGTCAGCAACAGTGCTGCCCTTTGTAGATTTGAAATGTATAGGAGCTAATATAATATTCATATTCCATTATGTAGATGAGGTGAGAAGTTCAAAAACCCATCTTGAGTCACCAATTAACATGATGGCTGCATCATGTTAATTGGACTCAGTTGGCTGATAGAGAAGAGCAGAGATGAACCTTATTCACTCCCACAGAGCTGCAGTTAAAGAGGCTACATGTAAGTTTTTGCTATTTGCCACATAGCTTGCATTAACATTAACAACTAACTTAACTTTCTAAAAGAAGTGATTCAAGAGCCAGTAGACTGTATATTCATGTTATTTTCTTAAAGTTAAGTCACTTTTAACAGTAACATTTCAAGTCTTGGGAAAGGGTAAAAAAATATTTAGTCATATTGTTTAAAATCGGCCTCACAGAAAAAGAAACTACATTAAAGTACATAAAATGAAAATAGATTGCAATTAGATTCTTTAATCTAAAATCTAATGAACATCCATGTATGTGTGCAGTGGGATACACACACAAAGTGCATACAAAGTACTTTGCAGGCAGACACACCCTCACAAAAGCTCTTGCATGCTTTAACCATCTGTGCATGCACCCACACAGTGCTAGCTAGTTCATTAGGGCTAATCAATTTTCCAAGATGTACGAGGAGAGAGAAGGAGGGAGAGTGAGAGAGATGGGAGCAAAGTGATCTGAATAATCTATAACATGTCATCCATTAGTAATGTACGGTAGTAGAGGGCGAGGTTTTTGAGAGGGGGGACGAGAACATGAAAGAGCTGAATAACAGATTAAGAGGAGGACAGGAGATGAGTGGAGGGTAAAGGAGGTGAGGGAAGTTAAGGAAAGAGGGAGAGATGATTGAAGAGCAGACAGAGAAGCAAAAGGAGCAATTTAAAGAGTTAAGTGAAGAAGAAGGTAGAAGTTCGAGGAGAGGACAGGAGACAGAGCAAGTTTAAGAGGAGGGAGGATGGACAGAAGTGATGAGCAGAAGAGGGACAGACAAGAAGAAAACAGGCGAGGATGTTGGACAAGGGTTTTAGAGGAGGGCAAGAAGTGGCTGAAGGCTTGTGAGGAGGAAAGAGAAAGAGAGGATGACAGGTTATGATTCAAGGAGAGAAAGAGGAGAGACGATGAATGGAGGTGTAAAGATAGTTGGAAAAGTTTTTTTCTGCAGTGAGCTGACGACAAAGTAATAAATTGATAGATGGAGTCGAGGGTTCATCTACCCTCTGTCTGATTATAACAGCCGACCTTACACACACACACACACACACACACACACTCAGTCACACTTTCAATGGGCTCATGGTGTAATTAACCCAAGCCAATCAAATCCAGACTAAATCTCCTCTTCCTCTGACCTTGTGGCTCCTGTTAAATATCTAAGCAGCTGTGGGAAGAGTCGATCTGTGGTCATCACTGCTCAGTTTTAAGCAGCTGAGTGAAGCTCAGATTAACTCAGTGCTCTCAGCAGGGAGCAGCCATCATCACTACTTATAAATACATTATAGATCATCTGCTCATATGTCAGACATGTTACATATTTAATATGTTGTTTAGGTCCAACTGAAGCAGCAGAAAAGACTTTAAATCGCTGCTGTAGGAATTCATTTTAACTCTGAACTGAATGAACAGCATATGATCAAATACGTCTTTTCATCAAGTACACACACACACACACACACACACACACACACACACACACACACACACGCTACATTTTGGACATTTTGTGGGACTAAAACTGGAAGAACAACATGCATGCAAACGTAAAATATAATATCCAGAGTTTAGCAATGAAGCACTGAATAATGCAAAGTCTGAGAAATCTTGTGCATCATTGTGTTTATGTTGTTTCTGCACAGAACAATGTTGGAAAAAAGAGACACTTCACAAACATGATTAAATCCAGCTCAAGCACAACTTTTTCCAGCAGACAAGATAAGATGAGCCTGAAACTACTTCTGGGAAATTGTCCCACCCTGTTCTTATAATCTCTGCTGCAAAGAGGAACTGAAATCCATCCAATCAGATTATTATGTTGCATTTGAAAAGAAAAGTCTCAGAGCTGATATGTGTAGCATTACAACACCAATACACCAATACACATTCCAAATGTGTTATGTTTGTGTAGAGCAGCTTAACCAGCCAATCAGGAGCCTGACTGATGCTGAGCCATTGTTTTATTTTATTTGGTAATGGTTAATGGGAGTGTATGGTGGCCTGCAGGGACATTTGAGACCAGTTAAAGATGTTTAAATGTTAACAGTTTGAAAGGGTTGATGACCCTTATTGATTTATCCACCAGAGACAAATCTCCCTGTCTTTATGTGCGTGGTGGGTGGTACGTTCAGATGACAGAACACACATTAGCAGCTGCAGGACGCCTATTACACCTGCGACCCACAGGTGCGCAATTAAAATAACAAATGGGTGCTTTAGTGGCTCTGCAGCACGATGTAACAAGAGATTCATAAAACAACAGGAGTGGCAGAGACGAGGACATTTCAAGCTAAATTTACAAACCCTGCAGCCTCGGGCTCCTGGAGCGTCTCCTGAAAACACTCCCTCGCCTGACCTCGCCCCCTCGAGCTGCCCGCAATCCAGCATCACCTCATGCCCACACACAGCCATGTGCATGTGGCGGACAGCGTGTGTTCAGTACAGTGTGTTAGAGGTGAGCACACATGCACCCAGATGGAGTGTCGTGCTGGAGGATAACGGATGACCTTGGTTATCACTGGACATTGTTCTCGTCGTCCGCCTGTGATGTAAGTGTTTCTCCTGTGTGGGAGGATGGTCTGTTCAGGGCAAAGCATCACTACTGGTTGTATAATTCATCACCACAGGGCAACACATCCACCTCAGGCTTCCACAGACTGCAGGGAACTGTAGTTGAATCTGCTGCAGACCTTCAGCTCTGTGCTGTGGAGTAGACTTTACTACATCGCTGAACTTAGCTCAGTGAGAGCCAGCAGATCAATGAGGGTCTTATTTCAGACTGGGTCATCTGTTGTTTCTATTAACAAACACATATGAATTTATCAATGCTCCATGTGTGGAATAAGTAACTTTCTGCCACAGGAGCAGTGCTGTAATCATGGTCTCCTGGAATATTTTTTTTTGTCGTGTCCACACTAATTTCTCCTCCCTAAAATGAATGCATATTTCAACAGCTCAGCTACTTTCACATGTGGGACCTTGAAAATATAAAAAACGTTTTTTTAATGTTCACAGGAAAAAGACACATGTATTAAAAGCTCTTATTTACTCAGGCATTTTAAATTAAACTAGAATTACCGGCCTCCTCCACATCCCTGTTTATCCAGAGTCATAAAATATTAACCACTCGTGTGAAATTTGTAATCTGTGTACATTTCTCTGTGGACTGAGGCTTTGATACTTTCACAGCATTAATATAGAACCTAGACCTGCTTTATAATCACAAACACATGGACATCTACCTTTAGACTGAATGGAGTGTTAAGATGTCAACCTGGTGATGGTGCTGTATGAAAGTCATTCCAACAGTAGGTGAACCGACTGAATTCCTTGTTGTGCTGCTAGCTTTGCTAAAAAGTGCTAATAGTCACTGAAGTGGCTTCTTAAGCCAACGTGACTCATTATTGAAACATGTGGTGGCATTACATCACAGTGTAAACTGCTGTTCTGTCCATTTGTACCAAAGATCATTGGTCAAAGGAATCTGCCTGTTCTCAACTGACTCACCTCCTGTCAAAGTTAAAAGTTTTGCATTTCAGCAGCTTTAAAAATGTAGACATGTAGATAATCATAAGGATGAGCCATGGGATTAACTCTGGGTATGTGATGTGGGCTTTTGAGGAAATTAAATAGGTTCTGGTCTGCAGCTTATGAACAGAAGAGAGCCACAAACAACCCATGAAAACAGCTTTTCTGAATTCAGAGCAGGGGTTTGCAGCCTGTGTGAGCCTTGTCAGTATCAGCTGCTGTTGCACCGGGAGCTTGTTTCCAGTTTAAATGTTATTCCTCAGTAGTAATGTGTTAATAGACATGTCAGCCTCTCAGACACTTGTTTCTGTCACCACATCAGATCCTTTTCCATCTGTCTCCTGGTTTGTTAACAAAGAAAACACCCCAGTCTGTGTTTTGGCGTCTCATGATCAAACACATAATTTAAAATGACATGTAGAAACGCTTGGAGCCGGGTGGAGTGATATCATCCCGCTGCGTGAGTGTCAGCTTTTGTTTTTTTGTGAGGCTGTGTGTGGAGCCAGAGCTCAAACAGCCCAAAAACAGAGCATCAGCTTCTAGCTGACCTTTGGAAAAACGTTCCAGCTTCTTTTTCATTGATTGCTGGTGGGAAAGTAAAGTTCAAATGTGATGACTGGCTCCAGATTCTTTATTTTTTTCCAACCACAAACACTTTCTTTACCCATTTCATTTGCAAGAAAACAGCTTATTATAGAAGTTCAGAAAGAAGTTGACCCCGTTTGTTCTTACTCACACTCACAATATAAATCATGCGTGTTATTAACAGTGTGACTTTTCTGCCTCCAACATAAAATCATAGTATTTTTGGGGGTAGTGAAGTATTCACACTGAAGATGTCGACCTTTTGAAAAACGTCCAGATGCTCTTACTTAGTGAACTACCTGATAACATGCTTCCAAATGTCTGTCTAATTAAGCAACAATCAAAGGTCAGGTTATGTTAAAAAAAAATAAAAATCTTTATTTATACAAATTTGTGACCAAGGATGAAAATAAATAAATGATACAAATAAATTACACACATGAACGATGACGGCGACCTGTGCAGGGTGTGCCCCGCCTCTCGTCTGATTGGCTCCACCCTCAAAGGCAAAGCGGTATAGCTAATGGATGAATGAATTTATACCATATGTTCATAATGTATGTACATAACAACCAGTACTAGGAAGGTCACATGATTACCAGACTTAATACTCAAGCAATGACTCATCATTTAACAATAAGACAGATGGAGAAAGAGGTGCACAAGTGCTTGAGATCACAGATGAGACTGCAGCCAACTAGACACCATCATATACATATGTTCCTGAACTTGTTATTACAGAAAGAAGGAAGTACAGGAAGCTGCAGCTGACTTTTTCATTTACTTTTTGGAGGCTGAAGTATCAAACTCTGAGTCGACAGGCGCTGTAAAGTTGTTACAGCAGAGGGTTATTTAGAAAAATGCCACAACTTGTCATACATAATGCCAGCTGCTCTAAGAGCAACGCACATAAGTGTTTGTGGTCTTTAGAAACAAAATGACAGGCACTCTGTTTAATTTTTACACCAACAGAAAGCCGGAGCATTCAGAAGGCTGATGAGGGCCATTGGGGGGAAAAAGACCAAAAAAAAAACCAAACAACCAGTCCTGAAATGCTGCCTGGAATGAAAGCAAATCTGAGAAAAAAACCAACCGTCTCTGGTGCTTCTGTTTACTAAGTGGCACACTCACTCTCTCAGCTTATTACTCATTTGGTTCTGGTGAAGCTTCACAGCAAACAGAAGCTCGACTAGTCAAACAACAGAGGAGGATCTTTCCAAAAGCAACACGTCAGCTGTCTGATCAACATGACAACCTGCTTTTATCAAATGTTTGTTGGCATTGAAGTGAAACTCTTTGGGGATTTTTCAGTGGATCTATCTTAAGACTTTTCACATGAAAACAAGGCATCAGTGGTGATGCTCGTCTCTTGAATTATTGAACGCTGAACAGGATGACACACACACACCCTACAGAGATGGTGAATCATTTTTGGAGCTTGCTCTGTCTTTTTCTTTTTCTTCTGTTTCATTTGAGAGTGCCAGGTGAGGCAGGTGGCCGTCACTTAGAGTTTACAGAGAACTCGGTTTAAGATGCAAAAATGTGCTGGGTTTAAATCCCACAACTGAATCTTAAAAGCTAAAAGAAAAGCTCCTGTATGTGGGATTTTGTCTCAGTAACGTTTAATTCCCATGCTTCATTATCTTCGGTTTTATTCCTAACACATAGAAAGACTCCTGTTGGTTCCTCAACACGTTTAGTGTCTTTACCTGAATAAATAATGATTTATCTGTAAATTACAAGTAGGGATCAGTCAGTTCTCTCAGCCTCAACATTTCCATTCTCTCAGCAGCAGATGTGTTTAAAGTAGAGTGAGTCGTGGCTACAGACTAAACAGACGTGCACGCACTGATCCCAGAGAGGTACACTGAGGAGTGGCACATCCCGATGATCTGACCAGGACGCAGCACCAGGCTCATAATGCTGCTTGCCTATGAAAGCATCTATGTTCATCTTCATGCTGCAGTATAACATATTATATTTCTGTAAAACTTCCCACAACCATTCTCAGCTCTGGGTCTCTACAAACTTTTTTTGGCGCTTGCACTGGCACAGGGCGTCCTCTAATTAGTCAGCCCACAGCTTCCACTCTATTGTCCAGTAGCCCAGTAGCCCCCCCTTCCTCCTACAGGACTTTCACTCTGGCTCATGTCACACTGTATATTCTGCTGCCAGAGACGAAATAAATTCATCTGTCTAGTGGCTGAGAAATATGTTGTTACAAGATGTCACACAGACTGAAAAATGTGAAGTCAGTCAGAACCAAAACCAAGAGTACGTGACGAACACAATCAAGAGACGGGCTATTACAAGAGGCATTTCCCAACAAATACAGCTCCCATGAGGCTTTGCAACATTGCCGGTGGTTAATACTGGGGAAAATAATCAGCTGTCTTTGTTAAAGTGATGAGGTGCTTAGATTCTGCTGCTGGGTGTAGTGGTGGGTCCTCATTTATCTTGTATGACTTGTCTCAGCTTCTCTCAGAGCAAAGACAGAAACTTTCCGTGAGGAGGATCCCAGTGGAACAGTGGCTAACTAGGACCAACAAAAGGTATTCAGCTCTATATTCACACCTAGCCTATGACTGACAGGTGAGTTGTGTAGACGCTGTGTAGAAGTGCAGCAAAGTGACGAGTGTTTGTATGAAGACGAGAATCCCAACGCGGTGAGGCTCTAGATGAGCCTTTTAAATCCGTCAGGGGGGGAAAAAACAGGCCGGGACAGTGGAAGTACACAGCTCGTTTGTCTCCCATCAGCAGCGGCGTCGCCTCTCATTATTAACCAGCAAACAGCGGCGTAACCTTTGGTGTCACCAGCCGAGCGGGCCGAGGCCATCCGTTAAAGTGACAGCAGCAGAGACAGTGACAAGCAGGAATCATTAGCTTTGACAAATGACGGTTATTATGTCACCTCTACTTACACAGGTTATTATGGTGTGGCTGCGTAACGTGGTTATCAAAGACCTCATGATGAATGTGTGTGTGTGTGTGTGTGTGTGTGTGTGTGTGTGTGTGTGTGTGTGTGTGTGTGTGTGTGTGTGTGTGTGTGTGTGTGTACTTGCACTTGCTACATAGTAAGGACCTCACTTTTTGAGACACCTTCAAATCACATGTTGAGGGTTAAGACTTGGTTTTAGAGTTATGGTTAGAATTAGGTTTAGGTTAAGGTCAGGGTCAGGGTTAGGGTTAGGCTCTCAGGTGTGATGGTTAAGGTTAGGGTAAGGGGCTAGGGAATGCATTATGTCAATGAGTGTCCTCACAAAGATAGAAGTACAAGTATGTGTGTGTGTGTGTGTGTGTGAAGATGAACCGGGAGGACTGCAGCATGTGTGTTCTGTGATCATTTGCCTTCACATTTATGTCTAATGTTTGTCCAATCAGCAGCAGGCTCCCTCTCGTCTTTCTCTACGTCACTAAACAACAACAGACCTGATCACATGACGTGTTGTTCAACTCGGAGAGAGCTGCACTTTCTTTTCAACAGTTTCCATCCAAACACCAGAGATGTGTATACACACGAGGCTCAAAATTCCTGTCACCATCTTGGCTATGGGTTTTCAGCACACGTCCACGTCCACAAGGGAATTTATCCTTTAACACAGATTCCACACACACAGTGTTGGTCTCAGTTTGTTGCTCCCCACATTGAGGGGGGTCATCTGCTTGTCATTGTGTTTGAATCTCTGAACTGAAATAAACTGAGGGAAACAATTCAAAAGAAAGTGATTTATAGTTTTAGTATGCCTAACTACCTCTTACTCTGCATTTTCACTGCACCTCTTTACCTGATCTCCTTCACTTGTTAAATAGATGTCGTCCATACACCAAGGTCTCCTGCTGCACTGAAGCTTTAGTGATAAGCCTCACTTGTAAGTCACTCTGGATAAAAGCAGCTGCCAGATGAGTAAATGTGAAGGTAATAATTTCCATCTTGAGTGAGTTCTCCAGAGCATTAAAGTCACGGCCACATGATTAAAAACAAGACCAACACGCATTAAGATAACTCTGGTCTTCATCAGGATCAGACAGTCACACACAGGGAAGTGAATAAACACAGTGAAATCAAACAGATTTTAATTTAAAAAAAAATATAAAAACATGGCAAATACAAACAGAGGAACTGTTCAGTATCCCACTTACCAGCTTCGGCTGCATCACTGTGTTCATATCTCACTTTTCTGTCACAGTAGAAGTTCATTATTTTACTGAAATCAAAGCTCTGCTCCTCTGTTTGAATGTTTCTGTAACTTTTAGCACAAAACAGTGAAACGTCGCCTTCATTTCGAGGCCTTGATGATGCAAAGAGTCAGAGAAGTTCATCAGCTGCAGGAAGTTTATTTTTAGCATCTTTTGTTCCGGTTGGGTGTTGAACATGCAGATACATCAGCTGCTCAACACTCGCCGCACTGTTTGGCTGATTTATTGTCTTTATTGCCGAAATGTGATTTTTATGTTAGTTTCCATCACAGGCCTCAGAGAGCTGCCAGAGAGCTGTCACTGTTTTATTGCTTTTTGACGGAGTCAGAGAGTTCAGCCTGGATCCAACATTATTCATGCATAACCATGCAGCTTTTTTCATTTTTGATTATTTTTACAATTCATTAAACATTTAGTCTGGAAACTGTCAGAGAGTCCCATCTTCAAATGGCTTGTTTTGTTCACCCCGCAGTCCAAAACCCACAGACTGTAAATGTACAGTGATATGAAAGATCTGAGAAGTTGCTTTCAGAACTACATGTAACAAATATCTCCAGTGGCATCATAAAAGATAAACCATACAAAACTTTTTTTTTTTTTTTTTACATTTTGTCAACTCCCTAATTTTGCAAGAACACCTTCAAACATTTCCTCATAGTAAAACTGTTGTTGCAAAAGAACAAAATCAGGTTGTGAATCTTGCAAAAACTTCTTTAACGCTGCTTCCACTTAAGTAACAGATTGATGAATTGTGATGAGAGACATGAGTTAAGTTCATTTTATGTTTTATTTGAAATTTTAGTTGATCATTTTTTGATATTCAGTAGTTATTTTTGTCTCTAAATGTTTGCTAATTGAAGGTCACCGCACAGCTGATAGTTTGGATTCTGAGTTTTTACAGAGCTCTGCTCAGCTTTGTGTGTGTCGCAGCGACAGCCCCCATCTTAGCTCTGCTGGTGTCTTGTTGTTTCATCCCCCTGGGGAGCCCGTTGTCCTCCCGGTGCCCTGAGTCTCACATTTCCCACTGTCAAGTGATGATGACAACCGTAACATTTAACCGCTCAAAGCGCCCAGCCTCGTCGGACTCCTCACATTTTCAAGTGTGCGTCAGCCGCAGCCGTACGGTCACACTCTGGATGATTATTGTTGGCATCCAGAGGCTCAGTTGGCCGAGAGCTCAGATTTCATAACCTGTCAGGGACATTTCTCTCTGCACTGAATTCTATTTTGTTTTAAGATCCAGTTTATCTCAGAGTCAGAAAAGCTTTGTTCAGCAACCTTAACAAACATGCAGGAATTAGCCTCGCACTGTCCTCCAGTGAAAGCAGTGATGTAACACACACACACACACACACACACACACAGCAGGACCTTAACATTCAGCTGCAGCCATGTTAGTTTCATGAGGTGTTTTGTATTCTGCTGCATCATCCTCCAGAAAGCACAATCAACTGTCCAATGACACGCTGAGCTGCGTTCACATCTGCTTTGTGTTTGGCTGCGTTTCTGCTGAATACACAGTGTGGATGATGCAATGAATACGATTTAGGGAAAACTGACACCAGCTTCAAATTCTCAACTTGATCCTCACTGAACCACACAGACTGTAGGGCTGCTCAGTCATGGCTGGTTACCTGCCAAACTACCTGCTTCACCTGGCTGACGAACCAGCTGCTTTCACTGTCACTGACTCCAGATGCTGATTGGTTAAAAAATCTAATTCTGACAAAATGTCCCTTTCTTTCTGTCTTTTCGGTTCTTTCCTGCTGTGCCGCTGGTCCTCCTCCTCCTCCTCTTCATTTGGATGCTAAAGGTAAGCAAAACAAACAAACCTTCACCCTCACTGTCTGACACTTAAAAACACCTCAGGTAGTAAAATGTCATGTCTCCACAGTGACCTAAATCCAGCTCGCATTCTTGGTATTACTGTCCTGTTGAGTGATGCATTACTTGGGCTAATTCCATTGCTTGCCAGTGGCCCAGAGCTGGCCCAGAACTGGCCTGCATGCCACGAACTGGAGCTGATCCCCAGCCCAGATCTGTCCCCCACACATGGGCCAGAGCTGGCTTACGCTGTGTCCTCTAAATCCAACACTGCATTTGTTTGAGCTTCGGATTACTGCAGTGCCAGGGAGCTGCTGGTTTCAGTCCATATAATTTGTAACTTAAATGAGTTAGGAAATCAGTAGGGCTGTTCCTGAGTCAGTGATTTTCAGAGTTATTGTAATGAACAGTTGTCAGTCTAACACAACAGCTCTCCAGTGAATTCATCTTCATAAAGATTATAATGTTCACCTTTTTGTTGAGATTGTTTTATAGAGGTGTTCACTTTGGAGGTTGTGCTGCTGGAGATGTTGTTGATATTCAGTTGACCACGTTTCTGTCAAAGGGCACAGACAAAAAGATAAGAGACGATAAGATCCTTCTTTAATCCCACAGTGGGGAAATTTACAACAGCAGAAAATGGACAGTACAAAAAGAAACCAAATACTTAAAAAAAAGACAAATAATAGATAATTATTGAATATGTATAATTAGATATCTGAATATATCAAAAACAGCAGCAGATAATGGACACTGCACAGCTCTCACTGTAAAACAATACAACTCAACACAACTGTAACCAAAATGAGTATGAAGTGAATCATCACTTCTAAACAGTTTAGAAAAGATGAGCTGCAGCTCGGTGGAGCTGTGTATTTATTCACTGTTTATCTTTATTTGTCATTTGTCTTCACTGTGGTAGTTTACGTGATCAAACTCTCACAACACAACAGCTTTGTCGTCAGTTCAGTGCTTTGCAGTGGAGCAGACCATGAAGGAGTCTTCTGAAAACTGGATTATCACATGTCGATAACATTAATAGTAAAATTTGTCAAGGTGGCTAAATATTTATTGTGATGGACTATCTGGGCGAAACTAAGTCAGAACAGGTGTCAGTGGAAAATCTTCCCCCGGAAAAGGCTGCGTCAGGATATCAGAAAAATTCCTCATTCCTTAAACTTCCATAAACCTGACACAGCTGAGGTCTGGCTGCATGAGATTACAGGATGCCTGACTTTATTGGAAGAGGACGCTGCCTGTTGTGGGGAGATCAGTTATGTAATACCTACTGGTACAGTGAAACTTACTGAACATCATAAACCATTTTCATGTTCTTCAGTAACTGTATGTTGGCTGTCGCTCTCATGGTGAACGCTCTGGTTACTTGTTCTGTCCTGACATGGCTGCCTGAAGAGGGGTGGAGCAGACAGATGAGATTAACTCATTCTTTCTTCCCTCTCTTATCGCTCTCTTTCCTATTAGCTGCAAGTGATTGTTTCTGTGTGAATTATACTCATACCCATTTAATAGCATGGAAATTGATTAAGCAATTAGCGGCAAGCCACTGTATTTAGATCAAAGCAGATCATCACATTAAGTTGGGGGAGATTAACAGTGCCTGGGGCTAAGTTGGAAATAAAGGCTGCAGTAATGGTATCAGGGTAACGCCGTGGCTCCTGACAACAGGACACTTTTTATTTTATATCACCAGGGTGTGGCGGTCGCTGCGCTACTTTTATTTCATACTTAATATCACAATGTGCTAAAAGGCTCCAGTTTATAGTCAGAGCCGCTGCAGTGGTTTTAAAGTCTGGGACAAAGCAAAACTGCAGGAATCTTTGCAGAGAAGAAAAGAAACATTGATCCGTTTTGTCAAACCTTAAAGTTTTGCTTGTTAGTGGCTCCTGAACACAACAGACAGTAACTGTTGGAATTGATTAATTACCAAGAATTATTTTTAGCATGAGTTCAGCTCCTTGTTGTAACAAGACATGATTTAAACTGTTGATTCCGTTAGCTTGGGAGCTGTTTGAGCCAGGCTGCCTGCCTCGCCTTGTTTCCAGTGTTAATGCTAAACTAAACAGCATCATCAGACCCTTGTGATGAATTTGGACATATTTTCACTGTGGAAGAGGAGAGAGAGTTTCAGTTGTCTTTATGAGTATTGTACTTGGATTTTTTTTTTTTATGGGTGGGACATTTATTTTTGACAATAACCATAATGACTAAGCAGATGAGAGTTGTATCTATCAATACGTGTAAGTACATGTTCATACTCATGTACTTTTTCTGAATGAAACAGCTACATGATGCCAGTGTCCTGGTCTCCTGTATAATTCAATCCTAGGCAATTAAATAAGGTGGCTTGTTTTTTTGGTACGTCGTCATCCTGGAGCGGGGATGGGAAACCCTCGGTCTCCCTCCTCCACCGGGACATCACGATGTGAAGCTCTCCTAACTCGAGAGTCAACTCTGCTGCAGCTCTACTTCTCTGTGCTCGGCTTTCCAAGCATGACAGGCTGCATCCGTCTCCTTCTACCCATAATCCCTTGTTGTTCAGGGGTCATTTCATGCAGTTGGATGGGATTACATTGTCTGTATTTCTGAGCTGGATGAGAAAACAAGACAGGGTTCAGATAAACTGTTCATATGCACCAGAAATCTGTGTGTACTGAACACAGACACTGGCCTTAACATGCAGGAGTGTTTGGGTTGTTGCTGTCTGTAGCTTCACTTATTTTTCTCCTTCCACTGCATTAGAATGTACTTTCTTTCCTCTGTTTCCTATGTGAAGTGTCTGCTGTTTGACTGGTTGACTGACAGATTTGTTTTGGACATTATTAAATCACTGCAAGATGCATGACAGGCTGTCTGCAGTGGTGCTGCTGGATTTCAGCACTATTTGTGTTTTCACTGGCATCAGGAGCTGACATTCAAACATCTGATCATCCTGTGTCTGTCAGTAAAGTGTGTTTTTATTAATCTGGTGCTGGGACACCAGCATTTGATCAGTGTTTTAAAAAATTATTCAGCTGTGAATAGATGCTAAAAACTAAACTGTGGACATGGAGCCCAACGTCATGAATCAGATCCAGACTTCAGCTCTGCTGCAGGTGAAGATGCCTCAGCTCTTCCTGTTTTAACATTGCCCACATGCATAAAACCAGCTCCACCAAGAACTGGTTTTCCCAGTTTGGTGTGGAAAAACTTGACTGCTCTGTACAGAACCCTGACCTCAACCACATCCACCAACTTTGGAGCTGGAACCTGGGACATTATCACGAACATCAGTGATGGTTTTAGAAAATCACAGCAGCAGGTTCACATCTGATGGAGAGACTGAAACCAGAGGAGTGGAGGCTGTTAGAGCAGCAGATCAATGCACATAGTTCAACAATCACCTAACTGTCAAATGTTTGAGTGTCCACATACTTTTGGCCATTTAGTGTATATATAAAGATAGGAATAAGAATAAGAAAATGAAGTAAGGGAAAAGTGAGAACTAAAGAGGAGAGAAAGAAAGGCAGAGGGAGTAATAAAGGCAGAATGAGAGAAAGTGAAGCAGTAAATGGAAAGTGAGTTTAAAGTGATATAAAAGCAAAATGAAATAGAAGTTGAAAAGCTGGTGATAACTATAGATGTAGAGAGAGGGAGATAAAGAGGAGAGCCAATCCGAAAGAGGGAGGTGCTGTTCCCTGTCCACCTGCTGCAGTGTGTGAGATCCAAAAAAAAAGAGTGGAAATATGATTTTTACACTCATCAGTCATGCAGGCTTAAGCCCACCACTCTGCCCTTTACACACACGCACACACACATGCACACACACGCACACGCACATACACACACTCTGCGGTGGTGGTCAGTCACGGAAGAGCACCTTCGCATCAGGAGCTTTCAGCAGAAATCTATTCACTAAATGCCAACGGGGGTATTTCTCATACAAATATCAGCTCATACAATGGAGTCAGACAAACAGCGACACAATGAGCAGCACCCAGAGGAGCCCCCGCTTCACTGATACCCGTTAGGCCCTGATTAGAAAGCTTTGTGTGGGTACAATGGATGATTCCCCCTCTCTGTTTGCTATTCTGAGTCAAGTCAGAAAGCCAGGTGGAACTGGCAACTAACTTTTTTTGTGCAGCAGCACCTGGAGACTCCAAAAAACTTAGTTCACCTGAGTTAACTTTTAAAGGAGCGTTGAGGTCTTTTTCATAAAAATGAAAAACACCCTCATACTCCTGTCTGGTCCCCACTACTACTACTTCTCTTCAGGCAAAGGTGAAGAAATGAACACTAGACAGACACCTGTAGATGGTGTTTTTAACCCATTAAGACCTGAGTCTCCCTCTGAAACCTCAGCACTGTGTGAAACAACCTCCCACAACCTGAGGGTTTACATTTATTACACTTTACATTTATTAAATCTTTATTTCTAAACCTCTGAAGCAGAGAAAAACATGAGCCTAAACCTTTGGATTCCATTGTAAATCATTGGCTTTACCTTGGAAAGTATATTTGGCTGGAAAAACAAGCTCATTTAACATCCACAGTTCAGTTCAATTCTTTATGTTTTTTCTTTTTTTTAAATGTTAATGAGCATTAGGGTAAATGCAATTATTTACAATAAAAGCTAAATGGTTAGGGTCTCAAATGGTTTTTATTCCATGTTTCTATCTGCTTCAGAGGCTGAGAAATAAAGGTTTTAGTGACAGCGCTGCATCAGGTAAATCTTTACCTCTAGCTTGTGCTGATACTGGCTCCTCCCCCTCCCTAGACATGTCTCACCCTGAGCCTTGACTAGCTGTTAGCAGCTTAGCAGGTTGAACTCAGTGTCTGAATCTTCTAAGTCGTTGTCTTTGTTGTTTTCATCCAGGTAGCTGCTGTAATCTGCAGGTCGTCAGCTGTTGTCCATGCTGCATCTTTAAAAACTTCTGTTTGTTTGCTCTTCACTTCCTGTTGTAGAAGTTTGGATGATCACATTTGTTAAAACCTGCAGAACAGAAGAGATAAAACAGCAGCTGTTCTGATGCCAGGCAGACATCTCATCATTTAAAGTAAACATTTAAACATTTCCGACAGGAGAATCTGAAGTGAAGTGAAGCTGTAAAAAAACAACACTGCAGAACTTCTCTGTAACTGTCTCAGTTTTTTGTTGAACCATAATGGAGACAAGAAACCTCACAGACCCAGCTTTCAAACACGCTGCAGGATGTTAATAATGGTTGGGGCACTGCTGTTTCATCTCTGTATATTTTACAGGATTTACAGCACTGCTGCTCCTCCACTGTGCCACTGTGTCAGATTTCTTTAAGGAGATTTCCCCCTTGCATGTGCAGCCATCAGCAGAAGCTGAGCAGCTTCCAGAGATGAAGTAATTGGAGAAACAGAGAGAGCAGCAGAATGAAAGAAGGTCCGCAGGTTCACACAGAGCTGGAGAAACTTTTAATTGTCTGTGACCAGATAAATGAGGCTGTTAACTGTATGAAGAAAAGAAACACGTTCTGCTGTGATAGCAAACGTTGTTTTGATGAATACACAACAGTTGAGTTGGTTCCCCTGTGGAGGAGAGGAGAGAGGTGATATTGATGCTCAGAATATGACAGGATACAGGGCAGGTTGTGATTACACGATGATGGTGTGATTTCTCTCCAAACCATTTTTCTGATAAATGAAATGAAAATTAAAGAAAATCAAAACATCAGCATCATGAAAAAACATAATTTGGTGAGGAAAGGTGTTATATTCAATACTTATGCAAGAAACAGACGATAATTAATTCTGATAACTTGAACAAAAAAATATAATTAATGTGGAGATTAATAATAAATGGTTAAAGAAACTGATAGCCATTTCAGTGTATTTCTCTGTGTGGGTGAATAATCAGCCTATTGTGAGCTCCTCTGTGTGTGTTGGATAATCATCCATCATTTGTGCAGAAACTGTTTTTAAACTCCTGTGTGGGTTTTTAATCTGCTGCAAGTTCTGACAGTAAAATACACACTGAACAAAATTAAAAAAAAAATCAGCCTCCTGGATTCTTCTTCCTCTACAAGTTTAGTAACGTCTCCGAGCCGCCTGGCAGGTTTTTGGAAAACTGTGACACCTCTGTGAACAAATGATTAATAACACCCAGTTAAAGTGTGAAGGTGCAGCGTGAGCTCTTTTCCTGCCTGAATCAAGACCCATTATAGATGTATTCACTGATAAATACTGAGGTCGGATGTATTATTTTTATTTTTCTATTTTGGTACTTCCTGTCGCTGCAGGTTGGGTCATGTGAGCATGTCGAGGCTTCACTGTCAGTCTCCGTCTCATCCTGCAGCACTGCAGGAGCCGTTTCTTATTACATTAAAAAAAAAAAGCATTTTCACTTATTTAACACTCATTTTTAGTACTGTAGTATTTATGTTGTTCATTCATAGATTTTTCAGTCTCTTTTCATCTTTTTCATGTGTTTTTTACCTTTTGTGTCTTTCTCATGTTTTTATTTATTCGGTACATGACAGTAAACTGTGTGGTGCTTTGTCACCTTCATCACAATCAGTTTGGCTTCTTCATCGTCTGCTTCACCAGATCTAATTAACTTGACCTCTGTGTTTGTGTATGTGTGTGTGTGTGTGTGTACATGTGTGGCTGTAATTTAGCTTTTGAGTGACACCTGTCCTGCTGTGACGAATCACTGTCGGTGCTGTCATCACGTGACAGAAACCCTCTCTTCCTCCTTCATGCAGACGATCCAGCAGAGAGAGCAGAGTTTGCTCAGCTGAGAGGATTCAGAGGATGAGACACTGCTAACAAACAAGAATTAGTTTAATCCAGACCTCATGACACAAACTTTACTGATGACAGGGCAGTTTTCACCGGTTTAATCAGGAGAAGCACATGAAGTGTTGCTGCAGTTCAGCTCTGTAAGGACCAAATGGGGTCAAACAGAGTCTAGGTTTCCCCATGTGCAGACTCAGAGTGGCAAACTGCTGCAACACAGAGGGAGAATAAATAAATATATAAATAAGACATTGTCCTCTTTTTACAACAGCAACCAACAGCAGTACAATAATTCTTTATATGGAGGTGAAGGACAGTCGACAACGTCTGCATGTGCGCTCTGAAGGTTGATCTCAAACATTCAGCTTCATGAGCCGGAGTTCGTTTTATCAAATAATGTTTGTAGTTTCACAGAAACTAATTAAACATCAAACCTCGGTGATGGGAGTCAGGAGGAATCTCATACCTGTGTTCAGAAGCTCTGTTAGATCAGTATGAGCTTATTACTATATGCCCCTACGCTCTCATCTAACTCCCTCCCTTACCTCCTCCTCCACCACTCCTGCCCTTGATTCCTTCTCTCTTGTTTCTTCCTCCAGTCTCCTTGTTTCTTTTTCTCCTCTCTTTCCCTCTTGTTTCCTCTCCTCTCCTCCTCATCTCTACCCTCTTGTCTCCTCTCCCTGATTCCTTCTCTCCTCTCTTTTTTGCTTTCACTTCCCTTTTGTTTCCCTCTTGTCTCCTCTCCTCTCCTCTAATCGATGCCGTTAGCCAGCAGCGCTCTAATTATGGACAAAAACATTTTTTTCTCTAATTTCACCTGAATGACTTTTGGTTTTTCCTGATAACTGTTGTGGATGGAAGATGATTGTTTCGATGAAGGAAATGAGGTGTGTGTGTGTGTATGTAGGTTTGTGTATGTGTGTTTGTGTGTGATACAATCCAGTAATGTTTAAAAATCTATACAGTTTAACTGACACTGAGACACCAGCTGAGTTTACAGTGTGGTGGTTGTTGTTTTTTGGAAATGATTCAGCTCAACTCGTTTCCTATAAATTATTAAACTGCATTTCCATTTACTGTCTGCGAGCTAATTACTGCTGCCAGACAATGATGTTTTTAGGTGAAATTGCTGCATGTTTGTGACTCATGTTTTCGCTTCAGTGAGCAGGTTTGTGGTGGACCTCTTGGCATTTCCACCATTTTTTCTGTCTAAAGTAGTTTCATGATGGGGAAGTGTAATTACAAGTCCAAACTTTAATAGAAAATAAACAAAGACGAAAAAGGAGAACTTTAATGGGAAACTTTGGAAAAAAATGAGTTTCTTGGCTGCTAGAGACAACAGAAACATGCAGTGAGCACAACACACCAGGAGAGACCGCTTTCACTTTGTCACACTGATTTCACACTGTACTTCTAAAAATACTAGTTAATGTTACTTCCACCTTTGCTATTAAAATAGAACAAAAACTTCTCTCACATGAGATGTCACCTTTCAGGAAATAATTAAAACAGGTTGTACTTAGTTTTTTTTTCCTGATAAGAGACTAGACTAAAAAACTGGAACTTCCACAGTCAGTATTTTATTAAAAACATAAGTGTGCGACGAGCTTTGAGGACTGAGAGTAAACAGTTTAGTGTTTCCTGGTGTGGTTCACCATCCTAAACCTGAGATCACAAGATGATCACAAGGATCAGAAATAAACAAATGTTTTTCTGTCACATGATAAAAGATATTTTTTTCTGATTCCGCTCTAATATTTACTTTTTGTCTTTTGAAGTATTTGATACTTTTACCTCTTAAGGCCTGAAAATCATTCTAGTGAAACGACAACCACTGTCAGCACTTTTTTAAAACACACATACCTCTTATATGTATATTTTTAATCCGTGTTGTTCATTTCTGCTGTTTGTTCTCATCTTATATGTATGTATAAGCTGACAGCACAGCTCAGTTACCATGGTGACATAGCAAAAACCCATGGAGGATTAATATGACTAATAGTATATTAGCATGTAAATAAATCTACACACACACACAACAATAAATATGAATGTAAACAAACATGAGTTGCATCAATCAATCAGACACAGCCTCATATGAGCGTAGTCTTTGAGACCAGTCGGGCTGCAGTGTAATTTGATTTAGGCTCCAGAGAGAGGAGCTGTTAATTAAACTAAAGGTCAGAGGGAGTAGGAGGCTGGAGGTGCTTGATGGACAAGACAACATGTCTGCTAACAAGCTCCTACACACACTTATGTAGTGTGTGTGTGTGTGTGTGTGTGTGTGTGTGTGTGTGTGTGAGTGTGTGTGTGTGTGTGAGTGAGACAGCAATATTATGTCTGAAATCGAGAGTGTGTGTCAGTGTTAATGTCTGGTTGAAAAGGTCTCATCAGAGGGAAAAATATTATTCTCACATTTTACATTTCCTCACATCGGCGCTCACATCGACTGCTCAGGAGATTAAAAACATGTTTCTCTCTGATGGTTTTGACATTTCTGAGTGCACTTTTAGTTGATATTGTTCAAGCTATGACTCTGAGTGAATCGAACTTCATCTGTGTCATGCCTGTCTTCACACCGAGAGAGACAAGAGATCACAAAATGATCCGACACTGAAATGAAAGAACAAGAAGTAAAATAGCAGCTGCAGTCAAAATGATTCTGAACCTTCATCACGATGATTTCAAGGTCTGTTTTATGTAGGTGTGGGATGATTCTACATAGTGTCTGAGTTGTTTGGAAGCTGTTCAGTTAAACAGTGATGTGACTGATATCAACCTACACCCTGACTGTCAGCATAAGCCAGCATCTGCTAAATGTCTGCTAAACATGACAGAGGCAGTTAGCCCACGCTGGGTTTTGACATCATTTCCAGTCAGAATTTAATGTCTTTCTGTGTTAAAATATATGAGAAATGTATGTAAAAAGAGAGTTCGTGAATGAGTTCATACATAGGTCAAGCTCCAAAAACTGGAACCTACAATTCCCATAATGCAACTTGATAGTATTTCTCTAAATCATTAGTTTTAGTCCCAGTTTAAAATTTCTGAAAAAAGAGAAACTGTAGCGTAAAACATGAAAATGTCTCACCAGACTGATGGTGTTTGTTCCTCCTCGTCACCTGACAGGAAGTTCACATGTGAATTGAGCAGGTTTCCTTGCAGCAGTTACATGTTTATCAAACAGCTCTATGAGGAGGAGGAGTAATGAAACAGGCTAACCTCTGTGTCAGTTCCTCTCCTCTACAGCTGTCAGGAGGGCTGTTGCTGCTGTTTGTGCTGACAGCACATAATGAAACAAGCGCGCCTCCACATCCATTGCTCTCGGTTCAAATATCTTTTCAGGGGAAGTAATGCCGCCGATAATATTCACCTCAACAGCCTCATCTCGTCTACGTTTCACTCTTCGTATCTCATTTTTCTCATGCACCTGCAGGGTGGCTTTCATTTCCCTCCTCTTTAACACAGCTCATGTTTTCCTATAAGTCAAGTTTCATTTTTATGAAACCAAAGTGATGACTTTTGTTTAAAGGTGCCAACACTTCTTGGATTTTAACATCCTGTTTATATTAGAAAGCATGTTGATGTATGGTGACTGTTAAATATAAACTGATGTTATTTATACTGAGACTTTATGATCATTTTATGGAGCTCACTCATTTTATGACATTTAAACTGAGGAAATTCAGCCTTGAACAGCAAACTTTAAATCAGTTAGACTGTCTGAATATAATGATAGTTAAACTTCTCATCTTTAGTCATGAGTTTGATGTGATTTCTTGATTTTCACACATAAAACATTAGAAATACATTGTGTGTATATATATATATATATATATATTTTATTTTTAAGTGCAAGTGAGGCCCAACAAGACACCCATCTAAGGATTATGTTAAAACTGCACCTCGATGTAAAAAATTGAGGTCATACATAATGATAATATAATAATGATTAAAAAATATGAATTAGAAAACAAGTCAAATGAACAGCAAAGACAATACAATATATGCAGTGAAATTGATACAAATATTTAAATGAATCCATCAATCAGAAATACAAAGAAAATAAAATGCAAAACTAAAAGCCTGTGAACCATTTGACTTGCAGTAACTCACCTGTGGTGCTGTTTAGGAGTCACATAGCCTCTCTTCACATGGCGAATACTAAACGTAGTATTTTCTTTACTGGCATGAAATAAGATGCTGAGCCAAACCTTTACAACCTAAAAAACTAAATATATTGTAAATAATAAAAAGTTGAAATGAATAATAAACTCTAAGTGTGAGTGCTAGTTTAATCTGAACACTGATGTTTAAAAGTAGTTTTTAAATTCAGTGTTGGTTCATCTTTTATATTTAGTGAATTAAAATGAAGCTTTTTTTCCTGTCTTCATTCTGCACTTCACAGCTGCAGAGTTCATCCCAACTCCCAAGTCATTTCATTTACACATAATAATTCACTTACATTTGACAACACCTGCTCAATGCTTTATACATTAGACATCATCTCATTGATTTTACCTGCTCATTGATGTAACTTGATGCTTTTTTGCTCAGACCTGGCAGAGCCCCGCCACTCCAGTTTGGATCAGATGATCAATCAGCTGCTTGTTGGTAAATGATCAATACTGGTGGAGCTGCTGCCCCTGTGTTTGCTGCAGGACACTCAGATAATGACCTTCACTACACAAACACACAGAGTTGTGTAAATGCACATACTGTGCTAACATATCCACAAACACACACTTCTGTCAGTTTAAACACAAACATGGGTCCTTGTCAGTACACACACACACACACACACTTGTATATCTACACCCATAGTCAAACAGAAATACAAAAGACACATAGGCAGCTGTAGCATCCCTGAAAAACTGTAAACAAACCAGGCTGTAGGCCTGTTTATCTAAACACACACACACACACACACACACACACACACACACACACACACACACCATCACTGTTCGATATACCTGTGGACAAGGTAAACTGAGGTCACTATGTCAGGCAGGAAACATACCACCACTGAGCCACTGTAGCTTGTTTTAGGTGAGTTATTCTTATGAAAAACTAATTCTAGTTTATCAGGAACAGATGTTGGAAAAACCTGCACAGATGGAGTCTCTGAGCCTCTCTTCTGATTGGCTGACTCTTTCCTGAGTGATCCAATAAAAATATAGCAGATTTCAGGTAAACACTCAGAGAAACCAAATCCTGTAAGGTTGGATGGTGGGTCCAGGTGGGCGGGGCTTGAGGCATGACTGAGGGTGGTGACTGCTTTGTTGTGACATCACAAAGTTCCAGAAGTCCTGACGACTGGTTTTAAGGCTCAGTTTCTGAATACAGGCTGTGTGCATTTCTCTGTGGACTGAGGCTTTGATACTTTCACAGTATTAATATAGAACCTAGACCTGCTTTATAAACTACTATGTGGAACTGTATGGACCTTAAAGCACTGACTCACACTTTGACCTCAGTAAGTAGCAATGGTAGAACACCTGAAGTGTGGAAAATAATGAACTCTCCGCCAAGTCGCCTTGGTGACGAGGATGTACCTGAGGTCACATACACAGCTTGATTGATGTCATCCTATCATGCTCTCAAAATGTACATAGAGTGACGCACACATGCAGGGAGAGGTGAGTCAAGTCCAGAGGTTGTTGCACTGACAGCCTGTTGTTTGATTGGTTGGTTGAACAGCCAATCACACAGCCGACTGGACCAGGATAACTGATCCTGATTCTACGTGATGAACCATCAGCCACAACAATGACCCCATTACACCGCCTTTGAGTGAGAATGTGACACCCACACGTCTACATGAACAACCAGACACATTACACAACACAATGAAATTCAGATCATTGTAGTGAAAAAAGCAGTTGATGTTGTGGTCATACACAGTACGGTGGCTGCAGGCGATGACATGCTTTCCACAGAAAAAAGGAGGGAAAAAAAGGGAGAGAGGAGGGAAGGAAAGACACTGAGGGCAGAAAATAATAAACTGGAGGATGAAACTGTGTGGAAAACAAGGAATGAGCAGGAAAGACTAATGTAAGAACAAGAAAAGGAAAAAAGTTGTAGACGTCTAAACGGCTTGTTCATACCAGCTCATCTGCTTCATTTGGTTCAGATTCTGATGCCTTGTCCTCCATGATGAGACTGTCTCTATACTGGTTGGTTCACAGTGTGGATGTATTTTAGCTGCTCCCACTATAAGCTATACCGGTGCTAATGCTTTCACATCATATCCTACAAATAATGAAACACCTATTTTCATAGCAGTACTGCAAACAAGCAACAAGCTGACCACACTTGAGGCAGACGTTTCACTCTTGAACCTCACTGGATTATTAGACTTTAACCAGGGTCAGGTGGCTTCTGTGGTCCCAGAAGAGACGGTTTTCCACTAATCACAGGGGTGGTGGTTCAATCCCCGTCTCCTCTCCACCTCCTCCAGTGTCCTTGAGCAAGTCACTGAACCGATATTGCTCCTGAGGTTAGGACAGCACTTTGCATGGCAGCTCAAATAAGAGGCAAATTTCAAACTGCATTGGATAAAAATGCCTCATATACTGTACATGCAGCCGTTTAATGTAATTAACAGTTTTTATTTTAATGGCGTTCATCACCTGCTACAGGTTGTCCCCTCTCTTGTCTTTGTCCTCACACAGTATAATAAAAAGCACTGCAGCAAACCCGGGCAGCTCTGGACACATTTCACTGAACCCCTCTGCTGCAGCTGTCCATCAAACCTGTCGGCTCAACCAGCTTTGCAGTCCCCATTTAAAAAGTCTGCTTCTTTCTTCCTTCTATTAAATTTTTACCCACATGGGTTGTTGCTCAGGAAGCAGTTTCTTTGTGGATTTGAATTAATTGGGGTGGACTTCTTTGAGTGCCAACACTCAAGGAGGGCGAGGATCTGGGTACTTGGCATACATACAGTACATATGTGTTAAACATTGACTCCACCCACTGGTTCCTAAATCTTTAAAATGGCTCAAAAATATGTGGTTTCATCAAAAACTAAACTTTTAGCAAACATCACATAAACAGAAGGAAACAGTGGGTTTATTGGGGACTATTTCTTGTAGCGGATTAATGCATTTCTATCTATATCATACACAGCCAATACTTGGGTTCTTCGTGTGATTTGTTTACAATAAGAAAAATAAATACAGACTTGCAGCAACAGTAAATTAAAGTATGACATTCAGAATATCTTCTAGACGTCTAGACTTCTAGACTGTGGCGCTTCAGATTAACTTCACCATACCTCTGAAATATCATTTATAAAACTACCTGCCACTTAAACTCTCTCCAGACAGATAATGATGAAAATACTAACAAGAATTTGTGTGAAATCTGATGAAAGAGCCTCATTAGTGCCTCACACAGGCCGTCGGCGCAGCATCGATCGCTCCTGCAGACAGCAGGCTGTGTCATTGGTCACGCCGAAGTCAGAGGGCGAAGCGCTCTCATTGGCTGGTTTCTGTTATTTAATGAGAAGCCCTCCCCGCTGTGATCATCACACCCACTGTGTAACTGGGTCAGAATCAGTGCTCCTCAATTATAGATGAGGTTAGCCTTGTTAATGCTGCAGCTAGCGTGCTACGCTGCTCTCTGGACACAGGAGGGCTGCTCACACACTGTTGTTGAAAATTCTTCATGTTTCATGTTCTGGATGTGGATCAAAATGCTGTTGTGGCATTTTTAATGATGTGTTGCCATGGTAGAATAAATACTTAGCTTTGCTCTAGTATAATTCTAATCAGTGTAATGGCCACTTACGCTTTGTAGAGGCGGTTAAATGACCCTCATTTATAAATTCTTCTTGAACCAGGGAAGGAGAAAAAAACCCTCTGCAACTCGCCTGTCAAGAGTTTTAGGAACAGACAGTAAGTGCTTTATAAATGATCACTCCCTGGCTTTTATGTTTGTCCAGATCTGCAACACAAAAGAAAAAATGAAGTTCCCAGTTCTCCCTGATCCACAGCCTGACAGTCCATCAGATTTCACTCAGATTTGCCTGTGTTGTTTGTGAGGTATGATAACAGTCTCAGGAGCACACAAATCCAGTCTCTGTCTCTCACACACATTTTAAATCAAATGAATTTGTATTGAATTGCATGGATCACATGATGAGTAACACACCTGCATGAACACACACTGTGACGCCGGTACACACAATCAAAAATAGGACTTGTGTGACACCCACCTGCCTAGTGTGGAAATGCATGTCACACCACTTCTTCAGATCCCCTTCTCCAGGGCGACTGTGAAAGGATAATTCACTTCAATCCGCTCTTTGTGATTTTTAATTTGCCAGCTCACACTGGCAACACACACACACATACATACACATACACATACACATACACACACACACACACACACACACACACACACACTCCTCAGTGTGATTTACGCTGGCTTCCCAGCAGCCCTTCCCCAGCTTCTTGTTACTATCTCTTCTTAAGCCCCTCACTCCAGAGCGATGGTGGGGACTTTTGATGAGGCTCAGTCATGTGTCCAGTGTTGTTGACCTTTTCTTACTTCCTGTTTCCTCTTCTCATGGTCTCATTTGGGTTGTTTGGTGTCAGTGTTGCTGGATAATTTTGCCAGACTGGTTCAGCTCTGTCACTCAGTCTTATGTCCAAGTAGAAGTGACGCGTCATCATGAGATTGTTGAGAGCTGCGTTCATAGATTTTTGGCCACTGGGGGCAGATGAACTCAACAACAATCTAAAAATCATATGTGCTAGCAAACAGTTGTCTGTTGACACAGATAGCAGTCACAGCGATGTTCGTGTCTGGTATCTCCTTTTAGCTCCGGTTTGGTTTCCACTAACTCCTGAGCAAAAATATCTGTCTCTGTAGCTGGAAGGCGTTCACCTTCCTTCACCAGATAGTCTTGAACTTGTCTGTGCAAAAAGCTGCTGGAACAGGTTGGTCAGTGCTCAGTCAAACTGTAAATGTGCTGCAAAACCTTCAAAGAGGCTAAAAGGCTCAGTGGTTTTGAGACAAATTTCCACACTGTTACAGCTCGTGATGTTTGCAGTTATATTGTCACCTGACAGCAGGTGACCTCCAGCGTGTCCCCTGGAAGGTCAAATGAAGACGCTCTGTAAACAACCTGGACTCTCATAGTCCTCCTCTCCAACAATTTATCTTCCTCCTCCTCCTCCTCCTGTCTCTGTCAGTGACAATGAAGAGCCTGACTCTCACCTGCATGACCTCTTACCCCCCCCTCTCCTCACTGATTGTGTTTGAGCTGAGGAGATGATATGATTGAATGCGAGCTGGAAACAGGTGAGAATGGGTCTCAGTTGATTGACACTGGTGGTCAAGTGTGTGTGTGTGTGTGTGTGCGCGCGCACAGATGATAATACGTGGTGTGTGCGAACAGCAAATGTTTGACGTTGGTGGTCGTGTGTGTTTGTGTGTGTGTGTCTTGGATGGATTGTGTTCTATATATGGGGGTATGTGGGTGTTTGTAGGAGATGATTGACAGCTCTGTGTCTGTAACAGAGGCTACTGATGGGCTACCTCTAACCCTTCTCTTATCTACCTGCCTCTGGGCAAGAGGTAGGTGTAGGTGTGTGTGTGAGAGAGAGAGAGAGAAAGAGACTACTACAATCAGTATTTTTGATCAGGATTCACTTTGCTTCAAGGCAGTTAAACACTTCTCATCTCTCTCCCACCCCCCGCCCTCTCTCCCTCTCTATCTCTGGTCTCGCCCCCGGGGATTCTGGGCCACCGGCAGTAATGTGTCAGCTCATTTCCCTCTCCATCCCCTGCTAACGAACCCTCTCACCCTGCTTTGAGGACTCGTTACAGCCGCTCAGCAGATATGTATGAAAATAACTACACACACTACTGCTAACTAATGCTTTACACTTATTAGTAAGGGAATACCTGATGTTTCCAGGAGACTGTTGTGGTTGTCTTCAGTGAGACATTGACATCATCCAGCATGTCTCGTACATGGATCATGGTAAAAACCCCAGAATAGTTTACTCAGTCAGAAAATGTAAGATCCCATAGTCTTTTCAGGACTTTCTTTAACCTTCATCAGGGTCACAGAAGAAACTTTACAGAGGCAACTGGACTTGAGGTTCTTGAAGACGTTTCACCTCTTATCTGAAAGGCTCCTTCACATCTAACTGACTGATGGAGAGTCCAAGGCATTCAACATCCTGTGGGGTCGTTAAACACCTCGAGAGTTGTTGAGACACCCGGGCCTTCATGTGGTCTTGACCTGAGGAGTTGGCTCTCCTGTGTTGTGCTGAGTCCTGAGTGTTACTGGGGTTGAAGTGCACAGAGATGTCATGTGAAGTTTTTCAGTGTAAGTGTTGTTCCATTTGTTGTTGTTATTTTTGTCTGTCTGTTCTGTATCTTGTTGTGGTTTTGATGAAAGCCCAGTTTGAGTAACAACACTGTGTAGGTGCTTCCCTGATGTGATTTCCTCCCCTGTGCTTGTGGTCCTGTTCTGAGCTTGGTGGTGTTGAGCTCTGATAACCCCCAGCTTGTGCTCCAGTGTGTGAGTCAAAAAGGGTTTTTTGTACACTTTGATCCAAGTATAAAGAAAACACACACACAGATCCATCCTAACACTTAAAGCTACATCGTTTGGTCACTTGGGGGGTGCTGCAATGAGCTGGAAATACAACACTGACATATAACAGCTTGTGTTTTTATGATTAACATGTTAGCAAACAGATTTTACATCGAGCAGGCACAGCACATGACAGATTAATAATTCAACAATATTGTAAAAAACTAAAATCTGGCTGCTATAGGTGTTACACTTTCTTCACCATCTGCTCTCTAACTGGTGCGGAGCAGGTAGTGTGTAGGTGTGTGTATCAGAGCTCGTTTGATGAAAACAGCTGCTGCTGCTGTAAATGATGCAAACAGAGCACTGAGACTGAGCCACACAGTAAATGTGCCATAAAAACCAAAACTAGGGCATAAAGGAGGCTAAAAAGTTCCACAGAGCTGCAGAGTCCTGCTGCAGGAAGAGAAAGGATGATCTGCTGCAGCAGAACGTGAGTCAAGTCTGGAGACCTACAGTGGGCAAACATCCTGAACACTCTCCAACATCTTTGACCGGGCATCCTCTCCAGCTCCTGTGTGGACCAGCTGCATGGGATAGTCCATCTTCAGCCTGAGCCTGAACCCTGAGGGACTGCTGGTTACCCAAAGACTTACCTGGAGGAATTACACTGCTAGTTCCATTGACTTCTTACCTGATGAAGGCCCTGGAAAGGCCGGCCCTGGCCCTCCTCCAACCTCTAGTGCACCCATTCATGGACCTGCTAGTTTGCATACCAGCTGGTCAGGCATCAGGGTGGAGGATTCTGTCATCTCCAACCTGGAGAAGCCTGGATGTACTGTGAGAATCATGTGCTTCGACTCAACACCATATAACCTTGTCTCCTGAAGGAGAAGATTCGTATGGGGGTGGATCACCACCTCCACACCCAAATCTTCACACTGCCTCACAAACAGCCCACAGTGTTTGAGGTTAAAGGACTGTGTGTCTGACACAGAATATGGACACTGAGTTTTTAAATTATACAAATTCCTGGGTGTACACTTAAACAATAAACTGGACTGGACAGACAGTATTAATAGGAATACAAGACAGGGCAGAGCAGACTTAATCTGCTGAGGAGATTCAGGTCCTTTGGGATGCAGTAGGCACTCCTTAAGACCTTTTATGACTTTAGTGCCGTCAGCCATTTATTATGGAGTGGTCAGCTGGGGCAGCAGCATCTCCACAGCAGCCAGGAAGAGACTGAATAACAGGTCGAGAGGACAGGCTCTGTCCTGGGATGCCCCCTGGACAGAGCAGAGGTGGTGGGAGAGAGAAGACTGATGGCCACGCTTTCATCCTGAAGGGGGAATGAGTCCCACCCCCTGCAGGAGACTCTGACAGCAGTGGGCCGTCAGCGACCGGCTGCTCCACCTGCAGTGGTCAGTGGAGCGTTACTGCAGACCTTTTCTTCCTGCTGCTGTCAGACAGTACAACCATCACTGATGATGTTAATGTTTTTTCTCTCTGAACTACACTTGATGCGACTCTGATCTATATCATGCTGCTGCTGTAACGGTGTAAATGTCCCACTGTGGGATTAATAAAGTTCATCTTATCTGTGGCTTCCTCACTATGAGATTCTCTTCTCCCATGAATCGTTTGATCCATAGTTTATTAAAACATTATTGATTGATTGATTATTACATCTTTATAGATCACCTTTAAAATGTACAGTGAATTAATCTAGTTGATTGAGTGGGATTTCAGACAAAGTATAACACTATTATCTAGAAGGTTTTTTAACTTGATATTCTCCTACTTTTTCTGACTAACAAAATAAACAAACCTGAGGCAGAGCAGGTTGAATCATCAATATTATATCAATACTGTGATTGATCTAAGACTTGATGTGAGGTCTTTGGTTAATATATTTCCCAGTAAACTGCTTGTTCAATTGCTGTGTTCCCGGTTTAAAGGTCAGACGTCAACCTGAGCGCACGTGATTATTAACACAATGAACGTTGTCACTTCATGTTCAGTCATCATATCGGCAGACATGTTGTTTTTCTCATTTGTTGGGTGTCACTTTATCTTCTGAAAGCATCAAACGCTCAAATTGTGTGTCGATATCCAGGTATTTGACCTGACATACTGTGATATTTTTGTTTTGTCAGTTTTGCCCAGCTCTGACCTGAGAGGGATAATATTCACAGCTTTTTTCAGTCTTGACATGTTACATCCTCATCCTGAATTTCATACATGTAGGTGGAACGTAGGGCGAGTAGTGCCCCGTTTAAATTATTTAAGGGGTGTTATTGAGCCATTTGCTGCATCCACGTGCAAGACCCACAAAACATATTTTTCACCAGGCGTGTGCAAAGTTTCATGAGGTTTTGTGCATGTTCAGTCCAGAACCAGAGCCACTCAGTGTGTATGGTCAGCGTCCCAGATGGCCGGTATCATTGGAATGGAAATGAGACAACACTGTCACCGTGGGGACGCTTTTGGACACGGAAATGACCTCCTCTGTGTGTGTGTGTGTTTGGAGTGTGTGTGTGCGTACGTACAAAGTCTGGATCGTTTGCACTCGGGGCAGGCAACCAACATTTTTGAAACCAGAACTTCTTCCAGCAGCCAACTCGAACATACCCGGCCCTCTCAGTCATGGCTGATTACCTGCCAAACTAACTGCTTCACCTGGGTAACATACCAGCTGCTCTCGCTGCTTTAACAGCCGCTTAGTGTGGCTCCAGATGCTGACTGGTTAGCTGTGGAGTAGATTAAAAGATTTAGTTGTGTTTGGCTGCTGGTTGGTGAGTCTTTCACTGCCCTGTTGGCAGTGAGAAAAACAGAGAGAGGTTGACTGAAATTCCAAATGCACTTTTATTTTTACCGTAATTCTGATAAAATGTCCGTTGCTCTTTCGGTGCTGCTCTACTGTGCTGGTTTGTCCATCTCTCCTCCTCCTCCTGTGGTTTGGACACTGAAGGTAAGTAAACACACCTTCTAACCTGCTCAGTACAGTGATGAATGGAAGGAATCTAATGACCCCAGCCTACTAGAGAACAGTAGATCTCAGAACGGCTTTGTGTTCTTTAACATTGTGCTGTTAAAACTTGAGAGTACATGAAGGTCAATGGAGACTCCCATTTAGTACTGACTCAGTGCTACTGTGAACGCCCACAGGTTGTCAATAGGTTAACATCTAGGTTAATACACTGGTGTTTATCATCTTTCAAACATTACATTCAAACCAACACTAGATTAGTTGAGTCAATATTTCTGTGAACTAAGGGTTTAACAATGGATCCTGTTGTGTTGGTTCTTAGTGAGTCAACTGATTTTGTTGTACCTGTTTACAAAGAGAGAGTAGGAAACAGAGCAGCTTTCTAATGAGTCAGCTGTCTCTGGATGTGGCAGCTTTTAATGACTCACTAGGTCCATGAGGTTTTGTTTCTGCTGAGACCTGTTAAGTCGATATATCCTGAACTGGTAGTTTCCAGTGAATTGTTGGGTCTTGGTTCCCAGTGAGATCGTAGACTTTTGACTCTTTGGTTTCTAATGAGTCATTAGGTCCTTGGCTTGGATCTGGATTATTTGATTTTAATGAGTCTCTAGATCCTGGACTTGTTGATATCTAATGAGTTGTTAGATGGTTTCCAGTTAATTATTTTGGTCCTGCATTGGTTGGAGTCAAATGGGTCAGTAGATAGTGGACTTGCTCATTTGTACAGAGATCCCGGACTTCATAGGACTTCTTCTGATGAGTCTGTAGATCCTGGATTGATGGTTTATCAGCTCTTGGTTCTCGTTCTGTCCTCACAACATAAAGTTTCTTGAGAACATCAAACACTCGTGTCATATGACCACGTGTGTCCACACATTGTTCTTTGGTGTTACTCTCCAGTGTGAAGACTTCCTGATTTCAGTCTGTAAAACTGACTTGAACTCTCAGTCAGACTTTAAGAAGCCAGAAGCTTTGACTTTGACTCTCGTCAGCTGACAGACTGGGTGACAGCTGGAATATCAGCTGAGTTCATGGATTTGATCTAATTTATTTTATCAGAGATAGACTAGACTGTGGCTGAGCTGTTGATCCTGCTCTGTAGCAGGTCCAAGTCTGAATTAAATGTTATGTAAGAAAATTCCAGAGCACATTTTAGTTTTTTCTCTGGTTGCTGAGTTTTTCTTTCACAAAACAAGTCCTCAGTCCTCATTGGCGACATGCATAGATCTGAATTACACACAAAACACACAATGTGACTTCTTCAACCTCTTTCTTCTTCTCTTATTTCTCTCTTGTCATTTTTTTTTTTTTTTTTTTTACAAATCTGCCCTGTCTTATATCTGTCTCTCTCTCTCTGTCACCATTTTCCTCTTAACTTCAATCTTGCTGTCAACTACTTTTAGTCCTCTCTCGCCCTCTCAACCCTTGGCTCTCTCTGTTTTTGGCAGCGCGCTCTGACTGACACATCCTTTCATGAAGAGGATGAGTAGAATAAAATGAACTCAAGCCAGCGAGTAGACACACTGAGAGCTTCACACAGCAATGCAAAGGAAATCTCTCTCACACCATTTTTTGTGTTGTTATTCGTAATATTGGTCATTCCCTTTCAGTACATTCTTTGTTTGGCTGGAGAGCCTTTAAAAATGGATTTTACAATATAGGACAAGTTTCCCTGGGCTCATGTAAATCCTTTAAATTTTGGAATATGTCTGTGGTCTGCGTAGTGAGACTTATCATCCTGAGGAAACCTGGTGAGGTTTAAAATGAAGGATATTGTCAGGATTTTCAGATCAGGAGTAAAACATGAAGCAGCTGTCACAGCAAATTTGGACCAGTTTCATGTTTTCCTTCATGTTACTGAATTCCTTCATGTTACTTCCTTCTGAATTTATGTCTTGGATATTTTAGATTTTTGAGCATCATATGGTTGATTTACCACATTTTACCACATTTACTTCCTCATACTTCACAGTTATCTAATAAGAATGAAAAGCCACAACCAGAGGAGTAACATCCTGTAATGTGTCACAGTCAAGAATAAGACACCTTTCTGGTTTTTTTTTGTTTTTTTTAAACTTCAGTTGCCTACAGGAACAGATGGAGTAGCAAACTTTTTAGTGTCAAAACTTACGGAATCTTTTTTACTGTCTGTTTGTTTTCTGGGTTTGGCTCCACAACATAAAGTCTGTCAACTGAAGAAAAAAAGTCAGTTAACTGTGAAGGTTTAGTTTTTAGATGCAAGTTTCAGTTCTTTGGAAGGAGAATGTTATAGCGAACTGGGGAGTAAAATATACCGATGGCTCAAGTGAGAGTTTGGGAGTAAAATATTAAACTTCCTTTTGAGCTGGGCAGGGATAATGTGATGTAATGGTTTTAAACATGCAGGAGAACAGAAATGCTGCTTTAAGTCCGTGTGGAACCATGGCAGGCCATCAGAACTACTTGTTTCATGCTTTTGTGATTTTAAATTAAGTCGTTGCATCAGAATTAATCAGGATTAGGCTCCATTGTCACTGGTATGCACAAACACATAATTCATCATATGAGACTGTGAAACAGTGATTGCCCTGTATCTGGTTTCTGATCAAAGGTCAGCCAGAGTGCTCTGTTTATGAATCGATCAATGGATCATTTTATTACCACGTGGATACACATGGTGACATTTGTATCCTCAGACAGATATAATTAAAAAGAAAAAAAATGGAAATCTAAAAATTCAATATCTAAATAATAAATAGGATTATGTCATTTTATTTGTTAATGATCAGCAGTGTCTCCTCCCTGTAGATTGATCCTCACTGTGTTTACCCAGACTATAGATTTGATCCGACCGCCATTGGTTTCCATGGCGATGTCTGTATGGGGTGAAATCAAACGGGAAGACCTATTGATCCAGGGCTCGGTATGGATGTGTGTGTGTGTGCCTGTGTGTGTGTTTGGTCACTTGAATACGCTGGTTGATGTGTGTCTGTTTGTGTGTGTATGTTCTCTATAGAAGCATGTTGACGTCTACATGCATTTCTGTAATTATCAGCTGTTGTGCTTTGATGTTTTCAAGTTCAGTCACATGTAGTTGTGTCTCATGGAGTGTTTGTGTCATCATAATTAAATCAACATAATTGGACATTTGTATATCTGTTGGTTTGCATATCTGTCTCTGTGTGTGCGTGCTGATGTATTCTTATCATGTCTACCTCCAGTTTATTTTTCTGTACATGTGCGTCTTTAATTACCTGTGTTAAGGTGACTATGTTGGATTTGTGTGCGTGCATGTGTTTGTGTGCTAACACGGGTAATTGGCTCTGGAGGCCCGTCGATATTCCTTTAGCTGCAGCGTCTTGAAGGGCACTCTGCAAATCCATACAGCTCCTCTGACTCTGAATATCATCCCTCCATCTGTTAGATAAACAGCGGCGGAGCTTCAATCTTCCAGCCGGCCGACTGAATCATTTACAAGGTTAATAGGGACTCGGGCTGCTCACCCGTGGACTGTTCCTCTCCTCGCCTTTCTTCTCGGTTTTTGTTCTGGCTCGTTAGGGATGTCTGGGCTTTTTACAGGCTCTTTAAAAGTTCAGTCGTGGAGGAGAGAAAATCAGCAGAACCAGGTGTTTTACACGGATGTTAGAGAATTTTACATGCAGATATCCCTGCAACAACACGTCGTGACAGCCTGTTATTTGTTCCATTAAAAGATGTTGGTTTCTGCTGATGGAGGAAATGCTCCTCTCAGACTCTGTGGCCTGTTTAAAGAGATGGAGAGTGTGTGTGCGTGTGTGTGCATGTGTGTCATCCTAAATTGTTTCTCTGCATCAAGGACATACAGTGAAGGTGGATTTGATTCAATACCAACTGACAAGGAACGAGTTAAAACTGGAGGTGTAAAATTAACCAGCTGACTCAGTCATGTCAGCTGCACAATTTCTAGCTAAAGTTTGCTAACACATGCTAGCATTAGCAGTGCATTTTAATTCACCTTTTCATTTGTAAGAGCAAGTTTGTTAATTCTTCTTTCTAAAGTTTTGTTGATCAGTCAAAAGTCAGTGGGAGCTGAACGTGGTTTATTAATGTGATAAATTACTTTTGTTAAAATGGTCATACTCATTAGAAATACTGTGCAGATTTCTACACTGATGGAAAAACTTTTCATGTTTTTGTTTAAGGAACTTGTTTGCACCTCGTTATCTGAAATATCTTGCACCAGCTTTAATTGGATAATGATTTAATGATTTATTCACACATAGGAAAAGAAAATGAAGGCCACAGCAGTGTGAGGACGAAGCTCTACCCAAAACACATTCATTACATGTGGACAAATTACAGGGAGGATTGTAAAAAAGTTGTGCTGTAATTCTAATTAGAAGAAGTTTCAGTCATCAACTTCCAACTTAATAATCCCAGGGAGTGGCTGTACATCATGTATATGATACATGTTGATAGTCAGTTACTGATCCCATTGCTGTATGTTCAGAGCTGACTGAGTTACAGGTGCCTGCTTTGATGCTGAGGGTTCATGTTTGTTCCCACTGGGTAAAGAAGCAGGTAACAGGTATCAAACATGAACGAGCAGGTTTAAATCTGCTGTCTGTCTTTGAATTAATGTTTGAAACATCATGCATCATAAATATGACACACAATTGAAAACAGACAGTGAAGGTGCATCTCTTCTAGACATTTTTACATGTTCTTTGATAGATATTTTATTTATTCATGTGAACTTGTCAAGGGCAGGTGAAGTTTGCTCTTTGCCGTTTCTTCATGTGTGACACAGATGTTACCTCTACATTTTGTGATATATATCCACACCGTGCGTGTCTATAATGTGCAGATTCCATTGTTCTGTACATTTGTGTGCTTTTGTCATGCATTTGCTGCGTCTGCATGCTCTCGGGCGCTGTGGGGCACCTCGGGCTGTGACGAGCCCCGCGGTGGCTCAGCGTGAGAATAATGCATGTGGAAATTCATCCTTTCATTTGCCAGCAGGGCCCGCGTCCTCTCAAGCCTGCCAGCTATGAAATAAATATGAGAGCAGGGGGAAGAGCGTAATGAAGCCTCAGCACCAGTCCACACGGAGATGACTGATTGATGCTGAAGAGATGGAGGTGGAAAAGAGAGAAGAGGGAAAGAACTGAAGGACGAGTGGTCATATGAGAGAAGAAGAACAGAAAAGAGCCAGCTGATCCTGAGACGTACTGATCAAATAATATCCAGTACTGTTCAACCTCAGACCTGCACTGCTTTCAAACCACCAATCAGAGTCAACCAAATGATAACAGAAGATGCCAATCTGGACTGGACCAATCAAACTGAAGCTCAAACTAAACTGAACTGCTGTCTGACCCTGACCCTGGGATGGCTAGTTAAAGTGGTTTCATCATGAACTATTTACTTTCTGGCTGTGTTCTTTCTGTGCACGCTCTCTGTCTTGATGTAAATGGGTAGGGACCCACGTCTCCACGATCTCCAGGGGTTAGAGGATGGATAGAAGCTTGGTTCAACATCTGGAAACTGCTGAAATGAAGAAGATTTTTACCTTTGACTAGTGATTCATATTCTCTGGAGAGGACCAGACAGACTGAGCCATTTCTTGAAACAAATGCATAGTTAGAATCACTAACTATGACTCTGTGACTGGGTCCACCCAGTAACTGTAGAACATTGTGATGTCACCTTTGACCTTTACCACCATAATCAGTAATCAGTTCATCCTCAAGTCAAGGTGGACGTTTGCACCAAATTTAAAAAAGTTCCCTCCAGGCCTTCCAGAGATATTGTGTTCACAAGAACGAGACAACCTGAAAACAAAATGCCTGCATTTTATACGGCTGTTGCTGGCATGGAGACATAATACTATCAGTAGCACTCATATGTCTAATGTTACAAATTAGTTGCTTATAAGTTGCTAATAATTGTGGCACCTGGGGGGGGGGGGGGGAGAGAAATCATGTGCTTTATATGGCATCCACCCTCCCCACCCCACCTACAGCTCTTCCTGCACAATTCAAATGTCACGTTGTTATCAAACTCCACGTCTTCCCTGATTGGACACTTTTCCACACACACACACACACACACACACACACACACACACCGCACAGCTGGCTGCAGTGTGACATGCTGTTTGTTTACAGAGTTCACAGGTTTTAATGTGTGTTTTCCCTTTAACAACAAACGTATTTTAATTGGAAAGGATTAGTGCTGGCTCGCCCTCGGCCTCGTGTTCAGCAGCGTCACAAAGGGAAAAGTCACAGCAGCGTTAGAAAGGATTTTCTGCCTGTGAGAAGTGTTTGTGGCTGCCAGTTAATTTTCTGTGTGTGTGTGTGTGTGTGTGTGTGTGTTTGAGAGAGAGAGAGTGATACTGAGCCTAAATTAAGCACCTTGTGGCAAATTTGTGATTTGTAATATTGGGCCATATAAATAAAGTTTGCCTTGACTTCACTTAATGGACGTCACACAGTGTCCAATGGTTCTACAGGCGTGAACACTTTAAAACTGACACCTTCACTCACATACACTTACACACACACAATCACATTCATCACAGGAAATTTACACACTGAGACACACACCTAACGAAGAGGAAGCACACTCTCTAAACCACACACACACTGATGCACACGTCATATATGGAACTTTGATTTACCTCCATCTCTTTCCTGTGTGGAACTACTCGTCACAGTTAATTACAGGACTGGATCATTCTGTTTCTCCTCTTTCTTCCACTGCTCCTCCTCCTCCTGTTCCCCCTTCCTTTCAGTCTTTTTCTTCTTTGCGAGGTGGATGTTTGGTCCCAGGAGGCTCCTCTGAGCTCCTCCATCTGACAGATGAGCACCGACATTGTCAGATACACCAGTGTCCACCGAGCTGCTCACCGCTAATTGTCCTACTTTAAGTAAAGAGAGAGTCTGTGTATAAGCTGCTAAATGAGGGGGCGGCAAGATGTGTGTGTGTGTGTGTGTGTAAGGTATTAATAGTAATAATCTGTGAAGCTCATATCATATGATATAAATGATATGAAGAATAATAAAATTACTGTGGTATAATGTAATAAAACAACTAACATTTTTCTAAATGGAATGAAAATGTATTAATAACTGCTACAGTAATAACTTAACAATGTTCTCATATGCTGATTGTTCTAATTAAACAGAATTCAATACTCCTCATTAAAGTCACGTCAGGCTCAGTGCCACAGGAGCCTCAGAGGCCATTTTCAGTTGTGATAAATAAAGTGAGAGAAACTGAACCTGCAAGATGACGACCAGCTCCGTTACTCTGCATTGATGTTCAGACGGTTTATTAATTTTATATAACAATATCTGATATTAACAATGCTTTAGAAATAGATCAAACAGAGCAAGTAAAGAACCAAATCAATCCAGTCAAAATCAGAGATATGGTCTGTACTTAAAAAAAAAATAGAAAATAAAAACAAAATCCAGAACTTGATGTGAAGGAGGGGAAGTGATCTTCATATTTTCTTAAATTCATCCATCCATTTTCTGCTGCTTATCTGAGGTTTTGGGTCGTGCTGGCAGCAGGTCAAGCAGAGTAGACCAGACCGTCTCTCCAGTAACGTCTTCCGGCTCCTCCTGGGGGTCCCGAGGCGTTCCCTGGCCAGATGAGATATATAATCTCTCCAGCATGTTGTGGGTCTACCCAGAGGCCTGGAAGACCTCCAGTGGATAATTAGTGGTTCTTCAATTCAACATATTTTAAATTTGATTTTGCAAGAAACACGAGATTTTTCACTTCATTGTGGGTTTGGTCCCCCCCCCCCAATTATGCAGAAAATGGACTAGCAGACATGTGAGGGCAACATCATTATAAATATTCATAGACAGGCGGAATTATTCAGATTCACATTGGAAATGTCTGTCAAAGGATCTGGTTCAAAGCAGCTGGAGATGATTTGCATGTGCCACATGTGGGATTTGATTTAGAAACAGTTTGGACAGTTTGGACAGTTTGACCGTTGATAAGTGGTTTTAAAGTCTTCAGATCTGACTTGGTCCAACTCAAGTGACCTGGTTGCTCACCTCTGCTGCAGGACTGACTCATACCCCAACAACACATCTCCATCCTTTGAAACCTAATGTTCTTATTCTACCAATTACACGGCGGAGGGTGGAGGTCTGCCTTTACATTGAGAGATAAAAAAGAATTTCACAGGATTTCAGAGCTGTAATCTTGACAGATGAGCAGCCGCTCGCTTTCCACACCACCTTCCCCCTTCTTTCAATTTCACATTTTCTCCCCCTCTGCACTATCACAGGAATTATGGAAATGACAAGCGCTGCCGTCGCCAAAAACCAAGATTAAGGTAGTGAACATGAGCAAGAGAAATGTAGGAAGTTAGGTGTGTACATGCACATCTGTATGCTGGAGTGTGGGTGAGAGAAAGGGGGGGTTTAAGACAAAGATAATATTAAAAGACAGAAATACCCATGATCCTGAATACCTTCCCTTTAGTATAATTTCTTCTCCTTTCATCTCCTGCCATGTCTTCTTCTCTTCTCTCCTTTCCTTCTCTGCCTGATCCTGTCTTCTTCTCCCCTCTTTTTCTTCAGTTATCTCTTTTCCTCTCCTGCCACTTGTTTCATCTCTACACTTCTCCCACTTCACATGAATTAATTTCCTTTCCTCCAATCATTTGCTGCTGCTTTCTTTTGCTTTTTTTTTTACCACTCCACTCCTTGCTTCTTTCTCTCTCTTCCACTTATTTAATTTCCTCCACATCATCCTCTCCATCAGTCCTCTCCACTCTCTGTTCCTTTACTTCTCCTCTTTCTCATCTCCCACCTTGTCTTATTGATCATTGTTTATGTGGATCCCCTTGAGTGGTTGCCGTGGCAACTGCTATTCTCCCTGGTATCCACACTGAATGCATACATTACAATCAATTGACATTTACAATTAAAACACCTGCAGTACACAATTAAATAAAATGTATCACCGCTGCCCCTTAAACAGTGGAATTACATTGAAACCATGTGATGTGTAAAACATTAAACAGAACCCTCGTCTTCTAAAACCTTGTTCCATAACTGTCAATACTTCTAGAAAATGATTTTAAACTAATATATTTCAAAAGAAATTTAATGGGCTACACATGGACCTGTGCCTGTTGTGTACTAGACATGTGGTGGAAGCAAATGTTTGGCCTTGGTGGAGGAATTTGCTCTGCTGAGTGCCATTCAAGTTAGGTTTTGTTGTGCAAATGAAAAATGAGTCTTAAGACACACAAGACACTTGGGTTGAGCAACATGGGGTTCTTCATATTTTCAATCTGACATGTTCGCTTGATTTGCTTCAGCTGTTTTTCTTTTCTCTACTTTTCAATATGTGTCCGTCTCCTCGTTCACATGTTGTTAAGCTGTCTGAATAAATATCTGACTCTTGGCCTTGCCAGTATCAGATCACTGTTGTTCCTTCAAGAATCAGATTCATTCACCATCAGACCTGCTCCCTCTGTGATGGCTCTGACCTTGGACACTCCTCTTGCTTCCTTCCCATTTCCTCCCTCCTCCTTCTCTCCATTCAGCTGTGGAACTGAACTGAATTTGGGATTTTTTGTGCAAATGTAAGAGTTTAAATCCAACTGAAAGCTCCCACTATGAGAAACCCTCCCCACCTCCTTCTCCTCTTGGTCTATCCCTCCTTCTGATTGTGGAGCTGATTGCCTGAGTGAGTGCCACTCCAGGTTCAGTTTTCCTCCGAGACGCTGACTATATTTACTCTGCTTCAGGTATCACATTCTAATCTCCTATCAATGCTTCACAGCCACAAGCAGCTTTGTGTTTTTTGAGTCAGTGGGGCAGAAAACGTGACAGCGCACACCGAGCAGTAAGTATTAACACCGACGCTACGAATCAATCAAGACAAACCCTCGACGGGACAGTCGTCTCACTCTGCCGAACTGCCTGCAACACAGAGGCTGATACGGTGGCTGCTGTGCTGTCACTTTACACCTGATATAAATACAGAGGTATGAAGTGGCAGATACATAAATGCACAGAAGGGCAGAACTAGGCACGAAATACTTAACTGTAACCCAACAGACCAAATATAGGATAATGGAAAACCCAACACATTTCAACCAGGGTTACCACAGAGGTTCTTGGTACAGACCCATTTACACCACCCTGTTCTGCTGTGGAGCTTTATTAACAGTCTCTAATTGGAAAAACCAAAATCCATTAACTCCATGGAGACAAATATCTTCCATTGATACAATTAGGAGGCGGCATAATTTTACACAAATGTAATCTTATCCTCCATACTCAACAGAGAGGGCACGTATTGTTATCACTATCTGTCTTTGCCAAAAGCGTATTAGTCTAACACGCTTCATACAATCTGCTTCTGCACACACACACACACACACACACACACACACACACACAATAATCCACTATAAACATGCACACACACACACACACACACACACACACACACACACACACACACACACACACGTCTTCAGTGACAGTAAGCTGATGTGACAGGTCTCTCCGCTCTATTTGTCTTGTTTCCACAAACTGACAACACAGTCAGTTATTATCTGTCTGTTGGAAGATTTTTATATGGGAACATGTGCAGTGTGGATATTATTTATATATTTTTTACTTATTTTTTTTTTTTTGTGCAGACTGAAATGTGATCATAACATCATTTTAAGTGAACTGGCATTGAATGCTTCAGACCTTTTGACTTGTTTACTTTATTCTTTGATTAGATATTTCATGAATTACATCATAATTACTCATTTGTCATAGTTTGACAAATTTTGTTACAGAAGTTAAGTTTCTTTTAAACTAATATGGGAAACTAGGAAGAAGTAAAACTGTCGCTTCTAAACCTGCATAATAACACAGGAGGTTATGTCGGGGTTTTCATCCTTTAATCTTTTCAGGAGCTTAATGATGAAATACAGTCACCGACAGGCTTTTGTAACAGTGGTTATATGTAATCTAATTTAAAAAGCTTAAACTAGTTTGTCAACTTTGGGTCAGACTGCGGGTTCCCAACATGTGGGTCGGTGCACACTGGTGGGCCACGAAGGTATTATATCCAAATCAAAATAGACAGCTGGTTAGCAACAGGAAGAATTATAAGGAAAGTCAGAGTCAAGAGACAGATGGTGAATCGACAAGTGATTTAGAATGAAAAAGTAATCTGAGAAAGCATTATTTGTCCCCCATGTAAAACCAGACTCCCAGAGTAGTCATGTTTCCTGGCTGTGCAGAAGAATTTCATGTTCATATTTCTTTTTATTTTAATTAAATTACATATTTCCTCTGATTTATAAGTTTAATGTTCACACACCATATTCACATCTGTGTTTTGAAGATTGTAGAAGACTGATACGTTCTTGTCACGTTTTTCTCTGAAGACCAATATCCTCAGCAGTTTCAGACCATTCTTCCTGTCACATTATCTATCACATCTTTGATTATCTTTAGGAGAAGATTGTAGTTTGGGTTAGTAAGTTCTTCTTTAAGGTTAGAGGACCTTTGATCATCATGGTATCAGTAATAAATGTGAGGTTAGGGTTGTGGAACGGTTATGAAGAAAAGAAACAGCGTTGAGTCTTCTGTGTCAATGTCCTGTCCATCCGTCCTCCCCAACCTTTTTCACTCTGTATTTACGTCACCTGACCTCCTCCTCTGTTCCCGTCATAACCACTACAGCCACTGAAGGTTGTCAAACAGTAAAACATAACTACAGGTCATATTAAACTGCTGCACAGACGACCTATAGGTCATTCTTTACAGGAGGACAGTCTCTCTTTAAGATCATTTTCCTTTATAGCTGCTACAAGATGTTCACGTTCATGTTCTCTCTTTTGAAATCAAGCCAGTATCGTACAACCAATCATCGCTGTTTTAATCATCTACTGCAGAGATTAATATTATATTTCCAGTCATCACTCACTATACTTCATCCCCAGACACTTGAGTAGATTATGAAGTTTTGATGTAAAACATCTAACAGAGACACTTTGCTGCACAATCAGATTTAGAGGTTTGACGTCCTTGATCTGCACACATAATCTAATGAAGTTCCACCCTAAAGTTAGATTACAAAGTGGCACTACGTCAGAGAAGTAGTTATTCCCTGTAACTTCTCTCCAAAAAGTAGAAGTACTGTACCTTAATTCACCTTCTCTCTACTGAATCATATCCCCCTGTGTGTCTATCCTTCCCATCAACTCGCTCTAATTTGCTCCCATCACTTAAAAATTCCCTCGACCTCTCATAAATTTCATGTTTTATTTCTCTCCCCACCGGCTCTTTCTTTGCATGATCATCCTAGGGACACGGCAACGTGGCTGCTTGAAATGTTCTCCAAGGAACCCGGAGCACACTTCACTGTTACTGCTCGCGCTCCACGTCGCTCTGGAAAAAGAGCACCAGCTAAATGGTTGAAATGGAAAAACTAAAAGTTAAGTTTCAGGTTGTTGTGCCTCTGAGGAGAAGAATCAGACAGTTTTAAAGCAGTGATCCTGTATCTCCTCACTTCTGGGAAATTGTAGTGATACCTTTGTTGTTTGTCGCTGCATTGTTTTTGCACAGTTTCACTTGCTGTTGGATGCACTTTTTTCTTCACATCTTCAGAAACTGTGTCTATCACCGTTCATGTTAATTATAAAGTTGCATGGCTGAGTTTGGTACAAAAATAAAGAAAAGAAAGATCAGTAGCTGCGCTGCAGAGATTTGGTGTGAATTAAAATGACTGGTGCTTCAGCAGCATTAGTATTAACATCATAACAATTAGTGTGTAACAATTAGCCATATGCTTCTTTGTATGACATGCTAACACGCTATTGCTAACATATTTGAGTATTTAATATATACTATATATACTATATATAGTCTAAACACACACTAGATATTAAACATCAAAGGTCCCATATTTTAACTTGTTTTAGTGCTGATCTCCATCAGAAGATATATTTGTGGTTTTAAGAACCAAAAACCATCTCAGTGTAGTTTTACATCTCCTCTCTCAGGCTTCTCTAAAATCTGCTTTGCATTCGTTCTGACCACACATTTAGATTTTCAACAGGCAGACGTTTAGCGTGTTAGAATTTCAAAGCACAGCTGAAAATGTGGCGATTACATTCAAATCACAAATTTGCCTCAATCTGAAAAGAATACAACACAAAGAATACAACACTACTGGACAATATAGTTTCCATTTCTGAGGGAGAAATGTCCACCCGACATTCACCAGTCAGTATTTCATTTTTAATGAGAGAATATATTCAGATGAGTCAGATGCTCAATAGAAGCCTGCAATGGGATTTAATTTCATGCCAGCATCACTTCACCAGTGATACCATCATGTTTTTCATACAGTGAATATTTTTATTTTTGGAATCAAATACTTTGTACAATTATCCCCAAAAAATGCATCAGAAAAAAGGTTCCCAAGATATTAATGTCATTATCCTGCTGTGAAAGCACAGCAGCTGTCACTCACTGTCCTCTGGATGGCTGACAGCAAGACCCAGGACACCGCCCTCCATCATCACACACAGACACACACACACAACACTATTTATATCCTGTAGGCGTTTAATGTGGCGAGATGGAAAGGATATCCAAGGTTGAGTGTCTGTTGTTCGATTGGAGCTGCTTGTGTGTTGTTGTATACAGACACACACACAGACACACACACACACACTTACACCAGTAACAGTACATTTGTGCATCAGTGCACCCATCACAAATGTGTGAAGTGGGGATATTATTGTCACATTGCTGGCAGGCTGGCAGTGCCTGTCCTTATAACTCTCCTTCTGCTCAGGCTCCAGGCGCTGCTGTTTTATCTGAGAGAGTTCTGGCAACTCGAGGTCTGCAAACTTTCTTCAGTCTCAAACTTTCACTCATCTGGATGTCACTCCTGGGAGTCGCGGCTCGGTTTCTAAGCACGAGTCTGAGATAATAAAGCCGTTTCTCAGGAAGACGAGTTGACTAACAGCCAGGCTGGGAGGCTAGATTTTTCTGGAAGGTCAGGCAACAGTGTGGAAAACCACCAACAGGCCTAGAGTTATGAAGCTACATGTCTTCTATCCAAACTGCACAGTGACAACAGTACATTATACTTAAATTCCACAAATATTGTATAACCAAATACATGCAGCTGTGTGACATTTCAAGAGCTTCTTCTGGAGACACACAGTTGACTGACCTGAGATCTGGGTGGATATTAAACTCTTATTTTTGAATCATCAGAACAGCTGTGTTTGATAAAAAATTCACAGGTACAAACTGCAGAGACGTCAACTACAACTCCCAAGATTCATTTCTGTAGGAAACATTCAGTTACTTAAAATCCAGCTGCAAGTGAATCTGGGATCAGTTTGAACCTGTAACATCTCTGATTAGCGTCTTGGACTGTAATTTTTTCCCTAGCAACAGCATCTAATATAGTATACTTAGTATTTATGGTACACAGTGTAGTACACGAAGTAAAACTTTATCGAGGCTTGGGCTGATAATCAATATTATCGAATATCATGATAATTCCTGCCATATGTGATATTTTTCAAAACATTATTTTTTTCTTGCTTTTTTTTTTTTTTTACAGTTTATAGTTTTTGCATGTGAAAAATAAAAACATTGAGCTGCTATTTAATGGCAGCATCATTAATATCTGAAACATAAAATAGAGCAATATAATTATGTATTATTAAAAAAAAAAACTGAAACATAAAAATACTACAATAATATCGTCTTTTGTGATATTTGGACTTGACTGTGTTGAGATATTAAATGCCCTGATTTACCTGAAACAAAGTTGAAATAATTGAGGCTCATTTAAACCCTGCAGTGTAATTAAATGGGACTCCTGTGTGTGGAGACACATTGAGAAGCTCACTAAAAGACAATCATTAAATAGGACTTTGCAGTAGTTACATACACAAACCAGTCGCTCACTTCACACCCACTGTGTTTCTTTTGCGTAGCCTTTATTTCCTCTGGCAAATTTCAAACAGCTCCTTTCTTTTCTCATCAATCTCTGACTTTCTTGTGTGAGCGTTGCACAGTATCGGCTGTTACTCAGGCTTACATCAGCTGGTTGGTTAATCTGAGTGATGTGGGGTGTCAGAAGTTTTTGAGGTTGATAAGTTTTACTTCTGTCAGTTGCAATAAGTGAGCTGCAGATATGATGTTACCACACTGACAGGAACACAACAACAGCACAAGGGGTGCATTTTATTGTTGTGATTATGGTCAGAGGTTGAATCATGCAGCAGAGGGTGACACACTTTACTTTAAGTCTCTACTGTGAATTCAGGTATAAAAAGTCGACATATTGTTGTTCTCAAATGGAACTTGATGTTTCAGTGAAACTGTAAAATCAGGAGATTTTTCACTCACATTTTAGCTTCCAAGTGCCTCAGTCAAACATGAAAAATATAATCAACTGTGAAGAAAATGTCGAGGAATTGCCTGAGTGGAAACCGCCAGTTCACTCCGTGCCTGATGGGAAATGACCACCAGACTCCTCATGTTGGACATGCTTGTGTCTGATTCTAGAAGCCAGTGGGTTGTGTGAGGCATGCCGCCACGTGGCCATATGCAGCCAGAGGCAAAACATGACAACTGTGCCGGCAGAGTCTAAGCGCCTGGGTGGAGGGGAGGAGAGGGGAGAATTTGTGTGTGTGTGTGTGTGTGTGTGTGTGTGTGTGTGTGTTTGTTGAGGTAGGGTTTATGCATGACTGGACTAAGTGAAACTAGAGTTTAAAGCCACATAAAAAAAGGAAACATCAGTGGATGTCTGTCTTTGGATTCAGAGCATATGGCACCACTGTGCGCTCGTCACACCAGAGGGCTGAGGCGTCAGCGCAGGCAGCCCGGTGCAAGTCACTTCAGAGATCTCACTGTTCATTAGAAGCCTCTGTGCTGATGTTATTACAGCAAAGGAAGAATCACATTCGTGTGGATGCTCTAGGAAGGACGCCAACACGCTCAGGTTGTTGGACGGTTGGTACTTTATCTTTCTTCTGTCAGATCCTGGAGCAAACAACAGCGTCCTCCAAAAACAGGACAACAATAGTTTCCTGACATCAGTTAAATGAACAAGTGGAGGAAATTAATAGTCCAAACAAAATCATTTTCCAACGGAAATCTCACATAGAGGCATAAAATGTATCAAAGCCTAAACTAGAGATTTTTACTTCACAGTTATCTTGGACAGAATAATTCACGATAACGACAATATCTCAATGTCAACAGAAAATTTGACAAAAAATATAATAAAACAATTATCAGTTAAATTCATCTTTAACTTGGTTTATTGTGTCTTTTATGTCTTTTTTAATTAATTAGCAGTATTAAAGGAATACTCAGTTTTTCAGTATTCAGCATTTCCTTGTTGCCTGGGAGAATGTGGCGGCTGTAAATCAAACCTGCAGAAAGGCTCTCTGCTTTCAGATTGTCTGAGGTGCTAGCAGCATCTGCATGTGATGTTAATTCAATGGTGTGAGAGGTTTTCAGTGGAGTCGTCCTTTAAGGCTCCAAATGAAGAAGGAAAGGGTGTCGTCTCGTTCAATTCAATCGCCCAAAGGTGTTTAATGTCTGGATCTGCATCCTCAGCCGTCTGAACACCCAGAAATACTCCTGTGTGTGTGTGTGTGTGTGTGTGTCTGTGTGTTTTGGAGGTGTGAGCTCTGCTGGGCCAGCAGTAATTAATTTGACTGGCTGCTTCTGTTATTAGCCGGAGAAACACTGCTGAGTCAGGACCAGTGCGAGAGTGGGCGAGAGACACAGAGAGAGACATGGAGACAGGGAGAGAGAGAGAGACTGTGAAACAGACCCAAAAAAATGATGAAGGTGAAAATTAAAGGACAAATAAAAATAAGAGGGAGACACATGATGTGGCCAAAAGTGTGTGGACACCTGAACGAACCTGTCACATCTGATGGGTGAACATGTTTTTCTTTTAAACTGCTGCAGCCTCCTCTCGTCTGGGAGGGAAGAGACAGAGGATGGAACTGGGTGAAAGAGAGAAAGTACACTTAGGTCATCTATCAGATATGAATCCATAAACACTGATAATCTATCACCTACTTCAGGTATGCTTCATTTACCTCGTCTGATGCTCCTAAATAAGAGTACCCTCCCAGGGACACCCCCCCGCCCCCCTGCTGACGGGGCGTAGCAGAGTAAACCAAGCACAGCTAAATGTGTTTGGAGGTGAGCGAGGTAGTTTGAGATTCAGGACTCCTGACCTGTTTCTTTGGAGCAGGAGGAGTTTGTGTCAGCTGAGCGGAAAAATGGCACAAAGGTGTTATATAATACAAACGAGACCAGCCAGAGGAAGACGGGAGCTGTTTTCCAGGAGCTAGTTAGATCCCCGTGATGTTTTTTTTAGGAGCACTGGTCCCAAAATACCCCAGAAATCTATTCTTCTTTTATAACATTTCTTATGCTGAAGTCCACACTCTTAATTCCTCCCTGCTTTGGAAAAGTGATGGTTCCCTCACTGAAGCTTAGAAAATAAGACATCACTGTCATTTTATAAAAGTTTCAGAGTCCAGATTTTTGATTCTGTGAATTTTCCTCAACTTATTTTGACCTGAGATAATTCAGAGAGAGACGAAAGAGATTAAACTCAGCTAGAGACAAAACAATCAGAATATTTATCAATTAGTTGATCTACTTGGTTTATCATTTGATTTGTTCCTCAAGAAAAAGCCAAATGTTGTTCCATTACCTTTTCCATATGGTGGTTGTGTAATTGTTGACGACAACCTTAAATCAGGTATTTTGTTATTTTCTCATCAAAGAGGAAGTGAACAAGATTCCCAGCCCTGTTTTCAACTATGAAGTAGCTTACTCTCAAACTTTGTTTGAGAGTAAGCTACTTCCTCGCCTCTGAAATCAGCTGTTTTTCCAGCAGGGTGGGTGTGAGCTCATCTTCATCTTCAGCCGTCTGCTCTAAAAAGTTGTTAATTTCTTGGTGCAGCCAAATCCATTGTTTAAAACAGCAGATTTAAAGATTCTGTGCCTCTCAGTAGAAACAGATGTTTACCCAAAGTTCAGAAGTTGAGAGGCCTGAAGTCATGTAACATGAGTTTGTGTTTGACAGTGTAGACTTTATTTGGGTGGTGTGGTTTTGTTTCCGCTCTTTCCTCCTTGCTGTGTGGGAGCCACAGTTTGTACTCAGAGCTCTGAGGGGTTTTAGTTGACGGACGGTCGGCAGCGTCAGTCCTTGAATCTGTGCACAGGTTTGACAAGTGGAAATTTCTTTTAATTATCAGGATTTTTGTTTTCAACGCCTCAGTTTTTTTCACTTTCACAGACTTTTAAAAAGAGTTTTAACTCAGAGTCTCAGTTTACCTCTGACCCTGGTGGGCGAAAAAGAGAGAGAGAGAAAGTTAGTGATACACATGAAATACACCGTTTGTACTGCAAGTAGAGATCAAATCAATGCCTTTATGGCTATTAATAAATCTGTTACCCACACATGTGTATAGACACACATCAGAAATCACAAATGCACAAATATAACAAAATACATGTGATGTGCACACATTGACATATAAGTGAAGCCGGTGAGTCCATAATTCATCAGGGCTGCAGCGTATTGAGCAGCGTCTCCAAGGCTGCGGTGAAGCTGATGTGTGTTACAGTAAATCTTTACCAACAAACACACAGGCTCACCACAGACATCAAACACACAATGCTTCATTATCAATTCCATTCCAGTCAATTGTCCTGGTCAGTCACCGAGACCATGTGGATGACTGAGTTTATTTTGTTCTTTAAGGGTGTCAGAGCTCCAGGCTTTAAACTCTACAAACTCTTTCTGAGTGTAAAGTTGATGCCACCAGGCAACTGCAAGGAGGATGAAGACACTTGTCACACGATCAGGACATCCAGTTGGAAAGTAAAGGAAGCTGATGGAGTTGCCAGGCTGCTGTTAATCCAACACAGTCCACAGTCCATTAAAAAAATGTCAATTGTCAAACCACGACTGTCGAGCTGATCAAGCTGCTACATCATCAGAACAACATGAGGGAGAGAACCTGATAATGTTTTCGAAGAAAAATAATGTTGACTGTTGGCAGGAGATTTGCTTCTGAGAGACAACAGTCATTTACAGTCACAGGAGATAATTTGTCAGGAATTTCTAACCACTTAATCCACAACATAGAGCACTGACAGCAGCGAGCCCACAGGTCGTCTGTCAGCAGGTTACTATGACCCATCGTTAGGTTTGGTTGCTAGGCGACATCTGGTGGTCGTAGTAATGATCACAGGAGCAAAAGGAAAAGTGCGGTGACGTAGTTTATAGAGCGACAAAGTCCACGTCAGGAGGAGGTTGGGGTGGATGGATGAATATGACCCAGGAGAGCGGTGTTCGATTCCCATGTGACAGGAGCAGTTTATGTTGTTTCTATTATCCATGACCGTTCATTGTTATTATTGTAACCATGACAACAAAGATTCTCTAATGTTGTGGAAGTTCTTATTTTAACCATCTTTTCCTGAAACTAACCAAGACATGACTGCTCTCAGTACATGTCACGTTTATTATTGTAACCATGACAACCAAGGTCCAGTATGCCTACCACTGTAGGGGCGCTATTTCAGGAGACGCTGCTGTGGGTCGAGTTGGAGGACTGGTTGTTAAAGTGCACTGTTGACATGAAGAACATGTCAAACAATTTCCACTGCAAACATCAAGAGATAAAGAAGCAACACTCACTCTATAGGCAGCTTAAACAGTTGATAACGATGGAAACATTCAGGATCAATAATCCATCTGTGCATGTGAAGAATGGCAGCTGTGGATTTGAATTCATTCTATCGACAACACAACAAGCAGATCCCCTTTGCTCAGGATCAGTAAAAGCAGTGGGTGATCTGGGATTTTGGCAGCTGGTTATATTTTACAATCCCAAGCTAACGCTGTTGAGACTGAGTGCGGGTTCAGGGTCAGAAAAGCACCAGCACTTCACTTTGACCCATGAGTACCAAAATAACCCCCCAGCAGGGTTTCTTTGCGTGTTTGCAGTCTGTTATCGGCCTTTTGGCTAAGTACACATCCTGTTGTTGTTGACGTTTCTAGCTTGAGTCTTTGTGCGTTGTTGAAATGTACTTCTCACCCTAAGCTTCTGAAAACACTTCAAGTCACATTAAACAAACTGCTGGTTGTGAGGCTTTTGATCAGTGCAGCCAGGTAGTTTAAAAGTGCCACTTCAGACTAAAAAGAAAATAATAATAACAAAAGAGTACTCAACATCAAAGCTGCGTTTCTTTCCGAAAAGAACAGTTGGAATACATAAGACCTATTTTTACACCATTATCAGTGGCATAAAAACAAAAGTAATTCATGATGGTGCAACAACAACAAGGCCAAAATGCTTTAATTCCAAAAACACTTTGACTTGACAATACCATGTAAATGTTTTCTGACCACAGAGAGTGAAGTTGGTTTCCTGCCATGTGTCTACAGTAGTTAATAACATACATTTGTGTAAACCATCCTTCCACCAAAATTATTACTTTCTGTCACAACATCAACACAATAATTAAACAAATGTACCTCAACTACTAAAGGAAAACTCTGCTTCATTTCATTGTTCAACATCGTTGAGGCATCAAACCTCTTTTTGCCTTTGTCTCTGTGTTCCTGATCTCAGGCTTCACACCGTCATAGCTGATGGAACCAGTGGCTGCTGCAGCAAAAATAAAGACTTTCTTTAAAAGTGGCTCAGCAGTATAATAAATATTATAAAATCACAGCAGAGCCTGATCATGTAAGATACATCCATCTATTGTTGCTTTTTTGCTATTGACGGGCCAAATCCAAAACTGAACAACAAATCAAACCTGCACTGGGAACGCCACGCAACATGACACACGAGTTTAAATGTCAGAAACTGCTGTTGCATCACTGTTCCCCATGTAATCCTCCTACAGCATCAGTGTTAGTGAGCGAAACCTGTCATGAAATGAACCCCGCCAGTGTTTATCTCAAAAAATAGAAAATAAAAAATAAAAATAAAAAATAAAAAGTCAGTGTAAGAAGAGAAAACCATATACAGTAATTCACCAAATATCTGACCAAGCCTGTCAAATATATGATTCATTTGATATTCCCTGACTCGCCTCTTAAATCTGTGATACGCTCCGAACTTCTGTGTCTTCAGAACACTTTTGCAAATTCACTGGATATTCCATGAGTCTGCTCCCAGGAGGAAACCTGCCAAACATTCGGCTAAAAATCCACCTCAGACAACAAACACAGACAGTTTTGATGGTTTCCTGCAGACAACATCTCCCCATTAGCAACCGGGTGTGAAAATTTCACCCTCTCTTCCTCCATCACGCTGTTTTTATTCATCTATTGAGGTGGCCTGCAGCATTGGAATCGTTTTCACACATATGATTATTCTCACAGCTTCAGAGCGATGGTTTGGCGAGGACGACAGAGGCTTTCGTGAAAGGTGGGAAGGAGGGTTAGAGGAGAAAGCTGTGTTTGGCCTGAACGGAGGAGTGGTGACTATACACAACAGCTCATTATTCACAAACAAGAAATCAGTAGAAGTAGCAGTAGAAAGTTTTTTTTTTCTTCCTGTATTCCTTCATCAGTGGAAATAGTAGTTTTCCTCTGTTGCTCGCTGCACCTCTGTGTAAACAGAAACTTACCTGGAGGAGACGAGGCGAGGAAAGTGGTGGACACTTTCTTAGCTTTTCTGTCATCAGAAAGTGGATGTCTGCTCTTTATGGAGCAGCCCGGGTGGAACTGATGAAGCCCACAGTGCAGCTCACAACCAACCAATCACAGCGCTCACCCTGCAGTTTTCCACCTACCTGAACCACAGAAACAGGTTGTTTGTCTGTTTCTGCCAGAAATAAAGTTTGTCCACTAATAATCTGCAACAGATTGAAATGTAATGCTGCCTGAATTACATCTTTATCAACATAATGAAGAAACACTTTTGATTAACATCACAAAATGTTGATACTGAACAAATCTGCTAATCAGTCACCATCAACACATTTCACTTATTTTCCTTCAATATCAGCTCCTGCAATACAAGACCTGCTTGTAGCAACTAAAGCTTGATTATTGATGGTTAATGTTATTAATGTTTCCCTGTTTCATCTTTTCTCCACTCCTCTCCTCTTGTATTCCCTCCCCCTCTTCTTCTCTTCTGCCAACTCTAAATTCAACTCCATAACATTTCAATTCTATTTCCCATCATCGTAGTGTTGTCTGTCTGAGGTGCTTTACTATTCATTTCAAGGTCAGAGTGAGCGAATTGGGATGGAAAGAGACCCAGAACGAGAGAGCAGGAAGATGAAGAGGGAGGAAAATAGATGAGAAAGAAGCAATGAGAGCTGGAAGATGAACGGGGAGGAGATAGAGATGCAGCCAGTGTGTGCACCAAGAGGAGGAGGAAAATATGGAGGCAGAGAAATAAAGAGAGAAAGATGACTCATAGCTGAGTTTACACTACAACGTTTTTTCTTTTTCCGACTCCTTTTAAACATTTTATTTCTCCAGTGGTTGTGAGATTTTACAACATAAGAGACAAATATGGATCTTCTACAGTGTCTGTAGCTGAATAACAACAACAGATACTGCTGACACTGAACATAAATTTAAAAAAACACAATGAAATTTCAAGTAAACAGGATCTGTGCAGCATCTGAATCTCCAATAACAGCAGTAAATATTGTATTTCTGCATAAAGTGAGAAAATATAATGGAATTACGACTGAAAGGACACGTAACGTGCAGGGCAGCAAGCTGACTTTTTAATCTGGTTGGCAAGGACGCAGGGCTGGAGCAAGGGCAAGAGAATACGCCATTAATAACAAGAAAACTGCAGCTGACTCAGGCCTCCACATATCAAAGGTTGGAGAATCTGTTTTACACGCAGGAAAATAATAGAGATCTTTTGGTTTGTAATAATTCTTATAAAACCTTATCTGGTGTAAATCTGTGCCACAATCACAATGTAAAATTCAGAGGCTGCTACAGGCTCAATGATGGTCTTGTTATTTTACAGTAATTACACTAATGTCCCAGAGTTAATAGACATATGTTTAATTGATGCTGAAATAGTACATCTGCCACATTTACATTAGCAAAATCCCCTCAAACGCTTCAAACTGAGACAGATCAGACCACCAGGAGCTGAACTTAATGCTTCAGTCAAATGGAGGGATATTAAGAATAACATTAAAATTAACAAACAGATCAAGTCGTAATTACACTTCTTCTCCTCTGTCCTGCAGGAATGAATCTTATCTGAAGGAAGCTTCAGGGGATAAAAGTCACTATTTCTCAGAAAAACTCATCTTGTTCCAACAGGCCTCAAAGGCAAAAGGAGAAACGCACATTAGCCATAATGGCAGGAAGTAAAAAAAATATATATATAAGTTGCAGGAAATATGGTCACAATCTCCCCAGTGTTGAATAATGGCCAGAGGTGCTTTTGCAGAACATTATGATGTCACAATGAAGTTGACCTTTGACCATTTGGACATTTGAGTTAAATTGTGCCATGATTAGTGTATGAGTTTCTCAGTTAAATCTAAACAAATTCCCCCTCAGGTGGTCCTGAGATATCACATTCAAGAGGCCACAGCTACCTTGAACTTTGACCTCTGACCACAAAAATAGAATAAGTACATCCTTGAGTGCAAATTTGAAGAAACTTCCTCAAGGCGTTACTGAGATATTGCATTCATGAGAATGGGAAGGACAGACGTACAGATGGATAGACAACCCAAAAACATAAAAAATTTAAAAAAAAAGTTGTAGAGCCAGAGGAAGATAAAAAATAAAGGGGGATGATATTAACTTAAATTAAATTGGAATTAAATATTAATGTTCATATTCATTAAGTATTTATGCTAAATCTTATTTAATGACAAATATTACCAGAAATGAGCATTTTATATAGAAAATGTGTTAATAGTGCCATTAAATTATCACCTGATGAGCTGTGAAATAAAAAGCAGCAGGAGGCAAAGAGAGGAGAGTGTTACAAGCAGAAAAGGCTGTGAACAAATACAAAGACTGAATGAAAGGAGACTGTACTCACCTATAAAAAGGCAGCAACGTTAGACTAGATCAGCTTCAGTCATACGCAAGTACTGAACAATATAACCATCAAATCAAATCCATCTACACTCAATACCTCATCATGACACAGCAAAAACAGAATTTTAGGAATTGGAGATGTTTCTACACCATGAGTGGATTAGACCTGTGGTAAATTCAGCTGATTGGACAGGAATTGGAAAAGCACACACTTGTCAGTATAAAGTCTCACAGCTGACCATGCATATCAGAGCAAAACCCATGAGGCGGAAGGAGCTGCCTGCAGACTAGGCAAAAAGATGCTCCTCAGTCTGCTGGTACAGACTACCAGATGGCAGTGAAGCAAACAGTCCGTGTTTGGGGTGTGAAATGTCCCTGATGATGCCCCTTACCCTCAGATACCCTGAGTGGGGGGCGGGGCAGCTTGGTGCTGAGCAATCCTCATACCACCTTCTGTCACCACGTGTCAGTTTTTTCCCGGTAGAGCACAGGTGGAGACAGCTGAGCTTTCTTGAGTGTTCTCAGAAAGGCACAGTTGATGTGGAACTGCAGGTGAAGTTGGAGACACGTTCCACATCTGACCCATGGATGTGGATGAGGATTTGCGTGCAGGCTTTAGCCCTTCTGCAGTCCACAGTTAGGTCCTTGGTCTTGTTGATGTTTAAGTCCACGTGGTTCTCTTTGTAGCAGCTCACCAGGCGATCCTCCACCTCCTCCCTGTGATCAGTTCCACCACCAGGGCGTCATCTGGTAACATGATGATTAACTTGACTAGGTCCTGTCTGTCAGAAAACCCTGGAGCCAGTCACTCGTTTAGGGTCTCTGACCTCTGTTTATCAGGAGGCCTGTGCCTAGACTTGACCGAACCCTAACCATGGGGTTGTTAACTCAGAAAACAGACACGTTAATCATTGTTAAATTGTCGAATGTGCTGACAAACAATAAGTTTTGTTGTGTAGGTCTCCAGACTCCTTGCCTCATACTTGTCTGTCTGTGCCTGACAGGTGTAATGCAGTGTTTGCTACACTGTGCACATGATTGATTTTAGCACTGATGTTAGCCATATTGGTGGCTGCTGTTATTACCATAGACCGGTATATCCAGTGTCATTTTATATTTTCTTCAGATTAGTTGGTTGATAGACTTTGCACATAGAGGCAGTTACACTGATACAGACTGGATGAACATATGTTGTTGAATGACAACCATAGATTTTATATTTATGATAGATGTGAAATTAGATTGAGAGAAACTACAGCTGCTGATTCACAGATACAGTGAGACCGAGCTTCGTGTTCCCTGATGTGTATTTGCAGTTCTGTTATCAAACATTTCATGTCTGATATTAATCTTTAATATTCACCTTGGAAATGGCTCCTGTAGGAGATATGGTCCTTTTATGTGAGTACGTGTGTGTGTGTGTGTGTGTGTGTGTGTGTGTGTGTGGCGACAAGGATTCATGTATATGAATAACAGTGAATGTCTGAAGTGATCGCACTGGCTCTGTGTTTGTAAGATTTACGTTCCATTATCGCAATTTCTATCCACCTCCACCAGTAGAGAAAATGGAAACTCCCAGTTCCCAGTATCCTGCTGCTATCATGATGGGCTGCAGATGAACTCTATGCTACACACACACACACACACACAAAAATAGGAAATACCTACCCCCTGAGTTTCTTATTTGTTTCCCTCTCTTTTTGTAACATGTAAAGATAGAGGAGAAATATCGAAGGAGAAAGAGATGTGCAACAGAAAAAAACAACAAAATTACAAGGAAGGAGAAGTAGGCAAAAAAGAGAAGTAGAAGAAGGAAGGAAGGAAGGAAGCAGGCAGAATATACAGGCAAAGGGAAAGAAAGAGCAAGGGACAAGAAAATAGAGGGAAAAGGAAAAGAAATTAATTCTTTGAGGAGAGTTTGGCTATAAAACTGCAAATAGTGAAAGACAAAGTAAGGAATTGATACTGGTAAAGAAAGTAAGGAAGAGAAGAGAAGGAGAGAGAAAGATGTATAGACACATAAAGTGTCTCATTTTAGACATGATTCAGCTTAAAAACATGAACACAAACAAAGAAACATCACAGATATGACTGGAACATTTCCGAAGTATCATATCACATCTCTTAAGGATCCACACCTCTCTCCTCTGCCTGTTAGGAGCTGGTTTGTGTTGGCACCCCTGCTATTTGTAGGCCTAACACAATAGCCTTGTTTCATTGGTTTGGTTATATAATCAGCTTTTTGTCCTGTGAGGAGGTGGCAGCAGCAGTGGCCTTGTTGTCAGCAGCTCATTACAGCACTTCAGATGGTGAACACTTTATCATCAGAATCAGAATCAGAATCAGAATCAGTTTTATTGCCAAGTATGTTTTCACATACAAGGAATTTTTTCTGGTGATTGGTGCAATTGATCAGCAACAGTGGGGCTCTCTAGCCTTGTTGATGAGGCTAATAGCAGATGGGAAGAAGCTATTTTTGTGGCGAGAGGTTTTGGTCCTGAAGGACCGTAGCCTCCTGCCAGAGGGGAGTGTCTCAAAGAGTTTGTGTCCAGGGTGGGAGGAGTCAGCTACAATCTTCCCTGCACGCCTCAGAGTCCTTGAGGCGTACAGGTCCTGGAGGGACGGAAGATTGCAGCCAATCACCTTCTCAGCAGAGTGGATGATACGCTGCAGTCTGTTATTGTCCCTCTCCGTGGCAGCAGCGTACCAGATGGTGATGGAGGAGGTGAGGATGGACTCAATGATGGAGGTGTAGAAGTTCACCATCATAGTCCTTGGCAGGTTGAACTTCTTCAATTGCCTCAGGAAATACATCCTCTGCTGAGCTTTTTTGATGAGGGAGCTGAGTACATGTACATCATGATACATACATGTATCATGTACACACAATCTGGAAGGAGGAAGAACGGGACCACAATTTGTTTTTCTTCATCTCGTTTTTTTTTTTTTTTTTAGATTAGCTGCTAAATCCTAAAGCAAACGCTTTCTCCTGACCTTTAAACTCTCGAGAGAGGGATTGGACAGGGTGAGGCAGACGGGTGAAAATGACTGACAGAGAGGTCAAGGGGAAGATAAAAAAGGTTAAAATCACTTGCTGCGAGGTCAAAGAAATGATGAAGAGGTTAAAGGGATGATAGCGTAATATGAAGGGATGATAGAAGACTATAAAGGGAGAATCAAGGGTTGAAAATCACTGGTAGAATTTAAGGGTATAAAGGGGTAGACAGGTTATAGATAGAGGATAAGAGGGATTTATTGAGAGATCAGAGCAATAACAGAGGGATATGAAGTGACATTGGTGTGGTCGAAGGGATGATGAAGGCTTGAGAAGGACTAACAGAGGAGTCACAGGATGTAGGATATATAGAGGGATAATAGAAAAGTGAGAGGGATTTATTGATGAGTTAAGGGAGTGATAGAAGGGTATAAATGGATGCCAAAACACTTTACAGGCTAGATAGAGGGATTGGGCTGATAGAAAGTTACTAAGAATTGTTAGGTGGGTAGAAAATGATACATTTGGGATGATAGAGGCTTATAAATGACTTGTTGGGAGGTCATAGGGTTTTAGAAAGGAATAAAGAGATTAAATAAGGGTATAAAGGATGATAGTAGAGGGGGTATAAAGGGATGATATTAGGGTATAAAGCACGGTAGAGGGTAAAGGGATGACAAATCTTATAAAGGATGATAGAAGGGTGTGGAGGGATGGTTACAGGGTATAAAAGGATGACTGAGAAGTCAAAGGGATGACAGAAGCATAGGGGGTAAGAAAAGGGTATAATAGATGAAAGTCATAAATAGCTGTTATAGAGGTGACAGTGGCCTATTGAGGGTTAAAGGGACAGAAGAAGGGTTTAAAGAGGCATTAATAAGATGTAAAAGGACAACTGAAGGGTATACAGCCGATGGACAGGTAGAAAGTTATAGAGAGGTATAAAGGAGAGTTAGACAGGTACACAGGTTGATCAAAGGGACAACTGAAGGTTATAAAAGGTTGTCAAAGGGTAGAAAGGGGTGCTATATATGCGTACAAAGGATTGTATTAAGGGATATTGGAGGATCAAACAAACGGTAGTATAAAGAAATCATTTAATTTAACAATTAAAATGTAATTAGAGTTGAAAAAACTGATGGACCTCCATAAACCTTGTCATGTTTTTATGGGATGATAGTGAAACCTTTTCATAGGGAGGTAGAAAGATGAAAACGAATAACTGAAGGTTATAAGGGGATAAATGAAGGGTATAGGAAGATGATAAAGGATAAGGAGGGATGATAAAGGGTATAGGGGAGGGCGCCTCGGTGGCTCACCTGGTAGAGCGCATACCATTAAGGCTTAGTCCTACCCGCAGCGGGTTCGAATCCGACCGGCAGCCCTTTGCTGCATGTCATCCCCTCTCTCTCCCTGACTTTCCTGTCACTCTCTCACTGACCTATCCAATAAAGGCATTAAAAAGGCCAAAAAAAATAACTTTAAAAAAAAGATGAAGGGTATAGAAGGATGATTGAAGGGTATAGAGGGATGATTGAAGGGTATAGAAGGATGATAAAGGGTATAGAAGGATGTTTAACAGTCAAAGGAAAACACCGGCCTCACTTAATGAGTGAGGGTTGAAAGTGACTGATGGGGGTGTATAATAAAGGACAACAAAGGACTGATACAGAGGTAGGAAGGGACAATAGAAGTGTAGGATGATGGAGGGATTGGAGGAATGCTAGAGGATGTGTTAGAGGTGTACGGTGGAATGACAAAGTGACAGAGCAATCAAAGAGGGGTTGAATGACGCAGTGTTAGAGGGACTGATGGAGGGATCAGAGGTGATGGGTGTGTTTTCTTTCATGAATTTTGTGTGTGTAGCATAAAATTATACACATGCACACAAAGCTGAGCAACGCAATTTTAGAAACACTATTGTTAAATGCTCCAATCACGACCCCCCAACTACAGACTTCCTGCCTGTACCTGATTGTGTGTGTGTGTGTGTTTGAAACTCAGCATCTTTACCCAAACTAAGCTGGAAAACAGTTTTATTAACACTTACCCTCAGCAGCATTTTCGTGTGTGTGTGTGTGTGTGTGTGTTGGGTGAAAATGAGTTCATCCGCAGTGATAGCTTATTTAAGGTTTTGCCTCAGACTGCAATTCAGCAGGGTGGATGTTCATTTAGAGAGAGAGAGTGAGTGATAGAGAGAGAGAGAGAGAGAGAGAGAGAGAGAGAGAGAGAGAGAGGTGGAGAGAGATGAGTTTGCTCATTAAAAACACTGATGGGGAAGGTGCAGAGGGTGAGTGAGGGAGAGAGAGAACTGGAGAGGAAGAATGAGGGTGATAGTGATAAAGAATGAGGTAGGTGGAAAGAAAAGATGGAAGAGGACATAAAGAGGAAGAATGAAGAGCAGGAGAGAGGGAGGAGGGTGTAATGAGAAAAAAGTGTTGCCAGAGGAGGCGCGAATGTGGAACAAGGAAGAAAGAAAAATACAGATTTTACTGTGGCTGATTTTAAATGGGTCTTTATCCCATTTCTTAAAGGCCTGGTTTGTCAGGAGTTACTATTATATCGTGAATATTTGAATACCAGGTTCTGGTTGGTGGAGGAATCTCAGTACGAACTCACCACCTACAGTACATCTCTGGTGATTCACTGCTGTGTTTCCTCTGGCTGGGGAAATACCCAACCAGAGCTTTGTAGGTGAAAGCTAGCCTCCTATCTGCATTCAATAAAATTAGAAACATACAAATAGGCACAAAACAGGAACATCTTCAGTGAGGTCAACACAGCTGTGCAGGTTTTTGTACAGGTGCACTTATAGTTCAAAGGAAGTGCTTGTCAGATTGTCTGAAATCCCCCCACACACCCCCACACTCACATTTCTGACGTGTGAATTGCGTGAATGTTAAATTAACTGCTCCTATTAACATCTGACACAGTTTCTCTCTTACCTGAAACTAATGACCAATACATGAACCGTAACGTCAGGACAGAGGAATTCAATTAAATGGCAGTTCAGTCTATTGGTTACACTAAAAAAAACAGCCAGCAACTTTTAAATGTACGTAGGATTTTTCAGTCCTGTCCATATTAAGTCTCAATACTTAATATGGATTTTTTTTCAAGAAAATCATCATCATTTTCCTCTCCAGATCCACACTGACGCTCTGCATCTGAAGGATATAAAATTTCTTTATATGGAGCCACTAACATAAGGTCATCTGCAAACAGAAGATACTTAATCTAACAGACAGAAACCGGGGATATTCAGTGACTGTTCCACTGATTTTCCAGTTACTCAATAAACTATAAATAATAATCAAGGTTGTGCTAATAAAATCTCTTCTGTACTTTACAGAAGATTTGATGTGACATATTGTTTCCTATATCATCTTCAAACCGTTTTCTCTCACAATGTGGTATTATTATACTTATATTATTAACATTGTACAAATGCTTTGGAAATACTGTAATTAATCATTGCCATCCTAAATTTGAAGGGAAAATTGATAAAAAAGGACAAATAAAAGATAACACTGACAATTACTGCAACAGAGAAGTGAAAGAAACAAAGGATGGACAGAGGAACGAGAAAGAGAAACAGACAGAGGAAATTAAAGAAGGAAAAGCACACGGAGTCTTGGCGAGTCAACTGGAGCTGAAGATAAAAATCAAATGTCAGGCCTCCCACCAGGGAGAGAGGCCGTGGGGAGAGAGACTATGTGATAGAATAGGGTCTACACTCTGCCAGGGTTCAAAAACTGTCCTGAGGGCTTCACAAACATTTGGATTTGCTATTAAATGGTGATGATGATGGCTAGCTGCTAAAAACTGCTTTCATCTGGACCAGGAGATGTTCTGCAGAAAACTGGCTTAGTCTCATTTTAGTTTTTACTTCTGCTGCTGCTCCACATTAATAGAGAAGTTGGCTGATATGATCCAACACATTAGTCCTGTGCAAGATACTTTAGCAATGAGGGGCCAGATCTTCATGGAATTTGCTTTAGATTTCATGGTCTCGAGTTCTGGTGACCCACTAACTTTTCCACTGGTGCCACATTAAAGTGGAAGTTTCCACTTTGTCTGTACCAGTTTATGATGCAGGTTTAGCCTTGGATTTAATTAGTCTTCTCCAGATTACTACCAAGTTCTGTCTTGCCACATGTTTTCAGTTTAGAGGTTTATTTACTAACACTTGTGATGCAAATTACTGCATCAGAGTTCATTTTAATTCACTGTTGCTAATTAAGACCCAAAGCCAGGCTGTTTATGATGTCTGGAAAGCAACAGAGTGCAGAAATGAAGTGTAAAGCTCCTTCTGCTTAACTTGAAACATTAGTTGAAGGAAACAGTAAACATATTTGGAGATGTGCAATCATCTGTAATGAACAAAGTTGGGTTATGTTAAGAGCCAAAAAACCACTGCTGTAAGCAAAGTGTCTAATTGCTCAGATGTGTCAGTCTAACAGAAGCCCTGTTGTCTAACGTTGTGTACCCCTGCGGCCACAGTCTTACTTTCTGTCTGCTTCTGCTGGGGACTTATCATTTTGTCCTACTGTTGACATATGTTTTGTCAACTATCCAGTTCAGTGCACATGCAACCCCATGTGTAGATTTAATATATGTACATATGAAATAAAAACAACACTCATGTATGTATGCTTTATTCTAGATGTATGTTACATAAATAAATCCCAAAGTCTGAGACCACTTTCCTAGAATTGGAAGATATGAATGAGAAGTTAATAAGAAAAACATATGTAAGCATGTAGAAGTTTCATATGCGTGTTGTTTTAATAAACATATATAATTACGTGATAATAATTTATCCCCTGATAGGTGACATACATGGCAGCATCACTTTTAATATAGGGACATGTATGTCATATATTACATTTCTGTAGACGGCTGCACAGAGAAACCAGACAGGAGGACTCTGTTTATATTCCCAGTCAGATTTGCACATAATCAAATAACCAGCAAGAAAGTGACAGTATTTGGGGCTTCTGGAGGTCTGGATCCTCAGGAGCCTCAGGACAATTGCCTGCTTTGCTCAGTTAGTTAATCCAGCCTCATGACAAGTTCAACACTGTGTGAAAACTGCTCAAACTAGATGAGCACAAATTCACAGCTGACGCAAGGCTTCTGTCTCAGATCTTCAAAGGGCAGAGAAATAATGGCAGCGGCTGATTTTGTGTCTGTCAGTTCTTCACTTAACCATCAAGTCTTACTGGTGACACATCTTGAAGAGCTGCTAAAATGTCTAGTGGAGGCTGGTGTTTGCACGTTTACAGTTACATCAGTTTCTTTTGTATATGTTTGTATGGAGCCAGTAGAAAATGTTTGCTCTGGTTTGTGTGCGCTCTGTACTGTTGTAACTCTCCACTCTTTTTTCTCAGATTAAACCGCTTATTGTTGAAGCAGGCAAGTATTTGTACTAATAGATCAGCTCACATTGTTCTCATCTGGGCGTCCTCATAGAATCATGCTCACGTGTCGTTTCAGATGAAAAACAAGGCTCTGACTGCAGCAGAGACAGAGAGTCCGCGACATTTCTATTTAACCAATTTACATCACATCGAGGCTATTTGGTCAAAAATATGAGAGAACGGTTTCTTTGCATTTTCCCTCCTGTCCCTTGAGATAGAAAGGCTACAATTATTTTTTCCATAGAAACTGACATTTATTCGCTGCCAGCTTTTTGTTCTTTGTAGCTTACACGAAAACATTAGTGTGTGTGTGTGTGTGTATATTAATGGGACATGTTGCTGTTTCCAAGAGAACAAACACAAATATGAGATACTTTTTCATTTTCCCTTCCCGCAGCGGAGATCAGATGTGATAAAGATCTCCACCGTGGCCGTCCTTTGGTTCTCTTCACCACCCACTAAAAACAGCAAAAAGAAAACAAAGCAGCACACAGATAGGGACTGAACTCGGACCTCAGCTGAACCACTTCTGTTCTGCTGGTCATTCTCTTTTCTAGAATATACTCTACATTTTTTCTACATCTACATTCTGTGCCATTTTTCAGTGGAGTTAAAACTGGGCTAGAGGAGGGTGGTGTAGAACAAAAAGAAAGACTGACACTTAGATCAGTTAAAGAGGTCGTGTTGTAATTATGCTAATGGTTCGTATAATGGAATATTTAAAACAGCCCGTTGCTCCAGCAGAGAGTTGGGATCTCTTTGTGTTCGGACACCGGAGCTGAAGTTTCTCTGAATGTCACTGGAGGAGCTGACTCCCATTTAACTCAATACAAACTGATAAAAGACAGAGAAAGATACTCTTCACTTCTTCAGTCACTCACAAACGTTTTTAATCACTCAGTCACTAACTCACTCAATGACTTAATCACTCACTCAGTCACTCTCTAAGCCGTTCACTCAGTCACTCAGTCAATCACTAATTGAGTCAATCACAAACTTATTCACTCAGTCATTAACTCACTCTTGAAGTCACTCACTCACTCGCTTATTAATTCACCCTCCAGGAGTCTCTAAATTCATTAATTCATTGATTTATTCACTCACTCATTTAATCACTCACACACTCTCACTCAGTCTTTCACTCACTCATTCACTGAGACACTCACTCATTAATTCACCTCCAGTACTCTCTAATTTATTAATTCATTAATTAATTTACTGACTCACGTTTATTTATTCACTTTCAGTTTTTATTAATGCAGTCATCTGTTCATTTTTCACTTATTCATTCTAAGTCACTTTCATCACAATAATTTCTCATTTCAACATTTTCATTTATTCACTTCCTCCATCTCTCTTACAGTAGTTACCTTATTTACTGATTAATTGACTCACTCACTCACTCACTCACTCACTCATTCCATCCCATTCACTCATTCATTTATTCAGTCCCTCCAGTTTTCATTAGTTTCTCATGTGACAAGCACAGGAAAATGTTTATGTGATGAACCGTCCAGTCATCCACATCTGCACCGTGAGATCTGTTCATTTGTCAGATCATTGTTTGAATGTTTTGTTGGAAAAATCTGAATGACCTTCATCCATTGACTCTGTCCTGAAAACAAATGTGAGGAGCGACGCTGAAGCGTTGAGTGATTTGGCTGTTGTGATCCGGCCTCTAATGGAGCCAAATGAGCTTTCTGAGCCTCGTCCTTCAGTAATGGATGGAAATGAGGCGGGAAGCCACAAGAGCGGCCCAGACCTCATCTGGCCGCCTGACACCTCAGCCAGCACCTAGCACTCTGCTAATGGCTGTGTGTGGGGGTGAGTGTGTGTGTGTGTGTGTGTGTGTGTGTGTGTGTGTGTGTACTTGTACTTGCTACATAGTAAGGACCAAAAAAAGTATTTTACTAACAGAGTGAGGACATTTTGGGAAAGTGAGGACATTTTGGCCGGTCCTCACTTTTAGAGACACCTTCAAATCACATGTTGAGGGTTAAGACTTGGTTTTAGAGTTAGAGCCGTGTGTGTGTGTGTGTGTGTGTGTGTGTGTGTGTGTGTGTGTGAAAACAGTGGGGTGAGACACTGAGGGTGGTAGTTTTGTTTGTGCAGCTGAAAAGCTTATAGAGCCCAATATGCAGATACACACTTACAAACTCTCATAGAAACTCTCTCTCTCTCTCTCTCTCTCTCTCTCTCTCTCTCTCTCTCTCTCTCTCTCTCTCTCTCTCTCTACACACACATTTAAAAAGACCCCACTTTTGTGTATTAGAATTAGAATTTTTTTTCCCACCATTTTGGCCTTATCATTGACACAAAAGATCCTTGATGGAAAAGCAAGAGCGCTTACTTGTGCCGACCTCCTACTTCATGCAGACTTTCAGCAGGTTTTTGAAGCAAGGCTGTGAGATCACAGTGTCTAATAAAGACATGGTGACAATCAGAATGTTTTAAATCCAAAATAATCATTGATATCAATACAAATACAAAAGCAGAATCGTAGCTCCTGGACAGGTGGAGGAGGACGTCTGGGATCTAAAATATCAACATATGTGGTGTCAGAAGAGTCATACCAACCACAACCAGACATATGTGCACCAACTCTGCTTGGATATACTTTGACATATAGAATTAGACCACGCAGAATGAATTGTACTGAACATAATGTGGACCGAGCCTGACCTAGACCAAGACCTGTATTACAGACGTTGTCCAACAAAGTGAGAAAAAGCAAAACAATTCCAACGGATTGTTTTTCCATCAGTCAGGCATCCTGAACTCAGAATCTGTTGGCTTTCACCGTGACACACAGATGAAAACACAATTTGTTGTGTCTGCTACACCTCACGTCTGTTGCATCAACCAGTTTTAGGGAGGATCATTCTTCTTTTGCAGCATCTGTAGCTCGTCTATCGTTTTTGAGAGACAGCTTGAGACAGCACAAAGAGGCGGAGTTACAGGAGTTATGACCTTTCAACTTGTTCTGAGGAGCTGCACAGGCATTTACACCTGCCTGAGGTCTGATCACACTGCGAGCAGACCAACTCCAGATGTGGGCTGGTCGATCTCATCTGCATTAGCATGAGGTTCTCCTGATCCAGATAAGATATCCAGATACAGATCGCATATCAATCCCAAATGGAAATGGGATGCTGACCTCTTTGCCCTCCCTCTCTACCAACACTTCTCACTTACTGTCTCTCAGCTATTTCCCATGCTCGCTCGTCCTCCCACCTCTGTCAAAGCACCAACAGTTTTTGCTGCGTCGTCATTTATCTCCGGTGTGCCATGCAGATCGTCCAGGCATTTGATCAAAAGCCTAATTAACAGAAAGACACACCGCCCTCCTACACACTGAACTCTGCCTCCATAGATTCTAATTGATACTTTGCTAATTAGACACCAAATTGGATGCCATCCTCCACACTATCTCAGTTTCAGGCTGCGTGTGTCACCACTCCAGTAAAGTTGTAGTCATGCACCTCTGGTTCCAGTGAAAACAATGAGGAACTTTTACAGCGTAGGCTGACTGTCACTCACCACTGTCAGAGCATTAATCTGCTTTGAAGAGTTTATGACTGCTCCCACTGTGCTGCCAAGTTTGGAGTTGAATAGTAATTAATTGATGTTGAGAGGTGTTTATGAGAGAAAGCTTTAAGAATGATTTAATTTTAACAGTTGGATCAGTCTTTCTGCAGGAATGTAGTGTATTTTCATTTCCACAGAGATTGTCTAGCTTCCACATGTTTTGAATTGCACAAAAACGGTTTATTGACAGTTGATTTATTGATGACCGAGACTGTTGGAAGCAGCAGTACTTTAGATTATTTAACCTGAATCCCATATTTCTGCTGTTAACCTTCGATCGTCGTCACGAAACATAAAAATGATTACTGCTGGTAACTTTCCAGAGTTGTGAAATATGAGAGCATTACAAACCACTGTGCAGTAGACCTTGGTTGTCATGGTTACAATAATAAATAGTCAAACTGTACCGACAGCGGCATACATACCTTCGTTGCCATAGTTACTATAATAACGGTCATGGCTCGGTTAGGTTGAGGTAAAGATGGTGATCTGGGTTAAAATAAGTACTTCCTCAACATTAGACGATCTTTGTTGTCATGGTTACAATAATGCTCTTGTCATAATCCTTACAGTCACTAGATGTCACCTAGCAACAAACCCTAACTATGGTTTTCATGTCTCATCTGATCTGAAGCAACATGTCACCATCAGAACAGCACTCTTAGTTATTGTAACTGCTGATTTTGGCCTGAATTCCCACTTGGGGTGGAGACATTTACATGCTTACATATCTCCTTTGTTTCATGGTATTTTTTCTTGAAAGTTTTGTCTAATACACAAATTCAGTTCAGGATTCTTCATCAGTGTCAAAGTTTTCTGTTGTCAACTCTGTTTCATTAATACCAATCTGAGGTGAAATTTAAGTTGGTGGGAGCGAGGTATCGATCTGACCTGATGAGTCCCGCAGACACAAACACTGGAGAGAAAAATGGCTCAGGGAGGATTTATTACAGCTGCCAGAGTCTGTGTCTGTTCGTCCTCCACGTTATTTTCTCCTTCCTTCCTACAGCGACTGCAGCTGCTTGTTGCTTTGAATTACACGACCAGGTGCTTCAAACTCTGTGTGTGTGTGTGTGTGTGTGGTTGTGTGTGTGTGTGTTGATTGTATGGAGATGAGTTGTGGCTTTACATCACCACTGACACAATAGTCTCTGTCTGTCTGTGACAAGTCTTCCGTGAAGGAGATAGGAGCACGGACATCAGTGAGCGAAGATAATCATCACAATCATATGAGGATGTTGTATGTACACAGTCTCTCTCTCCCTCTCTCTCTCTCTCTCTCACATACACACACACACACACACACACAGAATACACAAACATGGCACACTTAAATTCCTATTATGCTCTCCATCACAGCATCTCTGTCCTTCTCCTCTCTACTCCTTTTCTGTGTGTGTGTGTGTGTGTGTGTGTGTGTGTGTGTGTGTGTGTGTGTGTGTGTGTGTGTGTGTGTGAGTGAATAAATGTGATATTATGTTTACAATCAGACACAACAGACAATCACACAATCACAGTGACTTTTTTGATTCATAAATAAGTTGCACAATGAATTGGTTGTCATGATTTTAAGGGATTTGTTTTTCTTTGATAAGCCTCAGTATATGTGTGTGTGTATGTGTGTGTGTGTGTGTGTTGTTTTAGGCTGTTTTTTTCCTGCTGGATGCAGACACAGACTGAAACGCTGATTATGAAATATCTAGATGTGAATGGAGACTGTTATTTGAAGCAAATGTTTCTCCTCTGATCTCTTGAACTATGTGTGTTCCTGTTTAACTTGTCAGTTCATGTGTTTGTGTGGAGGTCCTTACAACAGACAGTTAAAGAGCTGAAGTATTTAATTGTTTTGAATCAATGTCCTCAGTTTTTACTCAGTAACAGCAGTGAAAATCTTGCTGCCGCTGTCTCTTGGTGATAAATCAGAACAAGTCATTGACTGGCTCGACCTTGATGATAATCAAGCCACGGCCATCACAAATAAATACCTGCAAGATTAGCACATACACACACACACACACACACACACAATGGAACACACTAAAATAATGATGTTCAGATTACTGACTCTTCCTGTGTTCCGGTGTTTCGGTATCTTAATAACAACTATTATTTTACCACCACAGTCTTATTGATTATCGATGTGTTTGCCACGATGTTCTGTTCAGACATTCATATTCTGCTCAGGATCCAACTGAAAGTCTTGGTGATCCCTTAACTTTTCCATCTAGCTTCATCATCATCTATCAGCAGGTACTTCGTGTTTAGTGCTGATTAGCATGCGTGTTAGCATCATATTTAGTAGCCGGTGCGCTACAGTAGCTGTGGAGCTAACACACCAGCCAGCAGGGATGAGCTAGTGCTACTCAGTCACTAGAAAACCTGACTTTTTTGTATCTGTGGGTTTTGTTTGATTAGATTTAAAGTGACTGATTAGGATTTGTGATTCAAAAGTGTTGTGACCTGTCTTCATGTCATGTTGGAGATTTTTCTGAACAAAACACATGAAACACATTTTCCTCTTTCTTGTGTTGGAAGATGTCGTTGCCTCCTGGAGAAAACACTGCAAAGCACAGACACTAATGACAAAATGATGAACACAGTCTAATTAACTGACTGCTGGTATGAAAATAGAAACTCATTAGAGAATAATAGACAGGTCCTCACTTCAACCTTTTTCTTCAAAACTCCAGCTTTTTGATCAGTTAAAAATTGTCTTAATTCATCGGAGTGAGAGGAGGAAAACATTCAGTCTCATTTAAAGACATTTAAATGTGTTTAGCTGAATGAGAACAGACCCGGTTGGAGTTTGTTTTAAGTAAAACACTTACTTCCATGTCTTTTTTTGATCCATTATCCACTGATGTTTTAGCCCTTTGGTCAAATATCCTCTGTATTTTAGCTCTGGTTAGGTCCAATATTCCCTGATGTTGTGTCCTTGCTTTGATCCAATAATCAAATGTATCTTAGCCCTGGTTTGGTCCAGTTTTCATTTATGTCTTAACCCTGGTTTGGAACTGTTTTAGCTGTGTTTTTTTCCCAGTTTGATCCAGTATTCCCTGTTTTTTTTCTTGCCTTGCTTTGGTCAAATATTCTCTCATATACTTGTCTTTGTTTACTCCAAAAACCATTCATATTATAGCCGTGCTTTGGTCCTGACAGGAAAGATATTTATTGTTATTTTTTCTGTCATGAATTCCTGTCAAACAGTTTTGCTAACGTAAATGCATCCATACATTTGCATTATTTCACTTTTATAGCCTCAAATGGACTCGTTTTGTCCTTGAGCTGTACAGTCACAGCTGAGACAGCTACAGTTCAGTCTACTCATTCTATATGCATCTGATTGATGCTGACCTTGACTTTACTTCAAGCATTAAAGCTGTCAATCCATTAATATTCTTGTAGGAGTCATTACATGTAATGTTCTATTTGAGCTCCATTTGTATGTCAGTGTCGTTTCTGTTGCATCTACAAACATTAGTAGAAGTGTCCTTTGTTTGAGTCTTGTTTGAGTCTTGTCCTTGGCTTCAGTGTGTCGGCGGCTGTTAAATGTCAGTTTGCTGGAAATGGCACAACCTTATAGGAGTCGTCCTTTTAAAGCAGCTTTCAATGTGGCTCTTAGTGTTTTTATTGCAGCCTTTTCCCCCAGGTACATTCTCACATTAACTTCACACATATGCAGTTGTAATGCATGAGCCAGCATCATATTATCTGAGTTAATCCACTCTGATCTGGTAGCAGTTTCACCATTTAACCTTTTGTTATCACATCAGAGGCACTTGAACCACTTACATTGCAAAGCTGTGGATAAATACACAGCTGCTGTGCTATTCTGGTCCTTCCTACAGAAAAAACATCACAACATGCCTCATTCACACCATGGATACTTAACACCTGACAAAACTCACACATCTTACAGATCAAACTATACCTCATCGAACATCATTAAACTCATGGATATGTAGTTGACTCTTAGAGACAAGACTCCCACTGTACCTGTACTGACCTGTATCTGTGCAAATGGCAAATGAATCTAATCTTAGTCTGTATCCCAATATGTTGTTTATGTGTACAGAGGGGTTGCGTGCTCTTCTACACAACGTCCTGACCTTCAGCCCCAAGTGCTCCTCTCATCAGTCAAAATTAATGGTCGAGTATCTGACCCGTTTTCAGGACAGCAGGGCTCCTATTCACGTCAAGTCAGTTTAATTTATATAGAGCAGAGGTGATCTCAGGTCACTTCACATATAGAACAGATGTAAGGTGGCAAAGAAAAACTCCCTTGAACAGGTAGAAACAGGTAGAAGAGAACCAGGCTCATGGTGGGCGGCTGTCGGCCTGAGGTATAGTTTATCAGCATCTTTTAGAGACAGGACGTATCTGATTTTCAGTTACGTCACGTTAACCACAGGCAGTGTCATGAAAGCCAAGGTGTAAACTTTAATGATTATGAAATGCATTAATTTCTTTGGTCAGATTATTCAAATGTCCATCCCACCTGAGATGACACATGATAACACCACTAAAGACGTCTGACAGCTGACAGTCATGTTCCACGGAGAACAACACAAACATAATCATCTATAGTTCTACGCACATATTTTCATTCTTAGACGAGGAGAAAAATCTAAAAAACAAAATACATTTCTAATTTATTTCCCACAATCACAAAGCCTGTCTTGTTCCTCACTATTAAAATAAAGTTCAGACGAGGAGCTTAAAATTCTTCACCTCAGTTGGCCAGTTTTTTACTTCAGGTCTAATTAGCCCCTTTTTTCTACAGACAACTGAAAACATAACATTAATTATTAACTGTGGCCAATTCTTTTTGTTCTTCTCACACACACACACACACACACACACATACACACACACACACACTGCTTTTTTGAATAAAGTGTGCTTATAAGAAAGGAAAGCTTTGCCCTTACCTGAACCAGAAAGCTCTATAAAGCTCAAGCATAACACAAAATAAATATGTTAATAAAATAGAATTAGAACAATTAATGTCAGAATTTTTATTTCTATTGCTTTAAAATAGGAAATCATCACGTGTAGGACGTGATACACACCAACTTATTATGTTGCTTAAATGTGAGTGTAGCTGATTTATTTATTTGTTATTCAGACAGTAGGAGGAACCTCAGGGACGAGCTGCTTTAAGATGTAACATCAGTGAAACAGGGCCCATCATCTCTCAGACATGTTTCACAGTTGTTTACGTTCCTGCTTTAACCCTTCATCTCAGCGGTGCAGATCTGGATGAAACTGAAGGTCAGTTGCATCATGCGTAGAATCGTGTGCCGTTACCTCGGCCCCCTGCTCCTCCGGCCTCCGTCCTTTTGTTGTGTGGATATGAAGATCAGATGCCCCAGGGGAGCAGCGGGGGCTTCACCCAGCCTGCACACACTCTGGAGGCTGCAGGATCTGCTGGAGCTGCTCAAACACTGTTTGATGCTCCGGTCTTTGGTGTTCACGCTCCTCTTATCAATAATGTATGGAGAGCTCCTTCCCCGCTTGCTACATGGTATTATAGCTGCTCCTCCTTTCAAAGACTCAACTCCACCGAGATGCTCACAGATCCTTCACCGCATCTCTCCTCTCCTCAGCTCCTTCTCCCTTGTCTGCTCATCTCCTTGCTCTTTTATTTCTTTCTTTCCTCCTCTCCTCTCTTCTCTCACCTTATTTCGCCTCCTTGACAACTTTCTCCTTCTCCTATCTTCTTGTTTCTTCTTCAACTCATTCCCTCTTGCCTTTTCCCTCTTTGACATCTTCTTTTCCTTCTGCCTTCTCATTTGTCTTTTCACCCTCCTTTATTTACTCCTCCTCTCTTGTTCTGTATTTTTTCCTTACTTCTCCTTTTCTATCTTCCTGTTCATCTTCTCCTCATCTCATCCCTCCTTCACTCTGTTTTCCCTTCTTCTTCCTCTCCTTGTCTCCTTTCTGACCTCTTCTTCTGCTGCTCTTTCTTCTCTTCCCCTCCTTCCATTCTCCTTCCCTTCCTTCCTTCTGTCCCATTTTCTTGTCCTCTTCAGTATTCTTTCCTCTTCTCTCTCCTTTCCTCCTCCTCTTTACTCCCTTATTTCTTCATCTTCTGTCTTCTTTTCCTTCATCTCCTCACCCCTTTACTCCACTTGCTCCACTTCTTTTGTCTTGTCTCCTGTCTGTCCTCCTCTCCTCCTTTCCTTTACTGCCTCCTTCCTCTTTCTCCTGTCTTCTTTATCCTCACCTCCTCTCTCCTTTGCATCCTTTTTTCTTTCACCTTTCGATGTTCTCCTTATCTATTCTCCTTCCTTCCCTTCTTTCCTCCTCTCATGTCCTCTTGTTCTATATTTCCTCTTCTCCTCGTGTCCTCTCTCCTTTACTCCCCTTTGCCCTTCTTCATCCCCTTTTACTCTTCTTGCCTTTTTCTCCTGTTATTCTCCATCACTTCCTTACCTTTCTCTCTTTCTTAAACCTATTTTCCATCATCTTCTCTTCCCTCTCTCCTCTCCTTCTGTTCCTCCTCATCCCCTGTCCAGCTCCTTCCCCCCATCCTTCTTTCTATCACCCTCTTTTTTCCCTGTTTCCCTCTCTTTCTTCTGTCACGGGCAAATGAGTGTGTCCTTGATCTGCAGGCTCTCCGCTGGGCCTTGCTATCCCCCAGACAGTGCTCTGTTTCTGGGATGAGGCGCTGACCTCTGACCCTCCTCTCAGCTGCCTGTGAAAGCTGACAGGAACCACCGGGCTGCTCTGCTCCTTGGGGAGTTCAGAGAAACGAGAGCGAGAGGGGGAAGGAGGAGGAGGAAGGGGAGGAAGAGGCCAACAGCCAGAGATATTTCACACTCGTGCTGGGCGCTCTCCCTCTCAGGGCTGAGCAGGGATTTTGCTGGGAGTTGGGATCTGTCTGGTCAGCTCTGTGTTTCTGTGCCAGAGCCAAGCACATTGATGCTGCTGTTGTTGTGAGTGATGAACTGTTTAGCTGGTCATTTATCAAAATTAGCTGATAGATGTATGTTAAAAAGGCCATTGGTGGGGTCCAAAATTAACTTCTTGGTCAACCTGCCAAGAGCTGGTAAACAAGCTCATGCACCTGCCAAAAGCAGCTTCTACCAGCCAAATTAATTTCTCTTCATTTTTCACAGAGCTGCAATCAGACTGTGTGAGCTGCTCAATAATGAGGCAAGAGTTAATGTAAAACACGCTCTGTATTACATCAGATACTGTTCCTGTTCATTTGCATTATACAGAGTGAACTATTGATAGAAAAGACCTGAAGATTTAACTGGACCTGAGGAGATAAAGACTCTCATTTTCAAGGTAAAGAGAGAAGCTGTGTGCACATCCAGGTCTACGTTTAGATGAGCAGGTTAAGGAAATGTTCTGGCCACAGTCTGTAAATAAAGATGGGCAGAGCCTCTGTGACGTCACCCACAGGTTTCTGAAGAGCGGTTTTGAAGCTCAGAGTGAGCTGCTCCACCGTCGCCACCTTGGCGGTGTCTGACTCCGCCTCTCGTTACCAGCTAATCCAAAAATGGTCAAAGAGGTGGGGCGTGTGTAGAACTGAGACTTGATGCATGTTGGTTTGTGGCAAGCATTTGCTCACCCAATATATAATAATATTAATAATAGTAATAATAATAATTCCATACTGCGATAATCTGAAAACCATAAAAATCCACTTAGTATATGGACAATAATTCATTTTTTGAAGAACAACAGTGGCTTTAGGCAAGGCAAGGCAAGGCATCTTTATTTATATAGCGCATTTCATACCAAGGCAACTCAATGTGCTTTACATAAAGACAAAAAAAGAACAGCATGAAACAGCATAAAAACAAAAGAAAACATAGAGTTAAAAGCAGGAGCAAAAAAGTAAAATAGAAGAAAATAGAGTTTTAAGTTCTTAAAAAGAGCTCAGCTATAAGCACATGAAAAGAGAAATGTTTTTAACCTGGATTTTAAAAGTGCTTACAGTTGGGGCTGATCTCAGTTCTGCTGGTAGTTTGTTCCAGTTGTGTGCAGCATAACAACTAAATGCTGCTTCACCATGTTTGGTCTGAACTCTGTGTTCCACTATCTGACCTGAGTCAGTAGATCTCAGAGCGCTACTGGGTTTATACTCTACTAACATGTCATTCATGTATTCTGGACCTAAACCATTCAGTGATTTGTAGACCAGTAGCAGAACTTTAAAATCTATTCTGTAGCTGACTGGGATGTAAGGTCTTAAGAACTGGGGTGATGTGATCTGATCTCTTTGTTCTGGTTAAAACTCTAGCTGCAGCGTTCTGAATGAGCTGCAGCTGTTTGATACTTTTTTGGGGGAGTCCAGTCAGAGGACCATTACAGTAATCAAGTCTACTGGAGATGAAAGCATGAATCAGCTTCTCCTGATCAGTTTGGGACATGAAACCTTTAATTCTGGATATGTTCTTAAGTTGATAAAAGGCTGATTTGGTGACTGATTTGATATGGCTGTTGAAGGTCAGATCTGAGTCTATCAGCACGCCAAGGTTTCGGACTTGGTCTTTAGTTTCTATAGACAGTGACTCAAGGTGTTTGCTGACAGCAACCCTCTTCTCTTTATTGCCAAAAACAATGACCTCAGTTTTTTCTTGATTTAACTGAAGGAAATTTTGGTTCATCCAATTTTTGACTTGCTCTAAACAGTGACACAATGACTCTATTGGACTGCAGTCATCTGGAGACAGTGCGAGATATATTTGTGTGTCATCTGCATAACTATGATAGTTGACATTAGAATTCTGCAGAATTTGACCCAAAGGCAGCATATACAGGTTGAAGAGAATGTAAACAAACTGGTATTTAAAGGGTTAAATCCTGAAAATTAAGTGGATATTTGGTAGTCATGATCAGGACTGATGTTCAATTAAAAATATATTTATTGAAAATGTAAAATAATGTTAAAATATAATATCTTAATTGTAGTGTTTTGATGTGGACATCTTTGTCCTCTTAGGACCTCTGTGTAAGTTTTTAAAAGGACAAACATTAGGACTAATTAAGCTGATTATCAATGTGCTGTGTCCTTAGAAATACAGTTCACAGCAGCATACATGTGGTATCAGAACAGAAAAACAGTTGGAAATGTCTGACAAATACAAATGCAACACAGCCTCATCCTTCAAGCTAGTTAAATGCTAGTTTAATCGATATTGCGCCTTAGTGACCATCCACAATATCTTTAAACCCTCGTTATTCATTCAGGGCGGCATGGTAGCCGTAAATGAATGAAAAGCAGAACTGCAAGGCTTAAAGCTGTCAGTCTGAGTTGTGTGGTGTTGTGATTACTTTGAATTTGTTATCACAGAAATCATTTCCATCCCCACCTTCCATCCTACTCAATGTGAACGTGAGAGAGTTCAATTTATTTGTCCCTCGGGCCATTTGTTCATCCTTCCCCCACCCCCAGAGTTGTTTCCTGCTGCCTGCTCTCCATTAGAATACAGAGGCTGCACAAACAAGTGTGCCCTCAGATGACCTTTACCACAGTTTATTTTTATATGTTCCCTCCAACCCTTATAACTGCTCTTCGGTGATAGCACACTGTGCTCCTCCATATGATATAACACCACTCGCTCTCCTGAGGGGAGGCAGGTTCAGTTGCTTCACAACTGAGCGGGAAAAACTGCACATCAAACGCAACAACAGGCAACATGTTCACAGAGGAGCGGCCGCCCTCCAGACTCCTGCTGGGCCTGTCAAGTGTCCCTTTGGTTCCCTCCAGGCCACAGTGTCTACAGAGCACACAGACACACACCATGCAGTGCCATGAAAGAGGTCTGCATGGTTCAAGTGAGACAAATGATTGAGAAGAGGCTGCTGTTTGTTGGCACCACAGACCCATAATCCACCAGGCAGATGGGTTCCAAGAGCTCTGGCCAAACAAAACCCAAGATCCACAATTACAGTCAGAGCCATTTCATTTTTCTGTGTGGACACAAGCAACAAGCAGCCGCTGGTTGTTAAACACAGAGTCACGCCGTGACTGTTTGAATAATTTAAGCTTCACAAAATCTGTAAATTGGTTGTTTTGTGTGCGTTTGCTGGCTGCGTTTTGGGGATAAACAAGTCAAGAGTTTGACTCATCATGTGAGCCATCTGCCATTAAGTTTTTTTTAAACAAAACCATCTCCCTAAAAAACTCTGCCAGCACTTCAACTGCAGACAACATCAAGCACTGATCAGAGACATTAGTGTGAGTTCAGCTGACGTGAATGATTCAGGTGTAATTCCTCTGCTGCCATTACAGAAATCCTCTGCGTAGAATTGAAGTTCTAGTTGAATGACCTTTATGTAAGAAGGCTTTAGATAGCAGGGAGTAGGACAGTGTTATAGTACGAGGCGTTTCTCTAGGTGAGCCCAGAGGTTTAATCCTCGGAGACGTACCTGATCCTGATCCATGCGTTCTTTGCTCTAAGTGGCTGAGCCTCCACACTTGGCCACATGAAATTTCATGACACTGGCAGTGCCATGCCTTGAAATGCAAACACAGAGCTCTGTATAGTAGACAGAAATGTGCTTCCTCTAGCAGGAGAGGATTAGGAGCAGAGGACTCTCAAATCATGACACCATGACTTTTCCTGTTTCTGCTGACAGGGTCTGATTTTAGAAAATGTCTCAAGGATCCAGGTGCATAATAGTCACAGTCCCTTTTGTTGTCCCTGACAGCAACCAGGAATTAGATCCTTCCAGAAGGAAGGCGCGTGTGTGCAAGGCGCCATGCATCATGGAAGTGCATATTCATGTGTGTGCATCAAATACAAATAAAACAGGGAGCCACCCATAAAAAAATGTTGTGTGTGCATTAACTCACAGTCTTCATGACAGGACTTAGAAGAAAGAGACTGGGAGAGACCCCCAGACACTTAACTCCTGAGGCCACCGGACTCTCACTGAACATCTAATACACCTGGAGCTGTTCTCTGCTTACTGTTTGTGAGCCTGCAGAGGAGTTGGTGAAGAGCTAAGACTAAAAATTTGTTGTGCTGGTGGACTTTGTTTTTCTGGAGTGTAGGCGTGCAATGTCATATGTGCGTTTTATATCATCAGTTAAAATTCAAGTAATGTTGCCCACCTGATGCTGATTGATTGATTTGATTGGTTGCTTGAAGATTGTGGAAAGGCATTCTGGGTAGGGCTCCAGCAGACACCTACTTGTCTGTCAGCCACATCTCCGTCAGTCCTGTCAGTCTCCAGATCGAGTTTCCTTCAAGTCTCCACCTGTCTGTCTGTCTGTCTGTCTGTCTGTCTGTCTGTGTTGTGTTGTGTCGTGTCGTGTCGTGTCGTGTCGTGTCGTGTCGTGTTGTGTTGCTGACTGATGGCTGTGTCCCTCAGCTGTCTCACTGTGATGAATGACGCCCGGAGACGATCCTGTTCTCCCTAATACATCATTACCTCTCGCCCTAACACACTCCCCTCTCCCTTTGACTCACACATACACACAGGTGCATACACAACCATGGACGCCTGCACATTTAATGCTCCATGCTATTGAGCGTAATGGTTAGGAAATGACATTAACGCTGCCAGGGCTGATGTTTAAATTCCCACTAACACTCACCTCACCTATGGGACTGAGGAGCTTTGGGTAACAACCCGCTGCTATAATTAAGTTCTTCTTTACTGTGTTTATGGGTCAGAGGGTGAGCAGCTGAGCCAACGAGCTGTACAACGTTGTGCAATCTTGCATACAAATGTTCAGCTCTTTGATTTCCAGGACTCCCTGAAATGCAGCATAGTGCAGCTGCTCCTTCATCGTGATGTGGTTGGATTTCGGCAGATATATTTCACCTGAAGACAGGTGTTTTGTTGTTAGTCCCGCCTTCCTTCCACCTGTCAATCATATTGATGAACTGTCATCACTTGAACCTGCTGTCTCTATGCTGCTGTTACAGGACTGAGAAGGGATATAAAGTCATAAAGTTTGACCCAGTCACAGTTACTGCATCAATATGAATCATATTAACACTGAATCAAATAAGATTTTGTTATATGAAATGTTTGGCTCATATTGACAGACCCACAGAGAATTATTTTCTTCTTTTAGCTGATGTTGTTGTTAGTGTCACGTTGGTGAAGAAAGAACATTTAGCAGCTGAAGAGCCAGATGTTTTTGTCAGAGGTGGTGGAGACCAAAACAGATATACAAGAGACTGATGTTATGTTTAACAGGTGGAAAAGTTGAGAATATATCATGGTTTCCCCCCTGGTGGTCAGAGGTGATAACAGTATTATTTGAATAACTACAGAGAATTATCCTTCTGATGTGGACGTGGCTACTGTGTTACACGCTCTCATTTATACACCTTCCTTTACTCCTCTGTTTGCCAGCACGGCTCCCACAAGACTAAAACTTTTGTCAAGTGATCTTACGTAACTTTATTTTTTTGGATGAAGCCAGTTGGCTGCCATGAGCGGCACAGTATCCAGACACAGTATTACCACATGGCTTCAGGATGTTGTTAGATGAGGGTTTTGGGTATTTGAAGCAGCACAGTGCAGATTTTAGGACCTGTCCATCAAGTGGCATCTTATCTATTGCTCCTCTTTTCACCTCTGTTTCATGTTCTTCTTTCTTTAATGGTCTTTGCTTTGGATTTCTTGTAATTGGCAGATATGGGAATCCTTCACTTCTCTTAACAACAACTACATGCACACACTATGCAAACACACTCTCTGATAAAATCAGTACAGGCAGTTGTGGGATGTAGGAATTAACATGTTCTCACACCAGTGAACTACACATGTTCCTCAGTAAACTGACCCAGGTTTAATTATCCTGGCTCTTTGAGCTCCAGCAGTAAAACAGAACAAAAGTCATTCACTATTCAGCGTCAGCTGCTCAGACATTCATGTTCAATGGAAACATCCAGAGCCAGGGTCTGTGTAAATGAAGTATAATGAGATGAGATGGAGGTTTGACACAGACAGTGCTTCTGTTTATTTTGCTGCACATTATCTCTGTCCAGGCCTGAAACTCATTACTGATTACAGCTCCTACAATTCACCCAGTTGTTTCTGTCTCCACTGAGACTTGGACCGATACAACTGATATTTAGACACCCTTTATATCACAGAAACACTGATGCACATTGGAGAAAGAACCAAATTTGAGATAAAATAGATTTACCCGCGATAATAGATCAGTTTAGAGAAAAGCCCAGTGGTGGATGTGTTAAAGTTGTTTTCATCGATGTATCTGTAAAGTTTGAAAATATTTCTGTACAAAGATGTTCACTGGCAACATTTTAAGTATTTTAAATTAGTTATTATGGAGATTACAGGAAACGAGGGGAAAGACTGATGAGGAATGACTTGCGACAAAATATCCCAGGACACAATTCAGGGACATTGCAGTTATTGGTTTGCAGCAGTAAGACATGATGAGCATTTTAATGGACGTGTTTAGGGCATTCACAGCACTCAGATCAGTGTGGCACGACTTCAACTACAAGACAGAACATGTGTATTTTTTCAATATTTAACCCAAACCATCATCTTTCCTTTGAACAAAGTGGGACATTGGTTTTAACCTTCACACATCTGAGGGAGGACACGAACCTGGGTCTTCAGTCTCATCCACCTCATCACCTTCCTGTGACTTCTGTGTGGTGCAACGTCTCACTTCATGGACGTCAAAATAATGGTGCTGCTTATGTGAGTAGTTAAATCAGATGTTCAGGACGGCTGACACAGGATGAATCTTAATGACTTCACTGAACAAGTCAAAATATATCTTTGTCAAACATACGATACCTGTGAACCTGATGACTGACTTCCTGTTGGCCTCGGCTGTACTTTGAGTTATACATAGTATGATGACATGCTAATGTTAGCAGGGTAAGGCCTTTACATGGTAGTGTTTGCAGAATATGACATGACAAACAGCTCCATGTTAACATGCTAACTTTTAAAATGATAGGTTCTCTGGTTCTCTTTAGGCAACCTGAAAGAAAGGCCTCGTGATTCTCACTGAAACTCCCCCCTTTAACAAAAGGAGAAAATAATTACACACTTCTCTGCACACACAGGCATGTAAAGACAATGCATGTAGACACATGGGTAAACACACTCCCCCAGTGTCCGCAGGGCGCTGGTTGGAGGCTGAAGCCTGAGGTTGTCAGCCATAATAAAGTCTGGGACTGCAGCATTATTATCCATACAGGTCGTTCATTTCATCCCCTTATTAACAGAGACATTGTGGGTGGGGGGGTTGGTGGTGTTGTGGTGGTGTAGGGTGTTATGGGTAATGGGGCTACAGATCCATGGAGATAGATAGTTTAATTAAGCATGAGAGAAATTAAGACCCGATCGGCCCGAGGTGAAAAATGAGCTCTGAGGGCGGAGGGAGCCATGTTGAACACAGAGGGGGAGGTGTGTGTGTGTGCGTGCGTGCGTGCGTGCGTGCGTGTGCTGGGATGAGGTGTTAAAGAGACAAGATGAACGTTTATGAGTTTATCTTCCCCTCTTGTTGAGGCGGTACAGTCTGATTCACCTACATGTTGTTTACATGTTACACATTTACCCATAAAATTCCACGATCTCAGCTGAACACCAAAGGTGACGGGGCCCCTTCTGTTCGGGCCCCCACACTCTGGAGCAACCTCCCTGAGGTGATTACACTGGTGAGCTTTAACCTATTTTAAATCCATCTTAAAGACACATTTTTATAGGAGTGCTTTCTCATGGCCTGCGGTCTGAATCTACTAACGACTTAAAGCTATTAGTATATTTTAAGTTATTCTCCTGTTTCTTATTTTATCAGTTAAATGAATCATCGTTTTATCTTATTTTTTTTAACCTCATTGCTGCACCTTTTTCTCTTTTTTCTCCTGTCCAATGTTAAAACTTTAAACAAATTATTCTATCACTAATTTTTATTGTTTGTCTTCAATTTTATCTTGTCTTATAAAGCATAGTGTAACTGTGTTTTGAAAGGTGCTAAAAATTATTATTATTATTATTATTATTATTTAAATACCTGCACTCATCTGTATCTGACATTAACAATATTTTATCAAATCATCTGTCATCTCTCTCACAGCCACAGTGAAGTGTACAAAACAATTTATTTATTTATATCTATCTCAAAAAGTTTAGTTTTAGTTCTGTTGAAGGCTGAACTTTCTTTTTAATTTGAATTATTAAATGTCAAGTTATTCATATTCTGTGTAGTTAGTTGAGACAGAGCTCAGATAAAAGTTCAGTTTATAATGTCAAGAGGAAAAGTTAACAAATTAAAACAGAAGACACAACACATACAATTTTTTAAAAAGTTTCAAAATCAAAACCCTAACTTAAAAAATAAAACATGAATGCTGTAGAAAAGACTGTGTGAGCAGCACTTTGTGAATGCTGCTGTTCAGCTGCTCATTCTCAGTTTGTAACAAGTCCGTGTTAGTGTTAGCTAAAACAAAATGATTATATTTTATCTTTCTCTAAAGATAAAATCGTCTCAGTGTCTCTGCTTTAATTGTTTACTCTACTCACTTTACTCTCCTTCACAACCACGTCGCACTCATTGTTTGTACCGTTGGCATGATGCTGTAGCTACAATACACTGGTCGCACACATCATTACACACATTTTCTGCTGTTAAGCTCACAGCATCAATGTGTAGACAGTTTCTAAGCAAACACAACATCAGAAACCCAAAATTAGGAGCAAAGTACTTAGTTAAAGGATGTGATTTTCTCAGATTTTTGCTTTAATATCTGCTAATTTCTTGAGTTCAGCCAGCAGAGCACGGCACTGGTTCAGTTCCCCCAGAGCCTCTGATGCTAAAACACTTGTACTTCTAAAGATGCTTTAGCCAAAAGTATCCAGATGAAAGAAAGGAAACAGGCACTCAGAGAGACATCAACTTCAGAGGATGAAGGAGGAGAGAGAGGATGAGGGGAGGGAAAGAAGGAGGGATGGTTGATGGGAGATATGGAGATATGAAGAGGGGCTGATAGAGAGTTTAACTTCAGAGGATGATGAAAAGCAAACAGATGAAAAGAAACACAGTAGGAATCAAAGCAGAAAGCCCAGAGGACACATGGACGGGAGAAGACAGACTGAGACATCAAGATCGTGAAACAAGAGAAAGATGGAAGTGACAGAATAAAGGAGGGAGTCAGAGGAAGAGTGGGATGAGCTTGAAGCATGGAGGGAAGTGATGGTTCAGCTATAGTGGCAACCACTGCTCATTCTCAATACCAGTTCTTCTAGTACAAGTTTCCATCTGCCACATGTGAGTTCGCACCATTAATCAAAAGTTTCTCACCATCAACCAAACACTTCCTTTGGTCCGCCATGTTTCTGTGTATATGATGTTGGAGAGAAGGTGAAAATTTTATGCACAGGACTTGCTGAGTTTATGTGAATTTCCCAGTCGGAAACTCCTTTTTTCCAATTATTCTGACACCACATGAATGCAGTTTTCTGGAGCAGTAGGGGGAAAGAACCTCCATCACCAGCAGCAGTCCAAGACGCTGGAGTTACAGTCCGACTGCTAAGTCAGGGCAGCACCTGTCGCACCTCATTAATAAAGTACAGCACTGACCAAACAAATACTCCATATGAACTAAGAAGCGCTAATGTGGTGGAGAAATAAGAATAACAACTTCCGCTCATGAATTTCACAATAAAATCAGAGTGGAAACAGGATGCAGATCATGATTCAGATCATGGATTGTGATTCTACTCAAAAAGATCGCCATGTGATCTTTCAGCCAGATTGATACCTCTAGTTACAACATATCAGATGCTCACTCCCTGGTTTACCTCCACTCCAGAAGCTTTAGATAATGTGGATAAACCGCTGGCTTGTTGACAGCCTGTCTGACTGCAGGTGTTTCAGTGGATAAACAGCTACATTCAGCTTGTCATTCTTGCTCATAGTTGACATTTGTCTCTGCTGGTGATTCTCTCTTGAGGTAAAATTATACTCCTGTTTGAAAGAGCCTAATTGTCGGCCTCTTCATCCAGCAGTGATGTCTAAACTAAACATATGCTTTTTGAAAATACAGAGGAATGACTTGGCTTTAAAAACTACATTTAGCAAGAGATTCCACTGCTGTCAGTTAAAAAGAGAAATGGTTGTGTTGTGACTCTCGCTATTATTTGCATGTCTTGTAAGATATGATATGATTTGATTGATCCACAGCAGCAAACCAAAGCCTCATTTACCTGAGGACATTGTGGATTAATACTGTAAAGAAAAGAAATAATGTGTTTGCAGAAGTGAGGGATTTAAAGACAGACAAAGACAAACAGAATCCCCTCATCTTCCTGCTTTGTCTTGTGCCACTGATCTGTTCAATGAGGCCATACCGTAGTAGCACTAATTCCTTTGTTTTGTTGTGCCAGTCTGAGTATCTGTTTCCACTGTCTATCGATTATCTGTGCTTCCCTGCCCTCTGTGTGACACATGGATGAATCTCATTTCCCCTCTTATTGTATTGCAGTAACTTAAAAACAATCCGGCCGCCATCGTAATTCACAGAGCTGCAGGCCGTGAAGAGGTTGAAGTGAGATTAAAAGCAACAGCTGGATATTCAGGATGAACATATGATCTGATACGAGTGTGCACCACATTAAAAACGAGTCCGTTTCAAAAAGTGGATTCAGTTACAGAGAAGGCAGCTTGTGTGTCTTGTTACATTTTTATCTCCAGGCCACAGTGGGTAGAAAAGCAGAGTATCTGAGGCTGTTAAGATTTTTTACAATACAACTGGATCCCTGAATGACGCTGGCTTCATTGCCAAAGTGGAGTTGATTAGGTAACACTGTCTACAAATGCAGTAAACCCCAGATTTGACTGGGAGGCTGCCAGTGTGACTGCTGGCCTCAGTGAACACAGCAGACATAATGTTACAGATATGGCTGCTGCTAATTCACCGTGTCTGTTTATTGGTTTGTTCGTCAGCTGCATAACACAAAAAATATTGAACGTATTTATACCAAACGTGGTGGAGAGATGGAACATGGGCCAGCGAAGAACCCATGAGATTTTGGTACTGGTTTAGTTAAAGGGATGCATCCAGAACCTTTTTTGTCATTACTGTCCTTTACAATTTTTTAGGACATGTTTCACTTTTGCCAGTTTCTGAGTAAATAATGTTTAGATCTTGATGTAAAAAAAACAAATTAATTACTGACGTTGAGATCTATGAGTTTGTACAAATTACTGTGTATCCAGATCCAGATCATAGTCCAGATCTGGGGAAGCAAATCCTTGCTGGAGGTATTTGCTCTGTTTTTGAATACTGCCTCTGCATCACATGTACATTTCTGCTGGGAAAGCTGTTAATGTAACACTGCAACCTAATTTCTTGTATCAGAAGCTGTAGTTTTGAATTTAATGGAATTAATTCTGTTACTTTTACAGACTCATATCTGATACTTTGAAATGAATCATTCTTCATGTTTTATATTGCTCAAATACAATTCCCTCATCATGCTGATAGCAAGCACAAAACTAATAGTGTGATTTAGAAGAAAGAAAATAATGAACTAATTGGCTGCAGCTGTTAATGTATTATTGGATAGTAAAGAAACTAAGTACGGGAGCATCAGCAACTGCTCATTTGTATAAAAAGAATTTTTTCTGCGTTACATGCAGGGTTTGTATAACCACCTCATCGGGCGGTACTCAGGGAGGACTCTCACTTCTGAAAACCATCTGTTTACCCAATGAAATTGCTTGAAGCTGTAAAGATGTTTACATCTTCGACAAATCACTCTCACAGTACAGACTGAGTATCCCTGAATGTGAGATCATTTCACCACCCGCCCGCATCTATAATACATTAAGTCTCCGCTGCATCATCTGAGAGGCCGTGATAGCAGGCAGAGGAATTTAGTATAAATCTATAACCCCTTGCTCAAGGATGAGATGAATTTGCTTTGTTTCTGTGAGCTAATTTGGAGGCAAGATATTGATAAAGATCAGAGAAGGGCAGAGGGAGGGAGATCTTTGTCTCTATCCGACTCTAATGGTTTCTGTCTCCCGCCGTCTGGTAGGAGTCACTCTGTAAGTGTCATTAGGATGCACAGGGAGTCGCTTCAGCTAAATATTGCCCAGGCTTCATTTAGCACGGATGAAACCATGACTCACTGTGGACTCACAGAGCAAGTGAGTCACGTCGCAACCCGAGTCATTTTCGCTGGCTGCTGAGTGAGTTATCCCAACAGCTACCGGCATTGTGTTTCTGAAGCCTCCAAAGCTATTAGTACCATTCTAGTATATTATGCTAATTGGTCCTCGGTGATTTCAGAGCTGAACTGACTGTGAATTTGAGTCCCCACTACTCTGGCGCTCATTAAAATGTGATTGTTCCTGTCATGAGGAGAGACATCAACAAAATGATGAGGTGATGTGTTATGGATCTTTGTTTAATTGAAGATCAGACTCTGAGCTGTACAGAGGACAGGATGAACCCTGAAGAACCAGGGGGTGATTTAGTTCCTGTGTGAGTTACCCAGGGGGTTGGGCCTAAAGGTTGGAGGGTTGTCTGTTGCTGATTGGTCAAACAAAGCCACAGCCGCAGCTCCAACTTATAGTATGCACTGCTTCACTCTTATACATTATGAACAAGGTTAGCCTTTGTTGTCGACTTCCTGACTCGTTTAAGAGTGAGATAAAGAGAGAGGATGGGAGAGAGAGCCAGAGAGTGAATGAGAGAAAAAGAACTGCTTTATTACAGCTCCAAGCTAGATGTCCATGTGTTTGTGATTATAAAGCAGGTCTAGGTTCTATATTAATACTGTGAAAGTATCAAAGCCTCAGTCCACAGAGAAATGCACACAGCCTGTATTCAGAAACTGAGCCTTAAAACCAGCCGTCAGGACTTCTGGAACTTTGTGATGTCACAACAAAGCAGTCACCGCCCTCAGTCACGCCCCAAGCCCCGCCCACCTGGACCCACCATCCAACCTTGCAGGATTTGGTTTCTCTGAGTGTTTACCTGAAATCTGCTATATTTTTATTGGATCACTCAGAAAACAGTCAGCCAATCAGAAGAGGGGATCAGAACCAGTGAAGTCATACGTTGGTGTGGCCTGTTTGATAGAGCCATTTTGAACCTGTGAATCCAGGAAAAAAATAAAGTAGAATCAGTTTCTACATCTCCCTTTTCCTTGGTCCATGACTAATCTTCACACCAAATCTGATTAGAATGTGTGATGTAGCTTTTGCTGTTTTTGGTGAAAACAAAAACAAATGGGATTGAAGACAAGTCTCCCTTTTCTATTCTTTCCCAGCGGAGCGTGATGCAGCACTGAATCTAAAGCCTTACAGAGTTCTCCACACTCCGACTTCCATCATGTTCCATCAGCAGTGATTTATTTTTTACCAATCTTATCTGGTGGGCTTTTACCAAAAAAACATTTACTAATTTAATACCAGATTACACTCTAAATGTTTCAGTACAAGTTCATTATCTCCACTTTCATACAAGCCACATTTGTCTTATTATATTTCAGACAATTTAAATTTTGTTGGTGGAATTATTGCCTCGTCATCTCTTTCCCAAACTGCCGGATGCTGACGACGCTGTTCCCTTAAAGACGTATTTTATACACTCAGAAAAAGGCTGAGTGTTGATGAGCTGCTCCACAGCTCTGTCCTCTGTTTGTTCTCAGCTCGGAGAGATTCAGCCCGAGTGCAGCCAAGTTTGACTCATCAAACATTAAGCGAGCAGGGTCCCTGTGACCAGCCAGCTGCTCCGCCACCACACTTCTGTTTTTCTTTTTTTCTTTTTTTTTCTCCTGGAAGACTGGCTATACTTCATGCTCCTCTGCTTCTGCATAAATGTGTTTTTTTTTACCATTCCCCCTGGTGGGAGCTCAGTCATAACATGCCTGCTGCCCTTTGGAGTATCTCTTGACCTTTAAGTCTGGACAGATATTCTCCTGCAGAGAAAGTCGGGTTCTAACCAGAGATGAAAGGTTGCTGAGAGGCTTAACTGTGGTTGTCTGCCTGGAAGAGGAGAACACAGGTGGAGAATTGATCTGTGTGTGGCTTCAGGTAGATGTTGTGAAGAAAAACTCGTTTGAAAGTTGTTGAAAGGCAAGATTGCATCTTAACATGTACCTTGATTTCCTGTGTTGATTTAAATGAGCCAGGAATAGAGACAACAGTTAGTGAATTACTTTTAATAGCCAATATAGAAACAGATGCAAACACATCTGTTTTAATTTGCAGCATCTGCAGTAAAGAATAGTTGCACATCTTCTCAAACCCAAATGGCCAAACTACCTTTATCTTTGCTACTTGGAGAAACAACCCTCTCTACAAACATGGAGACATAATTCTGCTCCGGCTGCATTTTTGTCTGCATAACGTGGAAACATTCTTCAAATTTGTCTGTGCAAATCATTCACTGACAGTCTCATTTGTTTTCCTGTTTGCAGCAGCTCAGGCATGATTAATGTTTTTTTTTGTTCTGTTCAAACAACACAAAGCTCAAAGAACAAAGAACACATCTTAGTGTTGGATGATTGGGAAATGGACACAAGGTAGTTTTACTACTTCAATATTTTTCCGAAAACTAGATTTTTCCAAACTTTAACCAAATTTTTTTTATGCCTGAACCTGACCTCACATGGGATCAGAACATGTGGATGTCCTGTGCTTTGTATGACACCTGTGTGTGTTGTAGATAAGAAAAAGTGGTAGATGAGAGAACAGGAAGATAGAAACATCCTGCAGGGCAGTGTGAGTATATGAACAAAAAAAACAAAAAAACAAAGCAGTCATTTCTCTGGTTTCACAATTTTGTCAGAACTTTCTTGAAAACAAGCAAACATTCAAATTAGTTTTATTATTTGCTTCCAGACAAACTTAAACTGTGGTGTCTGCAGTTTGGCCTCCTGCTCTGACTCTCGTGGCCCTTAACAGGGTTTGATGTACCTGCTTCAAAGAGAAAGAGCCCAGAGAGAATGATTAGCTGGGAGCCCAGTGCTGCCTCAGCACTCTGTGTATGGACGAGGGATTTTGCAGCTCCATATCTACTTTAACAGGCGAGTTTAAACGTGCAGAGGCTTGGTTGGGGATGATAGTCTTCATACCTGGCTGCAGGCGACCTGTAGGGTGTGGGTTTTATTGACAGTTCTGATCTGTTCTGGGATCGTCTGTGTCTTTCTAACAGGGACAGTCTCTCCATCAATCACAGCTCACAGCCCAACACACTTAAAATGACTCATTTCAATGTGAGATCTCCACTGTAAAACTTCCATTTTAAACTATAATTACCTCAGTGAACCCAGGGACAGAGGTCATGGTGGCAGCCTTAAGAACCATCTCAAATGCCCTCAGTTACCGTGTTAAGAATTCTCTTCATTTATGGTTCTCCTGTTTAAAGATGGAGGTCACCACGGGATCATAAATCCATCAGCAGCTTTCCTGATGGATTTTGGACTGTTGACCAGCTCCTTGTGCCCCAGCTGAGCGTGAGGGTGATTGTGAAAAGCTTTTATCTTACATCTGTGCACTGGCTCTGAGAATGTTTCAGAATTTACTTTAAGATCTTACTGTTGACTTTTAAGGCTTTTCATGGCCCCTCTCTCCAAGCTATATATCTGACCTCTTAGCCACATACGAGCTGGAACATCACCTGGGCTCCTCGGACTGAGGCCTTTTATCTGTTCCCGAGGTGCAGCTGAAAGCCAGAGGTGATGGAGCGTTCACAGTCTGAGCCCTGAAGCTATGAAACAAGCTGCCTGAGGAAATCAGGTCAACAGAATCAGTGACCTCTTTTAAATCTCTTCCTAAAATGGTGCTTTCACCTGAGACCTTTCCTGATTTCATTAGTTTGTTATTGATGCTCTTGGTTGGCGACACTGTAAGAGCTTTTATTTGCTTATTACTTCAGCAGAAATTGTTTTTATGATCTACTTGTTTTGAAGCATTGTATGAATCACTTTGTAATGTGTGTTTAGAAAAGTGCTCTGTAAAGATATAAAGATTATCATTATTATTTTAATTCTTGTCCTTTCAGTTGCTGTCTGAGAATGTAAAGTACAGAGGGTACCTGTCTCAGTGGGAAGTGGACGTCCGATGAGTCAGTTTTCAAGGCAGCACTTAGTGTAATTGTAGAGCAGGAGCAACATGGGTGTTTGGAGAATGGACTGGGTGTAGGGAAGCTTTTATGGGACACGTAAGCAGGGAAGAGAAATAAATGGTTATAATGGAGATTCAGAACCAAGAAGACTCAGTGGCAGTGTAAGTGCGTAAAGTATAGAAAAGAAGAGAGTTAGACTCTAGATCTTTTATGTGTTAGTTTTCATAGTTTCATAGCTTTGTGTTTTTTCATTCTCCCAGAGTGTGAAACTCTGAAAGTGCTAGATTGAAAACAGTCGAGTTGTGCACACAACAGACACACAATTGGATCTGGTTCCTGGAGGGGAAGAGTTCAGACCCAAAACATTTTTGAGCAGGCATTATGTCAGGCAGCTTAGAGCACAGAGGCACTGGAAGATGGCAGTAGATTTAGGGAAGCTGCTCAGAGTCCCTCAGGAGATAGCTGCCCTCTCTGAGACTAAATCTTGTGTTGTATTCAGAAACGTGGCAGCCTGAATTCTCTGCAGAGGGAGATGTAGGAGAAGAGGGAAAAGGCTAAGATATACTGAATTAGCAGCAAAGGTCAAGAAGCTGGTTTGGAAAGCAAAGGTCCACTCCGCTGGGGGAATTAGCAGGGAAATTATTTTTGTGATTAAGTGAAATCAGACTTGGAGGGAAGAGCTTTAATCAGGCAGTAACAACATGGCTGAAGCTGCAGTTGGTGCCAGTGAATGAGTGCAACTGAGGATAAAGGTGAGAGGCTGGAGCGAAGGCTCATGGAGCTGTAGCTGTTGTGATAACATGATTCCCTTGTCTGTCGTTGTGTGTGAAATTGTGTAATGGTTGTGTGTTAGCTTGTGACATTGTTTACTAAGCAAGGTTGATTAGCATACTAATGTCTGTCTGGAGCCTGTCTCCACAAACATTTAGTTAGCCACAACATGCTAACCATCGTAATCTTTGGTGGGAGGTGCTTTGGGATCAGGTGACAGTAAAGAGGCGATAAAGAGATGGAGCCTTCATGTTGCTGTTGAAATTGTCCGCTTTTGCACATGCCTGCACTTAAACACAACATCCTACCATAGGAATCATGCAGTCTCTGCATGAGTGGAAATCCTTTGACTCCAGATGATTGGGTACTTAGCTGCAGTTTGTGATTGTTCCACACAGAAACTGAGGATGGCTTGACAACTGAGCGTGTGCTGTAGCATTCAGGTGAACCTGCCAGTCAACCTGCTGAGGCCAGATAAAGGCTAACCTTTAGCTTAGCCTTAGCAGGCTGGATATGTGGCCTGTTTAATCATCCAGGTATCTGCTCTCTGCTGGATTCAGAGCCAGAGTGCAGGTTTAGAGGTTCAGAAGTAGGTCAGGCCAGAGGAGAACAATGGTGTTACCTGTCAGACGGTCCAGTAGATTTATGACAGTGCAGCCTGGTATCCGCTGCAGAGCCCGATGAGAGGTCAACGCATCATTTAGCATTAGACCTGGGCTCCTGCTGTGTGCCTTGATAAATGTGATCATAAAATGTGTTACGCTACTGATAATTAATTCATTTTTGACATTAGTTAATGTAAATAAGTAGCTATCGTGTTTGTCTGCTTTGTGCTTTCCTCAAACCTCCCACTCTTTCTTCACCCCCCCTCTGTCTTCCCTCTCCAGCCTGCGAGCTGATGAACCAGGGCATCCTGGCGTTGGTGACTTCGACGGGCTGCGCATCAGCCAGCGCCCTGCAGTCCCTGACGGACGCCATGCACATCCCGCACCTGTACATCCAGAGGAACAGCGAGGGATCGCCGCGGACCGCCTGCCAGTTCAACCCGAGCCCCGGCGGGCAGCGCTACACGCTGGCTGCCCGGCCCCCGGTCCGCCTCAACGACGTCATGCTGACACTGGTGGAGGAGCTGCGCTGGCAGAAGTTCATCGTGTTCTACGACATTGAGTACGGTAAGTGATCGACAGATTTGATGTCACCGAGTAAACTGATTGTCTGGCCTTTGAAGGCTGAACGTTGGGATCAGCTGGTGGAAGCTTGAACTGACCTGTCTAAACTTCAGCTGCTGATGTAAATCGTCATATCTACTATTGTTGTTTACACTGATGAAGGCTTACAGCTGAAACACATTCATTTCCGCTGCATAACAGACGAGAAGATTAGAGTGTGAGTCCCGGTGTTTTGTTTGTCTGTTTACATGGAAACAGCTGTGCACCTGTGTGCATGGCTTCGCACATATTCAGGCCCATTGGCTTTCTGTACGTGCGTCTGTCACATGCAAGTGTCAGTGAAAATCTTACTCTTCTCAAGCACTTTGGATTATTGTCTGGAAAAGGTTGGAAGTCTGTTTTTTTTTCCTTCTGGTCTTGACATGGATTTGTGGATGTTGATATGATGCAACACTGTAGGGTTGTTCTCTCTGGTGTTTGAACTCTATAGGAGGCCTGTGTCTTCTTGGTATTTCATCATTGACGTATCCTTAACATTCTGTATAACAACATGGTGCCTCGACCAACTCGATGAAGGGCCTGCTCTTTCAGATAGAACTGATCAAAGAAACACACCAGAAATGAGAGGTTTTCTTCTCGGGTTGTAAGACATGATGGTGTTTCCGGTGGTAACAGCTGCTCCATATTTTATTTTTATTTTTTTGGATATAATCAGTCAAATTATTCTCTCTTACGTGATGTTGTAAATTCATGTGTAACGCATGTAGACAGATGATTGAAAAAGCATTAGGGACAACTTTAGGTGCCTAATGATTTTCAGTGTTTTCTGGCCTTGAGAAAGTTTGCATGACTGGATGTTGCAGCAAAAATTTAGAGATCAACTCTCTGCTCTGCTGTATTTATTTGGAATAGCTTACTTGGGTTGTATCTTAATGAAATCACATTAGGCTCAATGGATTTTAGAGACTAATCAATACAGGATGGTGGCAATTACAATATAAGGATATAAACAGATGCAGGCATTTAGCCTCTCAGATACTCTTATCCAGAATGATTTAGACTAAGTGCATCAGTAGCTGCAGCACAGGATCTGAATCCTTTAATAATGGACCAGCAGCTCAGTGAACATAAAGACCCCAGACTGTGAAGAACTGGTGTAAATGCCTGTGTGGCCAAGATATTTGCATAACTTTGACACGAAACTCTCTGGGATTTCTTTTGTGGTAGCCTCCTTCACATCCTGCACACCTCCAATCCCAAGGATTGATTTTGACCTTTTTTGGGTAATGCCCAGGGCAATGTTCAGGCTCTACGCTCCCAGCAGGAAGCTTTCTAGTGCTTTCTCTGACTTTAAACAGCACACAGTCTGTTTTACCTTTACAAAGTATATTATGAAGCGCTGCACTGCATCTGTTGTGGCAGACAGCATGCTGCGACCGCTACATCAGTGGCGTCCAACAGTCTGCAGAGAATCGTAACTGATGTGCTCTTGCCCACTGCCTGAAGGAGTGATAATCAGTGGAGGGATACAAGGCTCTCTATAGCCAGTGAGGCAGCCAGGGGGTGGCCTGGGGTGGCTGTGCCTGCCCCTGGCTACAGTCAGCCACCCCACAGGTCACCATATTCCAGGTCTCTCATTTTTGTTCTTATGTGGAAGCATTTCTCCACAGCTCTGAATCAGCTTTGGATGAAATAATTTTGAGGAAGGGGAGTAAAAATCACCTGGTTTAAGGTAAGACAGCTCAGTCTGACTATAGCTGTGTCCCAATTCAGGGGACTCATCCTTCAGAGGCTGCATTTGAAGACCGACTGCGTCACAGCGGCACGACTAGGCTGTCCAATTCCAAAGACTACTTCAGATGCGGATGAGAAATGTGTCCTTTTTTCCTGGGCTTCTTTTTCTTATCCCAAGATTCATTGCACGCCGGTAATGAAAGCAAACAACACTGACAGAGAGCAACACAACGGTAAGAGCAGGCACAGCTGGTGACGCAAAGCAATAAATCCTCCGTAGACCAGACCGTCTCATTTCAGTTCGGCCTCCGAGGTCTACGACGGCTACGAAGGGCCACACCTTGGTAGACCGCAGCCTCCGAAGGATGCGGCCCCTGACACAGACTCTGTGTGTGTAAATGGCCTTAGATGAAAATAAAAACAATACAATACCAATATGCTAATGGTCAGTGGCAGACATAAGTGTTTCCCATCCCTTCTATGTGGTAAACACTTAGGCGTCCTGCTCTACGTCACTTTTTGTCTGCAAGGTGTAAAGAAAACGTGTGCAGCGGGATTTCAGGGCAACATAAATCTGCACCTTCCATGTGATGAGTGAAGGGGAAACAGCTGTTAGGGATGTAACACATCATCTCTTCAGTCTGTGAGCTGTAGCTGCTTCCTCCTTTTTATAGCTTCCATATCACAGCAAAACACTGCACTGTTAAACACACATGCATAATAGCTGAACCTCAGTGTGAAGATGTTGCACCTTTGATGTTTTCATTATTGTGCTCTGTGCTATTTGCTGGCAGCCTTTGTGTCGTGAACATTGTTCCTGCTTCCATTCGTGTGATTGGCTGATTGTTGCAGGTACAGAATGGATTTTAATAATCATTTTCTACCAGACTCCATTGTTGGTGCTGCAAGAATCGGGACAGGATGTCATAGTGAAGAAACATGAATAAATAAATGGGAGCTACACACTGAGATCAACACTAAGGGGATTTCTCCTTTTTTTAAAAGTGAGCTCAACAGAGTTAGGTGAACAAACCACCGACTGTCTGTGCTCTGATGTCGAGCTGCCCTCCAGCTCTGAGGTGAACAAGTGTGAGGTGGAGTGTTGAGAGCTGAGTGGACCTCTGATCCAGCTCTGGTCGGAGGGGGCTCACCACAGAAAAGACCATGGTGTGGAGCGGAGAGTTTGGATGTGACTGCAAGAGGTGAGCAAATGGACCAGACCCTTGAGGAGCACAGCTACTGATAAAGTTACATCTCACAAAATGTAATAACATGAGCTGGAAAGGGAATGAGAGCTGGGGAGACCATTGGATTTTGAGGACTGAAGACAGGCCGTCATCTACGGGGAGTAAAAGTAATATAAAAAGTGTCATTCAGAACATCTAGCTCGGTTGATCTTGGAAAAAGTCAGAGACATTTTAAAAAACTTGGAATAAATCATCACAAAAACGTTTTCTCTCTCCTGTTCAGAACTTGGTTGGTAACTGTTTTCAAGAACCTGATGGATTGTCACCCCAAACTGAATTGACCGCAGGTGAAATGAAACCTATTTGTTTCTTTTTGTGCATCAAGGAGCTTTTCAGATTCTACTTTTTGCCTGGCCTTCAAAGTGCTGACACAGTCTTCAAAGTGCTCCGAGGTTACAACTAAATTAACTAACTAATATTTTTGCACGTTATGAATATGCAGGGACTCATTCCAACATCAGCAGAGTACAGGCTACCAACGACAGACCAGATAGGCATATTTTTTGATTATTCATAAACTACGTACTATAAAACGTGGAAATATGTTTGCTGTGTTTGACTCTGGGACTAAATGTTTCCTGCCTCCATCAGCAGCGGCCTCAATAAATTAATGTTTAATTATGTCCATGATATTACAGTTTGAAGAGCATCTGTAGGAGCTTTTTAATGGGCCTGTTTTTTAGTTTTTATTTAATTGTTAAATGCAGTTGAAGTGCTCACTTCAAAGGTAATTGGGATGAGTCTGTCGAGGATAGTTGTTTTTTTTTTTTTGTATGTGTGTGTGCTGTGGCGGAGATGCTGCGCTGCATGATCCCACCGCACCACTTACCAATTAGCGGAGGCAGCGTCGGGGTCTGTGCGGAGTCGAGCTGAATGTTTAGACTCGTCTGTTTTCTCTGAAACGGGATTTGATTCTCTGCATGTTAATCATCTGTTCCGAACGACGACTCTGCTCTGGATGTTTGTTTTTTCTTGTCTGAAAGTTTGTTTGTGCAGGAGCAGCTGTGCTTTGGTGAGTGTGTGGGTTATAAAGTACATTGGCTTCTTTTCTGACACCCCCCACCCCATGTCCTAAGGTCAAGGTCAGAGGTTAAGTACTATACTTGACCAGCCTGGACATGGTAGAGTCTTACTTGATGGAGGAGTAGGAGCAGTGGAGGAGTATTTATTTTTTATTCATTTTGTAAATCTGATTATACTGTGAAACTTTGCATTTTCATTTACTTGTACAACTTGAATTCAGTTCAGGTTGGGGTTACAGTTTTTATGATGACGAGCTGATAATTATTACTTCACAGGGCTCTTGAGATATTCAGGCCAATCTCTGAGGTCAGTGTGAGTTGAATTTATGATAAGATGTTTTTCTGTGGAGATGCAGGCAGCAGAAAGTTGCTGTGGAGTCTGTTGAATGAGTTTAGTCTCAAACAGATGCTGAGAATCTGTTCAGGCTTTAGGCTGAAATCAATCAGTGGACTGAGGAAACTTTTTTTAGGATGATGTGACTCAGCACTTCTCAGAGCTCCTGAAATCTGTGACCAACTCAACAAGGTGATGATTAATGACTCAGCCACTCGAAGTGTTTTCCTTCAGAAATAGATTTTGCTGATGATTTAGGTGAAAAATCGATGTTTCAGCTGCTGTCGTCATATTTTCTAAAGGCTAAAAGTAACTTAAAGTGACACCTGACACTTGTATAAAATATATAAACACTGTAAATAACCACTGAGCCTCGTAAAAACCACAATGTTTTGTCAGTCATTGGTATTGTTTTCCCTCCTTTATTAGACTCATCATCATCCATCCATCGGGTTTCCATTCAAACTTAATGGTCTCAGAGGGCAGATTTAGTTTGTTAATCCACACAGAACAAAACACAAACCTCCTCTCTGGACTTAATCACACAACATTAATGATCTGGTGGCTCTTGTTTTCCTCTTGACACTAATCCTCTCTAATTCCTGTCATTCTCTCGTTCTTTCACTCTTTATGTCAAAAGTTTATTTTCATGGACTTTGGGTAAATTTCCTCTCTAAAGCCTTTCAGCCCTCTGGGTCCTTACTTCAAAAGATGTGTTTCATAAACACATTCTAGAGCATGTATGATAACCTGCTTTAATACAAAACGTGTCTTTAAAATAACAGTAATGGCTGACACATGTAGTGACTTTGCTCGGCCATACAAAGAAAGGAAGTGAAGAAGAAGGAAAGATGAGAGAAAGAACGGCCTTTGGTTCGGGAGGTTAAAGATTTCCTGTCATTGAAAAGTCAACTAAACAAACCACAAACACATTAAAGTTGGAAGACAAGTTTGGACGCCAACTTTGAATGCGCGGACACTCACTAAATCTTCCTCTTACTCCTCATCGTTCCCATTTTCCCCCTTCATCTTCATCCCTTCCTCCTCGCTCCGGGTGATGAGCGAAGCCATTATAAGTGTGAGCCGAGCAGGAGGCCCATTTATTCAGATTAGAGGCTCATTGTTGAGGTATATGAGGAGCAGATGGGCTTCTTGGTTTGGCTGTCTGGTCGAGTCTGTACGGACCGGTCGGGACTGTCACTCGGCCGTGATGATGATTAAAGCAGCTCCTTGGATCGCCTCCATCCTCCCTTACTCCTCCATCCTCCTGAAGCCTTCCCCGCTCACAACCTGCCCTGCTCCATTTTTTAAAAGGGCAATAAGTAAGATGTTTGCTGCCTCACAGCACAAAATGACTGTAATATATCCATGGGAGGATGTTGTTCAACACCATTAACACACAAACACACACACCCATTAGCATTTTTAGGACATTTTCAAAGACTAAAAAGCCTCATTTGCAAATCAAGAATAAGAAAGCAGCACTATAATTTGAAGATTTTGCATTTATATGTTTTGTCTCTAAAAGACATTTCTACTGGGCTTTGGACAGGGGTGCATTTTGTGCAGTGGGGGGTCGCTGCAAACATCATATGAGGTCAAAGATCTCATAATAGGTCCATAAAGGTCAATAAAGGTTATTGCTTCCCTAATGGCATTTTAATAATCTCTCTGTCAGGCAGTGTCGTCCTCTCCTGCTGTGAGAGTTTCCTCTCTCCCCCTCCTCCTCCTCCATGTTGTCACGTCCACTGTCTCCCATTTTCTCCCTCTTTCACATCCCTTCACCCTCAAACATTTTCCTCTGACTTTTTCCACCATTTTCATTCTCTCTGTCTCATCTCTTGACTCACAACTGAGTTGTAACCATTTTCATTTTTCTTAAAACCAGTAGAAGTGAAGCATTGACTGGGTGATTTCATTCTCTTCCAATGCAGGTGTGCAAATCAACTTTTGTTTCAGAGTTGCTTACTGCCCACACTTTCTCCCCACCTACGTCCACAAGGAAATTCTGCTTCTGCTTTATAAGGTACGGTTTCCAGCCTGCAGCTCAATCCATGATGTGAGCAGCCAAATGAATTCCCGGCTGGAAATTTGCTCCAGAAGCTTCAAAACGGCAGATACTGTAGCTGTGGTCGAGTTTTCATAGGAGCAATCTAAACTGACCAAATTACTGGCAGCCATGTTGGGAGGGCAGAAATAAATTGAAGTTCACTTGACCGTGGAAACTGACAAAACAGTCTCACCTCTCCAGGTCCATTTAGTAGCATTTTTTGAGCTTTCAACCACATCACAATGATCAGCAAATTGCCTAAGGACCTGCTCCTAATCAAAGAACTTTGCATTAGCTATTATAACATCTATTCATATCAGTTCACCTCTGTTGAATGGCTTTAATTGCCTGTAGCAGGGAATTGAAAAGAAAGGCTGAATGATCAAGTCTTCAGGGGCAGGTACAGTATCTCTGAAAAAACTTCACACAATAAATAATCTTGAAATAAAAGCAGCAGATATCATCAGTTGAGATTCTGGAGTCCAAAGCAGACTCACTGTGTTTCTGCAGCCTCAGTATCGGCTGATGAAATTGTCCCTGTAATTAGTGTTTAACTATCCACTGACAAGTGAGAGAATGGTCACAGCTCGGGGGCTGAACATTTTTAAGAGCTGTGTTTCACTGTTTAACCTTTGTGGGGCTCGTGAGTTTGCTCGTGTGCATCCAGTATATCCAGTGAACCACTGGCTCTCAAAAATCAACACTACACATCCACAACCTATGAATGGTACAAACAATAGACACAAGTCTACAGCAGCGCTGATGCTTCCTCCTTTGTGATCTCAACATCCCCCAGATAGCAAAATAAATACGCATATATCTTCTGGCCGAGTAAAACCCTCGGTTCCACGGCCCAAATCTGGCCCATGTACAGCATGATTGTCAGATGCTTTTTCCACATCAAGACCAATTCTGGCCCACACATGGGAGGTCTTCTGGCTGTCAGCCAATACTGGAGGACAACAGCTGGAATCTGCCCAGATGTGGAAGGATATGGGCCAGATGTGGGCCGACCACCCAGCCGTGTGTTGGCCCAGAAGCTTCAAGGGGTCACAACAAATCCTTCCCTGATTCGTCACGCTCATGTCATGTGACACTTTTCTGGATGAAAACAAACAGCATCAAACGTAATAGTCATGTGATGTGCATTTTCATGCTCGTTAGTATGGATGGAGATTATTTCTGGAGCTAAAAGCTCATTAGGACGGAGATGGTTTTCATTTTAAAACCACAGTAAGAGGAAAGGTCACTGGGTCATTAATATTAAATGGTTGTTTCATGTTGGAGAATCAATGTGTTCAATAAATTTGAAAGCAATCTGCCCTATAGATAATGAGTTTTGTCTGCAAAGGTAACAGTCATCAGTCCTGAGGGTGATGCCTGAGGAAAGCTCAGGGGTCACCATAATCAGTAGGGTTCTTTCTCTAGAGTCCATGCATACGTTAACATTTTAGAGGTATGCGTGGTCTCTGGGAGGGGTGAAGGTGTTCGGAGGCCGGAGGGTGATGTGATGTGGAGGCAGATGAGGAATCACGAGCCCTAAATCCTTCACTTACACTGTCTGACAGTGTTTCTGGATGCAGTGCCCTCTACAGGAACACACCACAACACTTTGTTATTTATGAAGTGTTTGACAACATTACTTTACTCTACAACTGGCAGGAAAAAGGAAAGAGGAAGTGAAGAAGAAGAAAGATCACCAGCTACTCACACACACACACAGGAGCATTGATTCCTGCCCTTCTGCGAGGGTATCAATATGACTGCCATGGTGCGTGGCTCCACTGAGCGTGACGCAGCAGCTCAACCACATCAAAGCTGCAGACTCCATATCTCACGCTGGCCGCATACCGGCTGGCCGACCGCATGGATGGACAGCCGGGCTGCAGTGCGCTCTGGGAAACTGTGTTTTTCATCAACACCCAATCAGAGGCAGCTGTCAGGCGGAACAGAAGGCCGTCTGGGGAAGAAACGCTGATAAAGACATTGACACTGAGACTGGTGTGTGTGTGTGTGTGTGTGTGTGTGTGTGTGTGTGTGTGTGTGTGTGTGTGTGTGTGTGTTGTGGGTAAACAAACACACACAAACCAGCTAAGCACACACTCACTTCTTTCCTCTCTTTCTCTGCCAGTCTGCCTGTAACACACACCTCCACTGTGGCCCATTAATTGTGGTTTGTGTAGCTGTTGAAAATAGTTCATGTGGACACACACAAACACACACACACACACACACACACACACACACACACACACACACACACACACACACACACAGTAGCTGTTCTGACCTGACCTTGTCAAAGTGAGAGAGAGAAAAAAAGAACATAAACACATTTTCAAATCAGTGGTCTCTGTTATTAAGGCCAAGTTCAGACCGACTTCACTCTCATTCATTTGAATGGGGCCATTTCTGCAGCACAGCTGGGCTGCCAGTGCAGGAGGCTCCGGTTTCTCCAGCAAAAAGGTGGAATCTGGCTTCTCTTTTGGCCTCAGTGCGACGTTATTCAGCAAGGCTCTGAGTTGCACAGTTGCATTCATGCTGGTGCACATTCCTGGTAGATTACTTGGTAACATAAATGACATTTTTCTACTGTTTATCTCATGATCTTTGCAGCATATAATCAAAAAGTTGCCACCCTGATAACTTTGCAGGGTTGTCTCTGAGTGTTATAAACATGCGTGTTCTGTCATCTGAGACACTTTGGAATTGTTTCTCAAACAGAATTACTCACTCACTCCCCCCAGTGCTGCCTGTTGTGTTGTTATAACGCAAGAGTGATTTCTGAACGGCCATGGCATGAACATGGCTGTATTAAAAGACATGGATACAGTGCTGCTACTTCACTTTGCTTCTAATTTGTCCCGGTGGTCACAACTGGTATTGCAACAAAAATAAATCCAACCTGATGTCTTGTTGCTGATCAATGATTGGAGCTTCTGTCTGCTGCTGTGTTTAGTGAAGGTTGGTCAGTAGTTGCAGGAGAGACAAATATTATGGCATCAAGAATTTTATTTGTTTGACAGATTGTGCTCCAGCACACCTCAAGTGCAGTTTTTACCAGCATTGTGATGGATTATCACAATACTAATTGGGCCAAGCGAGAACAACAAGCTGTAGCTCAGCAAACCTTTCAACAGATCGACCTGACGGGGGCGCCGCAGTCTCTTCTTTGTGTGAGATCATGATTTCAGGCCAGAGTCTTTGTGAAGCATCAGAGTTTTTCAGAAGTTTGACAGTTTCAAAGGAAATTCACTGAACAAAAGGTGAGAAAAGGAAAAGAAATTAGATTTATTGTCTCTGCTTTAAAGACGTTTTGTCATCTCATCTTTTATTCATCAGATCGGAGCTGATGAAGCCTTGTGGATAAGTGCAAAACATGTTTAAAGGTAAAACAGCAAAGTTGCCTTTGACTTTGCACCTCAAGACGTTGTGTGACTTGGTTGACTGAATGTGTTCATTAAAACTGAAATCAGTGCCATGGGTTTGCTTTGAGTAAATCATATATAATCATAAACTATAGTAAATAAGATTACTGTGTTGTTTGGTTCCCAGATAATATGCTGAGGTGCTCTGCTCTGTTTCTCTGCATTTTTATTGTGACTCGGGTGGAGGGAGCAGCAGGTTAACCAGTGGCTCTTCCTGTTCCCTCGTCAGGTTGTTTGAATGTGTTTCTGCTTGATGACTGAAATCAGGTCTGTGTTTAACAGCAGCTCAGGACATTTTCAGGTTTGATTCTCTGACATCAGATCCATCAGTAAATCCCTCAGTCCTGATTCTTGAAGCTTCTCCGTTGCCAGTTGCTAACAAGAGTCTAAATGAGACGATGACGTTAAATGTCATCAGTCCAACATGAAAACCGATCTCCTCACCAGTCCACCTTTACAGCCTCGCTGTGTTTCTACAGACTGTCACTAACTCTGTCAGAGGAAAGGCTTCTGTAGAAGAGCTCAGAGCTGAATCAGACTACAGGCTGGAGGTTAGTGGTGGTGACGGTGAAGTCATGTGACCGTGGTGTCGTTGGTTTAGAGCCTAACATGAGGTTTTTACTGCTGCTGGTTGTATTTAGGCTTCAAACATCATAAAGTGGAGTCATTAGTGAAGATTATCTGCTGAACAATCCTATTGGCTGTCTGTGGAGGGAACCAGGGTAATGATAACTTCAGCGCCGGCTACAAAAATATGTCATCCCTGCATCTCTCTATTTTTAAAGATTTATGAAGGAACCAATGGGCTTGGAGCTGACAGAGGAGGGAAGTCATTGAAGCCAATAAACTAGATAACTAATCCACCACTGGTTTTGGTCTCTTTGTTATTGTTGATTAAAATGAAAAGATGAAGTAACACCAGCCTCCTCCTCCAGTAAACTATATCAGTCAGAGTTTCTGCTGCTTCGATGATCACAAACAGAGCATTAAAATGATCATCAACAGTCAATGTCTTTCCTCTTCAGTGAGTTCAAAGCGATGGTATCTCGTGCCTCCATTCTGCCGCTGCACTGACTGAACCATACTGTGCTCTTCTGTTGACATTTTCTCTGTTTCATCACAGGCAACTGATCAAATGAACAAGAGCTCGCAGGAGTGGTGAGATCTCTATCCAAGGCAGAATGAGATTAAACCGAAAGTGATTAAAATGTGAAATATTAAAATAGGAAGTTACCAGGAGGAAAAGAGAAGAGCAGGGTTATTTAAAGAGGGTGGAGGAGGGGGAGAAAACAGGTGGATTAGTTCCAGACAGCATGAAGAAAAACCCTGCCTGAGGCTTGTTGCTGTTAGGATGCATTTATGTCTCTGCCTCTGTGTAGAGCTTGTTTGCATACTGACTGTGTTCTCAGGTAAATGTGTGTGTGTGTTTGTGCACGTTGTTCTAGATGCTGTCATCCCTCTGAGACCCAGAGCTGTACCTTAACAGGGGCAACAGCTTACACATCAACATCAGCTTATTCATAATGAGGAGTGCAACTCATCCAGTAGAAACACTTTTATTATGTCTTTTGTGGCTGTGGAGGATGATGTCATAGTTTTTGGTGGGAAAGAAGTCGGACATTAAATATCACCAAACTATAAGCTGCATCTGCAGATTTGATCTAAATCCAACCGTACCTGTATTCAGGTGCAGTTTGCATACTGGGATGAAGATGAGTGAAATCAGTAGTTACCACCTGCTAGAAGAACAATGAATCCAGGTCTGAACTATAAATGAAGTATGTTGCCTTCTTGATACAGTTTTAATTTTTCATATTTAGCTGTTATATTTTTGCAAGTTTTATGTAAATGCAGATGTTCTTTCAAACAAATCACAAGCTGCTTAGAAACTAAATGCAAAATGAGAGCTCAGAATATGGGCCAGATGTTCCTTTACACTTCCCTCTGATTTCCTCTTCATTGCCACCAGGTTACTTCCAGTTCTCTCTGGGAAACCTCCTTTGAACTTACTAGGAAATCAGTGTCAACCATCTTCTTTCCCAACATGAAGGTGTAACCAGTCTAAAATCTGCTCCACACTGCTCGAACTACTGAGTCTCGATGAAAAAAAGATTGATATGACGAGAAACACTGAAATCAGCCTAAAAATGGTTCTTAAATGTAGAAAACTCCTCCCATGTTGTTCAAACCCCAGAAAGTGTTGATAAAGTGCAGATGAAATTACCTCAGTGTCCTCCAGACCTCTGTGAGTTGGTCACCTTATCTAATATTTAATGACTAATTTGGCTCCAAAGCTATCTCTCTATCTCTTGTAGGTCTCAGAGGTTTAGTGCCTTTTCATGTATTAAAAAGTTAATTCTGTCTATACTCCAGGTCCAGCTCTTCATCCCTCCTCTACAGCTTTTTAACTGAACCCAAAGTGGCTTATGTGAGAAGCAGCATGCCAATTTTCTCCTTTTAATTCTCCAAACTGTGAAATGATTTACACAATACACTTGTCCATCTCCTGAGAGATGAATCCATCTTATTTTGAGATTAGTGGATTCTGGGCTGCTTCTCTTAAATTCCCTCCTGAGGAGCAAAAGCAAAGCTCAATCACGGAGGAGTGATGCAGGGCTAAAGAGGTGAGAAGGAGAAACTGAAAACAAAATGGAGGAAACTGTGTAGGGGAAGACAGGGAATTGAAGGCAGGTCTCTGATGTGATTTCTCTGTGAACCCCCCGTGCTGCTGAATACATGTCCATACATAACGGAGATCTGGTAGAAATAAGGACTCAGATCCCCAAAGACCCCGACCTAAGCGAGAACTCACCCAACATTTTTGCATTAACTCTTTGCTTTGTGAGGAAAACATTTTTATGGAAGATTTTTTTATTTCAAGAAGTTCAGATTATGTATTTTAATGTAAAGAAGTAGAAAAAGAAGAACATGTACTGAAGTCTTTGTCTTTGAAATGTTTACCAGCAAAAACTCCAGTTATGAAGCTAAGTTTAAGACCCTCTCTGATTAAAATCTAGCTTTTGACCTTATTAAGGTCCATATGGTGATTTTATATAATAAAGAACTATAATGAGATGACTGAGTGTTTCCACCTTGAACCAATGACTGTCTCATAAAAACAGATTCAGACAGTCAGGGATTCATACGTCATAGAACCTCAGGAACCAATCCTGTAAACTTGGGGGGGGCGGTGCTAAATAAACCTGAAACATTGTCAGTACAGAGAGACAGAGTTAGCATTAGCACAACCACTAACACTGTGTCAGCCAGTGGAAGTTACAAGCTAACAAACAATATAAACAAATCAAAGATGCTAACTATGCTAACCGTTCTGATCCGTCTGCTAGTCTCTGATTCTGGTCTGAACAGACTCCTCATCAGTCTAGCGCCAGGCCCCAGCTGCAGTCCTTTAGTTTACAAGCGTCTGACGATGGTCACATCAAGCTGCAGGTGAACTTGTGGCGGCCTCAGTGTGTGCTCACATCCTCATGTGTCTTTAATCTGTCGTGTACACTTGAATAACTGATCCAGTCACTTGCTGCATTTGACTGTTTTGAGCCCATCTCCTCAGCTTGGCACTCCTTCTCTTGGCCTCTGTAATTTGCTTTTAATTACAAAGGAAATGAATGGAACTTCTCCGTCAATTGAACTCAACTGTCAAACGGCCCCCGTTCACCCCTCATTGGGCTAAACTCTCCGAGAGGATTAAACCAGTCTGAAAGCCACTTAGAGAACCTCGTGCTGCTTCATACATATTTAAGGCTGCACAAGCCAAGACAAAACGCTGTTAGACAATGGCTCATTGGTTCTCGGCTCGTTAGCTCTCAGTTTGTTGTGTCTCTATAGGAAGCAATGAAAACACAATGGTTCCTCTGTTTCACTCTTTGGCAGCCACTTTTTTTTGGGAGCTTGGCTTGAGTTTTTGAGGTGCAAGCAGTTGAAAGGTCAAAAAGTCTTAGGAAAGTATTTTGTGCACTTGTGAAATTAAAAGTTTTCCCTTATGCACACTACACACACGAGTGTAGGTTTAGGCTGGTGTGGGTGTTTGGTTGTTCCATTATGGTGTGATGGCGTAAAGAGACTTAACTCAGAGATAAATTATGATCCAAAGGGAAATTCATCAGAGAACCAAGGGAGGTTTTTATATCATCTGTTACAGCAGGAGATCACTTAATGGTGTTTTTGAGTAGTTCTTGTTTATATCAGAGCTTTTCACCTCAATGACAGAGTTCAACATTATAAATTGACTTTAATCATCAAAAGACGCCTTAAAACATCAGCATGATATGAAATGCTGCAGAAAGTGGTTTTATATTTAATGGATTAAACAGTCAAACAAAATGGGAATTTAAATGAAACCCAGTCTCATAAACCAAACATCAGCCTCCAGGTCTGAAACCTGAAGCATCAGCAGTGAAGAAACTGCAGTTCCTCTAATGACCACTAGAGTCTGGCTCCAGCAGTGAGTCAGTCCCCAGAGACTCCCATGTTCAAATGTCCAACTTTACAGCAGAAAGAAACATGTTTACAGCCTGGTACAGAAACTGTTCTGGTCTCTGGAGATCATTTCCTCCTTCATGACGACTGTACGGCTGAATTTTGTTTACATTTTATTAAGGACTAAAGTGATGGAGAATTGAGGGCGTGGCCTCTTTGAGTGACAGGTGGGTGAACATATGCTCAACACAATCCTGCATGCACCAAAATCTTGGCTCCACACACGCCTCACCTCTTTCACCATTTTCTGATTAGCTGGAGGTAGGGCCGGAGTCAGGCACTGGCAAGATGGTGACAGTGGAGCAGCTCACTCTGAGCTTCAGAAACCTGTGAGTGATGACACAGAGGCTCCGCCCATCTTTATTTACAGTGAATGTCCTAAACATTTCTATTTAGCTTTTGTCACCCTCTGAGTTTTGTTTGGTCCTCACTAACCTCAGTACTCGTTAATGTTCTATCGTGAAAGTGTTTGAAGTCGTGCTGTCTATATTGTAGTCATTACTTCATAAGGCATCATCAGGCCTGTGTGTTTTGGAGTCATATTGTGTGAACACCCTGCTGCCTCCTTATGATGTCCTGCCTCTCTCTCTCTCTCTATTATCTCTGTTAAGATGTTTTCTAATTGGCTGCTGATGACAGAGTCACAGGAAGAAAGGCGAGGTCTGGGGGTTTGTTCCTCCATGATAACACTTAGCTCTTTGATTCTGCCAAACGTCTGTGGTTTGTGCGGGCTGGCAGCCGGCCTGCTGACGTGCACCTCCTCATTAATGTAGCTCCACATGTGAATTCTGCATCCAGGTTCATATTAATCAAATCAAATGTTTGTGTGTGTGATGCTCCCTTGTTCTTTTTTAATTGGACATCTTTAACCAAATTCATTGAGGGTTAACATCTGAGAAATGTGAGAGCAGAAATTACTTTTCACCAGTTGACCTTAGAAGCATGAATTGATCTGTTGCCTCTGATATGTGGAGCTGGTGAGTGGAAATAATTCTCACTCACTGATGAAATGCTGTGTTTCAGAGACGGACAACTACTGATTAATCAATGAACTCAACAACAGTACAACATTTCATTATATTTCTTTTTGCAAAGTTTAATCTCTCTGCAGTTGTCATTACAGTGTTTTTTACATGTGCAGGTTTTCCTTTGTATTTTACTATAATATATATATGAAGCCAGGGTGCTTGATCCTTGTTGAACTGGTGTGATTGTTCTCTGTGAAGGTTGCCATAGTTACTGCAGCGCTTTGCTTAAAGGATGGCACAATGACACTGAACCATATGTCACTGTCATGAAGAATCCTCTGTGTGGTGCTGCTCTGTGTGAGGTCTGAGCTCCTGAAGTCGTGACTAACAAAGACCACGCTGACCTGTTGAATCAAACCGTCTCATTTCGGTTCGTCCTTCACGGTCTATGACGGCTATGAGGGGCCACGCCTTCATAGACTGTGGCCCCTGAAGTGGGACACAGCCAGTGTGTGTGTTGATTTCAATGAGGGAACATGTCACCCAGTGCAACAGTGAGGCTTATTAATGTGTTTTTAATATTTTGTGGAAACAATGGAGCGCTACGGCTCAGAGGACTAAAGTATATCAGCCTGTAGATACACATTAACTTATCTTTTATTTTCATGGGATTTGTTGACAATAAGAAAAATAGAGAATCTCACCAGCCTCATACTTTAATGCTGCAGCATACACTGATGTGTTCCTGCAACTCTGTGTAAACAGTTTGCGTTTGCCCCCTCCCTGTTTCAACCTGACAGTTCCCTCGTGCACAAACAGCTTCATAAAGAAATGGTTTTCCCTGCAGTCCAAACACCATCTGGTGGGCAGCCTGCAACCAGAGGTGGAGGCTGTTTTAGCAGGATGTTAGTGCCCACAGTGTCAGAAACACACGTCCAGCTGTCACATATGGGAGAGATGCCTGGGTGTCCATGTGCATGTGGGGAATGTTTATGTATCATTAAGTGACTCTTCCCAGCAGTGTTACAGTCGAAGAGTTATTCTGCTGGCCCTTGTTTTAAATCTCTGTGGGAATGAATGCCAGCTAAATGTCATTGTAAATTGCTTTCAGTCCTTTCTCTTCTCATCTGTAACTTGATATAAAGTCTTGCTGGAACCAGAAGCTGAACACTGGTCAGTGAAATGCCAGAGTCGTTGTGTCACACACTCAACCAGTCCAAGTGGTGGCAGCACTTTGAAATTTCCCTGGAAACTCTACTCATTCTGTTGCCCACTGGAATAATACCTCCAAGTGGATTAGTTGCCTGTCTTGCATAAAATTGGGGAGAGCCAGGACGAATGAAAGGCAGGACGACTCGAGCGCAGAGATTTTCTTCGAGCCCGCATAAGTGGGATGTGTCAAACTGTGTCAGCACGTACAGCACAAACCACTTCTGTGGAGTTTATCCAAGAGACTGTTTTGGATGCATTAAGTAAATTCACTCAAGTGACAATTTTTTTTTAATTTTTTTTTTTTGGAATGACAAGTTGTGTTTATTGTTTCATGTGTCATTGTCATAATAATATGACACATGAATAAATACTTTAACACATCCAGAAGTTTGCAGTGTCAGCGTATTTCAGTATAGATGCAAATCAGGTTTAACTGTCAGGACGATTAAAACAGTTGTTTCAGTGAGCGCTTCCTTCATCCCAACATTAATGCAGTCACACTGTGTGTGACAGCATCTATTAGGCCATGTGTGTCATATTGTACCAACAGAATGTGCTGAACATCAGAGTGAGATCAAAACAGAAAAAAAATCCAATTCTGCATCATTAATTGTCAGGTCAGATGTTCTAAAGATGACATTTAATATTTTTTATTAAGATAAATTACAAAATATGTTTGAAACTGCTTATTAAGAAGGACAACATTAGACAATTTTAATAAAAACAAGAATAACATGAACAATTCAGTTTTATATTGTTGTGTTTCATCTGTCCATCTGTTTCACCCTGACTGGTCGTTCAAAGTCAAATTAAATCAAACTCATTGCTCACTTGTACAAAATAACACCTGGTATTGAAAGAACATTTGAGATGTTGATCACAATGAAAAATATTTTTTTGTCTGTAACATTATCTTTTATAATGAGGTTCATCTGAAAAGTGTTTCATTCATCCCAGCTCTCCTATAAACCACTAAAACTGTGCTTCAATGTGTAATTTGGGGATTTTATTAAAAATCGTGGCTTTGAGAAAAGGAAAACAAGACCTTGTGATGTTCATCGCCTTCAACTGTTATCCAGCTTCCATTCAAATATGACACAGTTTTATCAGACGTGTCTCTGTGTAAGGTTCACTTCGAGTCTTTGAGAAAAGCTCATGATGGATATTTTCATTGGTGCAGCAGCTATTTTTTCACTGATTTCACCTTGATTTATTTTTCAGACTTGACAAGATAAAGGTAAAGACATAAAAGAATTCTCTCTTTGAAGTCATGAAAAGCAAGAACCCTGGAGCTCATCCTTGAGCTGGATCCCCTGCTGCCTGCTGACGTTCCCTTTAGCACCACGTTGAGGCAGAGTTGAAGCAAAGAGCTGATTAATTCTGTCAATTAGCTGCAAATAAACCTGTTATGGTTTGACGTTTAAAGCAACCTTTTCTTTTGTAAAATACCATTTAACAAAAAAAACTTTCTTAACTCAAGGTCCACATACTTGCCTTTTTCTGGAACTTTCAGTCACATATCACAGTCTTCATCAGCAGATGGAGTTTGCTCAGTTGTCATCTGTCCATCATCCCAGCTGTGCAAACTCTGTCCGCCTAACAGGACTGTGAAGTGTGGTTGAAAGTTCTATCTGAAGGATTATTGATTAATCAGTTATCAATAAATTACTGTCAACATAATCATCATGATGACAGTGAACATAATCAGGTTGTTTTCTCATTATTAGCATCTGTCCAGGCAATAGGTGGAAATATCACGCTCCAGCTCTGCCCCCTTCTTGACGTCTGACCTCACTGTGGAAGCCAAGACAAAGGGCTATTTCAGTACAAACCTAGAGGAAGTGACATCAGTAGGAATTTCAGGTATTCAAACCGTGGTGAAGTATCATGACTCTTCTGTACGAGCGAAAGCAGCTCCCCCACGCCGTGACGCAGATTCACAGAGACAAGATGACGAAAGTGAACAGGAATAGAAGGAGGAAGCAGACAGAGGGATGGCAGGAGTGCTTTCATGCCTGATTTCTCTCCCCTCCTATCTCTGCTTATTTATTCAGTGGCAGAAACCACAGACAGACAGGAAACTACCTGAGAGGACTGGACTCTGGCAGAAGTCAAAGCCCATTCTCAGAGTATGACTCGTGACTGTTCACATGAATATTCAGTGCTCCAAACAAAGGGTGGAGATTCCCCCATCTTCTCTGAGAGCACTGGGAACTGAGCAGGAGCAGTAAAAGCACAAATCCACAACAGCCTCATTTTAAAAACGACTTTATTCTCACAGTGAACCCAGTGAACGGTTTGTCTGAGCTCGCTCGGCCAGTTAATCGCAGCCGTTAGCTCCTGTCGGCTGCTTTTAACCTCTCATGACACTGCACCAAAATAAAAGCTCTTAAACTTTTGGGCCAACACAAGATTTGCTGAGATGAGCTTTTTCACTTCACTGTGTTTTGGACGGCGTGATGGTCACAGCAGTTTTCAGATGACAAACCTCCAAGTCCCTTTTTGTAGTTTACTCCCTTAGATGAACAGAACATGTCCTGTTATTCAGATTTCTTTTGTTTGTTCTTGCATTGATAACAGTGTAGAATAGTAAATGACGTCTACAGTCTTGTAGGGGCATGAATATTTATATGGCTCAGAGGGCGTGGCCTCGTTGAGTGACAGTGACAGTGACTCCAAAGTGAGAATACAAAATCTGAATGATTTAGTCACGTCTGTGTAACAGTATCTCATCACCTCTGGAAGTAGATTTTTGAAAAGTGCGTGTTTACAGTTGATTTAAACAAAAAATAGATCAGTGACATTTTCACCACTCTCAGATTATTGGTGCTGAACTTAAACACATGTTGCACTTTGGGATCAACAGGTGAAATATTCAAAAATGTCACCGTCTCTCTCCCCTGCTCCTCTCTCTCATCACACCCTCAACTTTTAATTTAACTTTTTTCTAAGAAGAGACATTTTTACTATGAGGAACACCCAACCCCCACCTCCTGCTCTGTGTGTGTGCGCGTGCGTGCATGCGTGCATGCGTGCAGGCTTTTGAATCTATACTTTAGGGTAGAGACATCAGGTCATAGAGTGTGTCTGATCATATGTTGTCTCCACAAAAATGAGAAAAAACCGTAACAAATGCTGCAACATTTGTCTTCATTAAGTCTCCGCCTCGCCACAGAAATTTGCACGTATGTAAATGTTTAAAGGGCCTGTGGGAGCTGAGTGTGGGAGCTGAGTGTGACAGCTTCCTGTTCAACCTGCACACAAACTATTATTCACAGAAATCTCTCGATGCTCATCTTTACTTATTATAACAAATTGATGCCAACTCATAAACAGACCCCCCCACGCCCCCACCTCCCACCTCCCACACCCCGTACACACACACACACACACACACATATACATGCACAGGTTTCTGTTTGTGCAGATTTAGTGTGGTTAGCACACAGAGGGAACTGTTTCCAGTTTGTTCCAAAATAGATAACAACCTGGCGTCTCTGCTCACCGAGAGATGTCCTCAGATGTATGTTAGCTTCTGCCGGTGTTTGGGGGGGGCAGCGCAGTGCAGCTCCAGATAATTCCAGCTTTTGAATTAGCAGTTGAGTCTTGAGAGCTGACTTCTTGACATTAGCCACAGGTGAGCCATCACTCACTAATCACCTGGTTTTGTTCAGTGGGGGAGAGTGGGAGAGTGTGTGAAACCTTGCAGCTTCACTTTGAGGACGTGCTGTGTGTGTGTGCACACACCAGGTCTGAGCTGAGCTGTTACTGTGAACCTCTCCAAACTGTGGAGCTGACTGCTTGTGGAAACACGTCTCCTTTCCTATTTCCACTAAGTAATGAGATTTCCTTTTCAGTGAGTAATACTTAATGAGCAGTTCCCTCATATGCATGAATGCCCCGTTTAGCCACTTCATGGGTCTGATGTGAGAGTTATCTGACATCAAAAAAAGCAAAGTGTACAAGCAACCAGGAAGTGTCAGAGATGGACTGTAATCTGATTAACCAGATAATGAAAAGGTGTAAATGCATCACGTCAACGTTTCGGCTACCAGGAGAAGATCTGTCATGAAGTGACAGGTCCGGTCTCACTGATAATAACAGCTGAAGTGATTGTAGAAATCATTTTTCATTAAAGTGACAGGGAGAAAATCAGTTGCAGTGATGCAGATACATGAAGCCAAACATAATTTATAATGTGGTATTGTAGTGTGTTTATCTGATTCCTGATCAATCACGAAGTAGATTGTCCTTTCTGCAGCTGGTTGCTCAGTTGCAGAAAATATTATGAAAAAGGAACAGCAAAGGTATTTTTTATGTTCAGTATATCGTAAAATACACAGTTTCACCGCCCAACAGCTGCAAGCAAAGAAAATAAGATCAGCAATGCTGCTGATCATTATCCATGTTGCTTTCACCACTGGTAGTTGAGGTGATAGGAACGTGACGAATCAGGGAAGGATGCGTCGTCATTGATGAGTCGCATCTGCATCATTGTTTCCAAAGTCTCCGTTTTAGATGCGAAGAAACTTCAGAGTAGTGTGAATGACAGGAGTAAACACAGTAACAGCGATGAAGCCTCAGTCTGTTTAATCACATGTAGATTTTATCCAGACATGAGTGAAGCCAAAGTCTCTTATGTTGAGTCCAGAACCATGTGACTGAGAAAACAACTGAGAATGTCGCCTCGACAGTATGTTCCAGTCTTAATTCTGCAGATTTAACTTTTGTTTTTCCAACATTGTTGGTGCAATAGATACAGTTACACAACTGACCACATATAGGCAGCCAATAATTCAACATGATTGTTTAACACTGGTGTTCCTCTGGATTGCTGTGCTCAGCTGTGTGACTTCCTGTTTGATTTGCTCCACTTGTTCTCACTCTCTTCATTCATCCCATTTCCTCCGTGAGACTGAAAGAGCAGGATCACTGAGCTTCACTCATTCTGAAGATCAGTGTCGTCTCTTTGTGTCATCTGAATAAAGAGGTCACATCTTTCTGTTTTTTGTTTTTTTTTTTGCTCGTCTCTTAGTCTCAACTCTGCAAAGTGGGAAATATTCAGCTGTCCATCACCACAAAGTGATCCTTCCTTGGTCTTCACTCCTCAATCAGACTGATTGACTCGTGTCCCACCACTCTGCCTCTCCCCTCCAGTTACTTTACCCTCACTTCCTCTTGTCACAAATCGATGCTCAGTGATTGGTCGTAACAGGGAGGCGGAGTCAGTCTGATCTCTGTCAGAGCTCCAAACCCTCCAGAGGGCAGATCCAAGGTTCGTGTGAAGATGAGAGACGTGAACATGAAGCTTATTAAGCTGAAGGCTGAGGGGGAAGTCTGCTGGGTGGAGAGGGGCTTGTCTGCTCTTTTTCATGTAATATTCTCTCTAATAATGGAGCCAAACACGGTGATTGCTCCTTCATTGGCTGGGCCACATGAAGATATATTATACTGTGAGAAGACTGGCATGTAAGATGCTGTTCAGTATCTCTGGTTGTATCAGAGAAAATCTTTAAACTGGACTATTTTCTGGCAATATTCAATTTATAGATGAGTACATGTAAAAATGATGGTGAACACTAACAGCTTGCATTTTCTCTGTTGACATCGCTCGGTCTGACCTTGGCTGTTGCGAATGCCTCATTGAGCCTCTGCATTGATGTGTGATGTTTATTCTGTATGTTTGTGTATTCGCTGTGTGCATGGCGGCGGATCACTGCTGGTGTTGACAGTAGCCAGCGGCGAGGAGAGGAATTAGCTGGAGCAGGGGTGGCTGGGGAAAAGTGTCTTCTTCTGAGAAATCTACCTGTTGCTAAGTCGGGTCTGAAGGCTAATCTGAGGCGACCCAGCCTCACCTGGATGGACAGGAGTGTGCATCAGACTCAGAATCAGTCAGTGACACTGGGGGTCTGTGGCCTTGTTGTTGAGGCTGGCTGCAGTCAGGAAGAAGCTGTTTTTATGGTGTCAGGTTTTGGTCCTGATGGAGCGCAGCCTCCTGCCAGGGGGGAGTGACTCAAAGTTTGTGTCCAGGGTGGGAGGGGTCGGCCACAATCTTTCCTGTTCACCTCAGGAGGGACGGCAGATTGCAGCCAAAGGATGACAGACTGAGTGGAAACTGTCTGAGTTGCATGTATGTGGAGTTACTGTTCATAAAGCACATTTACAAACATGCAACGAAACCTTGTATCTCCAGGACGAAGTTGCAGATGTAGCACACGCTGGATGTTATGTAATCACTCACAATGTAATCATTATGTAATCTCTAAAGAAGAAACCCAAATCAAATCCAAATTTTTTTTACCACATGATGTAATGAAATGCAACAGTCCTGTGACAAATAACTGTGTATTATAATTAATATTCATCTGCTGACTCTGTCTCTGAGCCTCAGACAGGGAGGGAAGCTGCAGCTCATTGAGGGACTCACACAGCGCAGGGTTTGGCAGATTCAGAGGGAATAATAGAAACATCTTCAGTTGTTGTGTCAGTGTTGATGATGACACAAGATGAACAAATAGTTCCCAGCTATCTGTGCACAGACTGAAGCTGCTGCTGCTTCATGTTCAGGTTCAGGAAGTGTAGTGCTTAATGTGTCGCTAAAACAAGAGAGTGGTCTTGAGGCAGCTTCAGCAGAAACCAGTCAAATTATATTTAGCTTAGTTATTAGTTGTTTTTTTTTGGACAAATCTCCAAAAACGCAGCCTGTACAGTCAGACACAAGGCAACGCCCTGCAGCTCGGCCTCACTGATATTGTTTGTGCTCACAGAGAGGAAGTAAATTCTCCTCTTGTGCTCTTCACACCCGCTGCAGTGCCCTCAGTGCAGTCAGCAACAAGAGTGCAGTTACCATCAAACCCACATGAAGCATGTGGGGGGGGGGGGGGGGTAGAGTAGGAGTGTGTCGCATTGGTAATGGGACCACCTGCTGTCGCTCCATCTCCAGTGTAAGTGTGTGTGTTCTTGTCAGTGGTACTCTGTAACACAGCACACATTCATCTGGAAACACACACACACACACAAGCTGCTTCCAACATGAAAGTGTAATTGGATACTGGTTGTGGTAAAAGTGAGACAGAGGTCAAGAAGATTTTTACAATTGAGTTTTATTTTAGTTTTTTTCTCCAAACCTGTTGGGGAGTCACGCTGTGATCCATCTGGCGGTCTCAGTTAAGTTGACAGTATCTGTCTGAAATGAACAGAAATACACTTATTAGTTAGATGAGATGACTGATGTCGCTCTCACTCTCTGTTCAAACCATGAAGCTGGAGCCTGGTTCAGGTCAAAGATAACAAACACAAGCACCTCCAAGTTTTAACCTCTTCTCTGTCATCGATGTAAAAATCAAAGTGTAAAAACCTGATTTGTTGTTGACCTGTAACGACCTGGTCTATGTTCTTTTTACTCTTTGGTTTTTTTGTACGGATTAAACAAATGATACATAATGTGTTAATTACTGTCTGCTGCCAGTCTAAGTGTCTCCCTGTTTCCAGTCTTTGTGCTAAGCTAAGCTAACCAGCTGCAGCATTTTACTGCACAGACATAGATAATGGTATCGAACTTCTAATCAAACCATCAACAAGCTTCTGATTGGACTCCCACTGTTTTCACTTTAACATGTTTCCAAAGCAAACACTGAGTTCGAGCATCTGATTATCTCAGTGTCTCAGCGCCACGCCTTTGTAAAGCAGAGGGTTCTGACCCTAAATCCCTCAGAAAGTAGGGACAGTGGACTGGTGCTGGTGCTGGTGCACACAGAGCTCTCTGTCATGGCTGCACGGCTGGAAACAGCTGCAGCAGAGTCTTTCCTAACAGAGGAGAGCTGATCGAGGGTTTATGCTTCAGCTCACTTGTGTAAAGTGGAATGAACATAAAGTTAAAAGCTGAACTGAATACAGAATAACCAATCAATGGAAGACAAATCATTCTGGCTACTGTCCATTAATTCCACAGCAGAAATCGTTGTAGAACAGGCCCGGAGCTGCTCGTCTCCTCTGTAGTGAAGGCTGGAGCTCAGTGGTTCGGTTTCTCTCAGGAGGCCTCGCTGCTACTGCTGTAAAGGCCCACAATCCCTCATTATAGACCTGCAAGCCTCTCAGCACCGAGCCTGTGGTGTAATAACACTGGAGCTGGAACATCCTCTGAAGGATGATGTCCTGTTCTCTGTGTGTCTTCAAGGACAAAATGAAGCTTTATTATTGTCGCTCCAGATTAAACACACAGGCAGTAACTTCTGCCTCAAGGGGTCCCTCAATCAAAACAATAACAAAGGACGGCATTTGCTGATGTCATGAAGTAGTGTGGGATCGTGGGAGTTGTAGTCTTTTCCTGGTCTGGATCCTTCACTTTCAGTGGTTCAGGAGGTTTTTACCTGGAGCTGAATTCTCCACAGAGTCTCCTCCTCTCCACAGCAAACAGAGCAGCTGATTATCACCAGTTTTTAGACATTTTGATGTGAAGTTAACAGATTAAACTGAAAAGTCTGTTTGTAAACAAATATTTATCATCTCTCAGTAATTTCAGAGATGTTATAATGACACAAAAAGGCTTTAATCATCAATAGACAGCTCTGTAACCAGCCCTGCTGCATAATCTAATATCCACTTTATGTCTTCTGACTTTCATCATCCAGATGTGGCTAATGGCATCATTATGGTTTGTGGCTCAGATAGCTGTTCATGTTGATGCTCATGACCAGTGTAAGCAAATGGAGCCTGCGGTAGTTCAGGCAGGCGTGGAAGTCATTCTGTGGTCACATTGTTCCACACGCTCTCCAGTCATGTACATCCACGACCTACTGTGTCTCTCACAGCAGGTGGCCCACACAGACATCTGCTGCTCGTTCAGTCTGCACACAGCAGCACTGAGCCGCACTGCTCTCAGACACTGTGTGTTCATGTTCACTCAGCCTCAAACAAACTAAAATGTAATGAAGAAATAAACAGAATAAACATTAAAAACCGGAAACATTTGCATTAAAATAATTTATTCAATAATGATTAAGCACAGATTTCCAGAGACCCCATGACCAGCTGGTGTTACATGTGATCTGTGTGTGGAAAATGACATGATCATGACGTGCTGCACTTACACCTGGTGTGACTCACTGTCATTAGATCAGTCCTGCCTGACTTGTGATCAGTTTCATGTGTAAATCAGTTTGGAGGAGCAGGTGGACAAACACGGTGCATCCCAGGTGATGCACTGTGCAGAACTGCTCCCCTCTGCACCTGGACCATGTGGTCACAGTGTTCTCTGTGTGCATGTTCACCTGCATCACTGAGGGTTTTAAACTGTTGAAATGGAGGAGGACTGTCACTCCTGGACCTGGAGCTTCAGTTCATACTGATGAGCGTCAGCAGTGGCTCTCTGTGTGTCTGTGTGCATTAAAAGTTATCAGTTGGTTACAGTTTGCAGTTCGACAGTGGAGACTGGAGAGTGTGTGACCGTGGTGATATGAGGTGTCTGGACACTGTGGAGGATGCTGAGCCAACAAATCTGCATTTCTCAGCATGTTCTCAGTCTTAAAGTTTACCCTCACCACTCACATTCAGTCTTCACCCTCTTTCTTTGCTTCCCTACTTTAAATACACACACACACACACACCAACACACATACACACACACACCACCACTAATGCTCTGTGGTCTTTCAGCAATCGCAGGTTGTGAGTGAGCAGGATGAGTCAGGCGTTCAGGGGGAGCAGTGCTGGGCCCTGGTGTCAGAGCACGTCACAGGCCCTTATGAAACCTCTTTGAGCTCCAGTTTTAGATCTGCTGTCCTATTCTGAGTCTGTTCAGCCGACCGACCAGCGGCCTGAGATTAACACTGAGAAACTGAGAGCTGCTGCAGGGTGAGACGTCAGCTGGTTTCTCTGAGGACTCCTCTCTCTCTTGATCTGAGCTTTGGGAACATTTTAGTAGAGCAGCTTTGCTAAACTTTGAAATAATACAAATATTAGTGTGTTTGATTAATAAACCCAGAATTTGTAGCAGTGAGATTAGTTTTATCTGCTTTTCCATGGCTGGAAGCTGGCAGCAGGCCCAACAGAGGAAGAGGAAAGTGCTGCTTTCCCTCTCTGTCCTCATTTATTCATGTAGCTGTAGGGGTTTGCAGTCGTCTGTACGTCCTCCTGTTGTTTTCTGTGAGGTGGCGACACTTTCTAATGCTTTAGGCTTTGATCACAGTCCCACTGACGTCCTTCAGTTGTGCATCAATGACACTGAATTTGTGATCAAATGACTAAAATCAGTGACTTTTAGAGTTCATTCATGCGTTTGTCTTCATTTTTCTTCCTCCGCTCCTCTGGACTCTGTTGGTGATGCAGTGAAGTTATGTTCAAACCTAATTTTAGATTTTAGTCAGACCCACAGTTTCCAAAGATACTTTACCAAGTGGATTCAAAAATGAATCATGTAATGTTTAGAAAATGCACAAGACTTCTTCTTCTGACGTCGTGATGCAGCCATAGAAACTTGGTGTCTGACAGAGTTGCTGTCAGATCTCTGTACTGGTTCAACAGCTAAAGGAACAATCAAAGCTAATGCTAACACAGCTCTGTCACACTGTGGGGTTGACTTGTCAACGCATTAGCATGCTAACATTACGGCGGCCATGTTAACGGGTTAAAGCTGACTCCTGTCACCTTGTAGCTGTGTCACATGATCTAGAGATTTGGTGTCTCTGTACTGACAACTCAACGCAAACACTTCACACCTGGTCATCTTCAGACTTGAAACAGATTACCTGGTTGAAATTACATATCACACTTGTTTTCAAATATCTAGAATATGTCTGGTTTACATATAAAGGGATCAAATGTATTACACCAAGAAAATAAAACTCATTTTGTCAGCTTTTCCAAACTATTACCGGTAATTATTGATTAATTATTGATTAAATGATGTTTGTTAAATAACAGAAAAACATAATCACATTCTCAAAACAACAGATAGCGAATGAAATAAAATCAGCACTGAGCTCTGTTTAGATTAATGGTTGATCATGTAGAGCTGAGCCTGACAGGATGAGCCTGAGATGTCCTGAAGAGGCCACCGTACAGAGGCCTTTCCTCTGACCCCATCCTCATCCTCCATCTTTCTTCAGAACAGGGACGCTGTCTCTCCACATGATTTAGTTTTCTTGTGTCTCATTGTAGCAGCAGTTGTGCAGGTTTGTCTCTTGATTTCTTCTCACATTTTCTCAGATAACTTCAGGCTTTGTTTTCCTTCTTCATTCAGCTTCGAAGCAGCGTAACAAAGAACTTCTACACAGAGATGGTGGGGGGGGCACGTCTGTTTTTGTTCTTTGATCCACTGAGCCGTGTCAAGTGTTTCACCAGCTCTGCTTCCTGATGAAGTTTCCTCCAATCAAGTTTCCCTCAGAAAACTTTACCGTCACGTCCACGTCTTCATTCAGGCCTGGAAAACTTCAAGCTTGGTTTGTTTCTGTAAATTTATACATGAAAAACAACAAAAAATACATCAGATATAGAATCCATCAGAACAGGATGGAAGTAAATAGATTGAAACTCAAATCTCTGCTGCTGTTCTCCTTTAAAACAGATTGTAACTCATCAGTTAGTTTGTACGTCTTTGTTGGAAGGTAAACTGCTTGTGTTTCCATCCAGACTGTTGTTGTGTTGTACTGTGTGAGCAGGGAATAGCAGGAGAGATATTCAGAGCTTACACAGCATTACTCAGCTTATGTTTTCAGCTCTGAAAATACAGAGAGATACTGAAACAGACAGAGGAGCTGATGCTCCGTCTCTCCCTCTGAAAGGCAGAGACAGCAGTTTCTCACATGGAGGAGGTTATATTGACTCAACGCTGATATCAGGAACAGGTTTAACACTGAAAAGCTGACGTCCACTGATCTACATCTACCGAGGTGATTAATTGTCAGGTAGAAAAGGAGGTTTTCAAGTCAAGAGCCTAAGAGTCGAGGTTGAGGATTGAAAAAGCAGCTGAAACAAATTGATTTTCATCTCACTCGTTGTTGCTAAAAACACAGAGAGAGTGTTGATTCAATAGTCAATCAATATCTGTGTTTTACCATCAAAATGGCAAACCTGTAGACTCAAGCCAGCAGATATGAACATAATACAGGCTTGTGCAGAAATGCCTCATTCCTGTCAGCAATAATGGTACGGAAGCTGAGAAAGGTCATACTTGCAAATGTTTTTTATCCAGTTATCCTGAGATAACAAGATATTAACAACAGAATATGGTGTTTTGTTTTCTCGATATATTACCCTGTTATCTCGAGATAACAAGCTTTGTTATCTTGAGATAATAGGAGCAAAAAATATTTGTGAGTATGGCCTTTGTTGGCTTCTGTACAATGGTTCTGTATGGACCAATTTTATATATGTTCACAAAGGTGAAATGTTTTTACAGACCACTCCTGCAGAATGTTCCACTTCCCTTCTCCATCTGTACAATAATTATTCTCCACACACCTGAATCTGGCCAAAAACTCTGCTTCCTGCTGGATCCTCATCCATGAGCCCAGAAAATCCTCCACCCTAAACAACCACTCAGCTGATTTGTTGCTGCCCTGTGATGTGACCCACAGGAGCGTCTCCTGCAGCAGTGGCAACCAGACCTTCGTCAACATGGTAACAATGATAAACAGGCAGTTAAGATTTGGTTTGGCTCAGACACAAAAACAAACTTGTTGGGTTTAGGGAAAGATCAATGGGTTAAAATGAGAACGCCCTTTAGGTCAGAGGAGCCTAGTTGTCATGGTTACAATAACAAACACGGTAAAGGTTGAGAATCAGTCACAGATAAAAGAAACAACATTGATTAGTGGTTTAAAACAGGAAATGAACAGCCACGTTCACCTCCTCCTCCTCCTCCTCCTGCCACAGAGACTTTACACTGTGTCACCTGACCTCCTCATAATTACCACCACCACCACAGGTCACCGAACAATTAAATGTAACGATGCTGCCGGCTCGGACGACCTGTGGGTCTTTTTACACACAAGGACAGTCACACTACATCATGATAACCAGAGTCAACGTGGCAGAGGCTGTGACACCTGACACAGTCTTTCTCAAAGCCTTCATTTTAGTAATGGCCACAAAAATACAGCCCTCAGCAAATGTACTGTACTGCTTTCTGTTTCTAGTCAGGAGCTTGTTGGCAGAAGTGCTGAAGACACGAGTTTGTCAACAGAAAAATTGATTAGAAATCAATTATCAAGAAAAAACACCAGTTATCCTCAGTCTGTTGAAGTGGCTGATCAACAACACTAAACATAAAGAAACATGGATTTAACCCAACCCAAGCTAAGTTAGTTCTTGGGGTTTTTTCTTCTTGGGTTTGACTTTCTTCCATCATTAGAATTTATTGCAGCAATTCTTCATCATTTTACCTAAGTCTCACAGCTGTGTAAATAACCTGTGCTGAAGTAATTCCCCTGAGTAGAGAGTGTGATTACCATCAGTTCATATGTATGTGACTGCCTCCGCAGCCCTGTGGAGGTAATATGTCTTAATATCATTTAATAAATGTATTCAGCAGATATCTGGAGACCACATTAGAATGAAATTGCTTCTATTTAACATGGTTAGATGATTCCCTGCTGCTTATCATCTGCATACCAAAGCCAGATACATTGATCATGATTAGTTTAGATAAATGGTGTGTTCTGAGACGATCAGGAATAAAGACACTGGAGTCTATGAGCTGTAGGAAAGAACTCACCTACTTCACAGGGAGGACGATCATTTTCCTCTTTGTGTAGAGTGAAATACGCACAGATGGACAAAATAATGGAAACTGTTCAGCATTATGTCTGACTAAGCTGTAGATTCTCTTCACTGTGTGTTTCCCTCTGTTTACATGGACATGAGTAAACAGAATTAAAGTGTAGATGAAGGTTGAAGTGATTGTAGAGATTCCTGGCGAGGCTCCTGAGAAAACCTGCCAAGTTATGAAAATTATACTAACAAAGGTTATTGCAAATGTTATCACATTAAAAAATAAATATAACCTAAAGGAATTATCCATGGATTTATTTCACAGACATCAGCAAACAGTGAATAAACTGAATAAAGAAAGTGAGTCACACTCTTGTAATAACTCCAGTGTGGGGTGTGAATGTCAGCAGACAGCCATCACACGGCTCCAGAAACAGCCTGTGTTTGAAAATCCAGACTGAAAGTACCAGAGGACATTAAATGTAACATGATGGAGGCCAGTTTCAAAATGACTTATTAAATGTAATTATTTGATAAAACAGTTTTGAAGATATTTTACGGGGTTGACCTTTAATTGAAGGTGATGGTTTATGACCCGTCTGTTATCAGTTCCAAAACAAGCACGCAGCTAAAGTTCACGCACTTCATTCATCATTATTTGTGTTTCTTGAGAGGGGAGGAATGATTGGCTGGGGGTGGCGGGGGGCTCACAGCAATGAGTGCAACCAGCAGAAGTGATGCTTCGCATATCAATATGTCCGCCGTGTGATAAAGTGAGAAGCAGAAACAGACGTGGGGGCGTCTGGTCGTGGAAAGTAAACCTGTCAACAAAAGGATGTTTCTCTGTGGTGAGAGTTGTTTTCCTCCAGCTTCACTGTGTTTGTCTCAACCTGCTGCTTTGTCTTGTGTGTATATGACCTGAATGTTGACAGACAGGAACTCATTTAACGCACTTATTCCAAATTATACTCCAGTAAAGTGCTGTTTTTAGGAGCTCGTGTTGTTTAGGCCTTTGTTTTTTCTGTGTGTGTGGGCTGTGACCCATTCATGAGGCATCAAAGAAATATAAATTAAGCAATTACTGTCATGTCATATCATGTGGAGAAGCTGCCTTGTTATTGTCATAACAAGGCTAACAGGTCGTAGCCAAACTAGCGGCTCTGTGAGGCTGCAGCTCTTCTGTTTGCTCCACTGCTTCATTGTGACGCTTCATTTTTATATGATCTGGTTTCAGAGGCTGTGTCATATCTCTGCCAGATGTTGTGCTTGTTGTGGTCATCCATGTTGCAACGTCAGGAAACATCTGCTTGGCCGATCAGGCTGGACAGCCCCCTGTCTGTACCTGGAACCTGCAGTTAGTGTCACATTTTGGTGAAATTTAGTTCCGGGAAGTGGTTCCCAACAGGAGCAGGAAACTGAAGCATAAATACCGACAGACAGTTTTTCATCCTGAGGATGAAAAGTTCGAGATGAGGGTGACAGTAGAGGACAAGGACTCTTTCTTATCATCTTACTAAAAAGGGTTTATCCCTCTGATTTGAGGACGTTATTTCCGTCCTCAGGTTCAGCTGAACATTTGCAAAAAACCTCAATGTCAGCGTCACATAAAGGCACATAAATGTCCATAAATCTTAAAATCATATAAAAAACTACTTGTGACTGAGGTTTATCACATGTTTAAACTAAGCTGAATGATATGAAAAAAAAAAATCATATTGTGATTATTTTGACAGAGCGGGAATAAAGATTTTAGAATTTTATTTTTACTGAAAAAATATAAAAATGATAAGAATGAGATTTTAGGGGCATCTCTGTAGCACCACAACGCTTCATTTATGGTCTGTTGTTGTGACACATTTTACTGTCATCAAAATATTGCAGCCCCTGGGTTTTGGATATTGCACTTGGCCATTTTGCAATTTTGTTAATATTTGAACTAATTGTTCAGCCCAAAGTAATCCAGTGATAGTCGACCGTACACCCACGGCTACACTGCAAATAGGAGCTGCCAGTAAATTTGGCTCTTAATTGTGTCTCCACCGCATGTTAACAAAATGTGAAAGGTGTCGAAACAACAGTGGAGCATTAAATTGGTCCTGGTCAGTTCATCAGGTCGTTTGTTGCGGCCTGACGTTGCACAGGAGTCAGTTTCAGAAACGTTTTGTCTTTTCATTTAGAGGCTGCACAAGAAAGAAGTCAGGAAAAAGGAGGAAATAGGCAAGAAGGAAGGAGGCAGAGAAAGAGGGTGAAATAGAGAAGAGGAGGAGGCGATGGATCTTTGACATGTTGTTGTCCAACAGTCTGAGGCGCTAAGTGGTTGACTGGCAGGACGCCTGAAACCCAGCGACAACACCACTCCCACACCAGCGCAGGGAGGGAGCATCATTTTTTTTTTTTTTTTTGCTGCTGTTTTTACCTACGGCTGCTTTATATATGTTTTTCAACAATCATTGTGTAAGCAGCTGCACCACATCTCGCCTTTCACTCTTTTGCAGCTCCATTTCACCTCCACATTGCATTGTGGGACAACAGCATCCATCAAAACCTCTCTCATAAATCTACTGATTTTAGCTTGCAAGCCGCCACTGAAGGATTGTGGGTGATTCAGACCACAGACATGGCTGAAATGAGCAGATAGTGTGTGGTTTAGAAACAGTTATTATCTCATAATTCAGCGTCTTGCTTGTGTTGAGTCCCACACGTCATTTGGGCTTTGAAGTGTGTGAAGTCTAGTTTCTCTGCCCCCGGTCGGGTTGAGAAGCGGCCAGCGTTGCTTGGTGACATCCTGGCTGCAGTGCATGATGGGATTTTCTGCTGATGACGCTGCACTCAGCCGCTGCCGCCCAGTGCGCCCAAACACACACAGAAGCTGTGTGAAAGGAGCTAATAAAAATGTTTATTAAACAATTCTCTGTGGCACCAGGCGCAGTTCATCTCCCCCCGGCCTCCACCTGCCAAACACGCACAGAGAAGTGCACCTCGGTCATAATGCTGCAGCAAGCAGAGCACACACACACACACACACACACACACACACGATGAGTCATCTCTGCTGCGTTTAAAGCAGATTTATACAGTGTCGTGGTGAAGCTGCTGGAAGCTCAGGCTCTTCTAACACCCACAGTAAATAAATAGATCCAAAATCGCTCCTACACACACACACAGGACGCCAGATCCCGTTCTGAAATAGCGAGTCAGGTCGTCAGTGAACAGATGGCGGGTCGCTCTGCTGGTCAGTTATTTGGTTAATGAGCTGGTTGGTCAGTAGGGCCGCAGGTTGCCCGGCTGAGGTGGGAAAGTTGAATTTCTGGAGATAAAATACAATAAATTTAGATGGAAACAGATTTGTTTCTGGTTTATTTCAGGTCTAACAGACTGGGTCCAAAGCATTTATGTAGAACTGTGGGAGGAAACACAACACGACACATTCTCACTCCCAACCGTGACGTACACACGCTTAGTCAGGACCCTCGCTGCCGTCAGTTCTTTACATACTGGGTTCATTTAGTAATGGTAGCAGAGTCACAAGGAGGTGGAAGGAGGACGTACAAGGACCAGAGACCAGGTTCACGTCCAGAGTCCAGTCTGTGGTTCACGCAACAAAAACACTTTGGTTAAGGTCAGATGAAGATTTGGTGAAATGTGAATGAACAGGTTGTGAACTTTTTCTGTATCAAACCAGACCAGGATCTCTCTCTGACCTGAACCAGGAGCTGTGGGGGTCTGAACAGGATCATAACAGTTTAATAAAGCTGGAGTCACAGCAAGTGGAGATTGTTCTGATAGATCAGAGATTGTGGTGGAAAACAAATAAAATCCCCTGCACAGAGAAAAAGGACTCTGAGGGGGTCCTGAGCAACGTTTTCATTTGTACCCCTTCCTCTATTTAAATGACATTAACATGTCAGTGGAGGAGGAAGTAGTCGGGTTCTTTACCTGCATGTAAATGTGTGTAATAATTCGGAAAAATGTATTTGTATTACTGACACATTAAGGTGTAAGTAGCGTTTTACTTTTGGAGCAGGTCAAGTGAGAGAAGAGTCCAGGACACCTGCAGAGGTCCAGTCTACATCTGTGTTGACTGTCACACTTTAATGTCCCTGTTCGGCATCTGTGATGTGAAAACAACAGATTTCCAGACATCAGAGCCGCCACCACTTCACTGACTGTAACTTCTGGACATGAAGGTGACTCCGACCAGGCCTGAGCTAACAGAGAACTTTTATTTTGGAGCTCTGATCACTGGGCTTTATGTGGACCAAGCTGAACAGACTGTAAACACGTCCTTTAAGAAATGTTCTGTCTGACAGTGAAATGAACTAAACTGCGTTGGGTTCAGGGTGTAAGTGTTGCTGTTTGTTGTAGATGATAAAGGGTTAATTACTTGTAAGACTCTGATGTCTAATCCTCACATTAATCCAAATGTTGGATTCGTGTTGAAGCCACTCTGAAGCAGCAGACATGATGGCCTTGAACACAGAGCAGAGGAAACTGCATGAACTCAAAGAAAAGGTTGAGCAGTATTTTTTTCTCCTGAGCTGAAGGACAGAGATGACGTTTGGTTTTCACTGGGGAACAGACGGGGCTGCTGATCTTTCCTCTGTCTGAAAGCTGACACTTGTTCTGCTGCATCTCCGCGTCTCCAGACACGACACATCCACGTCACCAGCTTCACACACGCAAGACATGAAACTGTAGACGACCCAGACGTGATTCAGCACCATGTGTGGTCGGTTGCTTTGGAAATGAATTTGTCAAGTTATGTTTGATTAATGATTTGATTGGTTTGACTGGCTCATCAGTCACCATGTCATTGGTTAAGTTAGTCAGCTGTCTGCGTTGGTTGTTAATTAGCCGCTCACTGAGTCAATTAGCTGATGAAGAAGTCAGTCGTCATCAAACCCATGAAGAGCAGAACCATGATATCGGAAGACGGAGTCATGAGATGATCCTCAGCACTTTCCATGAATAAATGAAGGAGGCTTTTAGTCTCTGTGCATTGAAGACTTTAAAAACTCAACTTAGATTCTTTTATTCCTCACGTCAGCGTTGTTCAGCGTCAAACATCTCACGCCGCCTTCAGCACTGTTTTGACTGTTTTAAAAAGCTGTTATGTCCAAGGTTAAATATGTTAAGTGAGATAATTTGATTACTCTTAACAATAGTGTTTTTGTATTATTTTAACATTTCTTTCCATGAAACTAATGCGTCACCCTGAAGAGCACTGTCAGTGATGTTTAACACAGTTCCTGCACTCACCTGTCACCTGTCAGGAAATCAGACTGAAATCACTGCAGGTTTCCATCACTGTGTTTTAGAAAGCCGAGGCAGACTGAGTGATGGAGTGCAAAAAAAAAAGAAAGTACCTGTCCATTTTATGTCATTCTGAAATCTGAAATACAGTCGGGAACTATGAAATCTTTATTTTAACAACACACATTGTAGGTTTTAGTTTCCTTTACCTGAGATCTTGGGATATGGATCAATCCAGGGCAGGACTGGAGTCACTCACTCAGCGTCACATGTTTACAGAGTTCAGCAGGGGGACCTTCAAGTTCTGTGTCCTCCCATTGGCCACATCGTTGACCTGTCACACATCCACAGGGCTGATGTAAGGTCCTGAGACATTTGCACCGGGGGAGTCTTTGATAAATGACTTTTTTGAAATGACCAATAAATGATTTTACAAACCTCATCCAGCTCTTCTCCTCCTGAGGCGCTCTGCCATGGTGTCCCTGAGGTGCAAAAAACAATAATTTAGAAAAAAAATGAAAACATTTCCCCCTCAAAAAAAACTTACAACAAATTTTGATTTCACAACATCCATTACTGTTTCAGCTGATCGTAAAAATCATCAACACAGATGACGAGGTGTGATGATGCAATAAAAATTGCCATGAAACTTGTTTCCTTGTAAACACAAAATCTAAATCAGGATGAAGCTTTGTTGTAACGGCACAATAACTTTCAGAGTCACCATGACAACACACATCAGAAGGAAAGAGATGATCCTGGAAGAGCTCAGTGCATTCTGGGAAAGAATTATTTAATCTCTTTTGTGGCATCTTTTTGAGTTTAAGGCACTTTAGCATCAACATTTGGTTTATAATGATTCACTGCTAATGACTGATACTGATACTACTTTTCTAAACTTAATGGGAGCTGATAATTACATTGAGACCTCACATTCCCTCTGCAGAGGAATGAAGCATCAGCAGCAAAATTGATTTCACAAGATTTTCTTTTCTGTGTGTGATGGAGGTTTGGGCCAGGAGCGATGAATCTGCTAATAGCAGCCTCTTAAATCTGTCTCCTCCTCTCTCTCCCTGGCCTCCTGTCCCGTCCTGGGTGAGTGCCTCGACGGGCCGGCTGATTGATGGGTGTAATGGGCTGTCTATGGACACAGCAGCTCGCCAGCCTCTCCCTGCTATTCTGACCTGGTTAGAGAACAGCCTGCCTGCCTGCATGGCACATAAACCTGAGATTGGAGGAGAGAGGATAAATAGCCAGCAGAGGGACAGAGAGGAGGGGATGGAGAAGAGAAATATGGGAGATTGAGGTATTATACAAAAATATCGCCATAGTTTTAGGTACAATTAAAGCAAAATCAACACACAGATCCCTGATATAAACAAAAGAAACATTAATTAGAAGTTGAGGTCTTTCCTCCATTCATTTTTCTCTTTGTGCCTCTGACTCACCGGGTTAGAGCAGACATGGGAGTAGATGTTTTATGCATGGCAGTCGGCCAGCCAGGCTGAGCTCTGCAGCACCAATTTTCAAGTGGTTCAGTTTTTATTTTCACCACCTCTATCCTTGACATTTGTAATTTCTCCACATACACTCTCTGTGTTTCTTGTTTTTCACATCCTGTATCCCCACTGTTTGTGTTTTCACCACCTGTACCTCTGCAGCTCATGTTTTTCTGTCTGTATCTCTGCATGTTGTATGTTAATCGCCTACATGTTGTTTGGAATAAATAAATATAAAGAGGACCATGTGAGTTACAATCAACTGTACAAAAGGGACCATGTTTTAAACACATCATTTATAGATCATCACTTTAAGTTTTCCTGGTGGACGTGTTAGCAAACACCCAGCAGATACAGATTAGTAGCATTTATTTGAAGCCACCTGATACATGTAAGTCCATTATCCTCTCTCTTTTAGCTCTGTGTTTGGTCTCCACCAAGTGGATTGGAGCTGTTCATCTGAACCAAAACATGAAGTTTAGGGCTGTGAAACTAAAAGCTTGACCTAAAAGGTTTATTGTCAGAGGTCACTTGTCATTGCCTTTAATAACAACCCACACATTGACACATCTGTGACAACAGATGACAGCAAGGATTCAGTGGTTAAAGTTTAGGAAGGATCATGGTGTGAGGAGAGGATTTAAGGGTTAGTTCAGGGGTAAAAGAAGAATTACTTGGTTAAAATACATAATAATCATAGTTAAAATAAACCAATGTTGACTATTGGTAGCAGAAATTTTAATATGCTGCACGGCTGAGGGTTAGTCTGTGTCAAGTTAAACACCAGTTGTATATGAAATAAAAACAATTACAAGTACTTTTAAATCCATAGACACAAAGATTATAAATGCTGCTGTTACATGATGAAAGTTCTTATATTCTCCTGACCGTTCATATGTCACCCTGTTGTTGTTTAATTATGTTTTCTGTATCTATTTCCTGTGATATTAGACCACAAAACAAAAGCATCCACTGACACAGCTCCACAGGCAGAGCAGGCTGGCGGTTGGCATCGAGAGGCTCCACCGCTCTGTTCTGCCTGTCTCTCTTCTTCTGGGCTTTCTTTCTTTTTTTTTTTTTTAAATCCCTTCTCATCTCATTTGGGTCTCTTCATTTGGCAGGCAACAAACAGATCGATATAGAGCCTCAGGTTTTGCCTTTAAAAGATAAGATTGTTTTGAAGTCTGAAAATGGCTTCAGGTTTTTAAAAGGCAGCCGCCTTTGCTTTGTTTTTATTGATCATCTTTTTAAACTGACGTCCAGCAGCTAATTATGGATGCAGGTGGTCACTGTTGGGAGAAACACGGGGAGCGAGAAAAATTAGATATTATCAACCCATCATCATCTTCATTACTACAAGCTCCTCTTTACCCCTGAGGGCTGTGGAATCACAGTAAGGGTTCCTCCTCTCTGTTCAGAGCTCCAAATAATACACTGCCATTCAAGATTTGCCTTTTTCCCACTGAAATGTTTTAAGAAAGCCTCGTTATGAAGAAACACTGTGAATGAGCACTGTGAATCAAAGCCTCAGTCCACAGAGAAATGCACACAGCCTGTATTCAGAAACTGAGCCTTAAAACCAGCCGTCAGGACTTCTGGATCTTTGTGATGTCACAACAAAACAGTCACCGCCCTCAGGTGGTGAAGGAGGCTCAGAGCCTCTCTTCTGATTGGCTCCAACCTGAATCAAACTCTCTTCTGTTGAGCCTTATGTTCGCGTTACTGCAACTGTTCAGAATTTTATTCTGCTGAAAAACTGGTGAATGAGCTGATCCACTGTGTCCTGGCTCCAGGCTTGAAACTCAACCCAGCTACAGAACTTCTCCTCCACAAACCTGTGGCTGGACTTACAGACATGATACCTGTGTTTTCTGCTCGGAGGCCCAATGGTTAAAGAAGTTCCTGTTTTATTTGACTGGTAACATGACACATGATTCATCCTTCAGAGTCCTCTTCTAAATTTATTTTTCCATATAAATTATTAGTCAATTATCTATTTACATGTAATCTGATCTCATGTATAGTACTTAAATAACAGTAGTTTAGTTTCTTGCCTTTGTATGCATCAGTTCATCCTCACCCTCAGGTCTTTTCTGTTTCTTTTTCCTCTCTGTCATCACATCTTCACTCTCTTTTCTCTCCTCACAGCTCTGATTTCATTTCCATCTCTCTCACTGTGTCTAACACTCACACACAATGTGTCCCCAGCCACACCTCACATTTCTGTCTTTGTGGCTTGTGATTGTTCCACTCCAAAGGGCAGCAGCACCAGAGTTTTTTATTGTGTGTGTCTGTGTGTGCGCGGACAGAAATAGCAGTTACACCACTGCTTTTATCTGCTGAGAGAACTGGGGCCTTATCGACCATCAGTGACATTGCAGACAGAGCAGAGTCTGGCAGAGAACAATGGCTTCGTGATGCTCAGATACCTGGAGTCTGAGCTTCCTGGAGGATGAGCTGCGTCAGGTCAGGTGACCACAAGTCACTTTATTCTCCCGGTACTATGAAGTCTCAAGGGTGGACTCAGTGAGGTCAGTGGGGTTCCAGAAACTAAAAAATCCTCAAGCTTTAGCAGCAGAGATGAGTGAAGCTTGTAGTTAATACTAATAATCCATTTGTTTAAATCAGTAAAGTTCCCCTTTAAAAAACCATAATCACTACAGAAGTGATGTTGTGTTAGTGTGTAACAGAGTTTTTGGTTTGTGATGTTGCGTTGAGGAAGCTCCAGCAGATATTCCACCAGTGAAGCTGTAAACTCTGTGGATCGATGGCGTCGGCTCGCTCTGTGGACTCCCCGTCTTCATGTGACGCTTTGTTTGTGTTGGCTGCTTCTCACTGTACACAATGTCCTCCACACACACAACAACCAACAGACCTGACAATGTGCTACGTAAAGAGTGAAGCTTCTCTCAGTCTTAACAACAGTACACAGAGAACTCGTCCGGCATCTTAGTACAGTTCAGTTTATTATAGCACAGTAAATATGATTTGTTTGGTGTTTCCTCCACACTCCTCGTCCTGTGAGGTCTGAGTAAACCAGTCAACACCAGTTTTCTCGTCCCCCGACCGGTCTAAAAAACCTAGAGTGTGTGGATGTGGAGGCACCACGCTCCTCTCCTTAATCAACTGCAGCTGTAAACAACTCACAATGTAAAAACTTGGACCATGGTGAACACAGAAAAATAATCAGCTTCTCTTACACAGCGATCAACAGAGCTTTAATTTTTAAAAACACTTTTATTTCAGCGCCACACTCTTTATTCAGAGTTCCTGACATCTGCACACTCAGCAAAAGACCTCCCCGCATAAATAAAAGCACAATAACAGAGTATCAGACTTCATGAGGAAGCAACACAAGGCTGACTGCAGTGTCTGCTCTGACTGCAGTTTGTAAAAGGCACCACATCATCTCCTGTGATCAGGTACAGCTACGTGCTCCTCCTGGGTCCACCATTCAGCTCTGTCAGAGCAGCTGTACACAGGAAATCAAACAAGTAGAAAATGTGCAGAATTATCTGAGCTAAATCTTGACTTTCTTGATTAAATCTCGATGTGGCAGGTTTGCACTTGAGCCTAGTTACAGCGGTAGATGACTTTAATTAATTCATGGAATTAGCGAGGTGTGAATGACACGCAGGAGCACTCCTCATAGAAAACCTGCAGTTTGATTTGTTTCTAAAATGAGCCGCACTTTAATTAGAGGTGGCAGACCAGAAAAAACCTCACATGAACCCTTTTTGAAGGGGAAACGGCCAATTTAGATGTGTATGTTGGAGGATTTGCTTTCTCTCACATGAGATTTTCCCACACCTCAGTGCACTGTGTCAGAACGTGGACATATGGTGGAAGAGGCTTGAAGAGGAAGGCTTGTTGTTACTGTGTTACGTGGGTTTCAGACCAAACGTGCAAGAATTAATAGTTCATACCCAGAACTGCACAAGACGCACACACAGTAATTCTACACATCACCTATCAGAGTGTGAATAATCACAACATTAACTCCTCTGGTCTGATGTCCTCTGGAAATTCAGAGTTTTACAAAATTAACTTTAACGCTTCTCTTTTTGGACGTATGGAGTCAGCAGAGAGACTCAGTCCCTCCACAAATATATCTTTTTATGGTTATCAACACGTCAAATAAAACACAGAAGTTAAAAATTCGGGACCTTTATTGAAGGTTGCACCATTTTTACTTATTTTTGATAAATTAACAACTGCAAACATTCTGCAACAGGACATTAAACACATCTGTTTTAATTATATTTTTACTTTGATTTTATTACTGACTCATAAATAAGACTGACAGACATTAAACTCTGTTGTGCCTTTTTGTGGAGACAGTTTTACAGACACATTGTCCATATAATGTAAAATATGTAAGATAAATCTGCTACTTGAACTTTAAGTGTTGAAAATCTTCTTTGTGATTAAGGTCAGTGAAAAAAATAAAAAAACAAGTCAGTGTAAAATGTCAGGAGTCCAGTTTCTTTTGCTTGACATTCAAAGATCAAATCCATACCATGTGGTCCATAAAGAGCTTTCTGTCCCCTCCGGGCCTCCATAGAGTCATGTCTATACAGTCAAAGTCAATGTTCTGCACAGTGTGACTGTCTACATACAGTAAATCCATACATACACAGTTGACAAACTAAATCCTTCTCATCCTCCACATACTTAGCACTTGATCCGTTCTGCCGGCGTTGATATGAACACAGACACTGAGGTCTTACCGACTCAAACAAAACACATGGCTTCACACAAACACTCTCTACGGGGTCACAGAAGGGACAAAAAGCCCCATCGCTGCACGCCAGACTGGAGTTAATTATTCAGGACAGATTTCAAACAGTCCAATAACACACCAGTGACTGAAATGTCAAGGAGCTAATGAAAGCCAGAGATGATGGGACATGATGTAGAGACTCTGCCCTGAAACCAGAAGGTCACAGGTCTGATTCCTCACGGTGAGCAGTGATCTGGTAATATGTACGTCGAAACACATTTAAATTAATGTTTAAATATAAAACTGGTCCCTGTGGCGGCCCAGTAGTCGAGTGGTTAGGGCGCGTACCATGCTGAGCGCAAGACGCTCTTAGCAGGCAGTCACCGGTCCGACTCTTTCCTGCATGTCATTCCCCTCTCTCTACCCCCTTTCCTGTCAGTCTCCACTTACCTATAATAAAGGCATAAAAAAGCCCCAAAAAAAAAAAACTGGTCCCAACTACACACTTAAAGATCCTGTAAAGCAAATTCACAGATTTGTCTATAAAATCGATATATGTTGGAGAACTATTCCTGAAAACATGTGAATCATGTGAAACTTGTGTGGCACTGCATTGTGCAGTTATACCTTAAACTGTGTTTCATCATTTTTGCGTTGACTGTTTTTTCGGGTGGGGCCTAAACGAGGGACTGATGACGCACTTGGTCCCCCACTGAGCAAACCCCGCCCCTAAAGCTGTAGCGGTATAAAAGTCTGGAGTGACCCAGCATCAGTGGTTCTCCTGCTCAGTGTAGCTGCTGTTAGCTGAGCTTTCCCTCCAGGTGCGGTACCCACGGTGTGGTGTTATCAGTAATTACAGAATAATGTGTTCAGAGATAATCACTTATTCACTCATCACGTTTCCCTGCTTTTCCTGAGCAGAAGGATGTTCCGCTATCAAAAGCCGATGATGACACTTCTTCTCCACCGCCGGTCGAGTCAGTTCTGTTCGGACTCAGGACACACACCTGCAGGGAGCGATGTCACCTCTGCACTTAGAGCACACACACACACACACACACACACACACACACAGACACACACACACACACACACAGACACACACACACACACACACACACACACACAGACACACTCACACACACAGACACACACACACACACACACAGACACACAGACACACTCACACACACAGACACACACACACACACTCACACTCACACAGACACAGACACACACACACACACACACACACACACAGACACACTCACTCACACACACACACAGACACACTCTCACACACACACACACACACACACTCACACACACACACACACACACACACACACACTCTCACACACACACACACACACACACACTCACTCACTCACACACACACAGTGGAGGGAGAGTGAGCTGCTCGCCGCCCTACAAACTGGTGAGTTTGTAGTCGGAGCCTCTGTATGAGATGTTTGTGTCTGATTGTGTTGTTAAAGCTCAGAGCTGCAGCTCTCTCTCTCTCTCTCTCTCCCACCATCAGTGCAGCCGCCGAGCTTCAGGTGTCTCGGCGCCATGTTGGACAGGTGACAGGTGTGTGTCTGTGTCCTCTGAGACGTTACAGCAGGAGAAGAGGCGGAAATGAGCGGGTTCACCCGGGTTTGTGTTTGCATCAGTCAGGAGCCAACAGATACCCGTGTCTGCTGCGGGTTCATGTGACCCGGCTGTGAACGCGGATTAAACCTCCATCACTGCGACGGAAGCCCGATGTTCGCGGGTTCAGCAGCTTCTGTGACCGGTGGAAAACGGGCCGAGTTAGCTCCGTGTTAGCTTAGAAGCTAGTTCTCTGACCGGTGCCGGCATCGAAGTAGATAAAACCAGGTCACCCGACAATTTAGAGCAAACTGTAATGTGGAAATATGTACAACACGTGTGTGTGTGTGTGTGTGTGTGTGTGTGTGTGTGTGTGTGTGTGTGTGTGTGTGTTGGACGCAGTCATGTTTCCTTTCAGTATAAATCTGTTTGAGATGCGGAAGTTCTCCTGACGGTGGGCGTGGCTTCAGTGCCTCAGCGGACACGCCCCCAGCGTTCCAGAGTTGATAATACTGCTTATTTTTCACAAGTTTGAAACCTAATTTTATATATTTGGCAATATCTTTATTCATTCAAATTTGGCAGGGGGTTTGATATGCCATTTTTCTGTGGTGTGGCAAACTCAGAACTCATATGTTTTTCTGCTTTGCAGAATCTTTAAAGATAATCACACAATTTAACACACAGCGTAACAGGAAAGCAGTTTAGTTGTATATGAACTAATTTCCAGGAGACAGTGTTGGTTGGTGTGGTCATTGATGACTGAAAGAATGGACCAATCAGAGCCTTTGAAGGCATCCTCCTCCTGCATTACCAGCTCACTGCATCATAAAGGACAGTGACAGATGAGATCAGGTTGTTATAAGTTGATTTACGGAAATGACTCCTGAATCCTGTTTATCTTTACACAACCTGTTATGTTATGTTTCTTCAGCTTGTGCTGACAGATGGAAATGTCTGTTCTCTGAATGTTCTCGATCCTTCTTTCTTCAGATGATCAAAAACAACAGTTTCAAGACACTGAAACACAATATTAACACTTTTCAACATAGCACATTTTAAACACAATGTGTGGTCACGACGGCATCCTAAAAACTCAAGAACATGAGTGATAAAAATCCCATCTCAAAGGTGCACTTACTAAGTTTGTTGGAGCTTTCAACCATATCTGAGCTGAACCAGCTGATTCACTGGTGATGCAGAGTTGAAAAAGCTTCTTTCTATTTTGTCACAGTCACTTACGAACATCAGCAAAGCTTTTTTTGCATCTTGCAAAAAATAAAAACACTGACAAAAAAAAAGACTCTTCAAAATTGTGTATGTCCTCCTTTCCACTTTTACTATAACCTGCTTTGTTCCAGGCAGCATGAATCCCCCAGATGACCACAGCCGTGGCCACCACACACACACACACACACACACACACACACACAGAAACACAGTGATCCAATGAGAACAGCCAGCAGCCTCACCACTGGCTAATAAAATATTGAATATCATGACAGTTTTTATTTTGAACTTTCATCTGGTTTGAGATCTGTAATGTCGACACCAATAATTAAATTTACTTTTTGTTTTATATTGGTAAAAATCCGGTTAATGAAATCATCTGTTCTTGTTTTTTCTGTTAATTATTTTTCCTATTCAGGCTCATTATGTGTGTGTTATCTGTTGGTTATTATAGCCCATTATCGGCTGTTACAAGCCTGCAGTTTATTTCCATAGTGATAAGACACAGAAGCAAAGTGATGAAAGATGATGATAAAAATCCAAAAGGAGATTAAAACGACTAATTTGTGCAGATGAGATCAAATAAACTTTTGTCTTGTTCTTTCATTATCTCAGACGTGATGAATTAAAGTCATGTACTAAATATTTCAGTGGTGGATCTTAAAAACAGGCTCATCACCACTGACGGATTGCTCTGGTTGATGTGTAGTAAGAAACTCTTCTGGCTCCTAGTACAGATGTAATACTGGCACCTCAGACCACAAAATACTATCACACTTCTACATAGTGATGGTGACGTTTAAACTTCCTCCAGACGTAAACTCTATGATTCATATTCAGTTGAACATGTTTTCATAAAAACTGGTCTGAAGCTCCTCTACTCTGACTTCCTGACTCAGAAAGAGTCTGCCTCCTGCAGGTCATCCTCTGCAGCATTTCCAGTCCAGTCTCTCCTCTCAGCCTGACAACATTCTCTCCTTTACTGTAAATGCTTTGCATTTATGTCAGAAAGAATAAAGTTGTCCTTGAAGTGAGGTAAACTGTTTGCCATGAATAATGTAGTGTGTAGATTTAATTTAGATGGCTTTGGCCTCCCTCTGCCTGGTCGTAGTGCGGAATAGTATCCAGCAGTAGTGACACAGCCAAGCTGACAGCCGCTATCACCGTACATCATAATGGAGACCAACGCGAGCCTTTAAAAATAAAAAAATAATAACAAAAGCTCTAAAACATTAATATATGGAGTGTGGAAAAAACCGACGGGAGGCTGATGTTTTTTTATTTATGCAGCAGAGACGCGCTCATCCCGCACTCCTCAGATGAGGGTTGATGGTTTTGTGATGGAGGCTGTAAAGTCGCTCACAGGCCTTTGATTGGCTTCATTTACATAGCACCTTGACGGGTCTGCAGGGGGGTAGGAGCGGAGCGGCGAGGGGCGTTAGGGAGCCCCGCATTTGCATTTTATACGCTCCGTGCATCACCATCATATTCTGATCACGAGGAGAGCCCCGGCAGTTACATTATACATCGGCCTTGTTAGTATCAGACCTGTTGATGTGCAGAGGCTGGAGACGACACACAGACAGGAGCTGAATGTATGTTAGAGCTGTACAGAGATGGAGGACACTGTGGAGGTTTCACAATAAATCATCACACCCTCTGTTCAGCCTGCGCGTCCTCTGACTTACCATGAAGAAAATACTCTTTTCCTTCAAAAGGAATTGTGGAAACATTCACCCGAAGCATACAGAGAAATATCTTCACAACAGAACCTCTGAGCTGCCACAGAGTGGGCAGGCACAGAAACAAACAGACACTGCAGCTAAAAAAACCTATCAAAGGAGTTTGTGGGTATTGAAATGTGGACTGAACATGTTTTTGCACACGTATTGTGACTGGACACCAGGGAACAAACGATCGGTCCTGTTTTAAAGTAGAATCACAATAACAGAGAAGGATGTTCTGCAGTGGATTTAAACGTGTGACAGTGTGTTAAAAATAAATCTCCAATAAAGTGGAGACAGAGTTTGTTTCTAGAGCTGAAACAAACAGTCAGCTGAGTTACAAACTGGAATTTCCTCAAAATAATTTTATTTATCCATTAGGAACTTCATTTGTGTAGAAGCCTCATTGCAAACACAAGCATGCAGTTGGAAAAATGAAAATCACAGAGCAGACAACAAACAAGTGCAATTTAAGATTATAGATGTTCTTAAAATAGCCCACAGAAAATACTCAGACACTTCTCCACCTGTCGCTGTTACAGCACCAACAGTGCCTCTGCTTCTCCAGTGTGAGGACCTGCTGCTTTTCTTTGTCTAATATCAGTGTAAACTTAACATCTTCAACAAACCAAGTAAAGACATCACTGCAGACTTCAATTTACCAAAAGTTGTAATGATTAAAGAAAATAATTGGCAGATTAATTGATAGTGAAAATAATTGTTTGTTACAGCCCCAGAGTTTCTTGTGTTGTCGCTGCTCTGCTAGATGCTGTGATGGAGAAGTTCACACTGTTCAGAACAAGAGAGCGCTGATAGAATGTTTGACGCTTAGAGCGGTTTAATTACTCAGAAGTCAAGTCATGTGACAACTGTATTAAAGTTTCTGTTCTGTGTGTGTGTGTGTGTGTGTGTGTGTGTGTGTGTGTGTTTCAGTACTTTCCTTTATCTTTGTTTCCTGCTCATTAGTTACCAGACTGTAAAAGGTTAGAGCAGGTGTGTTTTATGGATATTCAATAGAGAGAGAAAGCACTTATCCATACACACACACACACACACACACACACACACACACTCATACACACACACACACTCATACACACACACACACACACACACACACACACACACACACACACACATGTAGCAGGAAGAGTGTGTGTTCCAGAGCTAAATGTCACACCTGTCATTGGCCATGTGGATGAAAAGGCTCAATTATTCCTCCCCACAAACACAAACCATCATCGCTCTTTCTTTTTTCTTGTTCCCCCTGTCTATTTACTTCCTCTCTCACACACACACACACACACACACACACACTTCCTTCCTCCATGTCCTTTGCGCTTCCTTGTTTTCCATCTCCCTCTGTAATTTCACCATCCCTCCTCTTCCTCTTCAGGATGTGTGGAGGTGATTAAAATGTCCTCTCCATCCGTCTTCTGATAAATTAAACGAGTTGTCGGGGAAATGCCTCCCACTACATCACAGATTTTTCTCTTTTGCGTTTGATTCCAGCGTCACGCTCCAGCGAATCTGCTTCATTACTGTTCACGGTCACTCTAGATGCTCAGACGGATGCGTAACAGCAAACACAATAGTACAGAACACACATCAAGGCTTCTCCACACTCCAGAGCGCAGCAGAGGGAAGTTGGGCTTAAACAGCCGAGTCAGACGTGCTGCTTGCAATTAGACTGCAGGGAGGGATTTCCTCAAGTCCAGAGTTTTCTCTGTGGAAAAGAAAATATTCAAACTGTGAAACAAGTGGAGACTCAGAGTTTCTACTGGTCTTTGATCAGATTCATTACACAAAGATGGTTCATGTTGTGAATATAATCAACTAGAAAAAGTTGACTTTTTTTTATTAACATCATCTCACTCTTCAACAATGGTGACAAATGCAAAGAGAAGATTTTCATCATGGATGGGTTCTGAAAGCTGGATTCATATTGGATCTGGTTCCAAGAAGATAAAATACCTGGATTCTTTAAGCTCTGCCTCCAATGAATCCCTTATCAAATCCTTCATTTTCGCTCATTGTGTCTCTCTGACACTACAGACATCAGATCATTTGTTTAATTATTTAACTACTGTCCATCGTGTCAGAGTCAGAGTGCTCGGCCTCAGATGAACTCTGGTGTTACACTCCACTCTGTGACCTGCAGCTTTGCTGCAGCGAGGAGGACATGAATACAGCAAAGCACACATCATTTACAACAGAGGATCATTAGCAGCAGAATCCACGTCATGCATAATGGAGACAGAGGCAGTCCTGAGTGGACAGATGCAGAGACAGAGCTGGAGGAGGGAAACATGCTGCTTAATTAGGAACTCTTCCCTCCTGCAGAATCATTCAGGTGCTGCTGCACAGTTGCATCCTGCAGTTTTAGAGTTTTTCAAAGTGATTCAGCTTTCACTGAGAAAGTTTTGCAGTACAACCGTCTCCTCCCAGGGCAGATGATCCCACAGAGAACCAGCGGTGTCGTGTGAAATGCTTTGAAAAGTGAAGTCTCTTTCAGACCAGACTTTTATCATGTCTGTTTTTTAATTAGAACTTTTGTCTCATGAACTAATGAATACTTTCAGCCCGCAGGCTTCCTCTTGTAATTAATCCATACCCGTGGAAAAGGAAGCCAGTCGCTGTTGGGTGCCACTAATCAATATTTACACGGCACGGCCATGTTGAGACACACCGGGGGGGAACTCATTTCAGTGTTGAACCAAAAAAAAAGCACATTTGCAGCTGTTTCAGTGAAATAGGTTGAGCTCTAATAGCTACAGGTTTGGAGGGAGAGATCTGAGGCAGAGATGCAGCAGGAGCTGGAAGGGAGAGGTGCACACTAGTCGCTGGCAGCAGCAGAGCTTTCACACCTCACAGAGGCAATGAAGGTGTTTTAAAGCCCATAGTATGTGATGCTTCACGTCTTTTTGGAGTCATAACTGAGTCACACCTGAGCAGAGAAACATGATATACATTTTTAGATTAAGGGTGACTTACACTGTTCAACAATAGCATTATATCTAATGTCCACAGTCAGCAAATGCCTGTAAATCCATTTAGAAATGACACAAAACACACTCCTAAGGCTTCACTGCAGACAGGAGCAGCTGATACCTAACTCGGTATGCTTCTATTGTTGTCATGGTGACAAAATGTAAACAAATAAAAACTTAAATATTCTTCTTCCATTTGGGAATAGTGGGTATTGGGCTGTTGATGGTGGAACCTGTGTGTGAAACAGCTGATTGAAGGGGAGGGACATGTCCAAGAATGATTAAAATAATCAGCTGGACCCTCTCATCTGCAGTTATTCCTCACCATCCTGAACTATTACGCCTTTCTGTTCTTCCTGTGTCCTTTATTCAACTTCCTGTTCATCCAGTCTCTTGATTTAACACTTTTTCTTTCACCTCCTCTCTTTCCGTTTCGCAACAGTTGCTGGAGGTTGGACTGACGACCTCGAGAAATATCTGTGATGCACGCCAGAGGGGAAATATGGAAAATGAGTTAATGTGGATGTTATTTTTTCTGCAACCGTCATTAGGTTTTCCTGACCTGGACGTGCAGGTTAGGAGTCGACTCAGACTCTGTCTGATTAAAATAATTGAAAACTTTCTGTTTGTTTGGGTTGAAGTTTGGATAATTTCATGTTGGTTTGTACTATTTCTCTAAGGATCATTTGTTTTAATATTTGTGGCAGACAAATTATTTACTGCAACCCTACAGCTTGTTCTCCATGTTTCATATTGTTTTTCTCATAACGTAGAAATAACAGAGAAAAAAAATACAGAGAACAGAAAATTAGAATTCAAGCTAAAAACAGACCAAAACATTTTCAAAAATGATTCAAGAACTGGTGAAAAATAAATCTCAGCAATTTCTCTTTGTTCCCATTCAAGACTCCATTTAAAAACTGAGATGTTTTAAGCTTCCACTCCTTGGTGATATCATGCTGTAATTGAAAACAGGTCTACACAGAAGAGTTTAGACTGAGCCATGTGTGATTACATGAACAGTAGATAACTTTTCACAAGACTCTGCTTAATTTTTATTTCTCATCTGCCTTGTTGTGCAGATGAGACTCAAGGTGAAGAACAAACCAATTTTAGGGCTATTCAGTCCTTTTCAGTGATCATCAACAAGTAAAGAAAACAAAATGTTGTTCACTTTGACCTTTTCTCTTTCCTGAACTCCTGAACTCCTGGGCTAAGTTTCCTTCTCAGCTGCTGAATCTTGAGTCACAAATGAAGCATGTGAGGGGAGTGATGCAGAGGAGGACGCTATGAATTGATTTGACTGCTTCCTCCCACTTCAATTATTACTGCACTGACATTTTCTGAACTTTCAAATGTATTTATGGCCTGAGTCTCCTGCAAAGCCTTGTCCCTCTCAGGCTTAGTTTGAAATCATAACCAAAGTAACGTGTCAGATCAGAAAAGGAAGCAGAAGCCAAGAGCATGAAAAGATACCTGGAGGGTGCTACCTTGCTTCCATTCTGAGTCCGAGTTTAAACATTTAGCAGAGAGCTTTATTCAGGATGACTTACAGTAAGTGCAACAGAAGGAAAATGTCACTTTCTGTGAACCCTCTGATTGTGAGCAGTTAAAGCTTAAAAGCGTGAGCCTGGAGTGGCCTGACAGCCTTTTTTCTTTTATTTGACAGCTTTAGACTGCGATCTTTTTTCCTGTGTAATGGATGTTTAAGTATTTAAATCTACAGTTTTCATACATGCAAGTCCACTCAAATTATTTATTATCACTCTGCTGAAAGATTATTATTAGTCTCCTGAATTATCACTATTATTGTTTTTGATTTAATGCAGGATGTTCAGGAGCATCATGGTGCACTGACAGACTGACAAAGTATTAACAAAAAACTGTGGTTTTAATGTTTTAGGTTGCATGTCATCTCCTGCTCTGACAGATTCAGGGTCTTTGGTTTTGTAGGACAACACAGTTGTTAAGCAGCCTGAACCAAAACTGTCACCTTCTGTATGTGGCAGTTTTTTTTGTTCTTGCTTATCAATGCAAATCAAATGCTCCAAATATGGGAATCAAGCACTGACTCAGAGGAGCTCATTCATATGAAAGCTCTCACGTCTGGAGTTACAAGATCTTTATTCATATGAGTGTAAGGTGTGAAAATGCCTGCCTTGTGTCCGCTGCACTCTGACATGAGCTCCAGCCTCCCAGTGAGTGACAATGTTTTAAACCTGTTTTTCCTGGAACTAATGAGCTAAAGGCAGACATCCTGATGACATGGTTCAAAGCTCATTTGTTTTTCCAGTAACCAGTTAACATAATGCACCATGATTCAACATCTCTACACCAGACCTCAGCCCTGTTCAGTTATCACAGAGTCCAAAGAGAGTAGCAATCCATCTGTGCTCTGTGCTGAGATCTGACTACACTGTATTTCTGTCTTTTGAGATGATCACTGAGTCGATCACAGAGACATAGAGACTACACACTCTGCCTCAACAAATGTCAGTACCATCGTTCACCATTATGGGACTGACACCATCTCATCGGAATTCTGCATTTATCTAGTTTTCACTTTAAACAGAAATATCTCAACAACTGTTGGATGAGTTGCCATGATGTTTTGATATCCATGATGCTCAGAGAGCTGCTAGATACATAGCATTTAGCTATAATGTGAGGATTGTGTGCACTGCATAAGTTTGTCAGGCTCAGCTGGAGGAGCACTGACATTGACTGTTATAATGTACACAGCAAAATACAGAATTCAGATTTGAGTTAACATATGACGAGACAGATCCCAGGTATGTTGGCTGCACAGCCACACATGGCAATGCTGGGAAGCACAGGCAAACTGGCCTCTGAAGATCTGCTGCACCTGAGAAACACCACACATGTTCTGTGAATCTAAATTAAATCTGAGGCATTTTCTGTGGCCAGTGGACTACCTGCCAATTTCAGCCGACCGCAGGGGAGAGATTGGTGTGACTCTGATGGAGGTAGAGATAAGTGCTGGGGTTTTTTTCCGCTGAGGGAGGAGCACATCCCCCCACAGTGCCTTGCTCAAAGGGGCTCTGGAGAAATTGATGAGAAATTGTGGCTGGCGAAGAGCTCTGGCAAATTGCTTTCAAGTCCTTCCACTTGTGTTGTTCCAGTGCTTGAGCTCAGGAGAAGGAGGGATTATTTTTTTCCAGCAGATTTCTGAAGAGACGTGGTGACAGAAACACTGTGGGATCAATGGAAATACACAGAGAGCAGTAGATAGTCATAGATTGTGGATGGATGCAAATTTTGGTCATGTGATAGAAAACAGTGGTGCAGTGATGAATTATTCAACACTAATGCAGCTGATAATAATGATATTCAACAGTAATGTGTTATGGCTGGTGCATGTAGAGCAGGAGTAAGAAATGATATGTTCAAAGTAATAATACAGTCAGGAAGTGAAAGCAATGACTTCTACAACCCAAACAAAACTAAAACTAATAACGTGTTTTAGCCAAAGAGCTTTAATATAGACAGTCATAAAGGCAATGGAAGTCAACAGAAATATCATATAAAATAAAGATGCATTCCTCTTGTCTGAGCCCTGTCACTGTCATGTAGTTTATGAGCTAAAAGAAGCTAAAAAGCTACGTGAGCTGCACCTTCAACAGCTGCAAATGATTTAAGCACACGAGTAGGAACAAAGCGCAGAATACAAATGGATAAATCACTGGTTTCCCTTCAGAAGAAACCTGGAAAGATTGCTACACATTCAGTTACAAACCAGTTACCAGAACTGCAGATACTTGTATAATGGTGCCTTGCTCAAAGTGAGGGTAAAACAAGGAGATGGTGTTAAATCTGTAGCTTCATTGGTTCATTGGGTTCCTTTCAAGGAGATAAAGACTGATACAGTGGCTGACAGACGGACAGCTGCTAATGCTTCCCACAGAGCTTCAGCTCAAGTGGTACCTTTGAAATCAGTAGGAAACTGTGAATGGAACAGATCTGAATATCAAATTGCATCATATGGTTATCCCATTGTTCCACGAGAGAAAATGTCCTCTCCCCTAAAGTTTACTGGAGATGTGGGAGGATAAGACTGACTGACAGATGGATGGATAGACAGAGAATGTAAGGGAGAACAAAACCAGTGACACGGGAAAAAGTGGAAAGATGGGGATGATGAGATGAAACAGCTGGAGTAAGAAGAGGGGGTGCAGGAGGAGAGAGTGGCAGTCGAAGTCAGTTAGGACTCGGTACAAGCCAGCTGTCAGTGCTAATAGACAGAGAAGGATGAAGGGAGGGGAAAGGAGTGAGAGGAAAAAAGGAAGAGATGTTCAGTCCAAACAGCCTGTCACCAGCTATAACAGAGCATAACACAACACAGCTGCCTTGTCTGAACGTCAGGAGAAGAAACTTCTCTGGCAGTTTGCAGAAGAGTCTGCGAGCGATCTACAGGTTCCACTGGCACAGCCAAAGACGATGGTCTCAGTCAGCTCAGATGGCAGCATCTGCAAAAACTCAGCATCACGACTGTTACTTACCTGTCTGAAGGGTGGTGCTTGCCTGGCTGCTTGGTTGTTGTTGTGGCTCAGGAATATGTGCCCACAGGACACGCAAACATCAGCTAACATGAGAGCAGCTTCTACAAAGACTTTTGAATCAACTGAGCTTTGAACGGTAGTTGAGGGCATGTTTCAGCTCACATCAAGTCGGCTTCTCAGTGACAGAGAAATCTGACAGTGGTCATTAGCAAGGAAACTGGTAGAACATGTTACAAGCAATCAAAAGCTGTCAGCTGATCTTTTATTTTAGAAAATAAATCTTTCCACTAGTTGAGGTCTTCTAAGAGCATTTCCTAAAGGTTAAGGTGTTTTGGGTTTAGACAACTGATGATTTGGTTAAGATTAGGAAAAGACAGTCAGCATGGCTGAAGGAAACGATGTTGGCTTTTGATGGGATACCACACAAAACCACCATCTTACATGTTTTCATACCAAAGTTATGCACTTTAAGCCTGGCAGCATAACCACAGACCATTTTCAGCTGCTAAACAAATCACCAGCATCGTCATTTTTCTTTAGACTCCTCTTGTCCAGCAAACTCCTTCCTCAGTCTACTCAGGACTAAAAATAAGCCAACAGCTGTAGAGCCGTGGAACAGATGTGTTGGTACAGGTTCGTGCTTTCTGTTTCGGTCTGTCAGGTCAGTGGAGAACGTGTTGTCTTTGTTTGGAGATCGTTTTACAGACACAAATGCTCAGTGCGAGTGAAGATCTAGTGTTTTGAGGTGATTTAACGACCACCTTATAGAAGACACTGTGAAATGGAGATGACGGGCTGAGTCCTGGCTCAAATGTCTCTCTTTGCTGCATTTTGATTGGTCACGAACATGACTGAAAAAGACAAACAAGGCTTTTTAGCCTTTATTTACTAAGGAAAAGTTTTTCTGTTGTGTGATGTTCGTTATCTTTCCCAGACAGTCCTTGGATTTTAACTGTCAGGTCAACAATTCAGCATCACAGTGTCTGAGAGGAGATCGGATCGTAACATGCAGAAGGTTTCATTTTCATCGGCAGCTGGTTGTAAGATTTAACCTTGACAGGAGACCTCCTTGAGCTACTGACTAAAGAATGTCCAGCCATTCTTTTTTCTTACTTATTAAAAGCCACTGTCACTGGCCTGTGATGATTACCTCAAAAATTATATTTGCTGTGGTTGAATTGTTTTCTGTCTTTTTTTTCCCTTCTCTTTGTCCTCAATCTTCAGATTTCCAGACTTTTCTTGAAAGCACCTTTGCAGTAATTTATTTTTGACTCTTTTCTTTCTTCCTCTTCCTCCAGATATCCGTGGCCTGCAGGGTTTTTTGGACCAGACGTCCCGTCAGGGCGTGGACGTCGCGCTGCAGCGAGTGGACAGGAACATCAGCCGAGTCTTCACCAACCTCTTCACCACCATGAGGACTGAGGAGCTCAACCGGTACAGAGACACGCTACGTAGAGCCATCCTGCTGCTCAGCCCCCACGGAGCGCACACCTTCATCCAACAGGTCAGTCCATGTTCGGTTTATTATCTAATGTTCAGTGTGTCTGGGGACAAATACCTACTGGGAACTGGGAATAACCCAGAATTCATGTGGTGTCGGAATCATCGGAAAAATAACTTTCATTCAAGTCAGACACACACGAGGTACTTGAATGGAACAAGTACCAAAGTGTACATAGGAAATAAATGAGCAAGAGAGTTTGCAAAGTAAATGACTATGTAAAGGAACCAAGTGAGTGGACATAGGGAATAATGGTGTGTTTAAGGGAGAAAGTGAGTGTGTTAAGGGAACAAAAGAGAATGTAGAGGGAGCAAGTGAGTGGACATAGGTACAATAGGTAAGGACTGAATGTGCAAAGGGAACAAGTGTAGATCGGGAATAAGTGGCCATGTTAAAAGGACATATAAATGTAACAAGGGAACATGTTGTGTAAAAGGAACAAGTGTACAAAGTGTACATGAGTAACAAGTGAGTCTGTTTAGGGAGCAAGTGAGTGTGTCAAGGGAAGACATCAGTATACATAGAAAATCTTGTGTAAAGGGAACAGGTTTGTCTATTAAGTGAACAAATGAGTTTACACATGGAACAAGCAAGTGGAAAAAGGAACTAATCAATGTGCAAAGGGACAAACGAGTGTATAGAGGAATAAAAGGCAAAAACCTGACTCTGTTTATCCAGCCTGTGTCCATCCTCTCACTGATGAACACAGTGATCAGTGATCATTTAGAAGCCTTTGGTGTGTGTGTGTCCAGGTGGAAGTGGCCACCTGGAGTGACAGATGGAGCTGGTTGGTCCACACACACACACACACACACACACACACACACACACACACACACACACACACACCAGAAGCTCATCTAAGGGGATGCTGAGTGTTGCTCAATATTTATTACCTGTTTCATTTTTCACCATGACTCCTGTCCATGAATCACAGTGATGTGTGTCTGAATGTGTGTGTGTGTGTTAATGTGAGTGAATGCCTTTAATTATTTACATGATCTGTGACACTGTCTGTCTTAACTGTGTGTGTGTGTGTGTGTGTGTGTGTGTGTGTTACGAGCATTTGTTTACATGTCTGCACACGTGATGGTTTGGGAACATCTGTACACTTCTGTGTGTGTGTGTGTGTGTGTCTCTGTGTGTGTGTGTACATATTTGTGTGTATGTGCAGTCAGGTCAATTAAGATATTGAAACAATTGTGTCTCTCTCTGGAGGATGGATAACAGCAGGGAGCTGCATTAATACTTAAAGCTGCCGCCATGGCAACACAGCTTGACTGGCAGTCTGAACAAACAAGAAGACTGCTACACACACACACACACACACACACACACACACACACACACACATACACACACACATACACACACATAAACACACACACAACAACACGAAAACAACAACAGGCAAAAGCAGATGAGAAGAAAGACATCACATGGACAAAGTTGTGGTTTTCCAATAGAAACACACACAGCCAGTGATTATTACTGGGAATGAAACGAGAGAAAGAGAAAGCTGTAGGAAAAAAAGCACCACCCTCATCATTAAAATTTCTTGAAAGTATTTACTTCTAGTTTCCCATTAAAAAGCTGCTTTGACACAGCTGTTATCAGATACGGGACATTTCTGCCCACGGCGACAGTCTTCATGTTTCATTTCAGTTCTGCTTTTCTCAGGCTTTAGAACACATTCATGAAGCTTGATTAAATCCTGCTGTAAAAACAGATGGTGCACTTGCAGCCTGGATGGTCAGATAGATGTTTTACAGCCTGTCAGTCAAACATACATTTATAGCATGTAGTCTCATTTAACTTGTGTGTGTGTGTGTGGAGGAAATAGTCATGGAAAGTTTTGTTAATTAGAGATTTTTTTCAGTTATACATGTGAGACACACCTGGTGCAGCAGGAAGCTTCTGATCTGAGGGCAGTGAGTCTGTCAGCCTCTCTCCGTCATCAGTGGTCAGACCTATGATAGCAGCTCTATAAGGATGTACTAAAGCACAGCGATGATCATATGTTAGAACGCCACAGTAATAATTCACATCATGTTCCTTGTGACCTGTAAGAAAGCAGCAGTGTACATTATGTTACCACACTCAGTCATTCAGCTTCTCATTGAAATCATCAGACTGTATAACACACTGTATGTGGTTGTATGAGGTTGTACCATGTTGTGTAATTTACCTTATGGTTCATGTTTGTATGCATGTGTAGTGATAAAGTCCTGGTAACAATCGCAACAATAACACTTCTCTCAGGTACGTCTGTCTAATGGTGTTAATGTCCATGTGTAACTGAGTGTCTTCAAAAAAGTGGAAGAGTTTTGCACAAATAGCTCTGTGTGTGTGTGTGTGTGTGTGTGTGTGTGTGTGTGTGTGTGTGTGTGTGTGTGTGTGTGTGTGTGTGTGTGTGTGTGTGTGTGTGTGTGTGTGTGTGTGTGTGTGTGGTGCGCACACATTGACACTGAGACATTCATTAGCACCAGGACATGACAGTGTAGGAGGGTGAGACTGAGCTGAATGAAAGTTGCACTCTTCAGTAATGTCATGGCAACGTGTTAAAAGCTTTCACACACACACACACACACATCCACAATAACAAAACACACTGCCAGAAAGAAGTTGTTACTTTTTCAGTCTTGCTGTGAAACATGCATGAACCAATCAGGAGTGATCTTCCCACTCTGCTGTTTTTGTGTCGTAATGATTCTAACTACAGAGAACGTAACAGAGGTATAGTGATCTGTCAATCAGTCATTTTCAGAGGAAGAGGGAGAGTATCTGGTTTTGTTGGCAGCCGTGACACTGAAAGCCGTTTGACTTGCTAACCTTTAGGGATGGTCATTAATGCTAGCGTTAGCATGCAGCCTAAAGGGGTTAGTAACATTCCTGCCATACGGTGCAAACACAGATTTAGAGTCAAGCATCAGATTTGATCTGTTGATATCACTTCAGCAGTTCTAGATGGATCCGTTGTACTGAATCAGAACATTTGATGGTTTGATTACATTAACCTTCTGTCTAACTAGTGAATAGTTGCAGTCTTTAGTTTGTTGCGATGGTGTGGTGAGCAGAAGGTTTGTTCTTTGTCTGTCCCTCAGCCTGCGTCATGTTGTACTCACTGTCTCACTGTCAATCCAGTGTCCTCAGAGATTACGAAACCAACCCGACCAATCACACGTCTCCACGAGGCGTCTCGACTGCAGGTTACATGCATAAGCTTTGAAGGAAAATGTCCTGTTAAAAAACTTCTGTGCAGCAGTTCATTATGACCCATAGTTACCTTTATTGTCAGGCGACGTCTAGTGGCCGTAGGGATCATGATGGGAGCAAAGGAGGAAGTCATGTGACGTTACATAAGTGGTGGGTCGACACAAGACTTCGACACAGGAGAGAGCTGTTTGGTTGGTTGTTGATGTTGAAGGACTTGTTGCTTTGAAGCTTTTAACGTACAACCACAAAACATCAACGTGTTAACACAACACCAGCTGAGCCTGACAAAGTCTAGCTTAGTCTGAAATGTCCTGCAGTGGCCACCGTACAGAGGCTAAACCCCTCAGATGCAACATGACCGTTCCTCTGGCGCCACCCTCAGGCCACCGGCGGGACAGGAAGGTGTGGCTGTGGGTCCTCGGGAACGCTGATGTGGCTCCTGGCCTTACTGCTGTTTGTGTGTCTGTCAGTGTCTCTGCATGAATCACAGTCAGCCGTCAGTCGACTCTGTGAATCATTATCGAGTGTGTTTAAATCCAAGCAGGGAAATTAACACCAGCCTCACACACACACTCACGTTCACACCTGAAGCTGTCGGTGTGTGTGTGTGTTCACTCTCACTGCCCCCTCCCGTCCCTATATCTCTCTGTCTCCTTCCTTCCTCCTTATATTCTCTTCCCTCTCTTCTCCACTACCGCCTCATCTTCTCCTCGTTTCCACCCTCCCTACCTCTTTTTTTTTTGCTTACTATTTCCTCACCTTGTTTTGTTCTCCACCCTCTTCTCTCTTCTTCTTCCTCCAGTGTATCTCCTGTTGCTTCCTTTCCTTCCTCCCTCTACCCTGTATCCTTCCCTCCTCCAGAGTCCTCCTTTTCTTCCTCCATCCTTCCTATTCCCTCTTCCCCATCATCTTCTCCTCATCCTCTCCTGTTGTTAGTCACTCCCACATCTCCCTATATTCCCCCGTCTTCCCTTCTCATGTTCTCTCTTTTCCTTCCTTCCTTTCCTCTCTCCTCTTCTTCTCTCTCTTAACATCTTTCCTTTTTTTAATCCTATGACATCATCGCTTCTTCCCGTCCTGTTCTCTTCCTCTATTTCTTTCACCTGCTCTTCTTTCCCCCTCTTCTCAATCCTTCCCTGTTCCCTAGCTTCCTTTATCCTCCTCTCTCTCCCCTCTCTGACATCAGAGAGATATTTGTTCATTTTATTTAAAGAATTGGATTTTTCTCTCATCTTATTATTGAATTGTATTACCCTTAATGCTTTGGTAATATTGTTCACCAGACATTGCTGCCAATAAAGCTCACAGAGAGTTTACAGGAGGAATAAATCTCCATCACTGGAGGAGTGAAGTTTAGATTGGGAGGCAGGACAAAGCTCTGGGTCCCCAGGAGAGACAGATTAACTGACAGGATCCCATCAGGCTGCTGAGCAGTGATGTGTGACACCTGCACAGGCACAGTCCAGGTCCGTGTGTGTGTGTGTGTGTGTGTGTGTGTGTGTGTGTGTGTGTGTGTGTGTGTGTGTGTGTGTGTGTGTGTGTGTGTGTTTTACATGTCCTCAGGGCAAAAACCTTCCACTGGCAAATTGAAAATGACCTCAATAAATACAAACAGCCATTTTCTTCTTTTCTATTTCTCTCTCTCTCTCTCACTCACTCACTCACTCACTCACTCACTCACTCACACACACACACACACACACACACACACAAACACACACACACACACTACTGCACATCCATATTCTTGTTCATTCACCCAGTTAAAGGAACGTTCCCTGTTTTTTACGACCTGCTGAGTCATATTGACGCAGTTTTGTCCGTTGTTCCCGTCGGTTGAGTTGCAGGGCACGAACAAATATCTGGACATGTTGAGTTATGAAACCTGAGTCACCATCTGATGCCTCACAGATAAAGTGAAACACTGAGTCCAGACTTCTCCTCTCCTCTCTCAGGTATTTGCTACCAGGAATCTCAGACGTCCACCCTCTGCACTGTGACATGTCAAGACTTTTATGAAATCCTGCACAGATTTAGGTTCTATAGAGTCTGTAATATTCAACAGTAGCCATTCAGTGTATTGTATATTCTGCAATTCCCTCTGCATGTATAGTTTTTATTGTGATTGTCCACCATTCACACTGCCTACCTACACACAAGGTATTCACAGAAAACGAAGCCTGTATGTCATCCAGTGTTACTGCTGGTGATTTGATTTTAGTTTCCTGTATTACACTGACTACATGAGTAAACGTCTGCAGACTCATTATCATCAGCTCTGTGGACATCACCGGTATATTCTATTTGGATACACCCAGAGAGGTGGTGACATCCCAGGACCTGTTCATGTGGCTCCGTCAGTCTCTATGAAACACTTTGTGGAAATGTGACTCATGATCAATGACTGATCAGGTTGATTCTTCAGGAATCACTGCAACACATGATTCAGAAATCATTACAATGAAAGCTAGTTTACATTTGAATTATGTACCTGATCATTTGTTTTAACACTGATTGGACAATGTTGTTATCACATTGTCATTATTTCAACCAGCTGATGAACAAACTCCATCAATCAGACGCCAATATCAACTCAAAGTTTTGAAATCTGAAGTTTTAATAACATTAGTTTTTTTTATTATTATTTTTGTAACTTGATTGCTGCTACTCTTTACATTTTTGTGTGTAGTCATGGTATATAGTCATGGTTTGTTGGAAGTTGCTTGTGTGGTTGTGTTTTAGTTCTTTAAGTCTCGAGGCTGCCTGACTGAGCAGTTGTTTGAATACCAGGGCCTTACAGTGAAGTATAGGAAGGTTTAAAGTCGATGTCTGTGTGATGAAGAGAGCTGACAACGAGTAAAGCTACAACTGTGCACTGGGGTTTCGATGCTGTCTGAATGAATGAATCAGGAAACAAAGCTGCACACTGACAATAAGGGAACTGTTTCATATGTAAATGAAAACAGTAATTTTCATAGGTACATGATTTTACCTCTTTTCTTTTTCCATTGTTAAATGCATTTATTTTTCATCAAACTTTCTTCCACCTGAGGAGCTTTTCCAGCCTTTCATTACTCTGATTACAGCTTTTATCTCCCACCTTTTCTTCCCTCTGAGACATTTTGCTTTGCATCATGAGCAGGAGTTTGTTCTTAATTGACTTGCCTTCAAAAACAAAGGTTAAACAACTGAAAGGCTAAACAAAAAGAAACATTTTCTCCGTCCCTGAGCCACTTTCTGCACTAGCTTGACCTTTACAGTTGCAGTAAGATGGTACGTAGTGTGTTTGCAGTTCAGTTTGTTTCCAAGAAACAGGGGGAGATAAATCTGTCCCAAACATGTCTTGGATGTAAATGGCAACCCATCTGCTGGGCTTGTAAAGTCTCTGGATTAGAAAGCCGTTAAAGACAAGGTTGCCAGTCCCACGCGGCTTCATCGCACTTTTCCAGCTTGTTTCTTAATCATTGTTAATCACCCGGATTTGTCTCCCATCAAGTTAGTCCTTGTGAGGCGCTAGAAGGACGACATCGCTAATGAAGCGAGGAGAGGGAGGAGGAGAGGAGAGGACAAGAGGGGAAACAAAAGAACAAAAGGAAAAGCCGTAGCCTCTCAGCCTCAACAGGAAAGAGAAAAAAGACATGAAACACGAGGAAAAAATGAAAAAACACGACACTGTGTTCAACTTCAACAGAGCGAAAAAGGGAGAAAATGAGACAAGAAAAGACAGGACACAAATAAGAGTTTGATCTGAACCTTGACAAGGAGGAGGAGGAAGAGGATCATTTATAAAACCCACAGGAAGAAACCCTCATAAAGAATAAGAACTGATTTCTGTCTCAGCAGAGGGAAAGGGAAAAATATGAATGTTAAAGTTTGAGCTCTGCACGCATTTCATATGTAGAAAGTCATATTTAAACAGGCTTGAAGGATTTGTTTCAAGCCTCCATCAGTGACTCCTGCTCACAGAGTCCTCTGAACGTATATTCTCTTTGGCTGAAAACCTGCAGCGTCTCCAACATGTCAGATTATTGAAAACATTTCACTTCTAACCATGTGGGTGTTTAAGCAAACATTCCCACACAGTCTGACATGTCACTCGTGTATCATTTATCTTTAACAAAATATCTTGAGCCACGCACGCAACATGAGGACCTGCATCACGCCTTACACATGTGCACTGTTGTGGATATACAATCTATTGAACATCAGTCTGAATCAAACGGTCCTCCACAGCCGAGCCGTGGTATTCCTTATCCAAGGAAACGATAAGTCTTACATCTCTGAACTGTCTTGGAGTTCCTCCAAGGAAATGTCATCTGGCATTTCCATCCCTGCACACGAGACAGTCTCAGTCCAGACTGTTCTCGTCTGCAGTTCTCTGATGGCGGAACAAGCTACTGAGTACTATCAGAGCAGGGACAACCCTCTCCATCTTCAAGAACCTCTTGAAGACTCACCCTAGCATGCCTGACTAGCTCTTACTATGCACCATGCACTGTCAGTGCACTTCTTTACCTGATCTCACTGACTAGATGTAGCACTCACACCAAGGTTTCCTCTGCAATGAAGCTTTAGTGATGTCCCTCTCTTGTAAGTGGCTTTGGATAGAAGCATCTGCTAAATGAGTGGATGTGATGTAAATATAAACTGAGGGGGGCGGACTTGTGTCAAGGACCAGCAGTTTGTTTGATTGAACTGTTTCTGAGGGCCTCCTGCCTTTACCAACCTCCTGATGTTAGTTTGGAAAAAACCATGAAAATACAAAATTACTTGTAATTACCTGCACACAGTGAATATAAAATACTGTGTATCTTGAGTTTCCACTGTGTAATTCCTTGTGAGGAAAACATTTCAAAAACAACTACTGTGCTCAGTAGAGAGCAGACCTCTGCCAAGGCTAAAGTCAAACAAAATTTAAGAGGAAAAAAAATTCAAATTCATAGTAAATGATCCGGATCAGCCCCAAAATTTAATGAGTTCTTCCCTGGTCCATGACTCAGCCCTCCGACTGGTTCTGTGCAAATCGGTTCTTTTTGCTTAATCCTGCAGACAAACAAACAGACACGGGTGGAAACATAACCTCCTTGGCAGAGGTAATTATTTCTACAATTCTGAAACCAGAAAATTGTTAATAACTAATTGTTTGTGGGAGTTGAGGTTGCTGAATAGAATAAAATGAATGAATTAGACAGGATGTAATAAGGTCCTAAGTCTGTAAATCATGGAGATTCACTTGACAGCAGAAATATGTTTCTGTGATCCCGGTAGTTTATATTATATCAGAGCATTGCTGTTCCTGTTTACAGCACTGCTTCTATTTGTATGAGCTGTTTCCCTTCCTATATCTTAACTTTCTGTGCCATTGAGGAACCAATTTTCCTACAGTTTCAGTGTGAAGTTTCATCATAAGTGTGAAGAAAACAGGACAAGAGGTCAGAGAGTAAGATGTTGCAAAAGAAAAGCGAGTTGTCATTCTCCATGTGGGATCATAATTGATCTCACCCACAGCTCTCTTGTTGTAATTGTAGCACTTAGTGTAAATGCTCTGCCCACTATCTAATTGCCTGGAAGGAGGTGGACGTGTAGAATACTTGACAAGCATTAGCTCTGATTGGAGATCAGCACCAGAGATGGCGCCTTTGGCTTGTTGGGTCACCGCCTTCATACAAGCTCAGATTATAGAGCAGAAGGTGACCGCAGCCCGATAAGACACACTCAGCATGGAATTTGACATTGTTCACGTCACAAAAACAGAAAGGTGATTTAAAAAAGGACACATGAGGTGTAAACGACCAGTGCTCCCAAGAATTTATTCTGTTATCAAAAAGAGTCAATTTATAAAAGGCCCTACCTAAACCAATTTAAATGTGTTTGACAGCTAAATATGTCTTCGTTAAAAGAATAATTCAGTCGGGCAGCCCCTTGGTGGAGTGGTTAGGGCGCGTACCACATGAGCGGATGCTCTTAGCAGCCGAGCGCCGGTTCAACCCCCAACCGGCCCGACTCTTTCCTGCGTGTCACTCCCCCTCTCTCTCTGCCCCTTTCCTGTCACCCTGTACTGTCCTGTCAATAAAGGCAAAAAATGCCCAAAAAAATATCTTTAAAAAAAAAAAAAAAAAAAAAGTTATTCAGTCGTAATTCAGTCTAGTGTTGCACTGCCATACTGCTGGAAGACTCATGAGAGACAGATTGAGGAAAAGCGGCAGCGGCAGCCTGGTTATCCAGATTGTTTTGGAATCTGAAAGCCTTTGCTGATAACCCTGATGATGCCCTGACATTCCTAGTGCTCAGCCTGATAAGTGGACCTATTTTTGTGTAGAACTGGTGGCTCCTTGAAGTCCTTAAGGCCTGAATTGTTTGTGGGAATTTCTAAACAAAAACAGACTCTAATTCACTCAGTAACAGACTCACAGATAGACGGCAAAAATGAACAAGCTTGGGCTCTTTGAATGAAGGACACTCAGTAGAATTTTGAAATGCAACAAGTATCCAGATCCCTATCACCAGGCTGGAGTGAGAACTGAAAATCTCAAAAATTCTCTGCTACATCAACTCTGCTACATCCATTTTAGTCAAAGGCAGGCAGCCAAAGAGCTTCTGTGCCTCCTGACAGGTAATCTAACTGTACAGTCTCCTGATTTCCATCACTAATGGCTCTCTGCACACAATATATAAATCATTTTTCACTTTTAAGTGACTATTCAACAGCCACAGAAACAGGCAACGGCCATCGTGCCAATCATCAATCATTTCTGACCATATGAACAAATGTTTTGGATAAAAGAGCAACAGAAATGTAGAATTTCAACTGTGTGGCTGTAAAACATGAAGTTTGAATTGTGATTTTTCTCTGAGTTTAAGCAGTTAAGTTGCATATAGTGAGGTTTGCTTGGTCAGAAAGGCAAGACAGTCCAGTTTCATATGATACCAAACAGGTTGTTGTGGCATGAGTGAACATTGCAGTTGGGAATAATGATGATGTTTTTGGACACTACAAATGTTTTTTTTTTTACATATTCTGAGGCAGTAACTTCGGAACAAGCTCAGTAGTGGAACGAGCTCAACCACCTGAATATGGCAGCCAGGGTTCATGTTTTGATGACAGATCTGGCTCCGGTGGTTTGTCTTTGATTGGTTTCCAATCATATTTCCCATAATCTCATGCATCCATCCATCCATCCATTTTCTTCCCCTTATACGTGGCTGGGTTGTGGTGGCAGCAGCTCAAGCAGTAGGCCAATCATCATATCTACTTTTTGTTTTAAAATTAACAACACCTCATTGGCAAAAAGCTGCCGAGACAACAACCTGGACACCCGGTGTTCACGGATGGCGGCTATTGTAAGGGCATTCGTATGACAGTCTCCCCTTTGGAAGCAAGATGAGATGGATGAGAGATAGATAGGAGATGGGCTGACGTGTCGTTTGTCACAGAGGGAAAGGTGGCAGTGGGTGTGGAGGGCTGCTGTCATTTGTTTGGCTGGTGGACAGCATGGCTGATAAAGCAGCAATCTGACAGGGCTAATCTGATATCAGCCCAGAGAGCTGAGGAAACACAACGCGCACAGGGCGAGTGACGTACAGGAAAAATATCAAATCGTCTTTCAGTGCATGAACTGTAAAAACAAGCACAGTGGGTTGAGTCTTCAAACCAGCAGAGAGACTGGGACGCCAGACGGACTGTGGGAACCAGGACCAGGGAGTGAACGGAAGATAAGGCCGTGATTCGTCAACAAGTCACACAGACACACAACAAACCACAATGCATGTATCAGTGTCACATATCTGCTCTCTGTATGGTGTTTACATCTTTGGCTTTGCAATCAGTCGTCACACACGTGTGCACCACTGCACACAATCTTAAACACTTGGTCACGGAGGATGGCTCTGCATGGATTTGCTTATCCACAACAACAGTCTCTTTCTAACCTTAAACACAAAGTACTGCACAGAAGCAGTTTTCTTCTAGACACCTCTGATGCCCCGTTGAAGATCTGTATGCAGCTGAGAGTCAGAGATCAGCTTCAGTCGCTCTCAAACACACACACACACATACGCCTCAGCTACCTGAGGGTTGTAATCAAAAGTGTTGGATTGGCTGTTGGTGCCATTTCTTACAAACCCATGCTGGTGTACTGTACATATACAGACATTGATACATGGGCAACAAACCTGTGAGTTTGTTTGTGTTGGTCAGGGTGTCAGGAGCTTTGACATCCAACAACTGAGACTCAACTGCACAACGGCAGAGTTTGCACAGCTATTCTTGTTAGGACCCTAACCCGAACCTTAACCTAACCCTGACTCACATCCTACCCCTAACCTCCACAAGGACCTTAGATAGGTGGTTTTGCCTCATTAGAACCAGGCTTTGGTCCCCATGAGGGCTACTAGTCCCAACAAGTTCAGTGTTTAAACCAGAAGAGGTCCCAAAGAGGTAACAAACACACACACACACACACACACACACACACACACACACACACACACACACACACAGCTTCTATATAACAAGACCCTCTGGAAAAATGTTCCCATCCCTCTCTCTTATTGTTTTCTTCTCTGTTGTTTTCTTCATATTTTTCAGACAGAGAGCTTCAGTCATCCATCTCTGTCTCACTCCTCACATCCTGCTTTCCCCCTTTTTCTCTCTCTCTCTTTCCCTTGCCACACTGTTTTTAGCCTCACCCGCCCGCCTTGTGGCTCACACTGTTATTCTCACTCGATCGCCCACTCCTCCTCTCTCTCACACAGTCTCATACACACATACACACACATTCTCCTCTCTTTGTCATAATCCATCTATCTTGTTACTCAAGAGTGCACACACACATTCAGTAGTTTTTTTCTTACATCCATCCAGAAGCAGAGAAAAGCTGGATGATGCTGTCAGGCTACAAAGCTCAGCACACACAGATGATCACATGCACTAGTGAACACATGAAACATCACAAAACCAGATGGTAAATCTGATCAAATTTAAATATTTGATTCTATGATACCATCGCAAGGACAGTTTTAATGAGAAGCAGTGGGATTGGCTTATAGCTTCCCTCATTAACAGGATGTCTGTTGGATCACGTACCGACATCTCTAAAACTACAGGGAACTACTATTAACTTAACCTGAACCAGACATGGGTCATTGGTTTAACAAAATTACCATCCATCCATTCGTCCATCTATTATCTGCTGCTGGGACCAGGTCGGGCTGGCAGCAGGTCAGCAAAGTAGTCCAGACATCCCTCTTCCAACGTCCAGTTCCAGAGGAGATATATAATCTCTGCAGTGTGTTCTGGGTCTACCAGTTGATTGTGCGACGTGAAGAACCGGTGGCTGTGCCCTGAGCTCCTCAACCTATCAACTCATTTCAGCTGCTTGTATCTGCAATCTCAATCATTCAGGTGAGGGTTGGAACGTAGATCAACTGGTAAATGAAGACATTTGCCTTCTGGCTCAGCTCCCTTTTCATCACAACAATCTGGTACGACGCCCACTTCACTGTTGATTCCGCACTAATCTCCGGCTCTATCCTATCGTCACTCTCACTCTCTAACAAGACCTCAAGATACTTAAACTTCCTCATTTGGGACAGGAACTCCATCCCAACCTGAAGGGAGCAATCCACAGCTTTGGCAGTGAACCATTGCCTCAGGCTTGGAGGTGCTGTGCACTAAAAGTCATGGTCTGATAAAGCCAACAGAACCACATCATCTCCAAATAGCAGAGTCACTGTATTGAGTCAAATACAAGCTGAGGTTGTATAATATGACAGGACTAGACATTTACATAATGACAACAGCAGGAGTTAGTGTAGAGTTAGTGAGCTCTGAAATTGTTCAGTTCGACTACTTTAACCTGCAGTGGTTTCTTTGTTTTGCCTCTACAGAGGAAATCAGTCTCTGAAAAATGAAAATGAGTCACAAGTGTCTCCTGATGTCTCTGATGTAAAAGTAAACCTGTGACTGAATCATCTGTCACCCAGCCAAGAATTGTCACCTGTGTCGCGATGAGCAGCTCATAAAGGACAGGTTGAGTCATTCTGTCAGAGAAAATCATTCAGACCAGGAGAGTGTGTGAGTATATGCCTCATAAACAGGAGCAATCAGCTGCACTTCACAACATACAACAAGCAGCACTAATTAGGGATTTATGTTGCCTTATAATGGAAGAATTTCATGTTTGATATTTTTTTAATTTTATTTTTGTTTCTCATCCTCAAAAACAAGTTTTCAATCATATGATGGTCAAATACAGTACAAGCAGCCTTCATTTGTCTCCACTTCTGAGCAGAGCTGCTACTGGATCCCACTGACATCCAGTGATGTGCCATATATTGTGTCAGCATACTGTAACGTCTCACTGCACATAGAGATGTCACGAGGCAGTCTTTGTTCTCTAAATGTAATGAAGGGAAAATAATAAGAGTGCTCTGCCATAGACCTTACAACAGGGGGGGTTGGTGTAATTTCAAATGTTATTAAATACATTTAAAAAGTGCAAAAACATCAGACACAACAAGATACTAATTTCCTTAGATACTAAATAATTCACTTTTCTGACATCCAAGATTCTCCCCTGACAACTGTGATGTCAGTAAGCAACAGTAGTCTAATAATCATTTTATCAGCCAAGGTCTTTAAAATTGTATTTTCAGTCATTATCTCAAATTAAGCATCAGCTTTGTCAAATTGTGAAAGTGATTTTTGAAGAAGTCACTTCATCTCCACTGAGCGTGGCAGAGTGTCCAGGCATCATGACCAGTTTCCTGCACAGGTGTCTGTCAGGTTATTGGCTGTAATGGAGGTGAATTATCCTTGTGGAAACCTCAGTGGAGCTTTTTGGACTGATGTGTGGCTCAGCATTTGGTTGTCAGCATAAAAAGAAAGATATCAGAGTGATCAGCTGTTTAATTGGAAGTAAATTTGTTTGACTTTTTGACCTCAGTGGTTGTCGCCTGTGCCCTTGGTTCATACCAGTAAGACCTCGTGGCAGCCTGTACTTCCATACCTCCACAGTGCACAGTGTATTTTTGTTGCCCTTTGGGGGACCAGTCACTGAGAGATCCACTAATCAGGATCCTAATAAAAACTAATAACACACCCCTGCTGCTGTCACTCTGCCCAACAACATCCTTTAGCTGAGCCCACTCAGGATCCTGTTGATGCTATAAACAGATGCCTTGGATGCACTCGAGCTCTGTACTCTTCATTAAAACTTGTAATTTTAACAGTAAACACTTGCTGCTGTGAACCATGACATGCTAACCTCTGTGCACTCCCAGAAAGCACAGCAGCATGCTGTTTCCATTTGAAATCAAGAGGAGAAGGCGGCACTGAGGGAACGTGTTTCCTTAATAAGTGATATTGATGCAGCTGCAGCTGTTATTCCTCCAGCACAGCACTTATTACTCATTAAGCTGCTTCTTCTGTCGCTGGTGAGGCTTAGCTCTTATAGCTTTCAACAAACAAAGTGATTATTGCTTTTATTTCAGCTGTACTTTAACACAGCTATGCCACTCACTTCGTTTAAGTTTTATGCGTCACTTAGAAAGTTAAAAATACTTTACATACTTTATAAAGCCTAGATAAATCAGGCACACAACTCCAAATACTAATTCCGTGGTACCTTTGTTCCATTCTTTTATTTATTTCTTAGGTAGCAAATATTACTTAAGAAAAAGGGAAAAATATCCGATACAGAAATATCTGGGTCCAAATACATGGAACACGATACAACAGTGGCACCTAGTGGACAAAACAGGAAACCATCAGCACGTTGCTTTGTAAATCTTTCTGAAATAATTGTACAAAATTATCAACCTCGAAGCTTCTTGTGTTTACAGAGATACCTTATGTCCATTTGTAAAAAGATATCAGTGAAAAAAGACACGGTATCTGACACACTGTAATAAAGCTACTCACTACCGAACACATGGAAAACAAACTCCAGTGGTGCCCTCCCTCCACAACCATTTGCACTTCTAAGCACAGTAATAACACAAAAAGGTGGATTTCTTTAAGTACATCAGACAACATTTAACCAAGATGTCACTTTACTGTGCTATGTAATTCTTAAATATCATAGGATTATTAGTGGATTCCCCCACCGTTAGCATCCGCAGCCAGTTTATATCCCAACAGTGCGTTCTTTTGTATTTCCTGTCTTTTCCCAGTGTCCTCTGGATTTTCTGGGCACTGCTACAAAATAGTGAAACTACACCCTCTGCTGTCGAAATCAACACAAATTTTCATTATAATGTTTTTTTTAATTTCCCATTAATATGGTGAATATCTCAACCAGGTGGTATATTGTTCACCACCTGGTTACATTTATATTCACTGCATCAAAATTTTGAGATATTCATAATTATTAAACAGTAAGTATGTAATTTGAAATTGTATTTATTATCTCACAATTTTGATTAACTCCAAGCTATTTTTTTTATCTTGGTGGAATTAGGCTTCCATATTGCGCTGATTGCAAAAAGTACAAAACTTATCATTGTCCATTCATGTGTGTAGTGAAAGAGTTTGCATTAAACATACATTACAATACTTTAAGGTATCATTTGAGAGGGACTGACCTACATGTTGCATGATGCAGTGATGACATCATAGCGCTGTGATGCAATGAGTTGTGCAATCCGTTGTGTCACCAGCGCATCATTTGAAACCTGAAATAGCTTCTCTCTCCCCAGACACTGAGAAACTTTTTGGCCTAAGACAACATCATAAACACAACCTCAGTCTTTCATCTGCAGAACTGCTTCTACCATCTGTTGTCGTACATCACAACTGCAATTTTCCCAACAATACTTTCCTAGAATAAAGCAACTGTGTTGGGTACAAGAAATAAGTGTCTCCCCAAGTATTGGAGATGGATTACTGAGATCAGGCAATTACTGGAGGATTTGCAGGACCGTGGATGTTCTGCAGTATGTCTGTGTTGTTGTTTGGGCCATTTTTCCCATTTATGTTGTCTGTCATGCTGCCGATACGAGAATTAAATCTCAGTGCTGTAGTTATCATCGTGAGCATAGTGAGTTATAGTGAGTTTCTCTGGGTGGCAGCGTGTGGTAATTATTCAGACGTGTAATCATAGGAATGCAGTTTGTCTTGATGGAGTTAGAGAGAGAGGAGGAGAAAGAAAACAGCATGACGGGGGAGAGAGGGAGGAGGGAAACTGAGAAATAAAAGAATAACCCAAAAAAGGAGGCGATTGGTCACACCGTAAGAGAGGGATGAGTCAGTCAAGTGAAGAGTCCCCGCCGCTGTGATCAGGTTTCCTCCTGTGTGCTCACACTGCATCCCAACAGGCCCAGCTGTAGGGCCCTGCTGCCACCTGCACCCAGACCAGCTCCATACCGAGCAACACAGCTACCTGAGAAGATGAGACCTGGATATCTCAACTGTCAGTTTGAAACATGCAGGTGGGCATATACCTGCAGTCCAAACCAGTACCTGCAGTGAGCATGTTTCTCTCTTTCTCTTGTCACTGATGACTGTTGACCATGAAAATGAGTCATATGAGTTTTCTGATCTGCCACCTGCTGTGGTCAAGCAGTCCACCCACCTGAAGAACCATACAGGTCATTCTTTTTACAGCTCACCCATAGGAGTGTCTCCTGAAATGACACCCTTACCTCGGTTATCATGGTTACTGTTATAACAGTCATGGTTTGGTTGGGGTCAGGCACTGAAACTACTTGGTTAGGTTTAGGAAAAGATGGTGATTTGGGTTTGTGGTTAACTTTCTCAAACAGTCATGGATATTAGAAACAACATAAACGTCTCAACCATCCAGAGCTCAGTGAAGCAACGGGCATCAAAGAAATGAATTTAAGTTGAAATTGTCTGAAAAAGTGAAAATCTAAAAGTTGGATTCAGTCCACACTTCATCTTTCTTGTGCAGCACAACCATTAATCTGAGAAGTCTCAATTCATTAAAAAATATTCAGCAGTATTTTTGTATGAATGGACTGAATAGACAAACAGCATGAGACCTTATGCTAATTTATTTTATTCAGCACCATGGGTATATCCAATGAGAGAGGACCCAGGCTCTTCATTATCTGTATAATGTGTCCACAGGATCAAAGAATTCTCCAGTTATTAGTCTGCAGCAGCCCATATCAGCCTCCTCCAGCCCAAACAAGCCCCTGTGTCCCGTACTAATGCCTTTATAAAGCCACTACTTGAGACATGAGCCCTGAAGTGCTCACTCGACGTCGACTCTGATTTAGCTCTGCCTCGACGTTTGCTGTACTCAGCCATCTGTTACACAGGCTCACAGATCCAAAATCAGCCTCTCGTCTCAGTTTGCTGTTGATCTGTCTGCCAGACTATTATCCAAGTTCAAACCCATTTTCTAGATGTCTTTTGATGGAGTGAGCTACAGCGCACAAAGACACTTTGTGTTTTGTCAATTTCTCTGTAAGACCATCCTTCAGCCTTCTGTTTAAGAAGACTTTGGCTTGTCTTTGTTGAGAGCTTATGTTTTTTTCCCTCCTGTGGTGCTCTCTGATTGTCTTTGAGTCTTCCACCAAACATAAACCACGAACCAAGAAGAACATTTATCAAAATTCCTCTGCCCATTCTCCACATGTTTTCTTATTTTAGATCATTAACAAATCCCATTTTTGAACAGAAATTGCTAAAATATAAGCTCTGCTTCTGAGATTGTTGATTGTGTTGATCAATGACAAAGTGCTCAGCAATCACTTCTTGTATAATTACTGGCTTCCCAAACCTTCTTTCTGACCTCTCTTCAGTTTCCCACCTGTTGCCATTTCAGCTTCACTGCTCTCTCAGACACCTCCACCTACAGTCTCTTTGTCATCGTCCATCTATTATTGTAAGGATGGAGGACGTTGATGTTAGCGACTCAAACTTCAGCGTGTTTGAACCAAGGATAGAAACGTGTATTTATCAGGGCTCTCACCAACATACTTCTGCTCTAATTACCTCTTCCATTGTTTCTACTGTACTCTGTGGCTAGACTGGTAATTAGACTGAATTGTCTCACTTTCATAGACGCTGTGGTCAGAGTTGCTCTGAGCAGTTAACTGAACTCAGCTCTTAACTTATCACCAGTCAGGTCATGTAAGAGTTGATACTTGATCTGTACAGCTGATTGCTGTTGCTATTTATGTGGCTCTGGCACAGGAAGTTGGGCTCCACGTTCTTAATCATGCCTCCAAAGCCCTGATTGGCTCAGTTATGTTTTCCAAGTGGAGAAGTAGCCTTCACTCAGCACAACACCAGACCTGTTTGTATCACTGTGGGCCTGAAGTAGCTCCAGTGAAAACTGTTGGCAGACACCAAAGCACCACAACAACAATTAGAAGTGAATATCTGAAGGTCTGGACAGATAAAACCAAAAATACATGCATTTCTGGATACGAGAGGTGAATGAGAAAATCCCTTCTTATGTCACGTCGGCTGTGGTGTGTGGTGACTTTTACAGAACCAGCTGCACTTTACTTCAGTGATGAAGCAGAATCCTGTATTTCACTGCATCAGTATTCTGTCCCACACTTCTCAAACTTACAGAGAAACTTATACCCTGATTAACAGACAGGAAAAGATATGAATATGAAAAAACTAAAATGCAGAAGTGAATGAAAAGACCTGGGTTTTATGTTAGATGGTGAACTGTAAATATGTAAACTGAATAAATATGTCCTGGCTGCTCTACAACCTAACTACTCATCTTCACACATGCTGACGAAGGTGATTAAAAGATTTACTAATGTTGATATGAGATGATGAATCACAGCAATTTGTCACTTTACTTCCTCTTCTGTGCTTTGGAAGAATTAATACTGTTTCCACATAAGTCTGAGTATGTGTATAATAATGTGTCGTAACTGGTCTCAGAACAGTGGATGCTGAGTCAAGGACATCTTCACACACACACTTGTCTGTAGAGGCAGAACTCTGTTCTGAGATATGAGGAGAGACATCACTTCCACTTCAGTATCGTTCTAACTGATGTCTATTTTTAGCTTTAACTGGTCAAGCGCTGCTGCCCCTGTCTGAAGATTCTCAGTTGTCTAGGTCATGGTCGATGAATCAGAGGAACTGGACTTGGTTGTACATACTTGAAGACGGTTCACATCTCATCTCCTGTTTTGAAGAACTGTAGCTGTGTCCCGATTCAGGGGCCACATCCTTGGGAGGCTGCCATGTGAAGACTGATTGCTTCACAGCAGCGTGACTAGACTGTCCCATTTCAAAGGCTCCTTCAGAGGTGGGTGAGAGCTTCTTTTCCTGGACCACAAACGATCCAATGGGTGAAACCTATCTCAAGATTCATCGTGTGATGGTAATGAAAACAAACAACAGTGACAGAGAGTCTGAGGATCACACCGTTCAATGTAAGTCCTGGGTCTCAGCTCTGCTTCCTTTACTTGCCCTGATGGCATGCCACTGAATTTGGGTGAACTGATCCTTTAATATTAGTGCTTTGTATGATAAGAATCTTATCACTCGTCTTTATGTGGATTTAAACAGTACAAGAAAACATCAGTGCTTTCTGCACTTATCTGCAGATTAGACTTATTTACCATGAAAAACCTCCTGCAGGTGAAAGCTACAATCCCACGTCACCACATGAAGGAGAGCAAAGACAAAAAGGAAGCTGCAGCTCACAGGACGAATTTATTTCCCGGCGTTGTGACAGCTATGTGGAACGTAAGGCGAAGGCTGCGCCGCTCCTGGGAAACTGGTGCTAACATGTTTTCTCATTCACTTCACATCGTCTCCATCACCCTGCCAGGCTGTTGGAGGCCGTGCTCAGCACTCAGCATATCGTACTGTCGACAAACACTGCCCTGCAGGCACGACAGGTGCTCTCTGGCAGGTAGCTGCTGTGACTGTGTCTCTTACTTCACTGAGCCACGTGGGGGTTGACAAGCTGACTTCTAACCCGTCAGCTCTGCTTCTGTTAGGAGTGTGTGGTCCGAAACCAGCAGGGAAAACATGACGCGCAGGAGGTTAAAGGCTCTGTTTGTTTCTTTTTCAAATCAATAACTCATTGGGGGTGGAATTACTTGTACTATAATTGGACAATATACATCTTTACAGCACGTCTTCCATCTGTGCAACAACAGATTCATGACACATACACCACTCTACTCCTTTCTAACAGAAACACTGTTTTTATTACTAATTAATTCAATTTTCTTCTGCTGTGCTTTTGTCCATTGTGAAGCTGCTGTCAGTAAAATTCAACTTCCTAAGGTGTTTGTTTAAAAGCCAGGCTCAGATGTTAGAGCAGGTCGGCTGCTGATCCCTGGGTTGATGCTTTGATCCCCAGCTCTTACATACCCAGGATGCATCTGGATGGAGATCCACTGTGGTGACTTCTCACATGAGCAGCCAAAAAACAACGACTGTAGACTTGTAAACTTCTTCCAAGGATCAGTACAATCTTAACTCCTATAATAATAATGTAGTGGAGTAAAGCAGCAGGCAATAGAATAACTCAAGTAAAGAACAATTGGCTCAAAATTCTACCTAAAGTACTTAATTACTTTCCACCAATGGTAGCAGATTAATGCTCATGGCTTTGGAGTGACATGTATAGCTATCTCATATGGCTGCAATGTTCAGGTGTCCACAAACATTTGGCCACCTGTTGTATGATGATGTATAGAACAGATAAAAAAAAACTTGCTTACAGAACCACTGCAGTGAGCCTGTCAATCATCTGCACCATGTTAAGATTTTTAATTGTGATTAAACACAGGATCATGGTTCATTCATCACATTTTAATAAACTTTTATTTTTCTGCAAAGTCAACGTCGGTGCTGACGTCAAACATGGCCGCCATGAGGATATCAACTAAGCCAATTAGACAACAAAGTCCCACTGCACACACACAAACTTGTCTCCCTGCTACCAGACAAACAGTTTGAGGGACTGTTTACAGTGTTAAAGCTGAAGAGATGCCTCGAGGATTTTGGATGAAACAGTGAGGTTTGTGTTTTCTATCGATTTGGAGCAGAAAGTTGCTGTGCTCCCCTGGGAGAACGAGGTGTTTCAGTATTCAAACAGTGATGTCGAAGCTTTAAAAGCCTGCGGTTTACCCACCCTCCAAAGGCTTGTCATTGTGCCTGTTTACATGAGCCGCTGGCAGATTTGTGGCGGCATATCTAACTCTCAACAGATAAATAAATGGTCTTTTTAAACAGTCGTCTCCCCTTGAACAGAGGGGACAAAAAAACAGTGTGAAAGGCCTTGTATCCTTTGTCAGGGAGAAGGGGAAATGGTGAGAGACAGAGGAACAGCGTGATACAAAGACGGAGGTTTTATCGTAGACCTGTGTTCCACACAGAGCAAATCCTGCTTTTTACTCCTGTGCAACCATCTTTTCTCCTTCTGCTTATCTCTTATCTCAGTATGGAGTCTTTTCATCGAGTGCCAGGAAGCTCTGAAACGTCCAAACGTTTCATTCAGAGCAAAGGCACAGGCAGAGAGCTGTCACCTCCGTCCCCTGCTGCTCTGATTTGTGTTCGATAAGATGCAGTTTGCTGTGTCAGGATGTCCCGTCACACCACAGCGCCGCCGTCCTCTGACACTCGCCTCATTGTTTATCTGTCCTCTCTGTTTTTATATTCTTCAGTAGTTTTGCAGCACGAGGCCAGTGCGTGTTCATGCATTATTAACTGACTTAATCCAAAATGGTTTAAAATAATTGGTGTTAAGAGTTTTTGTCTTGTTTCTTGTAAATATGCAGCCACTAGAAAGGCCACTAAGTGTAATCGCATTTAATCATTAATAACTGAGCCTGTGGCTGTTTGTATGTTTTTGGGAACGTCTTCCTGTGCACCACAGTACAACAGGAGTTTACACCCACAAGCAGCTGAAAGTAGGACGCTCTAATTAAAATGGTGATCACCGCTGAGTACAGTACAGCAGCATGTGGGACGCAGCAGGATGGTACAGTAAGAGAGGAGAGGAAGGAGCTGAGCAACGAAATCCTGCTGGGTTGTCCTTGAGCATGTCAGCCCACCTGAACGTGCTTCTAAAGCACTGCACTGTATCTGACCTTTGACCTCCATCTGTGGGGACGGGATGCACAGTTCAATAAAATGGTGATGTTATTGAGTTGCACATGTTAGCACAACAGCTCGAGTTATTTTGGCAGCCAGGGAAACCAAAGTTCAGTGAGAGGTGGTGAGAGAGATGTTATCTTTTTGGTCATTTTTAGCTCAAGTTTCTTTTTGCATTGAAGCTTTTGTATCAGCGTCCCTCAGTGTTCCCTCATCTTCTATGAAGCCTGAAAGCTGAAGCAGCCATATTCATATTTGTGTGAGCTTCAGGTTTTCTGACATTAGTCACCTGGTAATTTTAGTTCTCATCCCCTGTGAAAACATTCATGTTGCTTAGAAGCTATTCTCCTGGTGGATTCAATCACCTTGATTTTCCCCAAAGGGAAATTAGTCCTGCAGTCGAGTAAAACAATGCACACAGAAATTAAAATGCATACCTTAATATAACATACATCACTGTTTATACAATGATATATATATAAATATGCATGAACATGAATCCAAAACAGAATCTGGAATCTGAGAGTAAAGTAATTTAATCTGCTGAATGTTAGAGGTTCAGCTAACAGAGCACACAACAGAATCTGAAGCTCTGTGATTGGATGTTTCTTATTGAAATGCACCTTGGGAGTCACAGCTGACTTCTCCCCTTCAGTTTTTATGTCCACAAGCTTGTTCTTCTGACTTTTTTTAAATCAAAGGACCCAGACTCTCTTCTCAGCCTTCAGGACTTTGTTGGTCAGAGTCATTTCTTCAGTGCAGTGTTGGACCAGTGGAACAAAATGAAAACAGTTTGTATGAAGTTGTTTAGATTTGTCCTCTGCACAGATATCTGCAAATACATGAAACATAAAACACACCTCAGTGTGTTGACAGAGGCAGTTACAGTGTGTAACTCAGTTCTTACTTTTCTTCTGTAGTGGAGGGACCTTTAATTTCTACCATCCTCCCTGTGTGATGTTTGAACATCCAGCATATCATCGTGCCCTTCAGCAGCTTCGTCTCAATGAGACACCAAATATATTATAGATTGAAAAATAATAGTATAAAGTGAATATTTCCACTCATGAGGAGAATCACCAAGCCGCCTAGGAACAGGAAGCAAGTGGCGTGTTGAGCTAACACGAGCGCCATGGGGTCAGAAATTAATGGAGGCTGAGGGCAAAACTAAAAGATCATAAAATGCCCATGAAAAAAAAAAAGATAATTAGGAGTACAGATTTCTCATTTCAGACCTTTCATATTTTATTCATTGAGTTGTCTCATATTCACCCATCATAAATGTGACTTCTGTCCCCTGTAGGCCACCAAAGGTCATTTTGGTGGCTGGTGACGGGGCAATTCAGTTCTGTGTGGGAAAGAAAAATGGAAGAGAAAATACTGACCACCATGAAACTTGATTTATCAAAGAAATGCTGACCTGCACTAGCTCATGTTCGTATGTAAGGACTGCCTGGTCAACCTCCACATTAGTTTCATCTCAGTATCATTTTATCAGTTACTGCGGGAACCAAAGTCTCCAAGACATGACTCAGTTAGACGTCAGTCCTGTTGAAGAGGAGGTTGATGTTTTTATTGGACAGTTCATGTTGTAGCTCCAATATTGCTGCTCCTGTGGAGTTTTGGCTCCTTCTAAAAAAATCTTGCCACACAAATGAAAATCTATCAATATTCATAAATGAAAACAAAATGAGGCAGAGTTTTGTATGAGGTTAAATTTCTTTTTATTGCAAACATTAGTGAGGAAAGAGGTAACTCTGCTGATTGTAACTCAGTGTCTGAAAAAGCTGATGGATCTTTGACTTTAGATTATAGGTGTACAGGTGTGTTAAAGTGTAATCACCTGAGCCAGCAGGAACTCTGTTGTTCCAGTTGCCAACTGAGGGAACTGCATCCTTCCTTTTTTGTGACCTTGCATAAAATCACTTTCTCATCATTAAGGGTGTCTCCCAGTCGATGCACACTCTTCCTGGAATGTGTTTATTTTGTTTATTTGTTGGCATAAACTCAGTCATGTTACAATTAAGATACAGTCACAGGTACCTTTAGTTTTTCCTTACTTTGGTCTCTGAGGTCTTTTATGCAACACTTTAACTGACTTTAAGTGATTCCTTGAGTATAAGACTAAGTTAAGGAGAAAACCTTAAATACAAGTAAACATTTTAAGGAAACGATTAGTTATGCAACCATTTTTATTTTAAAGAAACCTTAACTTAGACTTTAGGGTAAATCTTAAGGTCTTTTGTGCGACCGGCTCCTGAGTTCAGTTTTGAATCTGCCAAACTCTTTATTGAGACGTACTCTAGTATCTTGTACCCAAATAGGTCAAGTTTATTTCAGGATCCAGTTCATGTGATTTCAGCTGATAGGCGACAGATTCATTTTACCAGAGATATATACTTTTAACTGTTCCTATGGTAATGTGCAGTCCAATATACCTTTCAAGAGGATTCTGAAGATCTGTTGACAGCTTCAAACAGCAGGAGCAGAATGAGGATGAATCACTGAAGGTAACATCTAACATGAGGTCTACCTACAAACCAGCTCAGGAGAGGAAAATTGGCCTTTTAATTTTTTTTAAATCTTGCTCTTGTGAGTGAAAGTACTCCAGTCTCCAGAAACACTTCACACCACGTCATGATTTATTTAACAAATACATTTAGGATACAAATAACACATGAATACTTAATAGACTATGAGAGTGGATATTTGTCTTTGGCCACACAAACTCTGACAATAAGAACAGAAAAGAACAAGAGAGACATTACTCGGCATGACAGACGACTCTTAGACCCTGATTTTCTCCTTAAATTTCTCCTTAAGTTGTTTCAAAACGTATTTTGTTCACACAGTCAGTGTCATGTTCTGGATATAATCTTCATCTTTTTGTTCTATCAATTCATTCAAGTGTTATTGCATTTACATTAGGTGAAATATTTAAATTCAGTCCTTTGGTTTATGACCAAATACCTTAAAACTGATCACATTCCCATCAGCCTCAGCTGCACTTGCGAATTAGCAAATGTTAGCCTGCTAACATGCTAAACTAAGATGGTGAACATGGTAAACATTATACCAGTTGAACATCAGCATGTTAGCATTGTCATTATAATGCATGTTATCATGTTGAGATTAGCATTTAACTCAAAGCACCACTGTGTCTGAGTACAGCCTCACTGTAGACTCTTAGTCTGGTTCAGTTCTCTTTCTGCCTGAACAAAGAAAAACAATTCATTTAATTATTTAGTGGAGCTAATGAAATTATTCTCCAGTATAAAGAGATGTTTTCTCATGCTCATTCTCAATCTCACGTTAATCATACATAAAAAAAAAAAAAAAAAGAATAAAACAATCACTCTGTAAAGTCTGTTGAATTACTTGTGGCCTAAAAGTAAACTTTACAGACTGTTTTGTTGGGATTATTTGATAATTACAGGAGGAGAGGAAGACAGTTACTGTGCAGTTACAGAGTAAAAGATGGCAGTACTAGAGGCATGTGATGTAAAGGAAGAGAAAAAGGGTGATGGAGAAGAGTAAAGGAAGGCTGGAGGAGGCAGGTGGAGGTTAAGGACAGACAGGAGATATGATGTCAACACTCAGTGAGGGGTGAGCTACAGATACTTTCTTTTCCCTTTTTTCAAGTGACAGTAAATTTAATTAAAAGGCAACATGATGGTAGTTCTTACTGATGTGTGAGTCTGTGGATTGTAGCCAGACTCCAGACAACATGTTTATCCAGAGTTTTATCCTGGTGAGTTATTAAGTGATCAGAACTACACACACACACACAGAGCGCAGTGGGAGGCAGACAGGTGGAGGCTTCAGCAGTGTGGAGGTTTAGCTGCTGGTCTTTGTGGATCTTTGGAGGTCTGACTGCTGACAGAAAAATCAATGACAGAGATGGATAGAGAGAGAGAGGAGTGCTGGTTTCACTCTACGGGAAGGCAGAGATGAGGATGAGGAGCATGAGTAGACAAGATGAAGGACAAAGGCAGTGGTGAGATGTTTGTTGAAAATGTAACGGAGAGTGAGAGAACGTGAGAGAGTATGTCCAGTTGCTTGTTTTGGTGTGGATGATGATGACGGAGTTTTTTGGAAATGGACTGTATGACTTGGTCTGTGAGAGCTCATTATAAACATTATATATGTCCACTTACTCAACTTCATTTGTAAGAACCTGTGCAGACACACTGAGTTTTTCTTTCATTCTTTCAAAATCACGAATTAAAACTTGTGAATTTTTAAAGAAAGTTGTTTTATTGCACATTTTTCTAACTGAATTACCTCAAGTCATAGATAGATTCTGTTGTTATTTTATTGTTGCTCACGGTGCCCAGTCAAGTCCTCACCACAGGGGTCTGTCCTCGGTCCACTGCTGTTTACAGTATACATAAATAACAGCATTCTTCCTCCTCGGTAGTTCAATTTCCATTTTTTTGCAGATGACACAATTTTATACGCCCCAGGCTTTTATTACCTCAGACTTGTTTTAAATGTAGACATAACCAAGTGCATGGTTTTCTCCTCCACTAGTGACTCTGGTTATCCCGCCCACATCACTCTTGCTGAATCATCCAAATACTTAGGGATTTGGCTGGACAGCAGATATTTAAGATTCATATTCAATATTTGACTCAAGAATTCTGGTATAGAATTACAGGCATCTTTTGGCACCATTAACTATTGTACAACTTTAATGTCTATAGATATTCTTTACTTTCACAAAGCAGCTTTTATTTCCACTCCAGGAAGTGCTGTGTTCTCGTGCTGCACAGAGCTCATAGAGATGTGGTCAGGTGGAGGTGTGCGTCTCACGTGTGGTTCTGTTTAGGCTACAAAAACAGCTCTTACACCGGAGGCGGAGCAGGTCGACGGGCGACATTGAACTCCTCTTGCTCCCAGTGGTCACACAGTGATGATGGTACCAGCTGCCATCCAAGCCACTGGCCTAAGTGTGTGTGCTCATGGGTGAATGAGAGGCAGATCCGTTGATCAATTCCTTTATTTGTCCCCAAAGGACAATTAGTTGTGCAACAGGGAAACATCCAATAAATCAGCTCTTTAAACTATTAAAAAAATACTGAAATGATTTCACCATTTGTTTCCGATTGCAAATTGTGTTTTTGTATTTGTAGAAAGATGTCTTTATAATATTGTTCTATTACAAGCAGACAATAATGATCCCTACAATTATATCAGATTGCACAACTGGGAAATATGTATAAACATTTCCACTGGTTCCATTAACTTGTTTCTCTTTCATTTCGGTGTTGAAGGCTTGAAAAATATTCTGTTGCATTAGTATATTTAATGACATCTTCAGAAACATGCAGCAACAGGATGAGATGTGAGGAGAGTACTGGGAACACTGGAGTTCAGGTGGTCATGTGACACGTCTTTAGACTCTGATTTCATTTTCTTTAAATGCAAAAACTCTTTGCTCTTTTCTTAATGTGGCAGCAGTAAAAGTAACCAGTGTGTGCTTTTCTTCCTCAACCTAAGGACTAACAGCGGGGAGACTTTTGACAGGAAGTACCCACTGATTCAATGAACAATGCTAACAAGCTACTTGTCCTTCTGTTGAATGGGAAAAGAACAGCAGGTCTTGTAGGAAATGAGGAAACCTGCAGCTCCTGAGCAACACTTTGACAGAGTGGATTTTTGTTATATTGGAGAAATAAATGAGTTGTCTCAGGAAGACCTAATGGATGTTTTCGTCTGACTTTTCCCTTTAAAAATAAATTGTGTTTTTCAGCTGCAGCTCAACAGCTGCTGCAGCATTTTTCACAAACTCCCGTCTGGCTGAAATGTCACAGTGCACCTCGGCTGATGAATCCTGATTGTATCCACTGACCCCACTGACAGGACAGCACTTAGGTCATGGTGACATCACCCTTCATCTGCATCACCATGGTGACACATCGCTTCTTCATCAAATCTGAGCAGGACAGCAGCTCAGAGACCTTTGGTGTTGTTTTCTTAAAAATACAAAGATCTGACCCAGAACTAACTCTGAGTGCTTGTGAATCTTCTGCCTCTGCTCCTAAAGAATATGAGTTGACCCTGAATCACTCACTTTTTGTGGCAGAGTTGCCCCCCAGGGCAGAATCACATAACATGGTAGATCCATCCATCCATCCACTTTCTTCCACTTATCCGAGGTTGGGTCGCAGTGGCAGCAGGTCAAGCAAAGTGGACAAGACTTCTCTCCCTAGCCACGTTTTCCAGCTCTTCCTGGGGGATCCTGAGGCGATGACATAAAATCTCTCCAGTGTGTTCTGGGTTTACCCTGAGGCCTCCTACCAGTTGGATGTGCCAGAAAGACCGCCACTGGAAGGTGCCCAGGAGACATCCTAACCAGATGCCTGAAACACCTCAACGGGCTCTTTTTAACGTGGAGGAGCAGCAGCACTACTCCCAGCTCCCCCCAGATGTCAGAGCTCCAACATGGAAGATTCTATTTCAAAATAAGGTGACACATTGGTCTGTTTGACACCTCAAAGCCAGAAGATCACAACAGAGGGTTAATAACCCTCTCATGCTTCAAATCATTGCAAACTTTTTTGGTGTTAAAACAAAACCTTGATCTTTCAACAACTTTACCCAGGTGCTGCCTAAACATAACCATAAGAAGTTTATATTGTTTACCCGCAGATATTAAAGAAAAAGATACTTTCAGTATGAACATGTTGCGACTGAGCAGGTTAATAAACAGCATCTGCTCCAGTTGATTAAAAACATAATCCAGGTTTTATTGGGTTTCTGCCTAAACAAATTTGCTTTTGCAAATTAGTGGTATCTAAATAGGAAACAGGGATTAGTCTTAAAGTTTCAGCACATGGAGCTAAATCCAATGTGCCAAAAACTTCATAATGCCTCCAAATGTTGAGAATTTATTGATGTGAATTTCTGTTTTACTTTACCCCCTTTGTGATTTCTCTACATTTTCCTTGTTTTTTTAGATAAATCCTACATTTGTTCAACAAGGCAGCAAAAGCAAAGCATGAAAATTGTCTTTTTATTTTACATTAAATATTTAGCAAGCTGTGACACATTAGGACCAACAGTTCTCTGATTTACTGTTCAACACCTGACACCAAATATCTATATAATAGAACAGAGGCAAATGATTCACTACTTTATATTTTCTGGAATTTACCGCAGCTGCTTCCTGTCTCATCTCAATCGCACGTATCATGTCTCTTCTGAACATGGACACCTGTGACAGGTGTGATAGTGGAGGGGAAGCAGACACGAGCTGCTCGGTGTGGGAGTGTCCTGATAGTTCAAACTAAACTAAAGAAACTACTGTGTTGTTGATGAAGAGTACAAGACTAAACCTGAAGTGCTGAGGTCAGCATCACGCCGCCTCCTCAAGGACACGAGGCTTCATTTGTGTGATTCATGAGAGAAAATTGAGATGACCCAAGTGAAGCCTGGTGCAGTGTGTATGTTGCTTTCAGCATATTTTTCTCAGTGTCACTGAATCAGATCAGGAGTGGAGATGCAGAGATATGCTGTTGTCTGCAGTCTTTTTGAGCTCAAACCTCAAATCCAACACAAACAGGAGTTAATCAACTGTCTGTATGACTGATTTATTAATGATAAACTGATAGATTCATCATATTTTTACATCTGTAAATACAAGTGACTTTTCTGAGCTCTGGTGCTGAAGCGTCCAACCTTCCCCAGCCACCTCCCTCCTGTCCTTGTGATTACCAGAACATCACTCACACACCCACATGGTTCACTGCTAACCTCCCCGTCACACACACACACACACACACACACATACACCCTCTCTGGACAGTCAGACAGGCAGCTTTATGCTGCTGTCAACGAATATGAGTTAAGAGTTTTACCTCCAATAAACACAGAGTGACATTGGAGCGGCAGTGTGCTCATCTTACTGCCCAGAGAGATCACACACATGCACACACACACACACACACACACACACACACACAAACTGAATATATATCTGCAGTGCACACACACACACACACACTGACAGTGACAGCCTGAGCTGCAGCAGTGTAAGCTGAAAACAGCCCGAGGTGTTGAGCTGAATGACAAATGTTTACCATAGTGCTGATAATGCTGAGGGCGGACACACTACGACACCATCACACTGTGTGTGTGTTTGTGTGAGTGTGTGTGAGTGTGTATGTGAGTGTAAATGGATTTTGGAAAACAATATCAAAGAGTATGTTTACATGCACTCTGTTATCACTGTCATCATGTTTTACTGTCCTGTTTGCAGATTTGCATGTGTAAACACTGACTCCTGGTTTCACCTGATAACCCTGAATATTTAATCTGGTTTGAAGTCGACCCACATTTAGTCCGTCTTTAGGACCCGGCTGAGCCTGACTCGTACGGGTCAATATACGCCAACAAAAGTGTATGTTGGAGGGTAAAACAGCATCTGAACCCCCCCTCGCCTTTAACTCTCTGTAACAGTCTGACGCAGACACACACACACACACACACACACACACACACACACACGTCAGACGCTCATATGTCTTCACACACATGTTAAGCACATATGTACTGTAGCACACGCACACACAGCTTGGCCTTTGTGCTGATGTATGGCTGCCATCATCTCAGCAGACTTTCCTTTATGGTAGTGACACAGTGAAGCTGAGGAATACTAACATAGTACACACACACACACACACACACACAGAGGCTGATGTGGACACACTGAAGCTCATTCTGTAGATGTGATATGAATGCTGTGTGTGTGTGTGTGTGTGTGTGTGTGTGTGTGTGTGTGTGTGTGTGTGTGTGTGTGTGTGTGTACAGACATGGACATGATATATGAAGCCTTGTATTATGTCCACTGTATTTAGGAGCCGTTTGTTCTGTTCAGTCTTTAAATAAAGGTGTAGATGTTGAGCTGCTGCAGCTCCACCCCCACACTGACCCTCCCTGTCAGGACCCCACCACATCTGTGGGTCACTGAGAGACGTTCGGCTTGTGTAACGTCTTCTTGTATGTTTCTGAGACTTGGTGCAGTGCTGATTGATCTTTTCTGGCTCAGTTACACAAATCTGATCCTCACCCAAAACAGCTCTGCCTCCTGCCAAGGCCAAAGGAAAGTAGTCAGTGTAATAAAGGTAATTAAAGGGGTTTTAGTGGATAAATGAACAACCCAGATTGCTGTGAGTCAGTCGGTGCCCAGGCGTCTTCCTTAAACTTTATTTTATTTGTTCATTGGTCAGACAGATCCTCTCATGTTATTTTAGTCTGATGTGAGAGCAGCTCACTGTGTTGAGATGTGGACTGATGTTCAGACTTCTTACAGCTCCACCTGATCTTTTACATGTTTATTTTCTCTCTCTGGTTCAACAACTTTTAAAATAGGGTCACATGTATCAATACAGGGTGAAAAATCACGTCAGTGTTGAAAAATGCTTTGCAGAGGAGGCAGAGATTATTTAAAGAAAAAAGCAATAAGAACTGCAGAGAGCTGTTGGGTTTTATGTCCTGGAGTTTGGAGACCTGATAATATATGCATTTATATAAAATTCAACCCATAGCAGTTTTGGTGAGTGTTTAAGTTATTTTTGAGGTAAAAATGCAAAGTTTCTCAGTCTGGAGGATTTCCTGCTTTAACTTTGTGAATTCAGATAATTCAGAATAAAATGAATAAATAAAATTTACAAATAGATCTAACACAATTCCAGTAATTTTAGATTTTTATACACAAACCACATTAATCTGCTGTGAGTGTCATTGTTGTTGTGAGTGTGCAAATATTGGCAAACACCAAAGGAGGCTGCAGAATCAGCACCCTGGACAGCGCCAGATACTCACTAGAGCATCCAATGTGGATTAATCCGCCGCTGAAAATAGTCCCCAACAAATGCACCATTTCTTCCCTGTTTACTGCAGTGAATTCCTGAGCCTTTCTTAAAAATGAAACTACATATGTGTGAGGTGTTTTTAAAGATTCATATCATCACTGGGAACCAGTGAGCTTGGAGCCAGCAGGCACAGACAGAACAGAGAAGTCAGAATATGTTGTGAGACAGACAAACATATTGTTGGCTTTGGTGTTTTGATGGGATTTGTTGACAGAAAAAGTAAAAGAATAAAATAGAATAACACCAACTTTCTCCTGCAAAGTTTCTAACATAGTAATGAAGAAGGAAGCTCCGAGTTTTTACAGATGAACAGTGAATAATAATTCATTTTACAGTTAAGACAAATAACCCTCTCGGTGAAGCTCGAGGCTGCTGTAGCTGACAGGTGAAGCAGCAGCAGGAAAACCACAACATCTTCAGACATAATTCCAAAGTGATTTCTGGGAAGTTCAGAGTAAAGCCACCACAGCAGTGATAGTGTAACACTAAAAATAAAAGCATTACCACATTGAAAAGCAGCAGTGCTTCTGTCTGTTTCTGGCTCTGTCTCATGAGGACCACAGGCTGTACAAACGCCTCTCTCCCTCCTCTCAGACTACAACCATGTTTATCTGCCCTCCAGCCAGCTGATTCATGTGCCGGCCTCCCTGCTCTCCACGCCTGCCTCTGCCTCTGTAGCCCTCAGCACAAACAACAGCGCTGAGACAGAGGTGGAGACGTGACACAGGAGGGTTTGTGGTGTGAAAAACAGAGAGAGAAACGGGTGGGCGATGGATGGATACAGTAGAGAGGAAACGCTGTGAGACAAGAGTGAAACAGGGAAGAAGAACAGGACGGGAAAAAGATGCAGACAATTGTATGTTAGAGAACGAACAGAGGAAACGAGTCCATCAAGATTATGAAACAAACTGAAGATGGAAGCAGCCATAGGATGTAGTTTTTATTACAAATACTGAATCTACTGCCACAGCAGCAACAGTCCATTGTTAATGTGGTGCTTTCACGAATGCACTGTGGACTCATGTGCTGCAGTAGCATTGGATGCTAATGCTAGCGGTGCTAGATAGAGCTAACTAACAATATGCTTCATTATTGATTATCCGCCAACCAAAAAAAACCCAAAATATTCAACTTACTAGAACAAAAAAAATCCAACATTATTTTCAAAATATTCACCAGTTACTTTTCATGCAGTCAACTAAATATTGCAGATCAGTCTATCAGTCTCTGCATGTGCAGTGTTGTCCCTGTCTACTCTGTACATACAGTATGACCTCTACTGCATGTCTATCCACCCCCGACCCCACCGCCCCCACTGTTGTTCTTCCTGAGGTTTTTTCAGTTTTTCCTTAATCTGCCTGAGGGTCTGAGGATGGAGGGCGTCTACCCTATAACAGCCTGTGAAGCCCTCTGTGTGTGATTTGTGATTTAATTTGTTTACAGTAAGTAAAATTGACTTAATGTATGTTAATGTATCCTGGAGCTTGTAGATCTGCAGCAGAGATGGAGGAAGGGGGGGCTGCAGAGGTCTGGTACACTCACTTCTGTCTAACTCCACACCCCCAGATATTTTGGAAGATATGTATCTCCCTCTGCAGACACTACAGGCTTTATTCTACTTCTTTCACATCTGCAGTTGTACTCCCCAACATCTGGAAACACACTGATGTGCAAAATCAGTGGCAATCCACTTCCAGAGCAGTTTATGTGAAAAAAGCCAATTAAATGTGCTATATTCTGAATTCTGTGAAGATTCAATGAACCTTCAAAGAGAAAAAAAAGGATCAATTGTGTGTTGTCTGTACTAACAGCCTTATCTTGAACTAAAGATTACAGGAGAAAAAATGCACATGGGTGATGAGCTTAAATGTCAAGTAATTTATAAGTGGCCACATGCTGGTGCTGCTGAGAAACAGGAGCAACTACAAACACGAGCTGCTCGGTGGAGATAATAAGAGAGAAATAATAAAGTGGCAACGAATGAAAATGATGAAAAGGCATAAGACAGAAAAAATAAATGGAAGGAACAAAGACAGACAGTAAAAGATGCAGCACATGAAACGATAGAGAGGTCAGAGATGGAGAAATGAGTGAGGGAGAGAAAGGAAGTGTGCAAACAAAGAACAAGAGAAGCAGAGGAGGGAAGTCAAAGAACAAAAGAAGAAAAAGGGCGTGAAGAAAAGAGGCGGGAGACGAGGAGCACAATACAGAGGGGTCAGCATGTCAGAGTGATAGAGAGAGGAAGAGGAAGTCGGAATAAAGAGGGGAGGAAGAGAAATGATAGTGGAAGATGAGGCAGAGACAGAGGAGAAAAGGGGAAGAGAGTGGACTGATAATGTGGAGGCAGTTGAGTCAGAGGCTTCACACCTTATAGTCAAAATGAAAGTTAATCTGAATCCTGACAGCAAACTGAAGCTCAGGGTTCTTTCTCCTGTTTAATAAAGAGTCAACGACATTTATTATCCAACACACACACACATACACACACACACGTTTTAAAATGGTTTGAATAAAAGCTGAAGCAGCAACAGTTCACCTCTTTAACCGCTCTCCCAGTCGAGTGGAGGATGAAGATGTGATGATGAGTCTCTTTAGCTGTGATAACGTCTGGCGAGCTTTATCATCAAGAAAATGCTCAGCTCTACGATGGCAGTGAAATATCCTGACAGTCTGTCGGGCTTACAGGCGTTTACAGGTGTGTCCAGGTGTTTACAGGTGTGTCCAGGTGCTGGGAAGTAGGACTGCATTTGCGGAAACATTCAGTCAAGTCTGATAAACTGGACGCTCCTCATCTCTGCTCCATGATACATTAGCACTCACTAGCTTAACCCACCTTAATCTGCTGGTGGTGGAGTTGCACCGTGGGTAATGTAGGGACCAGGTGTTGTCAAGAAAGAAGAATGTGTGCAATAAAAAAGATGATACCTCTGGTTCTGCTGCATCAATTTTTAAAACTCTAATTTCAGTTGGTGAATGTTGAACATCTTTGGTTTATTGGCCAATGTGACTGTAACATCAGTCATGTGCTTCAGCTCTGTCGTCACTGTTTTATCATGTGTGCTACATGTTTAGCTTTAGTTGTCAGAGATGAGTCAGCTCGCTGTAGAGGGCTTGTTCACTTCTTCTTCTGCTGTAGATTGACCATAACCCTAACCCTATGACTGAGAATCTTTGCAGATGCATCGTTTTACATTATTTTATTCATTTATTTTTCCTAACAGTCAAAGCAAGTCTGCAGTGTATTATCCTCTAACTACAGCTTGCACTTGTTGAATAGATGAACTCTGAGGCTTTAGTGATGTTCCTCACTTTGGTCACTTTAGTCGCTTTGGGTAAAAGCATCAAATGAGTGAATGTAAATGAAAATAATGCACCTTTGTCTTCTGTTAGAAATTATATGTAATGTAAGGCTTGTGAGATTTGGACTAAACTTGCATTGGTATAAACCACTGATATAGTTTGTTGTATCATTTACTCTTAGAATAAACAGTACATGAGCCAAACAGACCACATGAGTGGATACAAAGCATTAGTCTACAGGAATACATAGTATTTACTTTTGTAAAAGACAGTAGTCTGAGTTCAGTTGAATAACATCAGCGCTGGTGTGTCCATCACCAACGTGACCTTTGTGCTCCACTCGAGAGGAAATTTGGAGTACAGGCGGCGATGAGGCCAATCTTGTTGAGTGCCTGTGTAAAGCTCAGCTCCTCTAACCTTCAGCAGACTCTTTGTGTTCAGCCTCTCAGGACGGGCAGTGTCGTTTCAAGGGGATTTATTTGTCCCCAGTGAAGGTGGGCAAGTGATGGAAAACCTCGGAGCTCCAGCCTGGGAGGTTTAATCATTTCAGATGGTAAAATCAGACCTGATTTCTATAACCAGGTTTCTTCTTTTCTGCTCTCCTGTAGGTGATTTTACTCTGCACTTCAAATCAACAGTGTAGTTATGTCTGGTTGGTCTTTACTTATTGTTTTATTTGTTTGTACTGTCTGCCAATTCCCACTTTTTCCACAAGCTCTGTGAAAAGGAGGAAAGGTTTATTTTTTTTAATTTTGTTTCTCCAACGTCACATAAAACACAATGAGAAATGTAAAGATGGATTTTTATTCAAAATAAACAAATGCAAAGTGCCACAGAAAAAGCAAAGTTTTAAAAAAACATTAAAAAAAACATCAAACATTGTTCTGTCGCCAAACTGTCATTTAAAGAGAGAATCCAGACGTGAATATATCATCCTGCCTTTTCCCCAAAGAAAACAGAATATTACACAACAGTACAAGTGAAGATGTTGAAGAGACTTTGTTGTCCTGAGGAAACGTGGAGATGAACCCGCAGCACAGGGCTGCTGCACGGTTAAAATCCCCTGGGACACTGAAAGGTGTTGTGTTGGGAGATGGAATAGTTTCAAACCGACAACTGAAACTGCTGCAGCAGGTTTGTGAGGGTGCAGATGTGAAGCGGGCCGGTGCAGAGAACCATGAGGACGGAAAAGGCGATGGGACTCTGATGTTGATGTATAATTGGTCTCACAGAGCGAGAGAGGCGGCTCTCTGATCCGACTATTTTTAGAGAACATTGCAGGCTTTTCAGTGCAGATGTAAATGAGGCTGTTGTCTGTGGACTCCTGCAGAGAGGAGACTCATTCACCCACCAGGTAACTGCCTATTAAAGCCCCGGTCAGGCAATATCCGTCTTCTGAGGAGGAAAATTGAGATGAGGATATGATTTCTGAACCTTTTTGGCCTGGAAATGAGCAAGAATGCTGGGAAACTGAGCACCAGTTTTATTGGTAACCAGCCATTATTCACAGTCCTGTTCTGAACATGTTGCCTGGTCGTTTTGTCCTAGAACATGTTGAATTAGTTTCCTACAACCATTCTCTATACAAATTAGAGAAGTAGCTCCATTTATTGGCATCAGATAACCACTGCTACACCTTTAGTGCTCGATCAATGCATTTTACATCACCTCCTCTTCTCAGTGCATCTATTAATAACGTTTGACTGCACAGGAATCCCACACGTTGGACACATTTTCTTCTAAATGAAAAGTAACTAGTGACTGATGTCTGTACATCAAAGGTCACAGTGGAAACAGAACATTTTGTCACTTGCCAGATGTGTTGATTAGCAACATTTCCTGATAACGCAGCAGTATGTTCTATAAATATAATTCCTAGGAGTCAGGGTTGAACTGTGGCTCGCTGTAAGTTAATATGCACAGAGGAAACCATCTTAATCAGTGCCATATATTTATAGTGTAACCAACTGAACTGAACTGAACTGAACTGTAAACACTCTGAGAATTGACCAATAACAGCCGAGGGTTCACAGAACCACAGTGGGGTTTCCTGTTCTCAGTCACCTTCCACACAGCGTGTCTGTACAGTCAATAATGTGGTGTTTCTGTGGAGGGTGTGACTGCAGCCGTCACGCTGGTTCACTGACAGGTGAGTGTCAGCACCTCAGCAGCTCATTTAACTTCTGAGTCAAACCAATTATTTCTCAAATTGGACACAAACAACCTTTTGGCCTCTATAGGACCATGTGTGTGTCTGTAAGTGTGTGTGTGTGCTGTGCATTTTGTGTATGTTCAGTATATGACTGTGATTTTTTTTTACTCTGTGTGTGTGTGTGTGTGTGTGTGTGTGTGTGTGTGTGTGTGTGTGTGTGTGTAGTATGGTCTGTTTTATTTATGTCCCAGGTGAGAATGTGCAGATTCTTTTGGCCTTGTTATCAATGTGCATGTGCAAAGCGTGGCCTTGTAACCTGTGTGTGGGTGTTGTGTGTAGTTGTGTGTAGTTGTGTGTAGGTGTGTGTCAGTACATGCTGTCCTCCCTGGATTCTCTTTAAATCACCTCATCAGTCAGTTCTGAGGGTCTTTAACTGCAGCAGGCAGTTCAGAGTCACGTTCACCTCTGACATCATGAACATCATGAACACACACACACACACACACACACAGTTCATCCTTGCTGAATTTTAACTGCACACCTCCATTTTTGAAAATAGTGTAAATTGTGTGTGAAATTTAATGAATGAGGGATAAAAACATTTTATTTTATGAGCAGCTGTTTCAGACACTTCAAACACAAATGTAGCTTTAAAGCACTTTAACATTTATACGTGACAGTTTAAAAAATCTGACACTGCATGAAAAACTTTGCTGATTAGGAAACAAACTGGTATCAAATGTGAAGCAAGTTTTTTGTTTTTGTTCTGGAGGATTTTTGTGATGTATCCATCCTGCTGACGTAATTTTCTAGCTCCGGTAGAGGCTGTGAGGAACAACTGACTGATCATTCCAACTGTTCATCCAGGAAAATGTTGATTTCACTTTCTTCTGCGAGTTGACGTTGATCAGCTGGAGAGACAGCTGCCACTGAGCAGAACACCAGAGCTGTGTGAACCAGACGTCTGAACCCAGATTAGAGGATCTTACCTGCAGTGTGAGCAGAGCCTCGGCTGTTTTTATCTGTGATCCTTTTGTTTACATGTGTAAACAACCTGCACACATGAATATAAACCTCTGATATCAAAGCCCATGATACTTGAGGCCTGCAGAGGGATCTGAGTTTGGAGTCTGAAGCTGGAGGATCAGAGTCATGGAGACTTTTTACACGATGAGCCCTTAAAATGAGCACCTGTGGTGTTGAAAGTGCAGTCATGTGACCTGCTCTGGCTCTACTCTGGTGTTGAGAAGTGTGTTGGTGAATAACTTCACAGCAACTTCACCAGCAGATTTTTTTGAATTTGTCCTGAACCAGATCTGTGAAATCCCACATCACGTCTGTGCCACAGGAGAAAAATAAAAATCAATAGTGTGTCGTTTTTAGCGCTTGGTGTAAATACAGCCTTGGTGTGGTGTTTGTCCAGATGCAGGCTGGCGTGGCCTTGCCTCTAACCGGAGCTGGGAGCGCCTGTGCTGGGGAGGACACGGCTGACGGGAGCCTGAAGCTCCTGGACCGCTGCTGGTGGACGTGGAGTCTGTGTTTACGCTGATGGTTACTGACTTGTTTTTTTACAGGCTCCAGTTCTGTGTGTTACTTCCTGTCTTTCCCTCGTTCTTATGCAGCTCTGTCTGACCTTGACATTTCTTCACTGTGCATGTTGTTTAAAAGTTGGATTATAAGAAGGCCTCCGAGTCCAGGGGTGTAAAACTCGAAAACTTCGAGAGTGTGTTTGCTGCGTCTTCAGCTTCTGGAAGGAGGTTTGATATTTGAAAATTTTACTTCTTGACTCGAGGGCCCTTTTGTAATCCAACTTTTGAAAAATGAACAAGCCATGTTGTGACTCAGCATTCACAATGAGTGAATTTACCTACAGGCGCTCACATGTTAAAACCCAATCTGGTTCTGCTCACCCTGAACCCTGACATAATGTTACCTTCTTCTGCAGCAAATCCAAAACTGCTCTCAACCACAGACACTCTCTCTCAACCTTTGGAATAGATGTATAATCCTGCACCTGAGGTTTAAACATAAAAATATGAGCAGCAGCAGTTATCAGACATGAGCTTTCTGGTTCATTCTTTATATGAGGGCTGTTTTCAGATTCGAGCAACAAGCAGACAGGAAGTGCTATAATGCACCACGTCTGATGTAGTGCGTCGTTCTTTTGTGAATGGACGGTTTGAATGGTTCAGCTCCAGGAATAGGACTATTATGTGTGCATCTTGTGTAGAATGCATGCAGAACTACAGGAAGTTTTCATTGTGGATTTTCTATGTCCAAAAGCCTCAGCATCCATCAGCGTCTAAATTTAAAGTCGGGATAAATGGAGGTGAGTGATTCACCGGCCTCCACTCCCGTTCTGTTGGAGAAGAGAAGGACCCAGCAAGATTCACGAGCGAGGAAGAAGGGGACCAGACTGTCTGACATGGTGGAGGATGAATCCTTTCACATGGACCAAGAAGATGCAGAAAAGACCTTAAAGAAAATATACAGCCGTGAAACAAGACTTTTCCTACTGCGGGACCAACCCCACATTCTGTGATGTGAAATCCCCAACAAGTTCACCTTATGGGGACACAAGAACTTTCTGAGCAGCTTACACTGGTATGTAACCAGTTACGGGAAACACAAGACAAGATCAATAAAGACTTTTTGAACAAAGAAAAACATTTTACAGAGTGTGATGAGTTCAAAGAAAAACTTGGGTCTGAGTCAATAAAAAAGAAAAAGTCTGAGAGCTGCGGAGGGAAATCCACTTCACACGTCGTCTCAGATGGACCGAGAAGATGCAGAAAGACCTTGAGGAAACGATACGATCGTTTACATGTTGCGCTGGTCTGACACGACTTCAGCCTGCAGGGGCTGACTCCCTCACTGACCCTCAAATCCATAAGACAGGGTGAAGCTGAAGGAGCTCAAGGAGAAAAGCCATATAGACCCAGATGTGTGTGCAGCTGTGCTCCGAGGCTTCAGTCATGGTTCTGTGGCAGGAAGCAGAGTGTGTGGGTTTTGTCTGCTGTGGTTATGAGATGGTCATCCTGTATGTGACCGTGTCCCGGCTGTAAAACATGCTGAATCAGAACCTCTCTGACTCTGCATCAACTAAAAGTAAACAGCACATGTTTCTCACAGAGATGAGGAGGTTCTCACGTCCACCTGCTCTGCTTTTTTCTGCTCATGCAGTTCAGAAATAAATTGATGATTGTTGCTCTGGAACTTTGATTATTAAAACACCACAGGTTCAGGTCACATCCTGTGAAACAGCTTCCATGTTATTTATAGTTTCATGTAGAATCTGATACTGCTTTTTTTACCTTTTGACAGAGCTATGCTAACTCTGGCAGGAGGCTGCGGTCCTTCAGGACCAAAACCTCTCGCCACAAAAATAGCTTCTTCCCATCTGCTATCAGCCTTATCAACAAGGCTAGAGAGCCCCACTGTTGCTGATCCCCCTGATCCTCAATTGCACCAATCACCAGAAAAAATTCCTTGTATGTGAAAACATACTTGGCAATAAAACTGATTCTGATTCTGATTCTGATTCTGATTCTGATTCTTTATGCTATGCTAAACTAATGGTCTGCTGGCTGCACCTGAGAGTGATATCAATTTCCCAAAGTGCTGAACGGCTCCGTTAAAGTCAGCCTCACAGATCAGAGAACTAACATGCAAATATTTAGATTCAGGATCACATTAATATTCATGTAACAATCACAATTTAATCACTAATGTGACACCTGAACACTGTTTGTCTTCTCTGCATCCCTCTCTCCATCATCCATCTCCCTCTGCTTCCCTCCATCTCTTTATTTCCATCCATCTACACTGAGACAGGGAGTTTAGTAACGACTTGTGATCCCAGTTATTTAAATCAGCTGTTCCTCCTCTGTCTCTTAATCCCTCCTTCTCTCCACTTCGTTCACTTGCACTTTGAAGTTCAAGATTTATTTGTCCCACTGGGCAGCTGGTGGAGCTGTTAAAGGCGGCATATTAAAAGCAGCCTTGCATAAAACTAGTGGAAAACTGCTGTAGCTTAGCACTGATTGCGCGCTCAACGGTTGTGAGCATCTTTGCAATTAAACTTTGTGTGTGGACGCACTGTTACACTGAGGAGAGACGGCGCCTGAGCAGAGGAAATATGTGATGTCAACATTTAAAAGTGTGTTTTCTGTTAAATAGAAACAGCTAATAATTCATTCTCCAGTTGTTGTCCAATCACACTGATGATTAATTGAAATTAATTTTCCTTCCTTGTCATGTCAACACACTTGATTGGATTTTCCCTCAGTTCAGCTTTTACAACAACAGCAAAACATTTTCACATACGAAGATAAAATATTAAATATACATGAAAAGGGCAAAGCAACAACAGATTACATTATACAAACATGGAAAATATAATGAAATTGTAAAGTGCTAATAAAAGTAAGTACTGATATGTTTGTTTTTACTTTTTTAAAGAAACTGTTTTTTTTTGCCAGTTATTAAAGTCAGAACAAAATTTAAACAGAGACTTAAATCTGATTGTTGAGTTGTTAAATATAACAAGTTACGTATCAACAGCCTGATGTTAAAGAACAGCTACTAGTCTGCAGCAGTGTCACGTCCACAACATCTGATTAAACCCGACTAATGTAGAATAATAAATAGCTCTCATGTGTATCCATAGTTTCGCTTCAGACCTGTGACTTTTTTAACAAGTGTCATCATCAAGTCAAATTTCAGTGTGTCCAGTATTGAAATATCACATTCACATCAAACTCAGCTCTACTTCCTGTTTAGTGCTAATTAGCAAATATTAGCATAATAACATGCTAAACTGAGACTGACGGTAGCATGTTAGCGTTGTCATTGTCAGCGTGTTACTGCAGCCTTGCAGAGCTGCCGTCTGGATCATTTACTCTCAATTAGATTTTTTCCCTCTGAAGTCCGGTGTAGGTTGTGGTGGAGGTCAGAGCTCTACTGAGCTCATTTTCAGTGAGATATTCATTAGTATAGTAAAGTTGGACGTTTGGTGCAGGTAACAGTCGCTTTGGATTTTTCCATTCTAGACCTTCTCAAGTAATTTGAGGAAATTGGTGTCATGGACAGAGGAGCATCACAGTAACATGACTCATCACCTGCAGCAGCAGTTTCCAATCAGGCCCAAGTGTCTGCAGCTTTTGATTCCAGCCAATCAGCTCACAGGCTGATCACACTTATTGTTTCTTCTCCTCTGGGTGAGGATATTCAAAAACAGGAGGATTCAGGAGAACCTCAGTGTCTCCATATCCTCTGTCTCTCTCCTCTTCTCGCTCTGCACCTTTCTGTATCTCATATTCCATCTCCACCTCCTCCCCTGCTCACACAGTCTGGTGAGACTCCAAATTCTCCTCCACTGGAAAAGAATTTCCACTATCTCACCATCGGAGTAAATCCCTCTGATGACTTAGTGTTCGCTGATAGCAGCTCCTCTAATCTGCTTCCCGCTCCAGCTCTTCTCTACCCGGCTGATTGGACGACAGTGACTGACTGTGCTGTTGCTGTGGCCCGTTTTGAAATGGACGGTCAGTGGTGACTGGGATGATTCCAAACTACAAATATATAATATATTATCTCATGGTTTCTCCTTCTTTGACTGTATGCTGGAACAAATCTTGACCATAAAATGAACTTGAACATGGAAACATTTTAGTCATAATTCAGATGTTTTACACAGTTCTTCCTTTTGTTTCCTCTCAAACAGCTTTAAGGTGGCGGCTGCACCAGATGGAAATATTCCAGCTGTATTGTGCATCATTATACACACATTTCCTAAAAATTCAGCCTGACATATTGTGGTGTCTTTGGAGACTCTGGGATCGGCACTGTAGTTTAAAATAAGGCTCTGTGAGTCTGAGCAAACTTTAGCTGCACAGCATGAATTTCTAATGACCCAGCAACAGGCTGCTGCTGTGGACGGGCTGAAATTGGGAGTTCATCCCAAAAGTTTCCAAGTTGAGTTCACCAAAACTGGGTTTTCTACAGGGACTGAGAATTTGTGTAAATCAGCAAGAGGAGCTTTTTGGCTGAAATAATAACCTACACAGTCAAAGCCAACAAAACAACAACACAAAACTTTGCTTTTTCTCATTTATTGTTGTTTCCTTCCTGATTTTACGGCTTTCTTCCTGCGTTTTCTCTCATTAGCCTGTAATTCTGAGTGTTTTTTCTTTACTCCTTGTTACTTTCTACTGTTTCACTTTGCTGTCTTTTTCTCCTTTTTTCTCCTAAGCTCACTTAATCTCACATTAGCACGCACACACACACACACACACACACACACACACACACACACACACACACACACACACTGATTTGGTACTTAGTGTCCTGGTGTCATTAGTGATGTTAGCAGGACTCTAATCATGGCTTTTGTTTACCCATCAGCCAGATGGTTGCTGCACTGCCAACTGGCAATCGCACACAAAGACAAACTCTCTCTCTGTCTCACCTCGTCTTTTCTCTTTCACTGTTACCTAATCTTTCGCCTGCTGGCTCCTCCTCCTGTCTCTTCTTCTTCCTCTTCTTCTTCTCTTCGTAGTGTGTATTGTTTGGTGGAGGACTGTACAGTTCAGAGAGGAGAGGATCAAGCTTCCTCACCGTGTGTCTGTCAGTCAAGGTCAAGACGGGAAGGGAGGAGTCTGCTGTGACCAGCATCACATTTGTTACAATTATTATATTCACAAAACCAGCAGACAGGCTAATTACCAGTCCATCCAAGAGTCTGCTGGGGTACAAACAATTTGTATGCATAACTAAACCACTCTGCACCGTTTCCCACATATAAAGAGTTATTTATGTGAACAGAATATAAACACAATGTGAACACTTGATGTAGATAAAAATAAGGTGAGCGACAAAGTGACACGATCAGTGAAGTTGGGCTTTGTGTTCTTTGTTGTTTATTTAGTTGAAAGGCTGAAACAGGCGTCTGATCTCTGCCTGAACACACAGTCTACACCTGCTCCAAGAACAAGATGCAGATGTTCAGTCAGACATGGTGGTGGTGGTTGTACTTTTCCTCTTTAGCAGTCTGTCCTTCCTTTCAGTGTTTGTGCTGAATTAGGCTAATCAGCTCCTGGACCTTTCTCTGTAGAGCTGCTGTGTTCTCATTCGTGTACCCTCCACTTTGTTGTGTAGGCGCAGCCGTGGCTACAAGGGAGTAGAAACAAGTATGATAAGAACAAACTGTCTGAGCTTGTCCACAGAGGAGGATAACGGAGGCCTTATCTGGTGCAGAGGTGTGTAAAGGTAGATGTCCATGTGTTTGTGATTATAAAGCAGGTCTAGGTTCTATATTAATACTGTGAGTATCACATCCTCTCCTCTGATTGGCTGACTGACCTGTTCTTACTAGAGCTCCAGAGAGAAGCCTGAGAGAGGAGATGTAAAACTACACTGAGATGGTTTTTGGTTCTTAAAACCATAAATATATCTTCTGATGGAGATCAGCACTTCAGATAAAACACTGGAGAAGAGTAAAATATGGAGCTTTAACACAACACACAACTGAGTTTCCAGGGATAAAGAAAAACATGTTAAGATATTTTGAGCCTTAGTAACATGAAAAAATATAGTGACGACATAAAACAGAGGGAAAAACACCAGTTCTCAGAGATTTTGGAACATTGTTTTTCTTTTGAGATGAATATCTGAGTTTCTCTCAGTGATGCAACCTGGAAAAAGCTGCAAAGCTTCCATGGAGTCAGTCAGTTGTGGGCTTCGCCTCAGCCCTCTTGTTTTATTTTATTTTGCTTTACTTTACTTTTCGGTCTCAGGTTTGTTTCTCAGGTCTGAAAAGTTGAAAAGAGGAGACAGTCTGGTTAACCACCACCACAACCACCTGATGCAACTTCACACACATTCTCTGATTTCCCCTGTAAGATTCCTCCTCCTCCTCTTCACAGCCTTCATCTGTAATAACACCTGTCAAACCTTCCTAACCAGTGGGAGCGCTGCCTCCTTCACTGGATTTCTGCCTCTTTTCCTCCTCAGTGTCCAGCAGCAGTCTGTCAACAGTATGAACCTGCTCTCTCTTCTTCTTCTTCTTCTTCTTCGTCACATCCTCCTCCTCCTCCTTCCATTTTCAATTTGCAGTCACTCTCACTTCACTGATTTCAATCTCGCAGACACCCGTGTGTGTGAATGGAGGCTCCGTGTGAACCTGTAATAACCTCGCAGGTGGCCCTGCTGTCGACGCCGTGCATGTCATTTGGTAAATTAGGCTCGTATAGTCTCACCTTGAGTCTCTCTGCAGCAGGCAATTACAATCAAACCAATATGCGTCACTTTATTGGTAATGCATGTTACACGCCTGACATGCATGTGAGAGATTTGTCAGCAGTACGCTAAGGTGATTTTATGCTCTGGAGTCGTTCTGTAATTATCTGCTGAGGGTGCCTCTGCTAGTCTGGAAAGTCAGGGAAAAGCCTGGAATTTTATTATTTCCAGGTGAAAAACTACAGTGATGGAGGCTGATGTAACATCTGGTCTCAGCTATGGCTCCAACACTTTATTATCATGGCAATTAATCATGGATGGAGGATTTTTTTAAAACTGTGTCAGACAAACCAGTAGATACAATAAAACATCTCCACCAGGATGGAAACTCAGCCACACCTGGTCGATTAGGAAAGGAGAGATAAAAATGTTCAAACATGAAACATTATACACAAAATATTAAAGAAAATGACATAAAATTTAAAACTTTAACTTCATTAAAACATGACTAACACCTGTGTGGTCAGATAAATAAATACTGAGTGAGAACAACATTTCTTATTCTCTTTATACTTTATTTAAAACTTTCATCTGCCGTTTCCAAGGTTTTGTTTATTCTTTCATTTCACCTTCTCATCCTCTTCATCTTCATCCCTCTTTTCTCTTCTCTTTCCTCCTCCCTTTGATTCTTCCTCTCCACTTTCACATCACTTCCTCTCCCCTGTGGTTTTCTTTCATCACCAGAGCAGATCCAGTACTCTCTGCTTTCTTTATCACCACCTTTTCTACATCCTGGCTATTTTGGGTTTTTTTCATTTACAGAACTTGTTTTTTTCTGTTGATTTCTAAAGCCAGGACATGTTTTTCAGCCTGAGAACACATTCACCATTTCAGCCTTTTCAGACAAGATAAAGGCGGCTTCATCCATTCTTGGAATAAGAGGACACTGGTGCTGCTGCTGAATGAAGGTCTGCAGGTTCAATGGAGGCTTATTTTTAAATAATGATGCCATTCATTCATCAGCCCAGCAGCTTGTGGGTCAGGTAATGAGCTGAGCTGAACCTCCACTCTGGTCCATGATTGTCCTTTCAGCGCTCACAAGGTCACAAGGTTTTCTTGTAAACCTTCAGCAGACTCTTCCACTGTTCAAGGTATCCCAGCATGCAACACTAAAAAAGTAGATATGTTCATTTAAATCTTTGTTGTATGATCATGTGATTTGATGTCATTTACCTCAGTCTCCATCTAAATGGAGGAAAAACGGTCGATGTTTTCACTACAAAGCTCTTTTGAGAGGACACACACACACACACACACACACACACACACAGATACACACACAATAATAGTGATGTACGATAATCATCCCTCTACCTCTGCCGCTCTTGATTGTAGAGGTGGATGATTGGGTTCACTGTCAGGAAGGAAGATGTGAGGGTGGATGAACTGGAGGATGGAGGGTAGAGGATAGAGGGTGGAGGATGGAGGGTGGAGGGTGGAGGATATAAGATATAGGATATAGGATGGAGGGCAGAGGATATAGAATGGAGGATATAGGATGGAGGATGGGGGATATAGGATGGAGGATATAGGATATGGGATATGGGATATAGGATGGAGGGTAGAGGATAGAGGGTGGAGGATGGAGGATATAGGATGGGGATATAGGATGGAGGGTGGAGGGACGGTTCAGTGGTTGGACAGTGATGAGATTTGCTGCTTCCGTCCTCGAGCTCTGTGATCCAGTCCATCCCGGTCCTGCTGTTATCTGAGCTCAGCAGACAGTCGTCTGTCCACCTCCAACAGACAGAGAGGCTCAGTGTCATCAGGTTGGAGCTGTGCTTGGAGAGTATAAGTGTTACAGCTGGGCAGTGGACAGTGTCTCTGTCAGAGCTCTTTGACTGTGAACAGCAATAAAGCTGATGAGAGACTGAACCAAACAGCAAATGGGCTGTAAAACCAAAACAATGAGCTAAAAGAGACTAAAATGCTGAGCAGCTTTAAGGACATCCTAACGTCAAGATAACAGCTGGTTTACTAACATTTACTGATGTCTTATTGGAAAGTGAAGCCATTCATCATTATAAAGTAATAATAAATGATTTATTAACCAATATTGAAGCCGTCAGTTACATCTAATAAACCTTTTATAAACCACAGTTTATTAAAAAGTGTCATATGGTGTTTAAAATAATACCAGTGTAGAAATACTAAGAAAAGACTATTCACATTTTATTATTATTTATTTATCATTAATGCCATTATTTTACACTTTTGTTCTAATATTACACCACCATGTAGTAATTTATGTGTAATTATAGAATATAAACTTAAAATTATTAAAAATATTTCCAGAAACACTAAGGAGGAAATGACCTCAGCTGCAGCCCAGGATTCACTGGAGTCTTTATTATGACCCATGAGATTCATGTTGTGGTGTCAGCTGTTGTCATCACACTTCAGTTAAACACACACACATACACACACACACAGTTACCTGCAGGCTCCTCAGCACCTGTCACACCATGATGTGTGTTGACAACTGGAATAGGAGCTTTGCATTTAACAAATCTGTCAAACACACGATGGATTGATTGACTTCCTCGACGCCACCCAGCCCACACACACAGTCGAACCGCACAGTCACGTACACACACAAAGTACCCAAACGTGATCTTAAACCAGCTTTCCTGCAGCAGCAGCAGTGTATAGTCGCACCATGAAGAGTTTCTAAAACACACACACACACACACACACACACACACACACACACACACACTTACACACTTTTTTCCTAGCAAACAGGTAATAGTGTCATTTTTCACAGTGGAGCCGGCGTCTCTGGCCTGTACGGCCCTCATTAATCTCCTTAATGGAGAAGTAAGTGATCGGAAATACAGGCTTTAATCATGTTTCCTCTGCCTCCTCGTTCAGGGCTGAAGGTTTTCAGCTCGACTCTCTGAGCTGCTTTTGTTTGGTCAGTTTTGTTCTTTTCGTGCCTCTCACTTGATCCTCGTGTTTCTTGACTGACACGTCTGTTGATGTGCAGAAAGTGACAGGAAGTTATTGTCAGTGTGTCGAGATCAGAGGGAAATCTCCAACAACTGCAAAGTTGTAGTAGGAAATCAGAGCAGAGGCATTAAACACACTCTGTGTTGATGACCTGATCCCCGGGTCGTTGGTGGTACAGGTAAAGGTGAGGTTGAGGGATTGCAGTCAGAGAGCTCGTCCTGACTCTGGACACTGGAGCCTTCTCCTCTTGCAGGGTTGATCTGCGGACATGCTCATTAGCTTTAGCTGCAGTTGCTCCTCTCAAATATTATGATTCTCTTGGTACAGCGTCGTCCCCTCTGGATAAATGAGGCCTGGTGCCTGAAGACAATTTCATTAGCAGCTTATAAAGGATTTATAACCACACTAGAATAAAAGATTAATTCTTTAAAGCTTGTCTTTTCTTCGTTTTATCCGTTAGCCCGCCTGGTGTTTACTCAGCTCGTCTCTTCTCTCTGGCCGGGACTATTTTTATGATTATTTCCTGTAGTCGTCCTCTTCGTTGGTCGGCTGCTCATTTTGTGTTTCGTTAGTTTTCAAGCACTTTGTTTAGAAATAAAGATCCACACTGAGATTAAACTCTACGATTCTAATTTGTCCTGAAAAGTGCAGACTGAAGGTGAAGTTAATGATTAGCTGGTTAATGGTCTCCTCCCTGTAGTTAGTGGTGCTGTAGCTGTGGTCACTCAGTGATTTTCCTCAGTAATAACTGAATCATTGGGAGCACTGAAGAGAAGGGAAAGAGCATTTCAACTCCCAGAAGCCCTTTGTTGCTTGTTTTGGCTGAGTTGACATGATCCTACATCACACTCTGCATCCTGATGAGCTCTGGTGCTGGACTGAGCTCACTGCTCATTTGCATTTTACTTCTGACACCACCACCAACTTACACCATCATGTTACATTCTTTATCCACCAACCACATGAATCCTGGTCCAGGACCTGCAGACTCTGTCAGACAACATAAGTTTGTGAACCACGAATACAGAGATCTCTGCTTCATTCATGTCTCTGGTTACTTTGTGGGTATTGTTGCCCTTTGTGATTGTGCCTGTGAGCGGTGCAGTGTGCATCAAAAATCACACTCACTCTCAAAGTCATAACTAACTTACAGCTTGACACACAGACATGAAACACACACGTTTACATTCAGGGGGACTCGCACTTTCTTTTATTCATGTCCATCATGAATAAAAGTCCCGAAATCTTATCGTCCAGAACCTGCCTGAAAATGATCCTGTTTTTAAGTTTTCTTCAGTATCACAGTAATTCAGTGACTTCTGTCTGTACATACATAGATGCACTGCTAACAGGAGCTGATAATAGCTAATTCAGCATTTTAATGTTATCAATTTGCCAAATAGTAACAAATATAGGCCCAAAAACAAAAAGCTCAAACAATTTTAAGTGGCCTGAAACCTTAGTTCCCTTTAAAAACTCTCCTCAAACATGCATAGTGCTGCCTCTATGCAACATGATGGAATTTCTGAGTAGACTAACTTATTCAGAAAATAATAATATGTGGCATGTCTGGCTGTTATGCAGCTATGTAGTGAGTTTGCTAAAAGCCACATGCAGTTTTCCACAGGGGACATAGTTTTTCACTGGTTCAGTGGTGGAAAACATTTAATGTGAAGTAGCAGGAAGAAACGTTAAGTTTGCATTAGCAGTAACTTCAAACAATACTGACCTGCCCACACATATGTACATTGATGTACATTGTAGTTATTTCTTCTGTCTGGAAAATTCATCCCTAAATGTTTCCCCAGGTTCAGCTGAAGCTGTGTGGTCGGGTCCTGTTCTGTAGTCTGAGTCAATCCACCTCCTTCACTGATATTTCAGTCCTGCCACTAGTGGCTGAAAGCCGTTTTGTAAGAATACTAATGTGCATGGCATTTTTTAGATTAAATGATTATCATGTTAGCATTCGACAGCTATAGCCTGCAGGAGTCCCAGCCCCAGAGGTGCTGCCCAGCCCTCATGGTAGCTGCACATGACAGCGGTAGAGAGCTCAAATGATCCTGTATTAGCTTTTCATTAAGACAGTAACACGCCGCAGTGTCAGACGGATTAATATTCATGTAACTGTGGAGTCAGAGACGCAGGAAAACATCCTGAGCAGGATTTGAAGCCGTGGTGTGGGTTGATATTCATCTGTGTTGTGGCATGTAAACAGCAAAACACTGAGTCGCTCTCTCTGTTTTCTGTGTCCCTCTTTATCCTCATTATCTCTCTCATCTCACACTCACACTCACACAGGGGAACACAGCCATTCAGATGGTGTCAAGTTGTACCAGAGCAGCCATTTTGGCTCTGCTCAGGGAATCAATGGCCCATTCTGTCTCTGGCCATATTGTGTCTGAGAGCTAATCAGCCACCCAGGCCCCATAATGGAGGCAAGCACACACACACATTAACCACACTCATACACACATTTTTTAAGGGAAAATGGCGGGGCCAAGAGAGAGAGACACCTCAGGAGTGCGGCAAAGAAAGGAAAATAAAAGCATCAGCAGGCTTGTAAGAAAGGCAGAGCTGCCAGAAATCAGATCCGTCAAACACGCTGTTGCATACAAATGTGTGTGGAGTCCGTGCAGTTACATCACTGATCTCCTAGCAACCATGTCCAGCACAGTAGATGAGGTCCACTGCAGGACTGGCAGCGTTCGAACAGAGGTGTGTGTCTGCTTTTGTAGCTTCTCATCCACAGACAGAGCGAACACTGTCTCTGTGTGACGTCTTTGTCTCTCTGCGATGGTCCCTGAGAAAAAAGAACAGCACGCATTTTAAATGTCCTGCTTAATTCAACAGGTGTGTGTGTTTGTATGGATATTACATGTCACAAGAGACGGGTAGAGACAGGTGGTGTGTGTGTGTGTGTGTGTGTGTGTGTGTGTGTGTGTGTCTGCAGCCATGCAAACGTGCAGGCTCTGAGTCCAAACCTTAACATTCAGAAATGTTGCCACTTTACAAGATGGTCCAAACTCGTCCTCATTTTACAGAAATATAAACTTTTCAATGCTTAAAAATTAGTCCTCATAAAGCAGCCAGTTACACACGCACATATAGACATTATATATCATGTTTTCAAACCTATGAAGGCCACCATTTAAGTGTTGAACACGTGTTTGCACAGACATTTTCCCATGAGGCCTTGGGAGCAAATGGTTCTTCAGTGTAAATGTCCAAGGTCCAGTGGTGGAAAACACACACTCTCACTTACAAATCCATAAATGTTGTATCGAGGCCACTAAATGAGGCGATGTGTACTTTGTGGGCTCTGGAGAATTTGCTCAGTCGTACATTAGACGAACATACAAACCTCTGTGTTTTACAGTTGCCCCTCGTTCCCTGCGTCCATTTTCAAATGAATACTCTCTTCATAATACCAGCTCTTTAGTTTTATTTGTGTAATTTCAGAAAAATGCTAAAATCGCAAAATAGTATGATAGTATTTGTCCAGCTGTCATAACACAGTAAAGCTATTTGCTACATGTTGTATTTTAAGTCTCAAAGAAACCTTGTGATTTTCAGTGGAGTTGGTGCGTTCACACTGTAGGTCAACACAACATTTCCAATAATTTTGCTCAAAACCAATTTGGCAGGTAGATTAAAAAAAGTAAAACATAAAGAAAACTCACATCTACTGGTAAAAACAAACATATAAGTTTGATCTTTAAAGGAAGGCTCAGTGATTTATTGAAACAACAGCTTACATTTGTTTGGGACTATTTTCAACAGCGGATTAATCCTCATGTGGTGCTGTAATGAGTTTTTGTTGCAGCAGGACAATGTGGTTGGGACTGAATTTGAATAAACCACAATGTGTGTGTTCATCGTGATGAACAGTGAACAATGTGTCTTATAAGATATTTGAGGCTGTGGATACAGACAGTGGTGAGTTGGATCAGTTCCTTGTTTGGAGAGATGATCACTTCCATGCTGTGGTGTTGCTACTCCTGCCGCCTCCGTGATTATATACCAGCACTTATTCATTTTCACTTTATCTCTTTCGTAGCCAATCACATCTCAGTGTCACTTAATGTATTTTTCTGAATCTCGTAAAAAAGATCAAAACTTATTTTCTCAACCAGCACATTAATTCCACCCACTCTCCTCATCCTCTGTCTCCGTCTTTCCCAGCATTGTCCCATCTGCATATTATAATTGAGGTCGAAAGCGTCTCCGTCTGGATGAGTCTGTATATATTTGCTCTGCCGTGACGACCCTTCATTCGTGGTCATTATGCACCACACTCCCTCACTATGTATGCAAACTAGATGACAGCTGGACATTGGGCGCCCGCCGTCCAATCAAAGCAGAGTTTCAGTGGTGAGGTCAGACGTCATGGAGGCTTCTGGAGACAGATCAATAACTACAACGATCCCTGCGATGTCTGTCTGAGATGTTTGGTAATGACCCTCGCTGCTGCCGCTTCTATCTGTCTCTCGCCACGCCGCCGCCGTGCTTCTCCTATGAATAAATCGAGCCTGATGAATGCCAAAGTGGTTTTAATGTTGTGACTGGACTCAGAGGAGTTGGTCTGCTGCTTGTCCAATGTTTTGGAATCAAGAGGAGCAACTTTAAGCCTCACTTGTCCATTTTAATGCAGCAACAAGTTAGTTTACTTTCTTTACTTTCTGTGTTGTTAGTTGTGGTAAGTTGTTAACTTTGTCAACAGAGGATACAGTTGGGAAGGTGAACAGAGGATTTGTTGCTTAGTTAATTAATTTGCACAGTGAGTGTTTTGCTGCACTGTTACTGGTTTATTTAGAAGAGAAGTGTTTCGTACAGGACTTCAGTTGAGTGGATCAACGCTGCCATCACTTGATTGCTTGTCTCAGAAACTTTTTATTTGTTTATTTGTCAAGTGCTGCAGAATATTTTGTGCCAAGATGGAAGTTTTCCAGAGACTCTTTGTTGAAGCACATACTCCTATGTGGTTCAGTCAGTCTACTCAAGTAGAAAACAAACACAGCAGAAGTGCGAGTGCATTGAATTATTCAATACTGAGATGAAACACACACGTTTCCACCTAATGCATACTTTCCTTTTTTTGTGCCAGGTTATGTTGTTACGGCGACGTAGGGCGGAGGTCGGGGTGGTGGACACGTCCAACACTGGACTATAACTCTAATCTGAGAGTCAACGCTGTTTCTTTACCTTAAGCTTGTGCTTGTTACTGTAACCATGACATCGAAGGTCCTTTAACCTTAATGAAGTATGGATTTTAATCCAAACCCTGATCTTTCCCTAAACCTAACCAAACCTTTACCTGGGATCAGTCTTCAGATGTTGGAGCCACAAGGGAAGCAGAGATTTGCCTTCATTTCAGCTGTAGTGGCCACTAGTGTGTGTGGACAGGGGTGTCCACTGATGTCTCTCTAATTTTCAGCAGACAGGACAGTGCAGAAGACAAATGTACTTGCTCATCACCGTCTTTACCAGAACCACACAGAGTCACAGGTCTGGAAGTGTCCTTCAATCCAAACTGTGTCAGGCAGACGCCCACTCAGGTTCACACCACACGTGTCGACTCTTTATGTGTCCGTCCATCTCTGAAGCCCTGCTGCCTCGAAATGAGCCAGGTGACGGTGGTGAAGTGGAGGCAGAGTGTGAAGCTCTGACGGGCAAGAGACATGTAAACATAATAAATACAGAGGTTCAGTTCACTGTATAGATTTTACCTGTCAAGGTCTTTATGTTCATTTCTGCCTCAAACTGCAAACATGCCAAAGAGTGTGTGTGGAATTCAACTAGCTGCAAAGACCAAAGAGTTAATGGTGACTCTTCAACAGGTCTTCACTGTACCGTTTACATGGAAGTGGAGCGATAGTGGCTCAGTTGGGAGTTTTTCAGCAGACAGATTGGAGAGTGATGCCATGGTTCCCAGTTGGTTCCCAGTTTGTGCCCAGTAACTGAAACATTTTCTCTCTTGTGGAGCTGCTGGAAATGTCTGGATGTGATGTCATTTACTCTGTGTTTTGCCAATTACCCACAGAAACACACACAGACTGATAAATAAAACCAAAATGCATCTCCAGTGTGTTTCAGCTCCAAAACGACTTTGTCTCATTTTTTCCCTTTTGTTTTTCAAACTGAGCAGAAACAAAGATTCAGCCTCTTCCAGTAAGAAAAGTAAAGTTTGACAGTTCCTGTTCTGGAAGATGGTGACTTATAACCAGAAGTGAATTGTGCTCTGGCTCTCCACACCTGGCAACCCGTTCATTTCATCCCCTCCTTAGAGAAAGAACACACTGTGGCTTTGTGTGTTGGCTGTTGCGCTCTCACACACTCCCACAGCCACACAAAGGCCTGACAATTTAACTTCCCTGCAATGAGATGCTGTATATTTTCCCAGAAAACATGATAATTAGAGCACAAGCTGTTCCACAGAGGCAGAGACGAGCGGGAAAACAAAACCTGTGTGTGTACAGTGAACGTGTGTATGTGTTTGTGTGTGTGTGTTTGACACAAATTGAACTGTCAGAAGTGAACTTTTTCACTTTATCAGATGTTACTGGACTGAAGTACATTACTTAAATACAACATATAGAATATAATAATAACATATATAATGTATTGTAATCCCTCAAAGACAAGCTGGTGTTATGGTCATTGACAACATCAAGTGACCCTCATCTCAACAGATATTTAAAATTAAAAGCCTGTAAAGACGTTGGGTGTGTTTCAGTTAAAGTTGCTTTATCTAAAATACAATTTTCATGTTTCCCTGACTTGAGCATTTGCCTTTGCAGTTCAGTTGCACCACCTTTTACAAATTTGCACATAGCCATATGTTTTTAACCCTTGTGCATCCTTTTAAAAAATGACACTAAACATGCATGAGGGTTAAAAGTTATAGTTCATATTTTGTTGGAACTGATGCTTTTGTTTGGTGTGAGTGTTAGTGAAGATGTATTATCATATTTTTGATGGTTGATATACTGTATAGCTGTGTCTTGTATGTCCATGTAGGATGGGTCAAGTGTCTCTATAAAATGCCACAACAATCCATCCAGTGGGGGTAGATGTTTCAGCCTGAACCAAACCAACCGGCAAACATCTTCTTCCCTGAACCCAAACCCTGAGACGGGTTAAAACCTGGTGACGAGTATTCAAAAACTTTGTCATTAAACATAATCAGTAGTTCTGCAGTTGGATAATACCAATGTTGGTCTGATTATAGAGCTGGAGCTGGAGTCTGAGTCACAGCTCTGAAGGAGAGTGGCTGTTCAGAGTATCTCACACGTCTCTGCTGCTTTTATCAACAGTTTCGTTTTTAAAATGATTTGTCTCGTGTAATGACGCTGCCTCATATTTCAATAATCACTCTTCTCAAAATTAATTGAACGGTGGATGAACATTACACACATTCCTCTCTCTCTCTTTCTCTCTCACACACACACACACACTCTCTCTCTCAGACGATGTAATGATCTGCCATCGCCCTCTCCAGACCTCCTTATTATCATGCAGCGAGACACCTTTACCTGCTCTTTAAAATGGGACGCTTCAGTCCCTCTTCAATCTCTATCTCCATCCTCTGTCACTCGCCCACTCCGTCTCTCTTTGTGAGCAGTTATAATAGGATGGAGGGATGAGTGACAGCCACGGACAATAAAGGAGAGAGTGAGTGTGTGTGTGTGAGAGAGAGAGAGAGAGAGAGGAGGAGGAGGAGAGTGAGAGCGATGAGAGGCAGAAACAGTTGTATATGGTAGTGGTGCAGAAAAAACCATTTATGGCTAAAGGCTGTTACAACCACTAATAAAAAATAAATAAAAAGTCCAGGGAAGTGATAATGATCCTCTATACGTCTCTTCATATAGGCAGAATGTACATATATGCTTTTAGTCCTGACACATCCAGAACATTTCATTCACTCAGGAGTTCACACAGTTCATTACAGGAAGAAAGCTGAAGGAAAGAACTGACCAGCGGGAAAGCATCATTAGAGAAAATCAAATGCCAGGCAGGTATAAGGGAACAAAGCACTGCAGGTCATCTCCAGTAAAATCAACACAACCAGTCCTCCAAGAGCGCTGGGCTGAAGGTTGTTCAGAGTGGTGGCTGCATGATGCACTTTGACCCCAAATGACTTCTTACCATAAAGAATCAGTCAAAAGCAGCAGGAGTCAGCTGATGATGAATTCTTTGAGTCTCTGGCCTATTGTTTCCTGGTGGCGTCAGAGAGAGCAGCTACTGATGTCATGCACCTGTCAAGTCAAGTCGGCTTTATTTATATGAACCAATATCACAAAGCACAAGTTTGCCTCAAGGGGCTTAACAACCTGTACAGCATATGACAAACACTATCAGATTCAGATAAGGGACAACCTGCGCAAACTACATAGAAAGCAACAGAGCAGGGAATCCTCTTCCAGCAATAGAGCCAGATCCAAAACATCTGGAATGAGGAACCAGCAGCTAGAGGAGGGAGAGAGAGAGAGAGAGAGAGCGATGCAGTGCTTTTCAGTTCACAGTAAACAAACATGGACTATATATAAGGACTGGCGCCTGTCTGCAGAGACGATGATAACAGGTACAAGGCCTGGACTAATCAAAGAAGAAGTAACTGAGAGTTAATGGAAGTCTGGGTTTAAAGGGCCCTGTAAGCTGCTGACTGGACACACTGATGTTTACACCACGCCATTAAAAAGTTTTTATTTTGCAATGGTCCAAATCTGAATTTATCCTCCTGTTGACTTCAGTGTCACAGTTTTCAGTTACAGTTCATTACTATAAATGATAATCAATAATAACTTATGTCTAAATTTTAATTTATCCTTATTTATGCCAATCAATAAAGGTTGGTATTTCTTCCAGTGCAGTGGGATCTGAGTGTCAAGTTTAAAAGTCTTTTTATGATTGATTCCAGTTTTAGTGCGACATACTCTATGGCAGTCTTTCAAAGCTCAGTATTTACATATTATTTTTAATGTAAAGGATATTATTCATTTACCTACAGCCAGTCTCTCAGGAGTGGTAAAATTAAAAAGGTTCCTCACTGATTTATCACAGCGTTCTCAGAGCAATGTCGGACTTGTGATGGATGGTTTAAAAAAAGATCAAAATCGATGCAGAGATCTCGTATTTTTTATTCCACACATTAAACACAATACAACTCGAGTGCTGACAGTTGGGTTAGAGAGCCAGTGTGTTAATGGAGCCTGCAGCAGGGATGAGGGCGGGCTGCAGAGGTCTGGTAGGTTCACTTCTTTCCAACACCCCCAGATTTTTTTTACTTTTCAGCCTTCAGACCTGACCAGCGCTGACTTCACAGACATCAGTCGAGGACATTGATGAGGCTTCACACAGCTGCCTCTGGAGACACTAAACGCTTTAAACTACTGTTTTCACATCTGCAGCCTTGACCCTGTAGACACCTGGAGACACCTGCTGATGTAGATGTCCCGTATCTTTAAGAGCAGATGTAAAATATTGAGGCAGCTTCAAAAGATGACCTTTTCCATATAGTCCACGACATTTATCAGCTGTAACAACATCACCTGATTTTAAGCACAAAACAAAACCTAAAAATCCTTTTCACTGCATCTGAAAATAACAGCCCTGAAATAATGACACACATATGAGGATGAGTAGAGACTGAAGAAAAAAGATGGAGGCAGTGTGAAAGAGAGTAAAGAGTGGAGGCAGATACAGAAGTGTGTGTGTATGTGTGTGTGTGCCTGTGTTCGTCCGAGTCATTACATGCCTGCGTGCACATCCAGTCTATCTGCCTATCAGCCTGTGCACCAGCTATCTGTAGCCCAAATATAGCGCAGGGGGCTCGGTGTGATTACCACTCAGCCGCACCGCTGCCAGCCTCCCGTCGCCTGCCGTCTCCTTTAATGAAGCCCCTCTCTGAAAAGGTCACTGCGGTCCCCGGTTATGAAGAGCCATAAGGCGGCCATCTTCCTCATATTTACGCCCCAGAAATGCCACACAAAAGGTGACATTAGAGAACAAGTTTCCTGCAGGAAAAGTTTCAAAGACAAAAACGCTGGTACTCAGATCCTGCAGTGGTTCAGCTGGAGGGGGGGGGGGGGGGGGGGGGTGAAGTCGTGCTCATGAGTCATGAGAGCAACATAAGCACATTGTTAGTGGAACATAAGTATCATAATTAGAGAGCAAAGACAGTGAGGGTGGAATATTTGATTTAATAAGAGACAGAAGTTCAAGAAGCAGACTTTTCACAGTGGTTTTAATTCTGAACTAAAACAGCCAAGAAGTTTGAACAGTGGAAGAAAATTGGTGACAACAAGGGAGGAATTTAACCTCCAGCTCCCAGGGAACTGGTTTTACTGGTCAGAATCCAGTGTGAAAGGTAGAGAAGAGTGAAGGTGAAACAGGAAGTTACAGTTCTGTCAGTGGTTGTTTTTGCATCTTGTAACTCATTAAAGCCTCTTCACCAGCTGAGACAGGAACTGACTGAAAGATTCAGTCAGTAACATTTAAGATGATTGGATGAACAATGATCAGGCTCAGGCTGCTGTTTGTGGTGGGACCCTGTGACACCTACATCACATCATGTTCTGCTGGACACTAGATCACCCTTTTGTCTACTGTTTGAGTGTTAGATCGTCTGCTGTACAGAAGCATTGTTAAGTGTTTTTAATCTCTTCACTGCTTGTAGTGTCACTGGTTTCCACCACAACAAACTGGTGAAACCTTGAAAGGTGCACATGCTTGGTTTAGATTTTTATTCTTATTTCACCACATTTCTCTCATGATTGTCAACTTTTGTTTGGAACAGACCAGAATCAGACAAAATCAGTGGAGGGACCTGAAATATTCAGTGTGATTAATGTTTTACAGGTTGATTTTCACAGCAGACTGATATCATCTTAAACCAGCGGCTGCAGGTTAAAATGTAGAAATCTGAAATGTTTAAGAATGAGTCTAAACCACAGACATAACGACGCACACATGTGATTTGTAATTAATTAAACCAATGATTTGATGAAAATGTCACTTTAACATGTGGATGATGTTCTGATCCTCTGAACCCTCCTGAGATCAAACAAGCTGCTACAGGATGTTTGTTTTGTGTGGATGTGAAACTGTAAAATTGTGTGAGGTTAAAAAAAAAAAGAAAAACAAGGAGACTCGACATAAAATATCTCACCTTACACTTCTTATTTTTCACCCTTTACAAGGTGAAAAATTGGAATTCGCACCGAGTGAGTTGCTTCTTGCAGATTTTATTTTGAATTTTTTTCTGCGTTGTCACTGAGGCGCGCACACACACACACACACACACACACACACACACACACACACACACACACACATTTCATTGGATTTTTAGTACACACATGACCATCAGCTGGCTTGCTGCCTTATCAGAGTCTTCTCCCAGCCACTGGACTCCCTGTCATCATGTCTCCATCACCACAAATTAGTTGCTTTGCTAAACAGAACATTCGTTTAAGTTCACTCTCTTTCCCACAATGTGCTGACAACAGTTTCACACCTCACATGTATACTCTCTGCCCTGGTTTACTAATTCCTCGATCACTAACCTGTGTATTGTTGCTGTTTACCACAGCAGAGAGAGCTGTTTCTACCTAAGTGGAACTCCACACGCTCTATAAAATTGATCTCATCTCTTAAACTCTCTCTGGCTGCTGCCAGAATTATCTGTTTTCTCCACAGTTTTTTTTCCCGGCTGAAGTTCAGACCATCACTTCTCTCTCTGAAGCTCAGGCCATACGAGGTGTCAGAACTGCTCTTGTACTCAGCACAGATCCAGCAGAGCGGAGGAGGCAGGAGACTGAAACGGTTTCTGAGGTGGTGGTGAAGACTGGTTTCCATGCCTACATGCAAGTGGTTAACAGGGTCTCGTAGTGAGTTTTGCAGGGGCTGTTCACCCCCACTCAGGACTGAGCTGCCGATCGTCTGGGAAACGGCTTCATTTTGCAGTTTATTGATTATATTTATCTTTGTGTGTGTGGTTCAAGTTTTCACCAAGTCTGGATTAATTTATGTCACGACCCCTGAGTCCAGGATGAGTCATCAAAGATATTTTACAAAGAGAGAAAAGAGAGAAAATTTGATCTTCAGTATATACACTCAAACATGATTTTGATATATATTCACATATGTACCAAGAGGTAGCACTGATGTTTCGTCATCTTTTAACTTCACATCCAGCTGTTACACATCAACATGATCATTCAGTGGAGTCATGTTTGTGTCACCTGATGAATCTAAATCCAATATTCACTCTTCTTTTAGCTCTGGGTTTGGTCTCCACCAGCAGTTGGAGGTGGTCACAGTTTTAATACTGACTAGTGTCTTTGTTGACGTTCTCACAGGTGTCGTCTTATTTCACTAAGATATCTAATTAGTGATGTTACTGACGTCTTGTGAACAGACTGATCAGTGGAACGTAAAAGCAGAAAACCTCCAGCTCATCAAGTTCTGCAGTTTTTTTCCTTTTCAGTTCTAGTCACTTTACTGTTTGAACATCATCCTGCAATAGCAAAACAGGAGACCTCCCCGTTCTCTGCTCCCTTCTTGTCCTTCGTGAACTCTTGTCTTGTGAAGAGCTGCTTTTAGTACAGCTCTCATGGGCTTTGGCTCCCACAGAGAGGATGAGGAGGCTGACAAAGCGAGCAGCAGAGGACGAGCGCTGGAAGTATCTTTACTTGTTCTGACAGGATCAACTTGACCTCCAGTCAGTCCTGGAGTCTCAGTGGCCTGGATGAATGGTGTCATGTTGCTGTTAAAAGCAGCGCTCCCTGAAGTACTGTGACATCCTGCAGCTCAGGGTTGTGGGTTTGTGCATTTCCTCAGTTCACGCCCCAGTGTGTTCTGGGTCTTCTTTCAGGATACATATATATCTAATGGAAGTAATCCAGGAGACACCCTCTTAGTATTTCCTCTTGACCCAGAGAAGCAGACTCCCACGACTTTAAACCTGTTCACACACTCACCTCTGAATGGGCAGTTTATTTTCATCCATTTTCACTTTATTTACTTTATTTCCAAGCAATGTTTCTCTCATTCAAGTCACAGTAGCTCATTAAAGTTATATCATAGAGAAGTGATTGGACTTCAAATCAAAACTTCACAGGATCCCTTCACATCTCCACTGTTGGGGTCGATGACTGTGGTTGGGTGTTAGCAGATGAAACAGAAAGAGTTTCCCCTCCGGCTCAGCTCCCTCCCTTGGTGTGGTGCATTACTGTGGACACAGTAATCACAAAATAAAGACCGACTTCTCATCCCAGGCAGAAAATGATCATGTCAGTCTGTCGTCTTCAGTTGATCTCAGATGTTCTCTGGTATTCATTTCAAATTAAATATTGTCTCTGTTCTTGAGTCCGCCTTGAACAGATGTTCTTTTCTCTTCAGCCCGTTGTCTGTTCTTCTCTCTAACCTATGAAGACATCCTCGGCTCTTTTGATTCTCTTGAAAAAACTTTTTTTCCTCTAAAGTTTAAGAGGAATGCTTTCTCCGAGAGAAAGAGACATCTCTTGCCATTTTCCCATCAGATTCAAATTTCTCTCTGTGCTTTCTTCTTTGTGAAAAGAAAGAAAACTACAGAGAAATAATGAAGAAACAGAGAAATGGGAATTCCTCATATCAGAGAAATGAAAAATTCAACGCTGCGCTTTTACAAGTTTATTTTTCTAGTGTTCATTTCTAGTGTTGTTCTCTTGTAAGCATCATTCTCGGGGGTTTGATCCCAGTCTGTTCCATTAACATGGTGTTAAAAGCAGCCTGTCCCTGTTTGCTGCTGCTCCTGCCGCCTGTTAATTCTTGTTGTCAGGACTATTAAGCCCACAGAGAGAGAGAGCGAGGGAGGGAGAGGCAGTAGAGCGTAATATAAACCAGCTAACTCCCTAATCCCCCTGTACTGGACCACTGACATCCCCTGAGCCCGGCTGCTAGCTGCAGAAACAAAATAGGAAAACTTTGAAAAACACACAAGACTTCCTCCGCTCTGCATCTTTATCATTTACAGTCATTTCACATCCTGTCTCCATCCGCGTGCGACAGTTTCTTAGCATGTCATTAAACATGTCGTTCTCTGGTACTTTGTATTGCAGTTGTAGTAGTAGTTTTTCTTTGGAAACATTTCTGCTCCTTCATGTGTTGTAAATGACTTCAGAAGATTTGCTGCAGCAGGAAAGTAAGTTTGGCTTAATCTGGCCTAAGAATAATTCAAGAAATTGATTTTAAAAAATTGCTACTGGAATTTGCAGCTGTACTGTTTCACAGTGTCCTGTTATTACTGCTGTTCTAATGCTATCACGTCGTGTGCAGAGTGGAGTTAGCTACAGATTTACTGAGCTGTCACTTCTCTTACCACACATTATGTTCTGGCTCTTTCAGAGGTCTGTAAAGTGACAGAATCTTTGAACTTCAATCACAACTTTTCAGAATAAAAGCTCCCAATTAACTTGAAATAAAGCATTGCTGCTAAAAATGAACTTTCTCATTTTATTTGTAGGCAAAATAAGACGCTGTCCAAGTGCAGCCTGCGGCCTGATTCTTGAATGTTCATGTCTGTCGTTCACTCTCCACATGGAATATAACTAAATTTCGGGTTGAGGCTGCCATTTTTCTCAGTGTCAACTAATCCCATTAAAAGACCAGAACCAGCTGTGTATTCGTCTGATTTCTACCATGTCTGTGAGTCTCAGCTCTGAGCCACAAGTTACTACTCAAGATGTAAATCTTTACAAACACCTCACAAATATATAGTTTCAGTAATTTACTAAAACAGCTGCTCACTGTAGTTTTGATCAAACAAACAGGAGGAAATAGTGCATTTGTTGGGGACTATTTTCAGTGGCGGATTAATCCACACTTTGTGATGAAGGAGCGTGATGAAGGCAGTGTAACCGTGTGACTCACTGATGTGTTTAAATAGTTTCTGGAAACAATGAGGCTCTGTGGCTCAGAGGACTCACATGTACCAGGCTGTGATTCATGCAGTTCTTGTTTTTGGGATCAGTTCATTGTTGGTTTGTATCTTTTCATTTGATTTGCCAACAATGAGACAAATCCCGACTTCCACTCCTCCTTCGTGTTGGCTTTTGCCGGGAATATAACCATGATACTGTGTGATGCATTGATGCCCACATTTCATTTGTCTGTTTTCTCAGTCCTGTATTTCTCTGAGCCAAACAGCTGCTTGTTTTTGTACATTTTCAGAATGGAAACTAAAACAAGTTCACATCAAAACAGCATCTTTACCTAGAAGCAGCTCATCACTCAATATTTAACAGAGTAACCCTGATTCTGTCTTGCAGCTTTCATGTATCTTGGCCTGTGTGATCAATACCTCATCAGCACCTGGTGAGGTTGATGTGCTGCTGGTGGAATTTAACAAGCGGCTGCTGAGCAGGGAGAAGTACAGCCATTCAAACACTGCGGTGTCTCCAGTCTCTCAAACACCGCTGGCTCTTATGTTGTTTATTTGCAACCTGTTGGCAGCATTTTGATCTGTGAAAAGATCATTAACTGCCCTGTGATTACAGCGGTGCACACAGGTTTGTAAGTTCTGGTGTTTTTGCAGAATATCTGCAGCTCAGGCCTGTTTGTTTATCTGTCAGCGGTGCATCATCTCCAGGTTTTTCTCCATGACAGTTTGATTTGACTCCACAGTAAAAGCATTTTAGCAGAATGTTTTTAAACCTGGAGGAGACGGTGTAATCAGTGTTAACATAGCAGCTGTCAGGGACTTTTTTTAATCCTAACGACCCCCAGCTTATTTAATTAGACGTCGATGTCAGGTGTCAAAGCTGCAAATAAACACAAAGCATTCGTGGGCTTGACGAGCGGTGAGAAAAACTTATTTGTTTTGGCAGGAGAAGGGTCAGTGGACTCTGAAGGTCTCTGATGAGAACAAGCTTTTAATTGAAGGGTGTTAAATATAACTGCTGTCTCTCTGTGTGAGTCTCAAAGTCAGCACAGAGTCTGTGGAGGAGGGAGAGTGCAGATATTTCAACAACAGAAGAGAGAGTTGCACGGCTCCTGGTGGAGAACTGACCGCAGACTGTGTTGATGCAATCATTTTGATCTTTCATGTTTTCTATTTATTTATTCATTCTACAGCTTGACTGGTTTTGACTGTCTCAGTGAACCTGCTCAAAGGGTTCACCTGTACTTCTCAGGTGAACTGTGTCAGTGATCTGCTGACTGAACTTTGGTTTGGTCGATAACAGAAATCTGTGTGTGGAAACTTTGGTGAAGTTCAGTGCATTTTTGCTCGTCTTTTTCTTATTTGTTCCACGTCTCTGAACAGACATTCAAATAATACAGATATCTTTTTGTTGTAATGGAGACAGTTGCTCAGACGTGTGAGCTCATTGCTGTCAAACCACAAAGTAAACAGTCCAAGTTATGGTTAAGGTCCATTCCATAAAAACACAGCAGAGCTGATTTGAATACACCCAGAGACACGCCCTCCTCCTTTTTCTGTCCACACTGTCAAATTTTAAGTAAAGGCAATAAGATAATCTTTGAAAATATGTATGTAAACAGTCTATATCACTGTCAGTCACAGGAGTCTGGATTCTCCCAGTGCAGGGAGAGAAAACTCATAAGATGTAAACACTGTCAGCTGCTTTCTGATCTCGTCTTTTTAAAAGAATCTCGCCCCGAAACTCAATTTAATCATAAAGCTCCAGTGTCTCTGCTGTTTGATGGGAAATTATGATTAAATCTGAACATCTGAATATAGATCTTTCATGCTGTTTTTGTCCAGTTGACTGTCGGAGCACACTGGGAGACTGAAACCTAAACATCCCCTCCAGACATTTGAAGATGCAAAAGCTTTGTCTTGAGTCAGGGGCCACGGCCTACAGAGGCAAGGCCGAACCGCATTAGGTGGTCTGGACTCTGGAGGCTTCCCTATTTATCCAGTCTGCCATATTCATAGAGATTCGACACCGGCGTGAATCTTGGGATAGGTTGGGTCTTGAAGGATCCACCCATTGAAAACTTTGTTGCCTGGAAATGAAGGATTTCTCAGCTGCATTTGAAGGAGCCTTTGAAATGTTCTTTAAATGCCGCCTCTGAAGGATGAGGCTCCTGAACTGAGACGCAGCTGCAGTATAGAAATACTCTGTAATAATGCACTGATATTAATATTGGTCAGATATATATTGAATAATCCTGCAAACAGTTTAGCAGCTGGACCTGTCCATTCTCAGTGTTTGAGACCAGGAAGCGTCAAGTTTCACATCACACCTGAATGAGTTTCATACTGGACCTGACTGATATCACAAATCCTGCAGAGAACAGCTGGTCAGCCAGACGTCTACGGCTTCACATCAGTCACGGAGATACTGAGGATGTCTCCAGTCTCTGCTCAGTCCTTGTTCCTCAGAAAGATGCAGTGACCTGAAGGCCTGATGCTCCGTCATGTGTCAGAGGCGAAAGAAAACAGCTAACAGTCTGAAGTTAAAGGTTTACAGCACATCCCTGCTCCTCAGGCCTGAGGTCTGCGTCATTCTCTCTGTGAGTCGTGCAGCTCCTTGCTCTCACTCGCACCATGTTTCTCACACATTTGTGTGGCTGTCAGTCATCTGAGTCAGCCCTCATCATCGTCATCCTCCCGCCCATCACCTTGGGGCTGACTACTGCGGTGTGACGGGTCGCGGTCAAGTTGTGACCTCGTCAGATGACACAGCTCGCCTGTCGCTGCCGAACTGTTGCTTCACCTTTCAGGGAGTATTCACAAAGGAGCTTTACTGCCGACCTGAAGATGGAGATGTAGCTCAGACGCTGTGCTCCGGAGAAAAACATCTTCACAGCTGCTCACAAATTTGGTTTGATGACCTCCTGACCTTGTATATTCATAACACTCAGAGGATGAACTCTCTACATATATCCACTTCACAAATTTTCCTCCGTGCCAAAATGTGGCACAGTCTGTCAAATAGATGTAAATGTAATTACTTTCTGAGACTCTCCTTCTTTTGAGTGTCTCCTGGTTTAAAGTTTTATATTCATTGTTTTATCAAAAGTTTTTCAGGTCATATTTTGTGATTTAAATGTATTGCTTCAGTTAACAAAACATTGTTTTCCGCTTGGTGTGACATCATCATGTTGTGACTGACTGAAATACTAAAGTCCTGTAAAGGCAACTTTTCTCCTCTGACTCCATGATATCAAACCTCAGTCAAACAAAAAATAATGAAATAATAATATGTTTTTTTATATTATTAGTTTATTATTATTATAATTGTTACAGCTTTCTGTCAAGTGCTGATGAGTTTCCTGTGAGCAGTGTTTGTTTGTTTGCACTAGTTTTTGTTCATTTTCACTATCGTGCTTTGTGTGTCTCTTGAAGTGGGCGGGACTCATGTCTCCTTGTCTCCTTGTCACATGACCACTTTCCAGTGTTTGAAATAGCACAGCTGTATCTTATGGACTTTATGTCCTGATGAACACTGTCCGTCTGTCTGTCTGTGACGTATCTGCGACTACATGTGTTTTTACCTGGCTTTTGTCACCGTCAGAGATGAGCAGTTTGCAGCTGTGAGACAGAGAGGGAGCAAAGACCATCAGAATAACACCAGTTAAGAATAACAGAGTTACATAAGATGAGGAGATGGAAGGATGAACTATTAGAGGTCTGCCTCTGTCTCAGGTGAGACATGTTTGTTTGTGTGTGTGTGTGTGTGTGTGTGTGTGTGGATGATGTTGTCAGTGATCAGGATAACCCATGTGAAAGGCCACAGCCCTGCTGTCATAATACACTTCACATTACATCTCCTACCTGGAGATATTACACCTGTCACCATAACCTTTACTGGTCCCAGATGGACTGTAGGCGCGCGCACACACACACACACACACACACACACACACACACACACACACACACACAAAAATGTCATCTTTACTTTGCTGCCTTTATTCTCCATCCTGTAGAGGAACAGTGAAGCAGTTTGTCTCCTCCAGGTTTTTACTGTGAGTTGTTCACTGTGTTGTGTTGTGTTGTGTTGTGTGTGTCAGTGTTTGGTGATGTGGAAGCCAAATGAGAACCTGTTAGAAAACATCTGGCAGGCTGAGCCCTGAGGACAGAGAGCAGAGAAGTGACACAAACAGATACTTGTGTGTAAACAGTCATGAATTGAAGGCAGCGCACTGTGTGTGTGTGTGTGTGTGTGTGTGTGTGTGTGTGAGAGAGAGAGAGACACTGAAACTAAATGTACTGTAATGAACTGGATTTCACTGATACTGAACACACACCTGCACATAAACTCACCCCCTGCTGCAGCTCTGTGCAGCCACAACACTGAGTAAGTGAATACGTTTCTTTGTGTTGAACCTTTCACAGACACAAAATCACAAAGTGTTTCTACATCAATAAAAAAGTACAAAAGTTCCAAACACAGACAACAAAAATAAACCAATAAACAGCAATAAAACAAAATGCAGCAGCTACTCAGACAGGAGGCCTGTCTGAATAAAACCTTCTCAGCTGGTCCATAAACATTTCACAGGAGTCAATGATGAGGAGAACCTTCTATAAACTGGGAGCTCTCTCATTCTGGTTTTATAACGGGTTCGAGGAACAGCCCGTCCCACGACTGCGACTGCAGGATTACATCATTTTATCTCTTTTATCATCTCTGTCATATATCACAGTTCATCATATTTCACTTTAGTCATTGGTATTTCAGAAAACGCCTCTTCAGGTGGTGTTTACAGTCTGTAGTCTGCTCTCTCTGATGATATTGAAACATGAAAACTTTCCAGCTCGGTGCTCGGTGCAGGGTGACCTGCAGAACTTATCCTCTTCTAAGCTCCGCTCCGCTCTGTGCTATCAGCTGCATGCTTGGCTATCATCTGCAGGGTGCTGCATGTTATTAGGATTATCACAGGATGGCAGAGGACCAGACGAGCTGCGGGTGCTTTGATAAGTACAAACTACTCGCTCCGCTCTCTCTGAAAAGCTCTTGTTGTGCGACATTTTGGCAGGACAGCCCATTGTGGAGAGAGCAGAGGCTTAGTTGTTGTTTGAAGTGGTGAACTTTTCACACGGTGATCAGACACAGACGAGTGAGAACAACAGCAGATGAAGCAGCTGTGGTTCAGTACAACAGTGATGACATGCTACATGCTACATGCTATGTGATTAAATGAACTTTAACCAGTCCTTGTTATTAACCCTGTCTCTTCCTGTCTCTCTCTCTCTGTCTGCAGGCAGTGGAAACAAATCTGGCCTCCAAAGACAGTCACTGGGTGTTTGTGAACGAGGTAAGACATTCACAGCGTGTGACACTAAACTGGGTCAGACATACAGTCAGCTGTCTTCTCCACCATATGACAAAATTATTCTCCAGCTATATTTACTCCTGTGGCTGATGCAGCACCTCCTTACAGCCCTGTCAGCTGAGCTCAACCGCCCCCTTATCAACACCACACATTGTGCTCAGGGTTCAGACTGCATTTTACACTATTAATTACATTTTTAAAAAGCTAATTACATGAAAATTAATTACAATCCAAAAGTGTTTTGATGAGTTTGGTTAAGTTTGCATTTGTACTATTTGACGTAGCAGAAGCTATTTTAGCTGTGACTTTAGTTGCTGTGATTTCACCAGCTGGTCTGTGTGATCTTCACAGGCAGAGACGTGAAGAAGAGAAGCTGTAGCTTCTTCTGTTTGTTTAAAGCATCTCTGTCTTGTTTCCTTCTAAACATGAAACTTTTTCCTATCCGGTTGTTTTCTGATCACAGTCTCACTCCTGATAAACCGCACCACTCAGACTGGGACTCACTGTTTCACACCCTCAGGCTTTTATTTGGTGCCAACAGAGTTCAAACGTCCTCACTCTTAAAGTCAAGACTAATGGTCCGGAGCTGATTTAAACATCTCTCTAAACCCAACACAGACTCTCTGAAGCAGCGTTTAGTTTACATGACACAGAGAAGCACTGAACTCAAGGTTGGAGCTTTTAGAGGTTTTTTCAACATCAGGTCAAAATCAATTCAAGTCTGATTGGAATGAGTGGAGGTGAAAAGGAAAATCACAGCTGGGGTTGACACCTCCAGAGCTCTGACTTTTCTCCTGATTGTGCGGTTTGTTTTTTTTTGTTTTTTTGAATTATCGTTCCTTCTTAATTCCTCTCTCTGCCCTCAGTGTCCATACTCAGGCATCTTCCCAGCCAATTAACTGAGCTGACAAGAGTGTTAACAGCATAATTCAGGGGGAGACGTGGGGGAAGTGTCATCTGCTGAAGGCTGAATACAAAAACCTCAGAGCTGCTTTCAATGCCAGATTTTCTTTTTTTTTCTTCTTCTTACCTCCCAGCTTGGTACCAACCTCCTAATCCACTTAAAATTCTCTGCTTTGTTCCAAAGTCGTCGTTTAACTAATTATACTCTGCGTTTTTAATTAACCAAAAGAGAAAATGCTGTTCAGAGTCCTCAGAGTTGCTCATTCACCGCTGCCTCTTTGGGATTTTTGGCACAGTGTTTATGATCAAATGCGTTTCTTCTGATAAATGCGTGTTTGTCCCGGTTCCATTTCAGATGTGGGCGCAGTGTAGCATCTCATACTCGCTGAAGGCGTCTCTTTTATCAGCAGAGTGTTTAAATCATTCAGAATTATTCAGCTCCATTAGTCTTTTCTTCCTTTCCCCTCCCTCCTACTCTCACACCTTCTCCTCTTCCTTCCTTCCCTCCAACCAAATGTTGATTTCTTCAGTAAAATCTTTAGTTTCTTCCACATCAAAAGGACCTGAAAACTAAATTGAAAGTAACCACTGAAAACGGAAACTGTGTCAGTCACCTTCAGGCTTTTATTTGGTGCCAAGAGAGTTCAAATGTCCTCACTCACAGTTCTTCAGGCTGCACTCGACATGTTTCATACTGTACTGTAACTTCCTGAAGCAGAAGTTTTGAGCTCAAGGTCACAGCTCTTCTGGGAAGGTTTTCTCACCACAGTGGGTCATATTCCAGTGCATGATTTTAACACAAAATTTGTTTTTATTTTCATCAACAAATAAAAGGTAAATGATAATTCTAAATACAGCAGGTTTATAGTCTTAATTCAACCACAATCTCACTGAAATTTAAAAAAACAACCAGCAACACATGCAGGCAGCATGTCGTCCTTCACAGATTCTCCTATTTAGCATTTTATATAAACATTTAAAGCTCCATCCAGTCTAAAGGTAGATGTCCACGTGTTTGTGATTATAAAGCAGGTCTAGGTTCTATATTAATACTGTGAAAGTATCAAAGCCTCAGTCCACAGAGAAATGCACACAGCCTGTATTCAGAAACTGAGCCTTAAAACCAGCCGTCAGGACTTCTGGAACTTTGTGATGTCACAACAAAACAGTCACCGCCCTCAGCCACGCCCCAAGCCCCGCCCACATGGACTCACCATTCAACCTTGCAGGATTTGGTTTCTCTGAGTGTTTACCTGAAATCTGCTATATTTTTATTGGCTCACTCAGAAAACAGTCAGCCAATCAGAAGAGAGGATCAGAGCCTATACATGCCATCTTATGGATATCAACACTTCAGATAAAACACTGGAGAAGATTAAAAGATGGGACCTTTAATTAATGGTTTAACACATGAATCTAAAACGCACATATAAGGATCATTTTAAATGTTTATTCGTGTAAAGTATTTGTTCTAATGTCTCATATAAAGACATGTTTTATGTTGTTATAACTGTGTTTTACTTAAATGTTCATACAGCAGTCTCCACTTGCCTTGCCCACAGGAGGAGTTCCAGTTGTTAAGAAATATATGAATAAACACTTATATCAGTTTCTAACTGCATTATAGAATGTTATAAACTATTATTAAATGTTTAAGGGGCCAATTTCTATGCTCCTTAAAATAAGGCCACTTAAAGTAAAGTGTGACTTATTTATATAGAAGATAACATAATGTCGGTTTAACGTTATCAAGGCCTTTTAATCTAATGTTAAATTCAGCCATCTGGTATTTAAATGTGTGGTAGGAATGAGTGTGTGCCCCTTGATCCCCACCAAATGAATATTACCACAGTAATGTTCTGTGTAATGACCAGAGGAGCTGAAACAATTAGTCAATTAATCAGTTAGTTGATCAATAGAAATGTAATCAGCAGCCTCTTTGATAATTGATTAATTCAGTCATTTGTCAAGCAAAAATGTCCAATCATGTTCGAGGCTCGAGTGGAATTCAGTGGAATAAATCAGTTCTTTCTGTCGCAATAAGAGACGATAAGTTAAAAGGCTTTTGGTTTTGATCAATTCACATTGAGCTCTGGGAAATAATTTTTCAGTATTTCTTGATATTAGAAAATAATACGCTGTTTAAGTTCTCAGTAGGTGAGAACAACAACCTGTGATTGTGGTTAATGGGATTCAGCAAAGATAGTGAAAGCTGTAACTTTAGAAAACTTAGAGGACATAAAAATTATAAATGTGACTGAAATTTCACCAAGATGTTAATTTGGTCGACTAAAACAATTCAACAGAAAAATAAGATGAAACCTGGAGGCGTCAGGACAAAACTAAATCTGCTAATGTTACCTCTGCTTCCTGCTCCTCTTCCTCCTCTTCCCTCCACACAAGCCTCATGTGAAATCCTGTGTGTTACAGCAGGTGAATCAGACTCTCGTCAACCTCCAAACCGTCTTCCTGAAAACCTTCAGCCATCCTTATTCCGCCCCATCTCCTCTGTCTCCCCACCCGTCTTCCCCCGCTCCTCTGAGGATTTGCAGCGTCTTGTGTGTACTGTGTCACGGAGCTCAGACAGGGAGCAGAGGTGGTTTATAGTCCTGGATGGCAGTGCAGTAAGATGTCAGGTGTCTTGTCAACAGGTGGAGGCTGCAGACAAGCTGATTTCCATTTCCTTCTCTTTCCTTTCTTCTGCCTCCTGTCAGTCCCTTCTCCTCCCTCCATCCATCCAGTGTTCAGGTTCATGGAAAAGAGACTCCTGCATTTTCTCTTTAGTTTAAGTGAAACTAACAAAAGGTCTTCAAGTAACTGTAGCCGTTATCTTTGTAATTTCATTTGCAATTTCAATTTGAAAAATATAAACCACAAAAAACCGCAGACTGGAAACTGGTATTCAGACTGGTTATTCATTCTAACCAACATCGACAATCCCAGATCACAGTAGAGTGATGTTAGCAGACTTTTATCTGTAGTTTCTTTTATCTCCAGTTTCTTCTGGGGTTCAGCATCTTGCTCATGGTCGATGAAAATGAGCCCAGGATCAAATCACCGATGCTACTGTAACCGGCCAACAGCAACGATCTGTTTTACAGTACTGATAATGTCAACACCCACCGAAAGCCAGAAAAAGGTCTAAGTGTTTTTTACTAAATGACTAACTGTCAGTTCATCTTAATTCTTACCCTACATCAACATTTTCGTGCACAGGCCCAAAAAATAATGTTCTCAAAATAAAAAGGTGAGTGTTCGTCAGCTCTTTAGATCACAGTCATAACCATGGTCTTCTTTGAAAGCGAATTAAACCAAAAAGTCAGAGTTACAGAGGCACAGACATGGTAGAAATCTCCACCTTGTTTTGGGGAATAAAAAGGGGAATAGAAGACCTGTATAGCACCTTTTATATGGAAAAAGCCAGAGCCACATGTCTGACCAGTTCTGTGTCAGCGGTTGTTATAGTCATGTTATAGTCATGTGAATCCTAAAGAGCTTTGCACAGATGGAATCAGCTTTCAAACTATATTGAATCTGTCCAATCGTGTGAGTATTTCAAAAAGATTAATGTTCTGGTAAGTTGACTGTTTCCATTTGTAAAACTTCATCTTTCATTCTGTTTTATTCTCCAGTGGAAAATTCTGGCTCACTTTGGTACAATGCAAGTTTTTGATAATGAAGGGTTTGGTGAGCAGACCTTCATCAGGGTGCCTGTTTCACAGCTTTCTGTGCAGTATGTGGCAGCTAGTAAACTGTTGTCTGCCTTTGTTTTCTCTTCCAAATAAATCTGACGTACTTGGATGTTTCCAGCCTCTCTGACCATCAGGCTGTTCCTGTTTCTTGACCTGTTTAACACCTTGTTGCCAGATCTCAGCTTTAATCCTGAGAAGTACTTGGTGAGAGAGAAGCTGCTAAAACAAGCTGTATGAAACAAGAATAGTGTTTGAAGCAGCACCATCAAAGGTTTGGATTTTATGGTACTTCAGATGGTTTCTGGCACCATAAAGGAAAAAAAAACACATAAAGTTTAGGTCGAAACTGAACTTTTTCTCCCTGATAGTGTTGTGTTTTCTGTGCTCAGACAGATACACAGTTCGTGTGCACTGCCAGATGGCAATAGAGTGCAGTCAGACACGCTGTCAGCTGGAGAAAGGTGTCCTGTTCACCCTCTGTCTGCTGGTAATACAAACAGCCACAACCACACAACACCACTGATGCCAATTAAAAAGACCTGCAGAGGGAGAGAGAGACTCATTCAGGGCAGAAAGGAGAGAAAATAGGAGAGAATGGAGAACAAACAGAGGTATAGAGAGTCCTAGTGATACAGTGATTAGAGGGAGAGGTGAGGAGAGATGAGGGCAGTAATTAACCAGCAGGGGAGAAGGCCGGGTGGTGAGGGAGAGATGACAGACTCTCAGTGGGCAGCAGTGAAGCCTGCTGGTTAGACAGAGTGTTTGAAACAGCAGCTGTCAGGTTTGATCTGACAAACAGACGTAAATCCACACAAAGTGTCTGTGATGAGCAAACTGAGGCTGCTCACACTCCAAAACATGTGAGGTGCAGCGTGAAGAAACTAATACAAGAAGGTTTTTATTGTTGTTGAAGTGCCGCGCTTTCTTTTTTGGCAAGACCAACTCTGAACTTGATAATGACTGAATATTTTTATCATCTTTTTATATATCTACAACCAAGTCCAGTTGCCCTCACTTCACTTCATGCCGAGCAAATCTACTCATATCAAACAATCTGAGTCTGTGGTTGATCTCCAGGAGTTGACTTTAAAAGGTCACTAACGGTTGGGAACCATTGCACTGAAGACTGTGGTCAGACTATGTGGAGGTACGGTAGTAAATGATCAGTAATTATCAACCTTGGACAATAATGTGTCTATGTTAATGTTTCATGCCTGCCTCAAAATGACCCAATAACAAAGAGAACAAAAGGCTCCTTCACAGACTTGTTGCTCACGTCTGTCATCAGGATGTCTTTGTTCGCTAAGACATCGGCTTGTTTTAAGGTTGTAATTTAAAAATGAGATAATGTTAAACAAAACCTCATTACCTGAGCTCTCCACTGGAAAACAGGAGGTGTAGAAGAGATGGAAATGGACTCTGAATGTAAAAGACTGCAGTGCTTCCCTTTGAAATGCAAATCAGATGCTTTGTGAACAAAAAAGCAGCTCCAGGTTACATTACAGCTAACTCCAGGTGTGGCTGTTATCGACAGCTGAATCCATCACTGCCTCGTCTCTGTCCCCAGTTTCTTTTTCCACCTCCACCATCCTCCTCATCCTCCTCTAAACTCTCCCATCAACACACAGAACGAAACCAAAGGCTAATGACTTGTTAGACTGCAGGTAATGAGAGCAGGGCAGCTCTTCCACCAGGGGATTAGAAGGTAAAATTCTGTTTGAAAAATAATCAGATAACACATGAACTCCACACTGTGAGTTCATCTCATTTATTAAAATAAATAAGCATCAGATTCAATAATTCTGCACCTGATTCCTCCAATTATACTTTACATGCACCATAGACAGAGTGTTCACAGTGCGTTGTTGTGTATTAATTTCATGCATTTCTGTTTAAACATCTACAACTAATGTCCCTATATATACTAACTACTATTATTTTATCCTATAGAGAATTGTTTGTGTCACAGAAGAAAGTCATGGTTCAGGTTTTTGGATGCAAAATGCAGTTTAGACTTTGGTTGAATAATATCTAGCAGCAGTTGCATGATAACGTCTAACAGCAGGCACATGATAAACATCTCAACACGCTGTGTTTTCCATCAGCTCAAGTGTTGCCTGTTCCTGGAAGCTACATTACACTCATTGCTGTATTTGTCAGAAAATAGCTGCCCTCCAAACATCTTATCTGACTCTTCCAGTGATTCCCATGGTCCTCAGCTCACCGCCTGTTCACTCTCCTCATCATCTCCCTCTTCACTCTGCCTGTACCTGAATGCAGGTCATTACCTTCCCTCTGTAATATCACATCCATTTCAGGATGTGATCCTCTTCTGTCTCCATTTTGTGGTTGACAAGTGCCACCAAGTAGTTGGCTGTTGATTGTATCACCGTCTCTCTCTTTGAGCGTAGCAGAGTCCAGAGGCTGTGATCAATCTGACTGGATTCTGTTACATTCTCTCATTTCTCAAAACCCCAAACTGATCACCTGAAACTCAGGATTTTGAAATGGGTCAATAAGAATGATGCTGCTTCAGTTAAAAATAGAACATTGACTTAATCTCAAGTCTGCTGGGAGTTTGTTACCTGTGAAGCTACACATACATCAGTGTACTCAGGGCAAAAGTTGTGGATAGTACCTGGTACCTTTTTCGGTATCACCTCGGCCGAGGTTCTAGGCGATACCAAAAGGTGACAGGAAAACACTGCAGACTTCCAATTGGTCAGAGCGAAGTATCACTACTGCATCATCGTTGTGCCAGACGGAACGTTCTGGAAAAACCCAACATTTTTAGCTGCACACCTTTCACTGCAGCCTGTTTCATTTCTTTCAGTTATTCTTCTAGTACGGAAAACCGCAAAACCACACTGTCAAGGTGCAGACACTCCTCTGGTTTCCCTTTGACATCCTCAGTTGTTCATATGTGTCATGCTGAAAACATATCACCATAGCTTCATGCATCATGCATCGCTGCAGTAACAACTGTGCATTAAGGGGGTACTTTCTGCTGTAGAAGAAGAACCTGGCAACAAAAGCGAGTTGGGTTAAGTGGAGTTGGTACCATGCACAACACAAAAGTGTTCTTTCTTTGTGTCAACAGTGTGTTTGTCTCCCTTTCTGTTTCAACACAACAATGCTCCTGTGCACAAAGTCACCTCCATAAAAAAATGATTTTCCCAGTGTGCTGTGGAAGAACCTGGCCATCTGCACAGACCCCTGACCTCAACCCCATCCAACACCGATGGAATGAACTGGAACACAGCCTGTGAACCAGGCCTGAAGGGCCAGAGGATTGAAATGAACAAAGTGGTGCCATGTAATATCATCCACACCCAAAAACAAGTGTTTCCAGCTGTTTGAATGGCTACACTCGAAGGCGGGGTGGACAACCTCCTCCTGGCTGATCCTCACTTTCTCTCTGTCTTTGACATCTGCACAAGAGGAACGATAGAAACGAGAGAGGTTCAGACCCTGCCTCCTGTCGTACACCTGGCCATCCTGCATGCAGCGCAGTGGTGGAGGAGATGTTTATATCTTTAGGGTACAGTTATTGAAGTCAGACACATATCAAACCTGAGTGTCACTTAGCAGCACAGAGGTGTGTCTGTAAGCGTGAGGAGAGTGGACTGATTCTTGAGAGGTCTGAACACAAGAGAAAGTAAATACATTTCAAAAGACAGATTCTTAATGTCTCAGCTGCAATTACAGGACCTGCAATCAACTTTGTTTTGACTTTTAGACCCTTTAACCTGACAGAATGACATGTTTTCAAAAGCCCTCCAATAAATGAGCAGTGAGTCCATGTGACTTTGTTTACAAGCACCACTTCATTTTTAATTGGATACAGACAAGTTAAATACAAGAAATACATCAAAAGTCGACTTTTAACAGAAAACCAAACTGAGTCAGGTAGATTGTTGTTTCAGTTGTGGAGTGAAATGATGTTGGTGGTATAAAACATAATAAAGCCAATATTCTCCATAGGTTATTTTCATGCTTTTACCGTTAGATTGTGTGTAATCTATAATTACACCCTCCAGAAAATAATTGGTTTCTGTATATCAGAGCAATTAAAAGTGGATAAATAAATGAAGCTTTTTAATGGCCTGTGTGAATCCCCGCTTCTGTTTGGCTTTGACACTGTCAATGTGTTTTTTGTATGTGACAACTGTCTGATCACTGCTCTTAATTAACAACAGAGGGAATAAACATTATTTTGTCACGTGCAGAGTTGAAGTCACTCAGGATGATAAACACTCTACCTGCTTCCAATCATCTCACAGCACCTGAGAAATCTGCTCCAATCAGCTTCTGCTTCTCAGGGAAATGTTATCAGGCGTCTGGAGGAACATTAATCAGTCAAACTCTACTAATTAATATGAGGTCAATAACTTCTCCTCCTCATCACTGCAGGAAATCAGCGACACCGAGATCCTGGAGCTTACCCACAGTGCACTGGGGCGCATGACGGTGATCCGGCAGATCTTCCCCTTGTGGAAGGACAGCACCACTCGCTGTATGAGACACAACCACCGGATCTCCTCGCTGCTGTGTGACCCTCAGGAAGGATATCTGCAGAACCTGGAGGTAAATGAATGAATCTTGATGATCAGTGCTTCACTGGCTGATGAACCTGATGATCCTGAACCATGAGTCTCAGTCTCAGACGTGGTCTCAGCAGCTGGTTACTGATGGAGGCTGAAGGATTTCCCTTTATCTGAAAGTGATCACTACCTGGGAATATATCATTTCATTCTAAGTTTTACATTTGTTCAATTATGTGATGAGATTGTAAGTAGAACCTGCTGATTTGATCCTCTGTGTTCATATTCTTGTAGCAGTTTTCATACATCTGAGTAGGATGATCACTGTTGGACGTCCAGCTGCTCTGCAGGTCTGATTGAGCGACTGGTTGAATCAACTGCAAAGATTCTGTTTGCAGATATTTTTAGTCCATGTCAGAATTTAGTATTTAGCTACAACAGTTGTGTGGAAGCACTGATGAGTTTCTATAATCTTCAGTATAGATGATCTACACATCTAAACATCCCAGATTCCTACAGGGACTCTTCCAGGACTCAAGCAGATTTTAACAAGCATTCCTTTGAAATTTTGGGATGGCATTTCCATCCCTACCAATGATGAAATTATTGTCTCTCTGAAGCCAAAGCTGCCTCATCAAGTTGTTCTCAATACTTGTAGTGTTCCTGTGGTTACTCAAGAGAGGCCCAGACAGGCTGTGAAATTGGGCCAGTTATGGTTGGAGCATGCTGCACATAAATGAACATGCATCAGTGAGACATTCGCATGGCTGCGGGGTGTAACATTAGCATGCTTCCCCCCTACCCCTGCTACCCCCCTGTGGAGGAGAAGTTACATCAACCAACCAACCACTTGTTTGATGTGGGGAGCTGCATGACACGCTGTCAAAATCTGGGAGGTGTTCTCATTGACCCCTGTGCAAGCCTCCGTCACCCATGGCTATCACTGAGGTTTAATGTATCTCTGCAGAACTACTGTGCTGTTCCAGTCTTAGTCCTGACTCATGTGGGTTTGGATGGAAAATGCAAACAGTTAGGATACAACCTGTCTGACCACCTGTGTTAAGGTTAAGGTAAAAATGTAAATAACTGCAATTAACACAAACAACATGACAATGAAACCTTGATTTTCCTCTTGTTGAAAAGGTCCTGGACTCCAGGAGGGTCAAGATGTAGTAATTGGTAATAAAACCTCACCTCAGGAAGGGAGCTTGTTTTCTCAAACTGCTGATTTGTGTGCTCAGTAGACTGACTGTGTTCACAATAATCTTTGTCCTTCAATTGATTAAACATGCTCTCAATCATTTTATTTCCTTCCCTCCCTCACCCTGCTCTCGTGGAGGACAGAAAAACCTTCACCAAAGATGACAGAAATAACACAAAGATGTGTTCAACACAAAGATTCATACAGTGTATCTCATTCTTCGGTCAAAGTGGTTCATAATCAGAGTGATGGGGAGGGAATGAATGCTTTAGTGAATTAATTAAGTAGTTTGAGGGCACATTTTAGTAATTCAGAGGTAGAAGTTATTATTCAGAGGGGACAAATTAAGTCATTGGAGTTCAGAGAGGACAGAAATTACTAATTTGAGGGAAAGATTTCTCCAAACTTTCTTCTCCTTTTGCTTTAATATTTCATCACAGATAGAAAACCCACATTTGACCCACATTTCGGGGTCACTGGGCGATCATGGTGCTAGATTCCAGTTCAGAGGTTGGTGCTCTGGTCAACGACTTTGGCAGGAGTTAAGCATCCATAAATTCATGAGTGCATTCATAAATCCAGCCAGAGCAAATCTCAGTGTTCAAATATCAGCTGAATGTTAAACGAGGACACACAACTTCAGCAGGGTCGCAGAGCGGGAGGGGGTCCGCCATGTCTGAAAACATCCACGAGAAGGCAGAAGGACACAATTACACATCTCATGGTTATAAACATATTAAAATAAAGCAAAACAAATCTCACTGTATTTATACCTAAACTGATCTCAGCTATTTTTTCCTCCCACAAGACAGAAACTCTCTGGAACTAATGTAATTTTGTCGCTGTCTACATGTTCTGTAGGCACAGTATTAAAACCTCCTGGCAGCTGCTGAACGTAAACAGATCAGCTGCTGTCACACATTTAAAATGACAAATGTTAGAGTACAGCAATATATACACATCAGTGTCATGTTTCAGGCTGTTCGACAGACCAGTGAGAGAAACCGCTGTGGGAGACCAGACTCAGGGTCAGGACTTTGAACCACTTTTGCTCAGTTGACCTTTGACTAAGCTCCGCCCCATTTGGTACTGACCAGGAGTCAGCATCCCCACCAGCTGGTGATCCTTGCAGTACAGTATTAAAATAAAAACACTGAACGGTCCATAATATAACCACACGTCAGGGCTGTGATGTCAACACAGATGTAAGGAGCTGAATCTGATCACTGCTGTGGTTAGTCAGCCAACAGGAATCCTCCTCGTTCTGCCTCCGGACTTGACTTGTCTCACACTCTGTCTGCTCCTCTGATGTGTCACCTTCTTTTTCTGGGTGACAGGAGACAAAGCTGTGATTTCTGACAACATAAACCATAGTGTGACCCTTGGACTCTGCAGAATCACACTGTCTGTGTGTACTACTTACTCATGGCTAATGAGCGTGGGTGATGTACTCACATACTCACGACATCTGTCACAGTGTCCATCACCACTGTATACAAAGTGAAATATCTCCACAACTAGTAAATTGTTTAGATCAGATGAACACATCAGGACAGGAAGCCTCTAAAACCAATGAATTATTCAGCTCAGCCTCTGTTGTTCTCAGATAAATGCTAACTTGGCAAACATGCTAAACAGTGGCACACAGTAGTTGTTTTCATACATGTTGACATGTTGCCTGTATTATTAGTTTACATTTGCCTTAAAACTGCAATAACAGGCCACTGGGCCTGTTGAAATGAACCCACCAGTGAACAGGTAATTATCTCCCATGCAGCAGCTGTAGATCAACGTGATGATCCATGTGTTGTAGTGTCTGTGTCTCCTGGGGAATCAGTCCAGTGATAGCTCTGTGTTTGGTCTCCACCAGCTGCTGAGGGAAACATCTGGCTCTGTAGCTGCTCAATGCTCCACTACAGGAGGGTAAAGTTGTCTCAGTGCTGTTGTGTTGTAGCCTCACAGGACTTCTTGCGTGGCTTTTATCCGTCAGCAGCCACGACACGGCTCCTGATTCATTTATCAGTGCTGAGTTTGTTTCATGACTCATTTCTACAATGAAATCAAATTGGACTCATTCCAGTGAATTTGGTCACATTTAGTCTGTAGTAGCAGTCGACACCCAGAGGACACCGATAAACACTGTCAAAACACACACACACACACACACACACACACACACTAAACTGAACTATTATTTCCAGTTATGAAACATCACAGTGATGTGTGGGTGACATTTAAAAACAGCAAACAGAACAATTACCGTAATTCATGCTGACAAATGTTTTTTTCTGTCTTGACATTTGTGGTGATGAGTGTAGTTTTCTACATGTGTGACATCAGAGCTGTGACATCAGAGCTGTGTGAACCCACAGGGACGACACCGAGGTCACACACTCTCTATCTTGTCTGTTTTTTTCTTTCTCTATTGTCTTTCATTTGTCCTTTGTCTCCTCCTCCTCCTCCCTCATTTCATCTCTGCATCTTTACTGCTTCTGTCATTTCATCCTCTCCTCTTCTTCTGCTTCTTTTCTAATTTTTCTTATCTTAGTTTCTCACTCTCTCCTTTTCTTTCTTTTTTCATGCCTTCCTCTCTTCTGTCCTCCGTCTCTTGTCTCACTGCCTCTAGCATCTTTTGCCCTTTAGCCTTCTTTTAATTTCCTCTTTCTTTCTTTCCTCCTTTTGTCTTTTCTCTCTTCTTTCCCTTTCACCTTCTTAATATCTTGTGATGATTGAACTGCTCTGGTTTTATTCTCTTTCTTTTTACATTAAATATCACCCTTGTTTCCTTTGTTCTCCTACTTGCATATGTTGTCTTTTCTTTGTCTTTTCAAACCTTCAGGCTCCTCAGTCCTTTTTCTTTCAGTCTCTACTTCCTCCTCTCTGGTCTCCCTGTTGTTCTCTCACCTCTCACTCATATTTTTCTTTACAGCTCCCAGATTTTTTGAAGAGCCTGTTCTCCTTCCCATCCTCATATTTATTTCTTCCTTCCTCACTTTGTCTTTTCTGTCCTGCTCTTACATAAAAATCTTCACTTTGAGTCTCTCTTTCATCCTTGACCTCCTTGGTGAACCTCTCTGTCCGCACCTGAAACCTTCTTGGAGGCAGGTAAAATAGGTTGTTTGTCTCAATAATTCATGCAAAAGAAGGTTAAATGTCCAGAAAGCTGCAGCCAGAGACAAGTGGTCTGAAGTCATGGTTACAGTAAAACATAAAGCAGGGCTCTGAAAGATCAGCTGAATAAAATGTGATGTTACCATCAGCAACCTTTATGTGGCGATGCTCAGAGGACGTGACAAGATGACATCACTAATTAGGAGCCAGTATCTGTGATTAATTGAGGCATTTTTGCTTTCTGCTTCATTAGAGGTTTATTTAATGAATTAATCCGTCTTGTCTGATCCATGTGTACCAGGATCACATCTTAGCTTCAGGACGAGCTTGTGATGTTTCATCACAGATTAATGTGTTCGCTCTGATTTTTGGACGTGTCACCTCCAGAATATCTGAACCTGAGTCCATCTGTGCTTTACCTGTAGGACATGAGTGTAGTGTGAGTGTAGGTTCACCCTGTTGACTCAGTCAGTGTTACTGCTGACAGCCATTAGTGTCACTTTATCCACTGAATCTGATTGTCAGGAGGAGAAAAGTGACTGCAGCATTTGCTCTGGAGGAGATTACAGCAGTAATTCCTAGTAAACATGATGTTGTGGCCTTGGGCCTTAATTCTGCACTAACTGTAGCTCATAGATTTTTGCCTTTACTGTCAGTGCTGCCACCATCAGTAGCAGATCATTTAAAGTCCAACCTCAGTCAAAGCTTTCCCACATTTCACTACAGAGGTGACAGGGTATGATTTAGATTCATTTTCAGGTCGTGCAAATCAATTGTGTATTTACATATAACTGTGTTTGGATTCCTGCTTCACTCTCATTTCACAAATCACAAATTAGAATCATAACTCAGCCGCTCCAGGCTTCCTGTGTGTGTGCACTTGTAAATACATAGTGAGGACCAAAGGAAGTATTTTCCTATCAGAGTGAGGACATTTTGGCCGGTCCTCACTTTCTGACCACCTTCAAATGCCTGTTTAAGGGTTAAGATTTGGTTTTAAGGTTTGGTTTTAAGGTTAGGGTTAGAACTAGGTTTAGGTTGGAGTGAAGGTCAGTGTTGGAGCAGGAAGTTGTCCATGTCCTCAGTGTCCCAGTGGTCCGATTCCCGGCTCCTCCAGTCCACCTGTCAAAGTGTCCTTGGGCAAGATACTGAACCCCAGAGTGCCTCTGATGGTTGTTTCATCAGTGTATGAGTGTGTGTGTGTGTGTGTGTGTGTGTGTGTGTGTGTGTGTGTGTGTGTGTGTGTGTTAGAAGCACTATATGTGTAGAAAGACAGCACTGTATGAATGTGTGTGTGAATGGGTGAATGTGGTTTGTAGCATAAAGAGCTTTGAGTGGTCAGTAAGACGATAAAAGCTCTACATAAGTGCAGAACATTCACCATTTCAGTTACAGCTAATTAAGCAAAGTGTAGTGTAGGTTACATCAGAAACATGCACCAGGTAGCAGGAAACATTTTAACAAACAAACGACACACCAGGTACAGACTGTGGATGAATGGATTCCACCAGGGCTGTTAGTGTAGCAGCAGTATTTAGAAATGTGTATGGAGAGGTGTGAAACTGTGCATCAGTGCACTGAGATGTTACTGTGTAAAATATACATATCTATAGAAATAAGATCTGTTCATGTGTAAAAGCATCTGGAAACATACGGACTGAATGTGAAAGCCTTTTGCCGCAGGCGTCCACACCACACTATTTCTGTCTCTAGTTATGCATCATTTTATTGATTTGAACACTTTGTGTAAATCTATATTTAACCTGAAGCTCTGTTGTTGAGACCTGACATAAAAAATCTGTAAGCATTTATCTTAAGCTTGTGTCCCCTCCTCTCTCCAGGTGTCCAACCTCTACCTGTACGACAGCGTGCTGATGCTGGCCAACGCCTTCTACAGGAAGTTGGAGGACAGGAAGTGGCACAGTATGGCCAGCCTCAACTGCATCAGGAAGTCCACCAAGCCCTGGAACGGAGGCTGGTCCATGCTGGAGACCATCCAGAAGGTACTGAGGCTTTCTGACAACAAACCGACCTGATCTACCTAATTATTTGGTTGCACAGATATTTAATCTGTATTCAGCGTGTAACTGAACTCAGTATTTTTGGAATCACAACTATAGATAAAGTTGAAAATGAGGCTGTTGTTGTTTGAAATGAAGCTAAATGTAATAACATACACCCTTAAACTCAGCATGATGAAGTGCTGTAATGATTCTTTTTTTAGGGTTGCAGAACTGATTAACATCTTGAATGTGATTGTTTGTTAATTCACCAAATTGCCTTGATCCCCTCTGAAGTATTTAAACAGAGAAGTGCAGCTTATACATCATCTGATTTAATATAGCTTGAAATGGAATATGTTCCTTTCTATCGGAGATTTAATTGAAACAACTTTGAAGAGTGAGGAGCGTTTGTGGAGGAGAACATTAAAGTATAATTAGATTTATATACCAAGTTTAACAAAGTCTTTGTTTGCAAAGCATGAAACACTGCTGGTGGAACATGAAACAAGAGCATCATTCAGCCTAATCTCTGATCTACATCTAAACAGCATAAAAGTCTCATTCTCAGTCTCACTGGTGAAAGATGCTGTTCACATGGACTGATGAGTCCCTCAGAGCTTGAATAGTTTTTTTCTCTCTATTAAAAAACATCAGTTCATTTCACAGTAAGTCTCACAGCGAGCTCGTTAGTGACCTTTCCTTCTCTCTGCCTCCTCTTTAATATGCACACACTCAAAAACACTGAGGTGAACCTTGAAGACAGTGGCTTGGTTGTGTCAGTGCCTGGTGCAGAAAAGCTCAGATACCCTTAATAATTACAGGCCTTTGATACAACTGTCAGTTCCTTAGTGATATTGACAGAAGTACACAACATTGAAATTAATGAAAATCACTCCTACAGAAATTTGACAGTGTCTCAGACAGCAATTAACATTGAGGTCACAAAAATACAACAGTTCATTGTGGATATAATCATTTCTAGCTGCACATAATTGGCAATGTTCTTTTCTTTTCCTCTTGTTAAATTAATTTTTGCAGGATTTGGCCTGTTTGCATAGTTTTATTTGAAAAGCAGCACTTGAAATTTTCTCTAAATATTCATGGCTGTGTTGGTTCAGCTCTCAGTAATGAACAACATTCAGACTGTATGATATCAGTCTGATAACTACCCAACCTGACAGATGTGAGGCGTCAAGAGCTTTTTATCCCGTGTGGTGTCACAGTGATAACAACCTCTACTACATACTCTGTGAAGTTTAACAATAGAAGCACAGAGCATCTTCCACTGTAAACACTGAGGCACTGTGTTAAAACAATGAAAGGTTCTGCTGCGTTGGTGTGGTTCTGGTGCTTCAGGTAGGAGTGACACAATGAAATACAATCCAGCGTAACAGATCCATTAATCTGAAGGTTTATCAGAGGCTAAAACACTGCACAGCGGATTATAACACTCTGACAAAGGATCTTATAACGCTGGAAAATCATAACAATGGCAATTATTTCAGTTATTTTTTTGATGGTAGAAATACAGCCTTCTCATGATGAAGTAATCTATCAGGAATGTGTGCTTGTACGTATGTGAAATGAAAAATTTACCAACATTTTGAAAACAATACTCTTTAAATCCACCTCTTTGACCATAAAAGCTTCCTGTTTTTCCCCTTTTTCCGAGAATCATTTGTACAGTCAGAACTTCCTGTAGGCTGTTTTTCATTGAGCTTGAACATTTCCACCAGCTGCTCTGTCTCTGTGACTACTTTACTGATGAGATGGAAAATGACTTTGTGAGAGGACGACAGACTCAGAGTGAAAAATGGCAGGAGCGAAGCACTTTCACCCTAACATTTTTGTTCAGTACATCACAAGATGTAACCTTCCTCTCTTCTTTCCCAAGTGTGTGTATATTTGTGGATGTATGTGTGTGTATTGAGGCAGCAGCCTGAATGAAAGTACCTGATACATGACATTGCATAAAAACAGTGCTCCATACTCACAAAGCAAAGCACTTGTAATTTCTACCCACCTGTAGGACAGTGTTACTTGGTACCGTCTCCCTACTAATGAATTTAGTGGTAAAACTGTGACACCAACTTTTAACAACCACTTTGGTCAACAAGTAGTGTGTGTTGATATAGATTTTTTAGTGGAGTATCACTTTAATATCTAACTAAAACAGTTTGCCAAGAGAAAGTAAAATTAAAATCTAAAATATGTAAAATATTTGTAGCCTACATAGCTATATTTTATTGCTTTGGACATTTAACACTAGTTAAGTTGAGCTAATGATTCAGTTCAGCAGCTAAAACAGTTTGATTCAAGTCATCTAACAGTTTGGTTAATGGCTAAAACAGCGTGGTTCAGGTGAGCTGTGGGGTTAGCCACTTAAACTTAGCTCTTAGCTAACAGCTCAGTGCAGCAGATAAGACTGTTTAGTTTAGGTTAAATTATGGTTCAGAGTTTAGATTTTAAGCTAAAACAGTTTGGTTTCCAATAAATTATCATTTAGATTAACAGTTTGTTCCAGTTGAGCTAATGGTTCAGTTTATCAGCTAAAGCTGTTTGGTTCATCTTAACCAAAGGTAAGTTTTAGCTGTTAACAGTTTGGTTCAGGTTAGCTGACTGTTAGCTATCGTTAGCAAATAAAACCGTGTGGTTCAGGTAAAGTAATGTTTCAGTGTAGAAACTTTCACAGTTTGATTCAGAAGAACTGAAAACATTATAACAATTTAGCAGCAACAACAGTTTACATTAATTTAGCTAACAGTCCAGTTAAGAGCTAAAAAGTATGGTCAGGGCTAGCTAAGCTAAGTCAATGTAGTGCAGTGTAGCTAACAATTGTTTTTACCATGATACAAACTTTATATATCTTAACTGAATGCTGTTGAACATTCTGCTGTTCATAAAAAACTGCCTCTTATTGAACTTTTACCAAATTCTGTGTTTTATAGATTAGCTTAGTTTGACTGTTTTATTTTTGCTTTCATGACCATAACTTTGCTTTATTGCAGCTCTAACATCAGAACTTGATGTTTTATTTAAGCTGTCATGACCTTGTTGTCCTTTCAAACAAAAATTTCCATTATATTTAAAGAGAGACTGAGAGACAGAGTTCTGTTGCACAAATATTCAGGTAGTGATAAAGTAAACTTATATTTCTTTATTGTTGAAAGACAGATGGAGGACTAGAGGCATCACTGACTTTGTAGCAAGCTGCTCTCAAGCCAAAACAAACATCATGAAACATTATTCTCCTCCAGGTGACAATGACTGCGACCTTTGCAGCTGACAGAGGAACATTTAGTTTGTTGGCCTGCGGTGATGAGCGTCTTCAGTCTTCCTTTACAGTCCAACATGAACTGATGGAAGCCATGAAACGACATTTCATCCATGGCCTTTCAGGGGAGCAGCACTGCAGTCATGAGCTGGGCTCAAATGATGTTTTATATGACGTCTCATACATCTCTAAACATTTCGTGCTACTGTATATTCTGCATAAAAGCCATGGGAACAGTCAACAAGGGAGCGAGCAAGCACAGATCAATGATCATGAATTAATAAAGCAGATCAATAATTTATATATTTTTATTTTTATAATTAATTAGGTATCTATATCAGCTCTTCCCTCTCCCTGGGCTCCCTGGTTTCCATGGCAGTTACTGTGTGTTCAGAGCAATTCATGACCCTGTTGGAGTTGCCAATTTGACATCAATATCACAGAGCTGAGCATCACAGGACACAGTGTGATACCAAAGGTACATGGAGGTGGCAGGAGCAGTTTCAAAGGGGCCAAACTCTACAGCAGGCAGATGAGGCTGTTTGTCTTCTGTGGTTTCCAGATTTTTTTCAGTCTTTATTTCTTTTTCTGTGCACCCCTCCCTCGTTTGCGATTTCCTTACTCATCTTTTCCATTTTCTCGCTCCTCTCACTGTCCTCCACTTCCTCTTATGATTTCCCCTCCGTTACTCCCTTCGACCTCTTTTAATGGCTCCTCAATGTCGTTCTCCCTTCATCCTCCCTCCCTCTCTCTCCCCACTTTCTCACCGTCACTTCATTATATTTTATCTCCATGAACATTAAACTTAACAATACTGACGAGGCCTCTCATATGATGGATTACTGATAAAAATGCATTTCAGTAAAGTATAAGTTCATGTCTGCTTATTCCTTTTCACTGGTGTGTGTGTGTGTGTGCATGTGTGTGTGTACAAACTCATATCCTGGATGCAAAAAAATGGTCGACACATTGACTTTGTCAACAATAGCTTATGACACAGTAAGGAAATGCAAACGATGTGTTTAATGAGTTCATTATGAAAAATATGATATTAAGCTTGATACGTTTATTTTTCAAATATGATTTATTTCACTCAGGATAAGTCTTGGTGCAGAAAGATAATATATCAGGTTCAGCAACAAAGATCCACTGTTGTTTTCAAACTCTCTTTTATCCTCCATGATTTTACATCCATCTGCCTGTTTCTCTCTCTCTCTCTCTCTCTCTCTCTCTCTCTCTCTCTCTCTCTCTCTCTCTCTCTCTCTCTCTCTCTCTGTGATTCCTCCAGGGCAACATCACAGGTCTGACAGGTACGATGGATTTTAAGGACAGCGGCTCCAACTCCCACGTCCAGTTTGAGATCCTCGGCTCCAGCTTCAGCGAGACCTTCGGCAAGGACATCAAGAGGGTGAGTTCACAGAGTTCCACTTTAAATGAATGAACTGGAAGTTAAAGGTGCACGAGGCCACATCGCCTACATGTGTCAAACCCAAAAAGCTGCAGAATGAACTGACATTTTATCACCACTCCATTATTCAGTCTAACATTGTCCTCTTCATAGCTCCTCTCTCAGCTGAAAGAAAATGGAAGAGGAAAATGAGTATTCAAGTTTTCATGAAAAGAAAAATTTCTCATAAATATAAGGAAATAATAGATTTAGAGAGAGTTGAAAAGTTTCAGCAGTAATAAGGTGCGTAGACTGGCTGCAAGCTGGCTACCAAAGTCCTGTTTGTCAAAAAATTCCAATTTATTGTGATTTAGCCGGATCTCCCACAGAATTTAATTGGTTCTTTCCTGGCCCCTCCCCCATCCCTCCACCAAGTTTGGTGCAAATCGTTTCAGTACTTTTTACAGAAATCCTGCTGACAAATAAACAAACACGAGTGAAAACTTAACGGCGGCAGTAATGACATTTTACCTAACATAAGCAGCTAGTTAATGTTAGCAGGCTAGCCCTCATAAATAGACTGTAACAGTAAACAATAAGCTACAGGCTGTATATGAAACATGCAGTATAATATATGATAAACTGTCAATTGTATGTTTGAAATGTCCTTATATCTGACTTTAATTGGTGACGTCACCATCTTCAGTCCCCAAACTAACCAGAAGAACATTATGACTTTAAAAGTTGTTTTTCAGATTTCTGTAACCACAAAAACCATCTAACACAATTTTTTTGACTGTTACACAAACTTCTGTGCCTGAAGTGGAAAGTACCAGCAGCTCAGTCTGACACACATTTCAAACTCACACTTAAACACATCCATTCTCCACATTTTCTCTCTGTCTCACATTCTTTCACACATACACACACAGTCTCTTACTGACACACATGCATTTACATTACACCTTCTCCTTTAAACATGAAAACGCTAATATTCACACTTTAACATACTCACACACGTGCACTCACACACACACATTAGTTTCAAACATACTTTAAAAACACACTCACTTTCACTTGTTTTTTGAACTTGTATTCAGAGCCTAATATTCATAGCTTATCCACACACACACACACACACGCACACAGAGGCACACAGCTCTACCCTCTCCCGCTCTGTGTGTTTGTTCAGTGCAGTGTTAGCCTGACAGCGCTGCCTGGTACAGTACAGAGGAGTGTTGGCTGCAGGCTGTTGTTGTTGTGGATGCAGTTGAATGTCATCAGTCATCATGGCAGCTGTGTTCAAGTAGCAGACACCACTCCCAGCCAGGGGTGTTCAGGGGGACTTGAAATCAGTTTTCCTAAATTCGTGGCAATGGCCTGCGGTTGGTTGATTACACTTGAAAATGTTGGAGTGAAGTGTTAAATGTTTTTCTTTGTAAGCTTCTCCTGAGAGAAAATGTGAATAACTGGAGATGTGATTGAAGGTAGCAGGTTGTGCTGGTATTGGAAGTAAAGGAAGTGATGTTTTATCTTTTAAAATATTAAGTTGTTGTCCACATGAACTGATTAATCATGTTTTTGTTCCTGTGGTGCTGATTCTGCCTTTTGTTGTGGCGGTTCACAGTCGTTATAGAGGAACTACTTTAAGTGGGTGCAGTAGTAGCTGTACTGCTTTTTATTTAATAGTTTATCAAAAAAAAACTGAGACAATGATTTTTTTGTGTCAGACTAAAAGTATGAGGTTGTGGCTATTTTCTAGAAGCATTACATATCAGTGCAAACCCTCTTCATATCTCTGTATGAGTTAATCCTCAAGATAACATTACATATACTGTGTTTGTTAATGTTGGTTATGAATACTGCATTTACAATGTGGGTATTAAACTAAGATGAGCAAGATAGTGTGCTGTAAGTCTAATGAGGAGATTTACATTCCAACCTGAAGCTCATTTATCCCACTCAGTGTTATCTCCAGCATCATGTACAGAACTGTAGGACACCCTCAGGAGCTGCTGTTAATGTTGTTGGTACCATCACGCTCTAATAGCACTGCTGTCTATAATGACATTGATATTAGTGTGTGTGCAAGCTTCTTTGTGTCAGCTGTTAAAACGCAAAATATTTAAATGAGAACACACTCTGAACACACCTGTTCAGAGTTGTTGATGGTCATGAAACTCTCCTGGAACATTGACAACTGTGTTTAAGAATATGTGGTTGTTTGATAAAACATCAAAGGAACAAGACTGGATGAGATTTTGAAAAATGTCCTCCTCACTTTTCCACATCCTATTTTTATGCACTTTTATAGTTTATAGGTCGATTTTCAGAGATAAAAGGCTCTCAGACCTCTGTGACCCTCCATCAGTTGATTCATACATTCAATGACCCGATGATTGAATTCCTCATGGGTGATTTCTTTCATCATCCATCCATCTATCCATTTCCTGCTGCTTTTTCGGGGTTGGGTCGCAGTGGCAGAAGGCATAAGGTGGTAGAAAGTAGTCCTTCTCCCTAGCCTCATTTTCCAGCTTTTCTTGGGGGATCCTGAGGCGTTCCCAGTCCAGATGGGATATATGAACTCCTTAGCCTCTTCTGGTTCTACCTTGAGGCCTCCTACCAGTTGGACATGCCCAGAAGGAGGCATCCAAAGAAGATACCCAGACCACCTCAACTGGCTCCTTTCAGTGTGAAGGAAACACAGTTCTACTCCAAGTCCCCTCTGGACATCCCAGCTCCTTACCCTATCTACCTGTAAGGCTGAGCCAGGAGTCCCTGCAGAGGAAAGTCTGCAGGGCTGCTTGGTGCTCATGACCACAGGTAGGGGTTCTTTCATCATCCCCTCAAATACAACAACAACAGACCTCCTGGGTCGTACCGTCATCAGTGCCTCATGGGAGCTGTAGTTGTTGAGCAGGCAAGTTTAAAGTAGGTACAGTGCTTCCTCTGTGAATGATCAGTTGATACCTTAAATGTTGATACACTCATGGACTCCAAGACGGAATTCCTCACGGGTGATTTCTTTCATTATTCATCCACGCATCAATTATCCGCCGCTTATCCAAGGTCGGATCCCGGATGCAGCAGGTCAAGTAAAGTAGTCCTGACGTCCTTCTCCCCAGCCATGTTTTCCAGCTTCTCCTGGGGGATCCCCCAATGAAAGGCATTCAGGAGGCATCCAAACCAGATGCCAGAACACATCAACTGGCTCCTTTGAATGTGTGGGAGCAGTTGGTTGACACCAACCTCCCTCTGGATGTCAGAGCTCCTCATCTATCACTGAGGCTGAGTGCAGACACCCTGTGAGGGAAACTCATTTCCATCCATTTCAGCCGCTTGTATCAGCAATCTGATTCTTTTGGTCACTACCCAGAGCTCATGACCATCGGCCTGGGTTCTTTCATCTTCTCTGAAATGTTAAAATGTTATCTTATAGGAAAAATGAGTATCTGTATGTCTGTGCTGTAACTCATCATTCTGAGAAAGTTATTTTATTCGAATACAACAACAACCATTACAGCTGTAGCTGTAAAGCTACAGGCAAACTTACAGTAGGTGCTGTGTCTTCTTCATCATTCATGCAACAGAGCTTGAACAGTCCTCATCTCATTAATTCTTCCAATTATTGAAAAAGTTGTTTAACTACGTTACTTTAACCTTGATCAGCAGTGTCCCAGTTTAAGACTGCGAACGCTCATCCCTTTCCATTTAACCAGTCAATATTTACCAGGATGGATGAGGTTTTAATTAACACTCTTAAGAGTTTTAAGTCACCTCCCTATAAATATACTGTATATAAGTGCTATTTTACATAACATTTATCAATACAGAGGAGCTGAAACACATAGTTCAACGATATGCAGGGTATCTCTGCGTTTCAGTGCATCCCCTTGACCTCAGTGGTGATGTACTTCCATTTTCTCTGATTGAACAGAGTCATGTTCATACGATGGTTTGGTATGAATGGTGTGGAATAATAATGTTTTCAAGACGTTATAGAACACGGCACTGCACAGAGGAGGAGGGTTCAGAGACACTGTAGAATATAAATAAGGCTAGTTTAAAATAATGGATAAAATCATTGTCAGACTTTTTTCTTTCTTTATTATCATTGAAATGAAATGAAATGAAAAGAAAGGAAAGGAAAGGAAAGATGAAATAAGGAAGGTTAATACAAATGAATGAAAGGAAGGAAATAAGTCAAAAGAAAAAATACTTAAGGATAGTGGTTAGGAATATGATGAAGCATGTATTGATAAGTGGCTGAAATCCCCCAAAAAATATGCTCTTTAAATTTCTAAGATTGAAATGCCTGCCTGTGCAATCAAAGAAAAAAATATTTTTTTCTTCATAAAAGAAAAACTGTTTACAGATGGATGGAGGTGATGAGTTTCATTTTCAGTTTAAATGAAAATCGAAATGAATCGAGTGTCTGATCGCTCCACTTGAATGAGTCTCACTTCAAATCAGATTTTTGATTTGCGTTGAAAACAAGCTCCACCGTCGCCATATCCACTGGTTCATTTTTACGTGTTTTAGCATAAGTAAAGTACGAGAAACAAGGTGAAGTCGCGTTCATTTTTTTTTTCTGTTTGGTTACGGTCACCAGATATCTGTGAATTATTTCATGTGTACTGAGTTTACAAGCAGCCATAACAATTGAGATGATGTGTCAGTGTCAGGGTGCAAGGGCACACACACACACACACACACACACACAGCGGTTGCTGCAGTAATGAAGATTTAATCACCTGGCTCCTCATTCTGAGTTATGAGTCCCCCTGTGTTACATAATGGCCATTAGGAGGACACACGCCCATAGATCTCTCTCTCTCACACACACAGACACATACACTCGCACACATGCACAGATACATATTGCTATTACCCCCCACTTACACCAAAACATATCTCCAGTATGATCACACACACACACACACACACAGAAGTCCCAGTTATTAGTCCTCTGACATACTCACAAATGAGACATATTATTATTAACATACAGTGCATGTGGGATCTCTTGTGTAATGTGAAGTGCCTTCATACAAAGCGTGTACACAGTATTCATCACCGTGCATCTAAATGTGGATCTCTTTCTAAATATATCAGTACATAAATGAATGCATGTGAGCCTCCACACACTGATCTGATGAGCAGTTACAAGACGCAGTCAGGAAGAATCAACTGTGAACAACACAAACTGATTCTTCTCACTAAAACAGGCTTTCTTCAAACTGGTCTTGTAGCTTTGTCTACAGGCGACTGAGGGCGTCAACATAACATCTTGAAAACAGTCAAAACCAGAATAAGAGTCCAGGACAGAGGTAAAAGTCCACTAATAGCAGCATTGGTGTTTTGATCTTCAGCTCTGAATTACTCCCCATGGAGAGTCTGACATGGCAGCTCGTCTGTGAATGGGTGAACAGGCAAACTGTGCTTTGGATAAAAGTGAACTGAAAGTAATGATGTCCTGAGCCAATCTACAGGCTAGAGAATAAGGCCAATGTGGCAATCATCCAGATGTTTGCTCCTGGAATGACAGCTGTCAAAACTTCTGCTCCATGATCGACAGCACCGTGATCGAGTGCCAGAAATAAACTAATAACCTTCAGCCATTAGTTTCAGTTAATGATATGACAGCAAGTGTCAAGGCTTGTCTATGCTTCTGTCAGATGAGCGCGAGGCTCATCTGACAATAATATATATTGATGATAATAATGATAATTGATGCAGCAATCTATACAGGTCAGGGGTCACTCGCAATTTATGCTTTTTTCTGTTTTATGTGTGTAATTACAGGCAAATTCACATCCACCTGTTTCTTTGCATTGATGTTATGCTACTGTGGCATCTCCAAATTTCATTGTGCATTCGGTCTGAACAGACCATAAGTTAAAGTCTGACTGAATTCAGACACAAAGACACAACGAGTTCATCTTTATGAACCAGCCCCAGAGTTCTGTACACATCCTCAGTTTGGTGTTACACAGGCAATTCTTGATGTTCCTAAATTGAATAGACATCTGCTCTAAAAACCAAATTAATTACAACAAAAAAGGAATCTGTTCTGTTCTGAGTAACTGTTTGACTGAGCCGGAAATGTAAACAGTGAGCCTCCAGTTTATCTCACATCCACCTCTTTCTTTAGGCAGTTTAGTTTAAATCTGTTTGGTGGAGGGAGAGATGAGGCTGCTGTTAGTTGATTGTCCACAGGAAACTTTTATAGAGTTTCTGACATTCAGGTAGATGTTGTCTGCCTGGCAGCAAGATATCAGCTACTCGTTCTCATCACATACACACACACACACACGGACTCTCGATTCATTTTCCCCCTACAGTGTTAGTGTTATCCAAATCTCCATCTCCATCTTTCTGTGCTGTCCACACCTCTTCCCTCTCCTCCTAAGGCCATTTATCAAAGCAAATTTTCCCCCCAGATGAAACACCGCTCCCCCTCCCACCTCCAGATCAGACCTGATAGAGATTGAAATGTTATTTCCCTCAGAAACTTGTGTCGCAGCGCTCTGGTCCTTCAGACCTCCCCCGTGTGTTATCCCATCTATCTGTCCTCACTTTTCTCATCTCATTGACTTTTGATGTGTCTTCCCAGCAATTTGTTGTCGGTAAAACGCCCTCCCACGAAAAACTGAAAAAAGAAATATAACTCTGGTATTTTTTTCCGTCCTCTTCAATTGGTGGCAGCGACTGAACATGTGTCCAAGGACATTAAGCTCTCGCCCACGATCCTCAGAGGGAGTGTTGGCGAATCGCTGTTTTTAATCAGATGGAGGACACTGGGATGACTTCAGTGGACAAATAACCTCTCCAGCTTCTAATAAGGCCCTGATTTAGCTCCAGTGGTTTTCAATCTAAGGTCTGAGGACTCTCAGGAGTCCTGCAGGGAGTCCTCAACGGGACACCCAGCAAAATGAGAAAAGTTAAGAACTATTTAATTATGATTGTAAACAAGTGAGACCATAAGTGATCAGTTCAATTTCTCACCAGAGGCTTTGTGTTGTTAGTTTTGATACAATCAAGCATATTTAAACTGCAGCAAGCTCAGCAGCTGACAGGAAGTCACAAACTGCAGATGGGTGCTGGTTGCTGCTCACTGGGGGTGTAACTCAGAGGTGCTATCAGAGAAAACCAAATCTGAAAAGCTTTCTCACCTCACTTGCTTGCAAAGATGGTCCCTAACTTCAGCTGGTGAATTCTCATCTTCTGCTCTTTGACCTTTTTCCCCAAACACCAACTACTGCCATCCAAGACCCGATGTGATAACAGAGCATAACAGCATGTAATACATGAGTGGAAACAGGTCATGACTTTAAACATAAATTTGATTATTCTGAATGTTTGTATAGAGTTTGCCACAAACCAAAAAATTAACCTCTGCAAGTTTAAACTTTTTGGTTATTGACAAGTGAACCGTGCACATTTAACAATAGTTTCATAGAACTTAATTTATAACGCACATCTGGTGATATAGATCAAAGAAACAAAACTAATTAATTTCTTATGTATTGTAATCACATGTTGGGAAATGTACAGTTACTATACACATGATTATGAGACAGTTAATATAGGTTATACAGTGTATTTTTGTACATGGTACTTTTGTCATGTATGCTTCCTCTATATTAATGAGACTGATAGACCCACAGGATAAGAGCATTACTCATGATTGATGACATGTTTGCTCCGACCAGCCTGTCTCCTGTCAATCTCTCCACTCTTCTGTCTCTCCGTCAGTCTCTTCTCACCCACAGAAGAGCTAAAGAGGTTTGCAATTATTTTGTTGAGGATAGGAATTATCCACCCATTTGTCCATAATGGGGACTGTATTGTTACCGGCCCTTCTGAAATGAATCCATTAGAAATGTTGGAGCACGAAAATGAGCCTCAGACGGTACTAATTTCAAATCCCTGAGGTAATTTGGAGTCGTTAACAACAATTTGTGTCTTTGAAAACTAGAAGCTTGCTAATTTCTGTGAATAATACATGGAACAAGATAGATATTTTTCTCCCTTTTCATTTTTCCCCAAAGATGTAGTCTTTTTTTTCTATCAGGCGTGGGCAGTGATGAATGACCACTGAGCTCTTGTACATCCTATAAAGAGATGCAGAATTAGGCTTGGTGATAATGGCAGGACTGAAAATGAAAAAGCTGTAATGAAACACAATGACAAAAAAAACACAAAACAGATGTAATGTTTGGCTTTCAGAAGGGACAGCATATGAAACCTACAGCTATTATTTGTGCAGCTCAAAGAAACTCCTTACAGCATGTGTGCTTATATGGTTCTGTAATAAAGGTTGATTCAATAGAACCAATGAACTTCAGGCAGCTAGCCCTAATGTACTGTATACCCTCATAGTCAACACAGATTATATTAAATGTCACTGTGGAACACTTGCTGAGTCATATCTGATGCACAAAAGAATAAATATGTAATAACATCCAGAGGAGAAATTCCAAAAGACTCAAATTCTACAAGACTCAGGCCTTAAATTAAATTTGCTGTAAATCTAATAAATACCTTTTATAACACATCAAAGTATTCTGAAGCTTATAAATGTTCCCTGTGCCACAATTTCAAATCTTTAAGCTACGTCCAGTCTAAAGGTAGATGTCCATTTTAAAATAGTTTATAGCCATTTGAGGCTGCATTTGTCATTAACGCCTCAATATAAGACACACTGATCATAAAGTGATGCTGAAAAGAAAGTGAATGAAAAATAAAGCTTGTCCTGGAGACTCAGGTTGGGTATTAAGACTCAGTTCTTTGGTTTAAAACCAGTAACTGGCTTTAATGTTGTGGCTGATCAGTGTATTTTTCAAAGTACAGTATTAGTACTGACACTGACTCAGCACCAGTGCTTGACATTTACAAACAATACCCTGTTGTACTGAAGGTAGCACTAGATGAAAGGTCACGGAGTGAAGGGTTGGTTTGTGTTCCACGATGGCTCAACAGTATCACCACAGACCCGTGAAGCATTTTACTGGTCCCGACTGTGCTGAAACAACTTGGCCTGCAGACTGAGGACTGCCCAGCCAAGCTAACTTTCCTTTCCTGTACAATCCTTGTACACTTGCATATGTAATATTTGTATATTTGTACATCATTCATGTGCCAGCATCAGTTTTGGCATCTCAAAAAACCCAACTCCAAAAAGACCTGACTGAGGGACGATGGCATCACAGCATTCCCGCTCTCCTATCAGACAGGGATCAGGCTCCTTACCTCTTTGTCCACCAGGAAGAAGAAGTCTTGATGATTTTTTTAAATAATAATGAATGGGATCAGTAAATTGTAATGGCATCTATCATTTTAGATTTTGATGTTTCTTGTTCATGTGAGGAAAGTATGGCCTGATGAAGATAAAGATTAAAAACAAATTTCATTCATTGCCTGAGACCATGAAAATCCACAGAAAGTGAAATGGAATCAGGGTCAGAAGTTGTAAAGATATTAACAGCTTGAACATTGATGCCGTCGGAGGAGCACAGCAACAAGAAATCTTTAAAACCTCATTGATTTTCTTTTCATGCATTTTGAAAAATTTCAGCTTTTTCTCTCTAAACCACCGTGTACCCATCATCTTAGATGATTGTCTAAATAAAGCATTGAGTGGTGAAGCTGTGCGTTAAAGTTAATGTCCCGAACTAGAATTATAAATAAATGGAAAAACATATTTTTTAAAGTTTTGTGATCCAGTGAAGGCTGAATGTGAAGCGCGGCTCTGTGGAGTCCCTGCAGCAGTGCTAATTATCCAACACCCACGGATCATCTTTAGATGAACAAAAAAGGTAGAAATCAAAAGCAGGGAAACACACGCACACACACATATATACACTAATTGACATTCATATTGGTGTGTTTTTCTTTGAAAAGGCCCTGGAGAGTGTAGCTTTGTGTAGATTAGAAACATCAAAGAGGTTTCATAACAGTAAAATGCATCAGAGAATATCCTGTGAGAGGAGTGTACAACAGCAGCGTGGAGAGGTGGAATCCTGATCAGGGTGTGTGTGTGAGGTCGAGTGTTTGTGGGTGGCTGCACGTGTGTGTGTGTGTGTGAGGCCTTGACATTACTCTGTATGTGTGTGTGTGTGTGTGTGTGTGTGTGTGTGTGTGAGGCCTTGACATTACTCTGTATGTGTGTGTGTGTGTGTGTGTGTGTGTGTGTGTGTGTCCTTGGAGCAAATATGTGTTTACCTCAGCAGAATCATTTCATAGACTTTGCTTTTATTGAAACACTACATGTGCCTGCAATGTCAGTGTGTGTGTGTGTGTGCGCGCGTGCGTGTGTGTACCAAGTGTTGGTACACACACACACTGCTTGTGTGGACAGAGTAGCATTTTAGCATTTTGGCCGGCCGGGGGTGTGTGAGCGTCTTTACATCATCTCTCTGGTCATGAAGTTAAACTATTGGCCGGCTGGTCAAGTGCTGGAGTTTTCCCATTGACCGTTGCTCTTTCAAAATGAATTGGCACAAACAGGTTGTATTAGGAAGTGTTTACAGCCTATAGTGTTGCCAACCTAGCGCATTTATCGCGAGATTTAGGCTTTTTTCAAAGAAGCAGCTACAGATCTGTCTGAAAGACTGAATAAGATGTTGTGTCTCTTCTAACTTCCTCTGTGATAATTTTACAGTAAATCCAGCTGAAATCACAGCTCAGTCTTTGTCTTTAACTGATGTGTTTGTCAGACAACGCCGTGGTTATAACGTATATATTCATAGATTTTAGCAGCAGCGTGACGTGACTGCTGGTTAACGTGGTCTTAATGGAAGACGTTTCAGTCACAGTTTCAAACTTGTTCTGTTGTCATGACGACAGAAACAGAAAGACAGCAACAACAATATTTTTTGCAGTATGTTTTGAATCATATGCCAGTGGTGGAGAGGTTCAGTACAGCATCGTGCAGCATAAAACTTGATGGTTATGGTGGCTGAACAGAGGAATGTGTTCTACCCACATCACAGTCCCTGCCCACACTGTCTGATTGACAGGTGGTCTGTAGGACATATATACTGCAGTAACAGCCAAATGGTGAAGGCCCAGAGCTAAAACTCACCCTCCAAAGTCACTTTAAATCTCCAACCAAAGGAGAGGATGAGGAGGAGGTGAAGATGTGGAAATAAAAAAAGAAGTCTGGCGGGGAGTCAAGGTGCGGAGCAGCTCAGGTTGAGGGGGAGGTGGGAGTGAGAACTCAGGGTAAATGCTGGCATTTTCCTCTCCTTTCCACAGGAGAGTGAGTTACAGAAATACAGCCAGCCTAGCCTTTTGGATGACAGGAGGAAAAAAAAGAGGCCTGACATTTGAGGAAAAGGAAAGAAGCCGGGACGACAGGAATAATGCATGAGCAGCGGCGCTGTGAGCGAGGTGGAAATTTATCCACCATGTTTGACCTCTGTGGGGAGGAGAGCAGGACATAAAGACAAACGCTGAAAACAGCTTGGAGAAGATTTCCAGATCAGATCAGAGCTGACAGTCTTTATTAGATCATTCTTGAGGGTTTTTGAATTTACAAAGATTCACAATAAAAAGAATAAGTCAGAGTAGAGTGTAAGTACCAGTGTGCCCAGGAACAGCCTCTAAGAAAAGCATGATTGTAAACTCTGTCTTTGTTCCCTACTATGTCCACTTGTAGTAATTATGATAATAGTGCGTCATGAACTGGTAAAAATGTTATTGAACATGAATATAACCCAGAGGACACTGTTACACCTGCCTGACAAAGTTTAAGCTACATCACATTTATGTCCTATGTGATTCCTGCATGTCTGGGTCCACATGGCTGTTCCTCTGAATATGTTTTACTCCAGAGAAACACATTCAGAACATTTCCTCCTCCTAAAGAGAGCCTACTTTCAGGACAAGCCTCAAAGAGTCCATCTGAACCTCTGTTAATCTCTAGACTCTGTCAGGAAATAGAACAGGACATTCTGCACCCTGAGCATCAGCACAAAGAGAAGAATGCAGTGCCGTAATGAAGTTCCAGTGGGAACGTGTTTGTGTCCAGTGCTCTCATTCTTTAGATGAAGTGCTGAAGTCAGAGCAAATTCACAGCACAGTCCCTGCACGGCAGGAGACATATTCAAGAAGGCTGCAGACACTTCACATGAATGAAAAGCCACCAAATCATCACTTCATGTCTGGTCTGAATAGATTAGATGAAGCTGTTTCCCCCCAAAGTCACTGCAGCTCTTTGGCTCCAGTCACATTCATGTTGACTTCAAAGCGTGTGAAAGGTACAGTGATGGACCACCTCACAGTTGTGTCCGATCTTCTTGATCTTTACATCATTAAGTCGGGGAAAACTTTGTGGATGGATGTGTCAACGAAATGTCAGACTTAAACAAGGGAGACTGGTGTTTGTGTCCAGTTTTTTTTTAACCATGACCGCAGTGGTTCCCTAACCTCAACTATTACTGGTATTACTGTCACCACGAGGATGATGCTCCTCCAGCCCCAGCGTAGTATCTGTTTTACCCAAACCATGATCTTACCCTAAACCTAACCAAACCGTTACCAGACAAATCCAACATCAGCTGGATTCGTTTTTTGCAGCAGTGATTTGTAGTAGTTTTGGAAGGCACAGATAAAATTAGGGCGTCCAGCCAAAAGGATTATCAGAGCAGAAAATGTCTCAATGTGTTGTTCTTGCAATTTTGCAATTTAATTTTGAGGGCAAACAGCAGCTTTACAAGATTAAATTGTTTCCTATTTTTCTCAGATTTTCCTGGTTTCAAGTATGTTTTTCCCAACAAGACTATCAGACTGAAAAACAATTGTGTTTCTGTTTGAGTCCCTGAACATCTCAGAGATGGGTGTTGACTCAAGGGTCTGGAACCACACTGGCGTTTTCATAATTTCAGTGTCTCCCTTTAACTTTAGTTTTCTTGAATTTGTTGTCAAACTGTATTGTTTTAGAGTCTTTAGTTTAGTGGCGTCACAGACTTTCTGCTTTAGAAAAATGAGTTGTCAACTGCTTTTCAGCATGAGAATGTATCGTGAAGATGTACTTGATGTAGCCTGTGTTCCTTTTGTGAGATACACTACATTACCATCAACAAGGCTAATGGTATATATATATATATATATATATATATATATATGTATATACTGTATATAAGCATGTTAGTCTTTGACAAATGCATAGAGGGAAGGTTGGAAATAGCTTAAGTGGTTCCCAGACAGGTTTTGTCGTGAGCATGAATACTAAAAAAGCAAAAGATGAAATACTTAGTGACTTTTACTGTGACATGATAAAATATTCTGAAATTTCTCTCAATAATAAATCATCACAAACTGCTTATACACAAATATCAGGTCCTCTTCAGCTCAACATAATGGAAATGGCCTTTATATTTCTGTCAGTTACAGACTACTGTACAATCATGTGTCTTCAGCTTCAGTGTTACCTGTTAAAAATGGAGAAGCTTGAATAAAAATAGGAGGATTTCCACTAGACAGTATGAATATTTAAATCCGTCTTATCTGTTCTAACTTCCTCCAGTGCTGTAGAAATAATCACCTCAGCCAGGTTTGTTGAGTCGCATGTATTTTTTATTCAAAGCTCTTTTAACATGTGGGTTTATTGTTATGAGGTGGTTGAAATCAGAGGAGGAACAGGCACAGATAAATCAGATAAAAGAGGAACAGACATGTTGCTGCTCTGTGTAGATTGCTTAATATGTGGCTGCTGTAATGAAACACCACACGTCCCTCCGCAGATTCTCGGAGCTGAGCTCATATTGTTGTTGTGTCCTCCTCCTCTCATTACCGGCCCCCTCTTGCTGCACAGAGCAACATGTTTGCCGTAAGTCAGCGAAATGAGCTGCAGTTAGAAAGACTGGCAACTCACCTGGGACTGTCTGGCATTTTGGAAAATCTATTTCTCCCATTAATGCTCTAATAATTGTCAGGAATAATAGGTGTTGTGTTCATGCTGATGTGATGCTCAGGCCTCCTCGGTGGGGAACAGATTGCTGTTATCATCTCCTCACAGGGAAGTTTGTTCAACAAACTCTCTTCCAGGCTGCTCCCTCTCTGCCAACGTCAGGACTGTGCCACGTTTGGATGTTCACTTTAAAGGTCACTGTTCTTACATTGCAGCTGGAGGTGGAGCTTAGTTATTGTGATGGCAGATGATGGAAGGAAAGAGACTGAAAACCACTTCCAACATGATTATCATCTTCATGGTGTGGGGGGGGGCACAAGGCACCAGCGTGAAATAAAAGTGATTTCTGAGCTTTGTTAACTAATTCTCTGTGTTATTATTTGCTGCAGAACAAACAGAGGTTGGCAGCAGCAGTTAACTTTCTCTACGACAGCTGAAGATCCTGATTTTTTTCCTGTTTTTTTAATCAATGTAATTACCTCGTTAGATAGCTATGAAGCTCACCCACGCTGTGATTGGAAACGTCAGTGATGTCATATTCACTTCATATCAGTTACCCTGATTACCAGATTGCCAGTTATAAACAGTGTCAACATCAACATCCAATTCCAGTCAAAGAGGGAAAGTTGAAGTTTTCTGAAAGCTCCAGTTTATCAGACGTCTTAACTAAAAAGAAAACAAGTCTATTTATTTTGCACTGTATGGAACAAGGACCATATTTTTATTCATCACAAAAGTTGAAACCAGTGATGAGGAGTCTGAACTGTCCAGGACTGTCCTGGTCGCTCATTTAACCATCATTAGCATCATTTTGTGAAGTGTTAAATGCTTTAAGACAAGTCTGCACTGGGGATGTATTTGGCTTATCAAACCTGAATCCAAATCAAGACTCCAGCCCTCAAAATACCCACCAGGAAACCGGAGCAGGGATCACATGATTTGACCAGACTACGTGAGACTCATTTGAAAGTCAATTACAGTTTTTATATTATACCATTAAAAGTTTATTCAAGTTAGAGCCTCCAAAGCCCAAAATGCTGCATTAGTATGATATTAAAGGAGCCACCATCACAAGTCCGACCTTGACATCATAATTTTATTTACTTCTACTACAGTCATCTAAACTGTGCTGCATCTGTGGTGCTGTTAGCAGACACCATTAACAGTGTGATTAGAGACAGTGAAGGCATCTTAAAACGGTAAGAGACCCATTTCCTCTCCAGGTTGCTGGTGACCTGCTGACTCGGCTGTTTTACTGTCACTGAAGCTTCATTACAGATCCAACAGGAACAAAATAACCTCTCCTCAGTGCGGCATAGAACAGCTCCAGCCTTTGTGGATAAAATTCTTCTTCTTCTCGTTTCTTGGTTTATTTCTATGGCCGTGGTTCAGCAGTTCAGAGACTGGAAGCAGGGAGATAGGAAGCTGTGGAGTTAATTTATCTGTGTTAATGAAGAACACCCCCACTATCTCACACACACAAAGAAGAAGGAAGGATGGAGATCATGGAAAGGACAGCGGTGCTGAGAATAGCCCTGATTATTGAACAAGTGTTCCCCCTTTCTTTCCTATTCGGTCTTTCTCCGCCTCCTTTCTCTCATCTCCATTTGCTCCCTCTCTCTCTGCCTCTCCATCATTCCCAGCTCCATCAACGCCTCTTCATTTTCTCATGTCTTTCTTGTCCTGTTTCTCTCATGTTCAGCTCATGTTTGTTTGGTTGGAGGGCCTAAGGATAGAGGGTCTGATGTGCAACATAAATGACCGAACTAAAGATACTGAGTTTATCTTATCAACAAAGTCAGAATATTTTTATTTTGTAATTGGGAATGAAACATTTCGCCAAAACTGATCCAGAATCACAAAGTGAGCTGGTTTTAATCTAGTCAGAAAGAAACACGTTTACAGAAACTGTTCTGGTCTCTAGAGATCATTTCCTCCTTCATGACAACTGTACGGCTGAATTTATACAACTCACCTGTTTACATTTTATTAAGGACCAAGGTTATGGAGAATCGATACAGTCTTTGATTTTAATCTGCTGTATGTTTTATCAGGTTTATGTTAGCGACACACCCAACATACAGTTATTAGAAGCTCTGTGATTACATGTTTCTGCTTGAAATGCACCATGGGAAATGTACTTTACATCTCACCCTCAGGTTGTATATTCACAGTCTTATACCTTTGCGCTTTTTTTTTTTTTTTTTTTAAATCAAGGAACCAGATATTTTCTAACACAGTTGTTCATCTTTCGTACTCATGATTCAACCACAGCAGGAGTTTCACATCCAGAACCGTGGACACCTGAAGTAACTGCATGGTTCAGAACTCCTGCAGCTTTTACTGCTGCACCCTGATGCTAACATGGCCCAAAAAAATAGTATTTTCTAAAGAAGGACTGATGTTAAATACAGAGGACTGATGAGACTAATGAGACCAGTTCCACATTTACTTCAATTTATTTATTTTCCTATCACTGAAGCAAACATCCAGATCCAGCAACAGCATGCAATTATCACAGAACCTATGTTGCCACCAGAGCATAATAAACACACTTCACTGTGTCATATCAAACTGCAGCATCATCATTAGGAGAGCATTAGCAGAGCAATTTGTTGCAGGCGACTGCGGGCGCGTTAGCGATGTATTATTGTATGACCCCGGCTGACTGTTTACAGCTCTGCACACTGTACAACAAGAAACAGATAGTGTGATTAGCTTAACGACACTAATTAAGACATTCTGTCACAGATTACGGAGCATGTTCACATTAACTGTCAGCTAAAATTAATCAGAGCGTGGTTGATCACACTCTTTTATTAGCCTTCTCTAATGTGGAAGTAACCTGTTTTTATTGAATTTATTTTTTTTTACATTGATGCATGAAACTGCTCCTAAAAAGATTTGTTTAATTATGCAATACGAAGGCAGACAGTGAGTCCGTATTCATAAGAGAGGCCTTCATGTGCAATTAAACACAGTTTGTCACATAAGGAATGAAGCACTTCACTGCCAACACTTAACGGATGCAGTGTGAATTAATGGGAGAGTACACACAGATGTGCATGAGCGTCAGGCCAATTCAGCCATCATCCTTCCACCTGATCAATAAACAGTGGGGGTGTGTGTGTTTATGGCGACGGGATGCTCTTTATTCACACCACTATTATGTAACATGTACGCGAACACAAGCTCTAATGGCAAACACCTGCTGAAAAAAACAAACAGCTAAAAATCAAAGTGAAAAATGCAGCCTGTTATGATGAAAGCTGGGTTTTGAACCTCTGTGTTTGTTGGTATCGACAAAAATGTGTCCATAGCAACAGGTATCAAAGACTGTGAAGCAACCAAAGCTTGTATCAGATTTGTTGTTGTGTTTATTGTTGTCTAATGAGACAATTCCTGATTGAAATCCAAATCATGTTAAGATAACATTCAATATTTGCTTTTGTTAAATGACAGAAATACTTGTGTAGAACCTTCTTATTCTGTATTTCTCAAAGTAAGGTACTGGAAATCATATTTTTGAATTTTTAAAAAATCAAAAAATTGGTGTCATTATAAATTCTGTTATCATATCGGCACATGACCAGTATCTAGCCCAAGATCCATGAAGCATTAGAGAAATGTAAGATGAAAAAATGAGCTGTAGGACACATGAAACTGGGAGTTTGATTTGGAGAAACCACAAATACAGAATGAAAAACCTAGAACTAGAGTCTACAGCCAAGCTAGTAGCACTTTGAGCTAAACGTCAGCATGCTAACATGCTGATAATGGCTGATGTTTAGCAAGTATAACGTTTATAATCATCTTGGCACCATCTGAGTTTAGTGTGTTAGCATGCTAGCATTTACTAATTAGCATTAAACACAAAGTCCAGCTGAAGCTGATACGATTATTATTAGTTCTGCAGGTTTGTTACATCTGCATGTTTATGACTTGACTGACAGGAGTACATTTATTATTATTATTATTATTATTACCTCTTTTTATTAATATCATGATTTTAGGGCATTTTTGCCTTAATTTGAAAGAGACTGATAGGAAACACAGGGAAAGAGTAGGTGGGAAGATGCGCAGCCAACGTCTGAAACCAGAATCAAACACAGGACAATCTGAATCCACTGTTTACATCTTAGATCACAGAGACACAGGGAAGATCTTTTTTTTTCTCCTGGCAGATTTAGGCTACTAAATGATTGGTATTCATTACAGTAGGACAAAAACATCATTATGGTGTGAAAAAGAAAACAATCAACATTATATAATCTCATTTTCTCTGTAATTCATGGACTCAGTGTCTGTATGAAGCACATGAACTCACAGTGCTCCTGGAGTTCATTTTCCTGAGAGGGATGTTTGGGGCTTTGAGAGGGCTGTTGGAGAAGGCAGTGGGTTTTTTGGTCCTAATTAGGTCAGGTTCATTTTGTGTGTGGGTAAAAATGCAATGAATGAAAACATGCTGGAGTGGGTTGTTGGCATAGATGTCTTTTAATTTGGTTCTACCTTACTCTCTAGGCTCATCTCTTTGTCCCTGTCTAATTTGCAGCAGCAGACTAACATGAAATCCAATGAGACCAGTGAATAAATTGTAAAATTGCGGCATGTGAGTCATGCAGCATTTGCTTAATTGACAGATGCTCTGCCTGTTGTTCTCACCTCTCTGAGGACCTTTGACACATCAACAAATGAAATAACTGAAGCTCAGCCTTGTGTCACTGATGCTCCTGTCCTGTTCACATTCTTCCCTTTGTCTCTCTGCAGCTCGCTACCTGGGACTCCGTGCACGGACTGAACGGCAGTCTGAAGGAGAGTCGCATAGAGAACGGCATGCAGGGTGTGACGGTCAAGGTGGTCACTTTACTGGTAGGTGACACCTGTGTAAATGACACTAAAGGAGACATTATAATGAAGTTTGCTGACTTTAAATCAACATCAATGCACCACGGCATCAATAACAAATACTTTTAGCTGCCTTTCTAATGCAGTAAGACTTTACTGTTAGAAACACCTGTACACCTACTTATTCATGCAATTATTCCATCAGCCAATCATGTTGCAGCTGTGCTGTCGATAAGCATCAGAAGCTTCAGTTTTTCCTCAGAATGAATCCATGGACCCAACCTGCCTCATGTCCACAGTCCAGGCTGGTGGTGCCAGTCATGGTCTGGATGTCACAGTCTGTCTGAGTATTGTTTCTCACCATGTTCATCACTTTATGGCTCCAACTGGTTTCATGAACATGTGAGTTCAGTTCAGACTCCAGACCTGGACCCAGTGAGGAACCTTTGTGATGTGTAGAACGGGAGATGAATGTGCAGCTGACAGAAATGATGTGATGCATCATGTCATCGTGGAGCAGAGTCCCAGAGGAAAGTTTCACCATCTGGTGAAATCAATGACACACAGAACTGAGGCTGTTTGACAGCAATGGGAGGAACTACCCAGTGTTAGTGTGACGCTCAGTGAGTGTGTATTCAGTTCTTTAAACACAAGTTCAGTTCTTGATATAAAAATAATTCCACAGCACAAAACCAGCACAGTAAATCCACAGAAAAATCCCTCAGTCAATAAAAACTACTTTGCACAGCTCAGTGTGTTTCTGAGTTTTTCTGGTTTTCAGTCGTTCGTCTGCTTTGACTCCTGTCGCCTCCTCCTGTTCCTCCACCCAAAGGTTTCCTCTCAACTCTTTTTTATGAGAGGGTATCGTTCCAGCAGCTTGACTTCAGCAGCTGATGCGGTCAGTGTGATCAGGTTAAGAGATACAAACAGCCAAGCGTTTTTTGCCCCCTGGTCCCTCAACAGCAGCAGCAGCAGCGGCAGGTTATGCCAGAGATTCCTCCTGTGCTGGCAACGCACCGAGGAGACGCAGGTCTAACCAAGCGAGACTAATACCTTCACCCTGCGGTTCATCACCTGAAGCTGCAACACTTCCAGCTCCGACTGCTGCCAGCTACCAACTCTGACTCAACTCTCCCTCAGACACACACCACCTGCACAGAGCCACTCTCTGCCTTAATGCACCGTCATTATCATTACCTGATAATGTGGAGAGGTGATGATGAGGGCTTATTATTTATCATTTTTACTTTTACAAGGTTAAAAGTAACAAAAATAATGTCAGCGCCCAGTCAGTGGTAATGTTACTGAAAAGCTGCATTTTGATCATTAGACAAAGCTGATTTTTGCTGCTTTGCTTTGACTCATCATATATTCTCCCACGCTTCAGTCTGAATGAGATCACTTCACTTTTTCTGTACTAAAATAATCCCAGAAAATCCTGCAATTTATTGGCGTTTATTATAAATACTAAAGGTGACAATTAGGTTTAAAATGTTACGTTACAACCAAGAAACATCAGGAGAAAGGGAAGAAACAAACACGGGTTCAATGGGTAAAAGTAGAAACTGATAAGTTACAAACACAACAAACCAAATCAAAGAAAGGGAGCCAGCTACAAAACTAGAGTTAAAATAACTCTAGTTTTCTTCTAAATGCCAAAAACCTAGTATCCAGTTAAATTTACGTTTGGACAAAATCTACAAAATCCAGCTCCCGAGTCTCAGGGTCATCTCAACACAGTTTGACAAAAAGATTAAAGTTAAGCCTTGAATCAGACATAATCAATATTTTTATAAGACCAATGTATCAAATGACTGTGAAAGGTGACTCTGGTAGTGATGAACCTGCGGCTCCCCTCAGCTTTACAGAGCTTTACAGTGAGTTGCAGTGAATCTGTCAGCAGCCAAACTCTCTCTGTCAGTGTTTGTACTGTGTTTAACCCTTTAAACAGTTTATGGTTTTGCCCAAGATTTCCTCTCAAAGACCGAAAGAAGATCATCTTTGTTTTTTCTTGAAGCTACAGTTTGTTGAACTCACTGTAAAGTAAGTCTCTCTCTCTCCCTCTCTCTCTCTCTCTCCCTCTCTCTGCAGGAGGATCCTTTTGTCATGGTGGCCGAGAACATCCTGGGGCAACCAAAGAGATATAAAGGTTTCTCCATCGACGTCCTGGACGCCCTCGCCAAAATCCTGGGCTTCAAATATGAGATCTACCAGGTAAGGACAGACTGACTCACACAGCTTTAGTCCAGAACATGATTCAGAGGAATGACTCAGTCCGACCCACATTACATGAAACAAACTCTTGGCTTCAATGATCTTCATCTCCAGTGGCTGGACTGAACTCAGCATCACAGCTCGCCCTGCTGCTGAACCAGCGTATCACCAGGTTCAGCGGCTGCAGACATTTCTCTGAAGCCCTTTACACACTGTGTGTTTGATCTGATAAAATCTTTACCTCGATCTGTCTCCGACAGTACGCCGTCAGCTCTGAGGCATCAGAGTGTGCGATGAAAGTCTGGTGAACGGTGACTCTACACTGGACATTTTTAACAAGAACTCCCATCGTCCATCTGCACAGTTCTCATAGCCTCCAAAGAGTGTAATTGGCTGTTGGTGGACATGTCTCACATTGAGGTGTGGCGTCAACATTTTGGACCAACACCCAAAGCTTCGACCACGTTTCTTTCTTGTGTCACATGAGGCACGTTGAAGTTTGGGCTTTCATTTATTTTCATGAGCCTGTGCAATACAGACTAGAGGATTCTGGTTGTCAGGCTGGTTTCTGGGTAAAATTAGGAGCATGAACTGAACTTTATGGCTCTTTCTTGCAGGTGGCAGACAGTAAATATGGATCTCAGCTTCCAAACGGCTCCTGGAACGGGATGATTGGTGATCTCATCAACAAGGTAAAACTAGACTTCACATCCATCGGTGGTAAAATCTGCAACCGGTGCATAAATTAAAGGACTGAACACGAGTCAAGTGTCTGAGCCAAAAACACTCAACTCCATCACATATATTCAGTCGTGTCAGAGTTAGTCTCTGTTGGGCACAGTTCATGCTCTCTGAGCACAATCAAGAGCAGCACAAATCAAAGCAGAAATACTAGATTCATAGTGGCACACCTGTCTCCCCCCCCCCAGAGGGCCGACCTGGCGGTGTCAGCCATCACCATCACCCCAGAGAGGGAGAACGTTGTCGACTTCAGCAAACGTTACCTTGACTACAGCGTTGGCATCCTGCTGAGAAAGCCTGAAGAAAAGATCAACATCTTCTCCCTCTTCGCACCCTTCGACCTCGCCGTCTGGGCGTGCATCGCCGCGGCGATCCCCGTGGTAGGAGTGCTTATCTTCCTGCTCAACAGGCTGCAGGCGCTGCGCTCGTCCTCCAACCAAAATCCCCCACCAGGCCAGCCGCCCGGGAGCATGGGGTCGGGCAGTCTGCACAGCGCCATCTGGATCGTGTACGGAGCGTTCGTGCAGCAAGGTGAGATTTAGGTCATTTGTCCTGTACTTCCACCAGCGTCTGAAACATTTCAGTGGAGGAGATTTGTCCAAATCCCTGAGTTTGCTGTGGAGCTTTTCTGAACTTTGACCTGTATATTTGCACCTTTGACCAATAACAAGCTGTGTTGACAGATGAACGTTTCTGTTCTGGTGCATTTGAGTTTTTTCCTCGTGGGATTTTAAAAGGAATCGACCACTAACTTGATGGTTCAGTGTCTGCATCTGTGTGAATGTGAAGGTAGAAAAATGTTAATGAAACGGTTTGTTATGTTCATCTCAGTCGTCACCACTTCATATTTTATATGAATGACTCTGCAGTGTTAAAGTTAACCCACAAACAATTCTCACCAGCTCCTGTTCACCCACTGGGAGTTTGTCTGGACACAAACATCAGCTGAAACCAGATGAAAAACTGTGACTGTCTTTCAGAAATTCTTAGTTTACAGCTCAGCTGTTTGTCTGAAATCAATCATGGCTGATCACAACAAAAGGAAGATTATCGGCCTTGTAAAGAGGGATTGCAGTTTGATTTTGGGGCTTTTTAATTCAGAGCAGTTACATGGATTACACAGCAATAGAAGAAAAAAAAATAATCACAGTAGGATTTGTAGCATCTGAAATATTTAACAGAAAAGCAGAAACATGGCCATAAAAGTTTAAAGTGCTTAAATGAATTAGAGGGAGGCTTAGATTACAGAGCACAGAGCTCCAGGAAATGTCACTGTGAAATAATAAATGGGTTTCTGTGTGTGTTTGAGGGTCTGTAGATGTGTTTATGTTGTTTTGTGTGTGTGTGTGTGTGTGTGTGTGTGTTGACCATTTCCAGTCTTTGCTCCTCAGTCTCAATAAAGATGTTTGTGAGGTTGTTGCAGTAACAACTGTAACAGTTAAACTACAGTTTAGGACTGTTCAGTGTAACGGGGCAGTAAAGGTTCCTTTATATGAGGAGAGCAGCTGCCCACACACACTTCTGTACTTCTGTACTTGTGAGGACCTTCACTGACATACTATATCCTGAATCCATAACCTTAACCTCTTAAAGCTCAAACAGCCTTTAAAGCTGAAGAAAACCAATTCTAAAAATACCACTCACTTCCCAACATGTCCACACTTTGAGAAAGTGTCCTCATTGGTTTAAAATGTCTTCACTTTATAAACTGTATCTGCACAAATTCTGAATGTCCTCACTTGTTAAATAATGTCCTCACTTTCCCAAAAATCTAAAATGACTGTCCACTTTATCATTTTAAAGTCTTTATTTTCCAATTTTCTCTCAAAATGTCATCTGCAAATAAAAATCACAGAGGGCACCTTGACTCCTCAAGAATGTCCTCAGTTTTAAAGATGTTCTGACTTTCAGGTCTGAAACACAAATCTGTCCTAAGATACAAGAACACACAAGAACACACAAGAACACATCAATACACAACAACACACAGTGACTCCTGAAAAGATGCGTGTTCACGTCTTCACAAGTGGATCCACACACATTTGGACAAACATACTCAAGCATGAACACACACACACACACACACACACACACACACACACACACACACACACACACACACACACACACACAGCGTTTCCCAGCAGAGACAACCAGATGCATCTATTATGGTCTGGCAGGTTGCCTGGCAAAGCTTTTAGGCCTAACAGGTTGTGATTAGATGCAGCTGTGCAGCCTCGGTTCACTGTGATAAAGCTTCGCTCTCACCTGCTGCTTGAATCAGGCTGCAGGTGTCGTCCTGGTCGCTCAGTGCAACCTGTGACTGAGAGGTCAGCACAGGCCTGACCGCCTCAGCATGTGCCTGTTCAGACCTGTGTGATCTGACGCTGTGTGTACTCAACACGCAGCAGCTCTGAAAGTGGTTTGAAAACTGTTATAAATCACTGTGATGGCAGATTTTCAGTAATGACCTGAATCATCTTTGTGTGTGTGTGTGTGTGTGTGTGTGTAGGTGGGGAAGGTGTGGTGGGTTCGGTGGCTCTCAGGATCGTCATGGGCAGCTGGTGGCTCTTCACGCTCATCGTGTGTTCATCGTACACCGCAAACCTGGCAGCGTACCTCACCGTGTCCCGCATGGACCACGCTATATGGTGAGGTACACACACACACACACACACACACACACACACACACACACACACACACACACACACACACTCTCAGCCAGTGTGTCTGCAGCTACTATGGATGTAAACAAATGTGCATGTTCTTCAGATATGAACAGATAATGAATCTTCTCTGTCATGTTTTACCACAAACTTCACATCTCCTGGGTCATAAGTCAAATCACGGCTCTTTGCAGTGATCTCTAGATCTCCAGCATCACATATCAAAGTAATCCAGATCTCTGATGTGTGAACAGTGTCATATCCAACTAGCTGGACTTCACATGATGCTGATTTGTCAAAATGTAAAGAAAGAGGCTGCAGGATAAAAACATCAAGGTGGACATAGTTTTAAAGTTTAATATTCAGAAATTTAATAACTTTCCATCTGTTTTCACCAGATTAATAGTTAAAATCTTGACGTGTTACTTTCACCTCATGATCCTCGTGAAACCTGACACAGCACCTGCTGAGATGAGCTGAGGGACAGATTTTAGTCAACCGCTTTATTTTTTAAATCATAGACACATGAGATGAACTGAACTTTCATCTCTGTCTCCTCCTGTTATTGAATGTGCACGACCTCCAGTTTACAAAAAGAATCACGAAGCATTAGCCCTGCTGGTAAACCTCACTATTATATTTCCCCTGTTCATTTCCACTCAGACTATTCACTGTCATACAGCTGTTGTTGGCTAAATGTTTACATTCACATATAAAGCATTTAACTGGTGACATGAGTCTTTGGTTCCCCGTGCATGTTGACTTTTATTATGAAGGAGTCAGAGGACACAAGACAATGATCATTTTCAGCATGTTTTGGATGGAACAGTTTGAAATATTGCAGGGAGTAAATTCTCCACACCAGAGTGATGTAGGTGTGTTGGGCTATAGAGCAGCAGCTCTTTGGGATCAGTGATTTTCAGACAGTAAATAATGAGTCAACGTCTCCCTGGAGTCGGTCTCAGCTCAGTCCTCATCAGCTGGACCGGTGGAAGTTCATTTAGTCTTTATGATGTTTGAGGTCAGAGTCCGAGCTCTGAGCACCAGAGAACGGCAGAAACAAGTTTCTGGAGTCGAGGTTTTTAGAGACTTCAGACTGTGTGCAGCTGTGACCCTGCTGCACCATGATGAGGTGATATTCTTTATTGATCCCTGCAGGGAAATCAGGTCAAAGCAGCTGTAAAAGTGCTTCAGCACTTTTTTTTTTAAGGAACACACACATATATTTCAGTTAAGCCCTGAGGCAATATTGAAATGCATCCACATGTTGGTGGAAGCAGCTGTTTGATTTGATCTGTGATTTAATTATTCCAGTGCAGCCTGCACGTTTTGTGGCTTCACTTCAGACCAAAGTGTCATTTACTTTAATGTGATGCACACTCTGTAGCCACGCCCACACACTCGTCCTGCATTATAATGATCACAACTTTGTGTTCACAGCAGTGGAAGCTGGTGGGGGGGTCATCTGTTGTCGCTCCAGTAGTGACCCGTATTGGTTGCTCCGTTGCTCACTCGCAGACATAAATAACTGTTGTGTAGCCGGCTCCACTGGTGTGTAATCAGAGTGTGGACTGAACAAAGCGCTGAGGATCAGGGTTGTAACAGCATTCATGGAGTCAGAGCAGCAGCTGTTTGCTATAAGCAGTAGTTTGAAGTCACGTCTCTCCCTGTCTCTGTGAGATTAGCAGTGAAACTGAGTGACCTCACCGGGCTCTGTGGGCAGGTCATTAGTGGGAACATGTTACTCTGTATTCTGTCCACAGGAAGCTCCGAAGCAGCTCTGAGTAATGACTCGTCTCCCGGTGAGATGACTGACTCAGCTCAACATGGCTGCCACTCCACAGCAGCACGGTGTTAATGGATCATTCAGCCTCAGGAGTTTCTCACACATTTGGCTGATTATTAGTCTTAAGAAGGCCTCTTAAAAAGATCGATCATCTCAGCCCTCTGCTGTGGAAGGCAAAGCAGAGCTGTGGCTTATCTCTAATTTAACAGACCCGTGAGTGGTTGTGTTAAGTTGCAGAGGAAGCACTGATCTTGTGATGAATTTAGAGGGTTGAGGGTTCAACTAAAAAAGCTCTTGATTTGAATATTTCTCAGCAAAGAAATGACACCACAGCTTCTGAGTTCATTTAATTTATCTGAGAAATCAGAGTCTGTTGTCTAAACACCACCCGTTCCCCTCCTACTGTTACTGAAGAACACACTGACCTGACCAGCTTGTCCAAAAGCTGTGAGCAGAAAGTTTTAAAATGTTCAAAAGTTCAAACAGAATTTGCACAACATGTACAGCTTCATAAATTCTGGTAAAAATGACTAAATTTAGCAGAATTTAGAAGATGGAACGTCTTAGGAGGAGGAAACAGGGTTTTTACTGATACATCCTCTGTCAATATTTGTGTCAGTTGGGTTTGGTTTCATGTGTCTGAACATAAATTTAGCTTTTTCTGGTGAGACTCAGTCAGTGTTTGCATCATGTTATGAAGGTTAAACAACAGATGACTGACACTTTAATCAAGTTTTCCAAACTGGAAGAAAGTGGTGGCTGAAATGTTTTAATCTACTAAAAACCATCTCTGAATAAATTTCAAGGACAAAGTCAGTGATTTTATATTTTTCTGATCATCAAACAAATCTGTAGTCTGGTTCCAAACCACATCTCCCCACCAGGAAAAACAGATGAGCTCTGTACAGAAAACCAGATCCAACCAGACAGCAACATAAAACAGACGTGACAGGAGAGGTCAGGACGAAAAACAAGACGGACAGAGACACTTCACCAGGCAGTAAACTATGATTTAGCTAAATACAAAGAAAATAAAAGACAATAAGAAACAGAAGAGTTCAACAAATCAACAGACAATAATCATGTAGAAAAAAAAAATACACACACACACACACACACACACACATATATATATATATATGTGAGGTGTTTTAAAGATTGACATATTCAGTGGGGAGGTTCTGAGAGCTGTTATTACATCCTTCTGAATGAAGTTTAAAACGATCAAACCCATGAGAAGATTTCCTGACTTGTATTTTTGTAGTCTGGTTTCTGGAGGAGAATTTCAGCAGGTGAGACCAGGTGAGACCAGGTGAGACTGGGCCTCAGCAGAAGAGACGGTAGAAGCTCAGATTGCAACAGGCAGAGAGTTAAATAATAAACAGAGTTTTTCTTTGAAGGCAGCTCGAGGAAGCAGTTGAGTCCGTAAACCTGCTGTTTTGTCGTTAAAACAGAAATTCAGAGAGAACCTGGAGGAGGCATGAAACTGAGGAGGAGGAGGAGAGAGCTGTGAGGCTGTTTTAGTACTTGGAATTGAAAATGAGCTTCAAGAGTCAAAAAGTTATTTTTCCACTTCACTTTGTCTCAGAGATACAGTTGAGTGTTGTGTGTTTGTGGTGAACAGCTCAGCTTCACACGGCCTCAGGTGCACAGAGACGCAGTGCTAACAAGTTTAACTTGAACCATAACAGTCACATCTGGGGCCGCTGCTAATGGCTGTCAACAGTTTAGCCTCCGTGGTTAACGATATGCACGCACACACTTATCCTGCTGATACCAGGTCGAGTCGTGTTAATGTGACTGGCTGATTCTCTGTGTGAGGTCTGTGTCTGTGATGAGGTCGACTGACTGTCAGCGTCGCTGTGTAAACAGTGAATTACAGTAAGTTTCTACAGGCAGAGAACTTTAAACAGACGCGTTGAGACTGACGGGGCAGAAACACGACACGTTTTCCTCTCCACACCTGGACTGATGAGCTGCACCCTGAGATACTTCTGTAACAACACGTGTCTAGATCACACACAGGTAGGAGGATCCATCTGCACTGGTTCAGTCTATTTTCACCCACAAAATGATAAAGTTTAACTTATGAGCCTCCTGTAATAACCTGGTTGAGAACTTTTGCTGAAGAGAATAAACTTCACGAGCGCCCTCGATCAGCTGTGTCATCCCAGTAAACCCAGACAAACTGATGAAATATGTCGGCAGCTTTCCTCACTGTAAACCTCAGACCTTAATCACTTCACATGGACTATAATTTAATGTTCCAGACGGGCCGGGGTAAACACAGACCTCCACGTATGATTTCAGTTTTATGGACAAAAACTCTTCCGGGTTCCAGACGGTAAAAAGCTATAATCTGATAAAGTAACTGCCTGGAAAATAAGAAGAGTTTGTGATAAGAGCTTGTGGAAATATTAATAATTTACCTGCTGCCCAGTCAATGGTCTCTGTCTCTGTCCAACTGTTTGGATTAATGAACAGATTCAGACCCTGTTTATGATTCACACCGATCATTTTCTTTTAAACTGTGCACAGATCAGATTAATAACAAATGACTGCATCTTGATTTTTCATTCATAAATTACAAGTGTATCTACTGCAGCTCTCCTCACTGTCAACAAATCTGAGACATGTTCTATTTAATAGAGCTGAGTTTGATCCTAATGAGCTGAGTCCACAGCATCATCACTTCTCCTTTTTAGCTTCAATTTTAGGTGTGAAACCTTCTCAGAGCTCAGATATTAAAAGTTTATTCTTCATTCATGATTATGCTCCATAAGAGACCTGAAGCGCATCGCCCTGCTGATGTAACCCTGTTCTCTCAGACACTGGAAAACCTACACCAGAGCTACAGCCGACGGCTCAACTTCACATCAACATCGTTTTGAGTAAAGCGAACCTGATGTATGAAATCGGTTGAGGGATCATTTAAAGCCAAACCAAACCTCCTCATCATGTGTGAAATGCACCAATCACCGAGCTCGGTGTTCCAGTCTGAGGCGACACCCACGTCCGCCCTCAGTCACACAACTGTCCAGAGTTTCTGTTTTATCTGCAGCATCATCAACTTTTCTTGGACACTTCCTGGGATTTTCCACTGTCCTCCTCATGGCTGTAGCCTCGTCCGTCTCCCTCTTACTCACCAAATCTTTATGCAGTGAGGAGTTTTCTTGAAACCCCATTAGTTTGTAAAAAGGCTGCATTAATGACTTCACTGTGGAGTGAAAAGAGATTTTCTGTATAAAAACATGTAGTTAGAGTTTTTAGTGTCTTCAAGCTGTTAGCTTGTTGGTTAAAACTCAGAAGAGGCCCAGAAGCAAAGCTCTGCACCGCAGTCAGTGATGGATGTCCTCTTCGGTTTGTAGGGTTATATTAACCTGTAAATGTTAGGGCTTGATGGTCATGTGACCTGTGAGCTAACATCAGATTCTTGAAGAGTATTCATCGAACACCTGAGTGCTGAGGTGAGTGGTGTCAGTTACAGGCACCAGATCAAAAGAAGCTTTTTGTTTTTCCACTTTTTGTTGGTTCGTGCATCAAAGTCCGAACCCTGTTTTTAATCTTCTGAATTAACCATTGTCGCCGCTCTGTGTGTTGTGTTCAAAGACCTCGTCCAGACTGAGACACAAACAGGCCTCAGAGGCCATTTGTTGACTGGTCACCAGCTTCATTTACATTCACAACATCTGGCAGACGCTCACATCCAGAGCGACTGTGAACGCTGCTCTTTGTGATTCGTGCTGAGGGCCCACCGACCAACAGTGATCAGCTGATCATAAGTCCAGGCTGCAATCACAAAGAAAACAGTCAGGTGTCAACACAGGTGCTGAGGATGGAACATTCATCAGGGAGTCTGATGAGGAAAGTGTCCGAGCTGTTAACAGACTTTAAAGGGATGTTTGGAAAGTGATGAACCAACAAAGCTTGAAGTTCTGGGGTAGGCTGAAAGTGAAGCGAATACAGGAAGGTTTACAGTCTGGATTTCAAATGAACGTGCTTCTCCAACATGTAGTGGACGGACGTTCCAGAGACACGGTCGGCAAGAGTCAAACTGAAGGGACGGGCATCAGGAGGGACGTGCTGGTGCGAGGTTTGCTAACCCAAACAGACACAGCCTGATTTTAAATCCACACTCATCTCTTTAAAAGTGGCATCTGAAAAGAAAAACAGAAATGCATTTCTCTCAGGCTTGAATGCTCGACTACACTCTTGACACACTGGAGGAAAATCATCTTGTTCTTGCCCATTTATCTCATGTATGAATACAGAACGTTATCTCTCATTTCCTGTCTGAAGGTTCACAACAGCCACTTCATATGCGTGCGGTGACACACCGGCGCCGTCCTCCTCGTCCCTCTTCTCTCTAAAAAACTCAAATCCAACCTGACGTTTTCATCAGTAAATCCCCCGTGTGTTACTCTGTGAAGGGCGATTTGCTCAAGAGCACAGCGAGTAAATGCTAAGTGCAAGACTTTGCTTTTATAGACACTGGATAAATGCTGAAGTGGAGATTTGCATGTGGTGTAGACTTCTTTAAAGCCCCCTCAGACAGCAGAGAATCATCTTCCTTTTGACTGACAACCGTCTCCACTGCTGCTGTTCCCTGAGCGAGGTCTGTCATTACCCCGACATCCAGTAACTGAAGCCCGTGAACGTCTCTGTCAAACAGACCGAAGGTTTTCTGATTCTAGCTGTTAAACTGGAGAGAATCAGACTGAATGAAATGGAAATGGTTCCACAAGATGCTGGATAATATATATATTAATATATGTGATGGTTTATTGTTGATGCTTTGGAGCCTCATGAATAACACAATAACACAATAATTGTACAGCTCTTATCAACTGTAAGTTCAGATTTATAAAAACAAAGTTGATGGAGAACGTGAGCAGAGACTCAGAGCTGAGTTTAAACTGATAATCTTACATTATATCCACAGTGTGGTAAATACTCAGGCCAGCTGTGTTATGTTGTGTTTGTTCTTGAGAGACACTAATTATTCCAGAAGCATCTCCCCGTTTTAAAAGACCAACTCAAATCTTCATCATTTCCATCTGTGGTTCATTATTAAAGTCCCGAGCTCAGAGGAGGTGGAGGAGCTGCTGCACCTCGCTCATAAAGCCAAAATCAGATTTATAATTTGGAAAGTTATGGAAGTTACATCAAGTTCTGATCTGCATTTATTTACTTATATTAAAACACCAGGAGCTGAATTCACAAAAGCTAAGGCTGGAACCAATGAACTGGCTCCTGATGTATCCTATTTAATGCTCAATAACTCCTCATGTAAACATCACAGAACCGGGGCTCAAATTAAAACCACACTTATATTAACATATAAACACAGATTACTGAATGTATTAATACAAACATAGGACATGGAACACATACTTATTTTAAAAATAAAAACCATGATAAAATATGAATTTAAACTATTCACATCACATCATAAATATGTATTTAGATGTTGACACCACTCTCTTGTTTGTCTTTTAGCCTAGCTTAGCATAAAGACTGGAAACAGGGGTTAGGGTTGTTTGTATCAGACTTGGTGACAGATGCTGTTTTAGAAGCTTTAGGTCTGAGATGAGATAAAACATAAAACACTGTTATGTGTTTATCTGGGTGATGGTGCCAACATCATCTCTGATATCCACACAGGCAGATCTGTGTGTGTGGAATCCAGCAGTGGAAAAAATAGTCCCCCTCACTGAAGGACTGTACTTACAATGTCTGAGCCACAGCCGCTCAATGTGACTATTTTTGTGCAACTTGACGCTTTTTCAAACTCTAGTGTTTCCTCTTTTCGCTCAGTTCATTTGAAACAATGTTATTTGATCTGAAGTGGCCTCAAATAACAGCAGCAGACCTGAAAACCCCACGTCCACTCTCTGCAGAGAGGAGAGGAGAATAGAAACAGGCAGGAGGACGGAGACATGAGGGGAAAAATAAAGACATAAGATCACTAAACAGCTTTGAAAGATCTGGGAAGTTTGTGCCTAAACAAACTGGAAATACAGTAAAATCTATGTAGAGTTTCCAAGACACATTCTGAGCATGTTCATTTATTTCAGGAGAAAACTTTTATTTATTTCACTAAATGAACTCCAAGTAATGACCTTAAAATGCAGAGGATTATGGGTAGACAGGAGCCGACTCACAGACCTCTGTTGCTTTTCATTCATAGTCAGAGCAGCTGTTTCTAACCTGGGGGAAAGAAACGAACATTTAATCTGTAAAGAGCTGTTTTTCAAAACTCAGTGTGTGGAGAAACTGTAAAATGCACTAATGTATTTCATCAATATTTCATATTGTTCATATACTGCAGAGTTTCTTCAGCCATGCGGTGCTTTGAGCTAAATGCTACCTGCGAACATGCACGTCCACAATCCTAGTTTAAAATGTTAGCAACATTTGCCAATTAGCACTGAACAGAGTCCAGCTGTGATTCTATTCAGTTTGAACCAAAGTCTTGGTTTAAAGACGCTTTTATTGACAGAATATATGTGATGAGGTGAAATTTAAAGATGTATTGCACCTGCAGAACTGTACGATTTTTCTGAATAGATCAATAATAACATGGATGAAATAATACTAATAAACTTTATGTAAGAAGCACCTTTCAAAGTGCTTCACAATAAAAGCAAATAAAAGTAAATAAGAACCAAAAGTCTGTCATTTCTAAATGTAAAATTCCTTTTTTCTTTTGAGCTGTTAAATCAAACAAACCTTCATAAGAACTGAAACTGAGGACGAAGATAAAACGAGTCGTGTAAATGTGCGTGAAGCTAATTCCAGATAAATTAAAAGCTCCTTTACTGAGTGATGATGTCGAACTGTTCAGTCGCCCTCGAGACCTGGAGCAGCTCTGACTGGTTCATGTTCCATACATCTACTCGTTACAAAATCCAATTAGACTCCATCTCCACCAGCTTTGTAATTATGTAATTAAAACTCTAGTGTTATTAACGATTCAATCAACATCATCCCGGCAGCATCGTGTCTGTGTTCACTCAGCTCCACACTCACTGCATGACAAGAAATTAACATGAACATTAAGAAAAAATCCAAATCCAACACAATAAACAAGTCGTCATGTGACTGACTCACAGCTTTTAACAAAAGTCTGACTGCTTTATGTCTTTAAACATGTATTACTGCAGTAATCAGTGAAATCCCAGCTTCCACAAAGAACAGAAAAAACTGAAGCTGGTTTCAAATCTTCAGTAAAATCAAAGTTAAAGGTTGAAAAACGCAGCTTTTCTGCTTAATCAGGAACCAACCAACCTCACTATTACCATCACCACATGGTGATTGGCTGAATTCTGATTGGTGGTCACACGTCTGTGATGCTCCAGTGTCCAGGACGTGGTGTTTCTCAGCGCTGTAAGAAGCCAACTGTACCTGGTTGAGGTTCTGTTCAGACTCACAGCTCCTGGTTCAGGTTAACAACAGATCCTGATCTGGTTTCACACAGAAACACGTCAGACAGAACCTGGTTATTCACATTTAACTGAGACCACCATCTGTCAGGAACCTTTACCAAAGTGCATTAGTCTGTTGGAGGATGTCTGTCAGTTTCAGGGTCATGAACCCAAGAGTAAATTCTGATTTGATGATGATGTTATTCGTCATGGTAACCCAGCTGATACTGGATCTGTCGGTCCAGATCCACATCCTGCCGACAGCTCCGACCTTCAGTCTCTGTGACGAGCATCAGTGAAATACTACAAACAAACTCCTCAGACGTCTTCAGTGAACCAGATCCTCCTGTTAGACTCCGACGCCCCAGTGATGAAACCAGACTCCCTGACATCACCAGCGTGTGTCCAAACAGCAGGCGGGAAACATCTGCTGCAGTAATGTCTCGTGTCTGGCCTGTCACCACGGAAACCAGCTCGCTAACATTAGAGGATGCGAAAGCGTCAACATCAGAAGGTCCAGCGGAGTCACATGATCAGTCACAGCTGTTAGACCCAGAGTTCTCCAGCAGAAGAACGTGCAGCAGTGATGGGGCTGAAAGGTGACCAGACACTCATGTGTCAGGAAATAAAGCGTTGAATGAAAACAAATTGTGGTTTTGTCTAAAGTTTGGCTGTTGGTTGATCAGTGATGTCTGTGACAAACCAGAATCAACAGCTTCACATCAGCACCAAGTTTATATCTGAGTCTTAGTCTAGACCCTCAAACCTGAGCCAGAGCCTGAAACAGTGAAGGTGGTCCAGGGTTAGCCAAGTGTGCTAATGTGAGCATGTGATTGGACGCAAAGACAGGAAACAGAAAGAGACAACAGCTCCTCACTCGTGTCTCTGTGTCTCCAGGACTTTCCAGGACTTGGCGCGACAGATCGACGTGGACTACGGCACGGTGAGGGACTCTGCGGTCTACGACTACTTCAGGAACAAAGGCACCAACCCTCTGGAGCAGGACAGCACCTACGCAGAGCTGTGGAGGACCATCAGCAAGAACAACGGCATGGACTACTCCGTGTCCAGCCCGTCTGAGGGCATACGCAAGGTACTGTGTGTGTGTGTGTGTGTGTCTGCCTGTGTGTGTGTGTGTGTGTGTGTGTGTATGTAGTTCAGTCTCTATTCAGATGTTTGTTTGTCCTCTTCCTCATCTTCTTATTTTGTTTCTATGTGATAAAAACATGTGTCTATGAGACAGGTACCACAGGGTTTTTGTGTATATGTGACATGTGTATACACATGTTGTACATACATGCTGTAGTATCAGTCATTGTGGCACGCACGCACGCACGCACGCACGCACACACACACACACACAGCTCCTGTTTTATTCACAGCAGCAAACACACAGACACTCCTCTGTTTACCCATTACTTAATTGCAACAGCAGTTCCACAATACACCAATTAGTGAGGCTGTGTGTGTGTGTGTGTGTGTGTGAGAAAACAGAAGTGGTGTTTCTCTGCTGTACATTATTATGCTCATAGATCTCCCAAAAAGCCGATGACAAATTAGCGTCAGCTCTGAGCGCATCCATTATTCAGCCATTTGCATGATAAACATCCCCCCAGATTCTTTGACGTTTTCTCCCTGCAGTAACCCCAAACCGTTACACGCACACACACACACACATTTTAATCACTTTTATTGCTGTTGTCGAGTGTTTTTCAATGCAGAGCTGCTCAGCTGCCCCCAGTCCTCTCACATGCTGGCAGAGAGATCCAGATTTACCCAGAATGCACTGAGGACGGCCTCACGTTCCTCACCTCAGATCATCCTGAGAACAGGGCTGTGGTGCGGCTCCATCACTGCCTGAGCAGATGTAGCACTGAGGCTGACGGCTTTATAACGACAGGGTCCTCAGCTCTGAGCAGTGTTGACTCCAGAGCCTCAGTGAAGGAGAAAGTGTGTAAATGAACCGGGGGCTCGCTGCAGGAACAAAAACAACCCCATCACCAGAGAGGGATGTCGATACAGGACGATTCTGCACACACACAGATTTCACTTTTTATATGTGGAGAGAGCTGAGCTGTGGTGTGTTCAGGGTCAGAGGCAGAGTGTGGTTTTGTTAACGTTAAGTGCACCGGTCTGTAAAACCTCCTGACAGAGTTAACAGCTGTGACGTGAAATGTGGCAGGATCACTGAAACACCATCAGACTGAGAATAAACCTCAATATCAGACAGATGAGTGTGGGAGAGAAAACAAAGGTGAACCAGTTCTATCAGACCTGATCCTGATCTGAGTCTCTGTCCAATACTGATATTTACTGGTGGATAAATCTGTGTCTGACACATAAATACTCAGCTGTAGATTCTGAATCTGACACTTTTTATAACCTGATCCAGAAACTGAAGCTGCTGGTTCAAAACCCATCAAGTCTCCGACTGAAAGTGTTGATCTGATATGATATGAAGGACAGATCAGCTTGGAGAATATGACCCCTGACACATCGGCCTGTTAGGTCAGACTCAGGACCGTCACAGTTTAGACTCCCTCCCTTTGTTCAGTTTCTAGTCTAATGTGTCACCGCTCAACCGTCTTGTTGAAAATGCTCGTCTCTTGCCGACCTCTGCAGCACAGCTCTGTCTTCAGAAGACGCCTCATGTCACTGCTCAGCCATGTTTTTCTTGACTTTGATGTAGGTTCAGTGTAGAGGAATGGAGGGCTTGTTTTAGTGCTGGGTGTGTGTCTGCAGTGTGTGCGCTGCAGTGTGCACAGAGCTCTGACACTGACTGTGTGTGTCCTTTGATGCTTTGTCTCCTTTTTTGTCCTCCTTTGATTCATAAGAACCTTTTTCCCGCTGAACGCCGCAGCCCAACGTGATGTCACGTAGCTTAGCGTCTTTGCAGGGTTCTGCAAACACTGCACAGCTTTGTCTCCCGGTGTCACCTGGAGAAAGAAAAAACACACACACTCTCCTCAGATGAGGAGACGTTAACACAAAGTGGCTGCAGCAGCAGCTACACACACCAGAGCATCAATGAGACGTGACGTGGTAATTAGGCTGTAACAGCATGAAAGCATCTAAAGACTGAGGTCTGTTACAATACAAACACTTTGTACACACACACACACACAGTTAGCAGTGACAGTGAAGGCAGATGCTCCTGCAGCAGCTCTGCTGACACAGCGAAAACATCCTCATCCACTTACACTCCACCTGCTGCTGCTTTTTTTGTATCTTAATGCCCCCCCTCCCTTCTTCTTCCTCCTCCTCCTCCTCACCCAGGAGACAGGAGTACCCAGCAGGAAGGTGTTTGATAAAAAGACACAAACCATATGATCAGAATTATTGATACAGAATCACGAACCTGTGATCATGACCTTGTGTTAATTATCTCTGACATCTCAATGGATCCATTTTTCTGAAGTGTTTTATTAATGTTTATTTTATTATGGGATGTAGAATGAATCACAGACCACAGCATTTACAACCTTGAATTGTCACTTTCACTTTTTCTTGTTGTTTTGTTAATAACTGCTGTTCACCAACACTTTGGTCCAGAACAAAACTCTAGAATGTCATCTGGTTCTTCATGGTCCCTGAGAGGACTCTGATGATCCAGTGATTTTTCATGTAATTCAAAAAACAACAATTCATCTAACATTTAATCTGCCAGTGATTAAATCCAGTGGTTTTGGGGCGGTGCTTTTATTTTGAAGTACCAATTCCCACCTCCCAGTGCAGGTAGCCTATTGATGGCTGTTAGTCATGTGATCCACGCCTTTCCATAGACAGAACCTGTAATTGATCAAATCTGATTATATCTTAGAAACAGTGAAAAATCCAAGGTGACGTCTTCAGACCCAAACAGAAAATTGTTTTGAATAAGTTTCCAACATTATTTTTGTTGACTGACTAATCCATAAATCTACTTATTTCAGCTTCATTTAACTGAATCTCATCTCAAGTCCAGTGTTTCCATAGAAACGAATCTGCAGAGGTGTTTTCCAGTCAGTAACAAACTGTGAGCGGTGCATCACCTCTGTGTCTGCAGGCGAAGAAGAGCCCCTACGCCTTTCTGTGGGACATGGCGGTGCTGGAGTACGCCGCCCTGACGGACGACGACTGCACCATCACCGTGTCAGGAAACAGCATGAGCAGTAAAGGCTACGGCATTGCCATGCAGCACGGCAGCCCCTACAGAGACCTGTTCTCACAGAAGTAAGTGACTCCACCCTCACCCAGCAGACAACTCTTTTAATTCCCACAATGCACCTGGAAACTGCAGTGTTTTACCTGCCTGCGAGGTCTGCAGGTTGACAGACCGACAGAAGGAGCTCATAACATCTTTATAAGTCAGAGATGGAGATTTTGTCCATTCAGATCCACTCAACCATGATCAAGATGAATTTTAAAGGTCCACTGTTGGTGCTATGGAGCAGTGCTTTTCTCCCACCACAGGTTTCACACAGTTCAGTTGGTGGAGGTAACGTAGCAAAGAAACGTAGCAATGCACCAGCAAAGATCAGAAACTAGAAGCTGGTGAACATGGAAACACTGCAGGGTTTAAAAACTTCACAGCTTCACAAACATTTTATGAGGAAGAAAAGTCATCCCCCAGTTTTTTTTACATGACTAGAAATGAATATAAATGGCATGTCACCGTTTTTTTGAAAGACTGATTAGTTTATTTGATTTATTTCTCTAACAGGGATGATGCAGTTTAACACAGTTCAAACACAAAGCATGAAAGTGAGAGTTTATAGCTGTTGCTAATCTTTAGCTCTTGTCCCTGGTTGGACAAGTCTTCATGTACAGTCTAAAAAGAGAAACAACAGACAAACAGGATCAACTGATCAACTGTTCGACTGTGTGTAACATCTGTGACTCTGTGCAACTGAATCCACATTTTAGCTGAAACTTATGAACTTTGTGATTTTTGAGTTAAAATTTTGATGCTATTTCAACAGGTGTTGCTATAACAACGTCATGCATTAAAATAATTTACAGCACCAGGGTCATATTCATGGAAATCTAAAATCTTTATCTCCTCAGCTGAAAACCAGGATTATAACATGATGTTAATTACAAGTGCTGAAGTGATCATCAGTGGCTCATTTTAATTATACAGAACTCTTGACTCTTTCAAAGCCTTAATTTTTTTCCTTTATTAAAATAAAACTGTGGAGGCCTGTGCAGTGAAAACACTGTACATTTATAGAAAACTAAGTGTTACATTCTAAGTTTGTACATGAAGTTAATCGGTTCGAGGGCAGAAAGCTTTATATTGGAAAATGAAATTATTTTTGAACTGATTTCTTTTATAATTGAGGTGTAAATACACAAAGTTATTTTATAGAGAAAGTCAAAGTACATGTTTAAATGTAAATGTTTAAATGAGGAGCAGCAGTGACACATTAAAAATTACGAATGGATTAAACAGTCAGTGAAAACCTGGAGGTCCAGGCAGTGATTAGTCTGTTGGAGCTGTGATGGACGGACAGATGAAGACAGTGTGTCTCTTTTTGTGCAGTGAAACAATGATGAAGGTCGGAGGCTTTTGTCTGAGTTTGAGCCTCTGTTGACTTTAAGTCGTTATCAGCCTGTAAATCCTCTGATGTGAGAGAAAGTCTGAGCTAATTACAATACAATGGTGATAAATTCCTGTTAACGAGGACACGTTTGACTGGAGGAGCAAGAAGTGATGCGCTGACTTCTTTCTAACCTGAGTGTTTAGCAGGTGTTTGAAACGCGCGGCTGTCGCAGGGGTGTGAGCTGAGAAACGGCTCCTGCAGGCGGTTTTTACTCTGCATTAAATCAATAACGGTGCTCGACGCTAAAGTCAATTAAGCTCACATGAAACAAGCTTGTGTTTAGCAGCACCGTTGTGAGGCAAATGAGATTATTCATGGTGTGATGTGTAAACAGAGGGACGTGTGCTAATTACTTATTTGATTTTGTGAGACAGATGTCTCCACAGAAGCTGCAAATATTTTTAGGAAATTCAATTATCTCCTTCAGTCTGAGTTGAAGATGAAATCAGTGAGTGAAACCTTGTCTCCTCATTCTTTCCCAAACACAAATTGATCCCAGTGCGAGTTTAAGAATCGCGTAGATCATTTAGTAAATCTCCACATTATTACATCATGAATTAACGGTGTGAGGAGTCACTGAAGCTCCTCAAAATGTGAAAACTTTCTCATCCGTCTCATATTGATCGGCTCCCAGAGAGCAGACAGGAAGTCGGTGTAAGGAGAATCATGATTTGACAAACTAAAACAGAGGAAAGTGGAGCCTGAACATTTCTTATCATTTGGAGTAAAAAGTTAAAAAGTATTTAGGACGTAGAGGTTTCCAGAGAGTTGGATCAATCAAACATACAGTGACAAACCTGTGAAGTCAGATTTGCATTAGAGGAGAATGTGACAATTAATTTTCATTCAGGTTAAAGTGGCAATAGACAATATTATATTGTATTATTATTATGAGGATTCTCAGATGCTTGTTTCATAGCTGACATTAGCATTAGCGACAGTTTTCTTAGCAGTCCAGAAGAAACATTGAGTTCAGCATCAAACTCAATTCTTTACGACCAGAGGTTGGTTTGGAGCTCCCTCTGTAGTCTCACTTCAGGGGTACATTCCTGTTCCGGTCTGACTGTGGCTCTCTCATCTGAGGTCCACTCTTCTGTTACCTCCCCCTCTCCCTCGCCTCCCTCAACAGCGGGGCTCTTATTCTGTTGCCGGGCAGAGTCTCCACACTTTCAGCCGTCTGCCATATCCGCTGCCTGTGGAGAGCTGCCGATAGCTTCCAGGGGAAACAAAGCACTGTCCTCTGTCTGTTTTGGCTGCACAGTGGCAGAAAGAATTACATAGTGAAAGTGAGGCTTTTAGGGAACCAATCTAAACACAGATGGTGCCATCATTCTACAGCCATTACACTGTGATCTACATTTACTTCATAATGATAAAGTACAGCTAGAAAACTTGCCTATTGTCACTTTAAAATGAATCTGATTTTAAAGCTGCACTTCACAGGTTGAGGAATCCAAACTGCAGGAACTTAGTCTCATAAACTCTGTGAAACATTATCCACCACCCTATTAAAGAACTTTGTTTGGGCCTTCGTCTCTTTGTTGAATGGCTCAGCAGGAGTCTCTGTACCTGCCCCCCAGGTGTAAATGGCTGTGTGATCTGGTGTGTGGAATGAGAAGCAGCGGGGCTCAGTCCTGAGGATCCTGAGCTCTGAACTACCTGTGTGAAGTTGTGAGCGGTGCAGCTTCTGTACAGCAGCTCACAGTTGGAGCCCAGAGAAAACGTTTGATGTCTGCCGCTCACAGTCACCAACTCCTCGACACATGAGCCGCCATCTGACGCTGCGAGGGGGGAACACAAACACAAACAGTGATTGTGAGGTCTGAGCCTGACAACAGCAGCATTAATAGAGATGTTAACACAAAGCATTAGCTGCTGCACCGCTGAGCTGCGGGTACATTATTACCAGAGCAGCCGCACTGAGGGGAACGGGTTTGTGCGCCCTGTGGCTGCGTGGGAGGGACGCCTGGGGCCCGAGAGCAACTCCACATCCAAAATGTCATTTACACCTCCTCCAGCCGTGCATTTATCTGACTCTCCCTCCTGTTCTGTCAGCTTCCATCTGCATCCCTCCTTCATCCTCTTCCTCTCACTCTCTCATCGGGAAAATCCCATTTGTCAGAGCTGATCTTTAAAGCTCTGAGACGGTCCGCTTTGTAACTGAGAGAGACCAGATCAGACCACCTGAGGGGAGGATGAGCTGCTGCAGCCAACATGGACAGCCTCAGAGTGTTAGGACGGTTCTGCTGGAGTTTTGTCCTCAACAAACTGAATGACTGTCAGGTTTAAAGACAGACTGTCTGTGTGGGTCTGGACAAAAAGAGCTAAATACTGAACACAGATCTGATGTGGATGTAAACGACCTCTAAAGATTCTTTTGAGTAGTAGGTTGTTTGTCCTCTGATGTGACCCACAGCAGCGTGTCCTCTCCCCCTTAGCGACAAGGTCATGGTTGCTCAATAACGTCACCTGACTTCCTCCTTTACTCCTGTCATAATGACTACAGCCACTGGAGGGGGCTGTCACCTGAGTAGAAACATGTCGTTTTGGGGCATTTGCTAAAAAAAGATGATGCTGTGTCACATGACTACAGCAGCTCACTCCACAAGCATAACTACAGGTCATAATATGAGGTAGTTCCTATGGGAGGACGGTCCTTCTGTGGCTGTGATGTCATGGCTGTGATGTCATCAGTCCCTGACTAACCTGCAGTGTATCCGTCTCTAGAGACCACAGTCAGTCTGCACATGAAGAATGATCACAGCCTCCAATAACTCAACATAACGCACAAATGTCATGTGACTTTTGTGTTAGTCTGTCCCTTAAAGCTGTAGGTTCACACATTGACCTCAGAGTCATGATAACCCGTGAAGAATCCCTCATCAATTTACCTCTGCCGACTGTGGAGCTGAAACGATTGATTGATCCCCAAAAGCCACAAACCAATAAATTTAGATTTCCTCGCTTTCTCATCATTTCCCTACTGGAACCTGATCATTGTTCCATAAAGAGCCACAACTACACTGTTGCAGAAGCTGCACTGTAGAACAGGACAGACAAAATGTACATAAACAGTCAGAGCTTATTATTATCATTATCATTATCATTTTTGTGCCCTTTAGAAAAAGAAAGTGAACTTGAGTCTCTGGCGTTTGGTGCTGTTCTTCCTCTCTGGTCTCAGGTTGCAGCAGCTGTCGGGTTCATTGTTGAACTGTGGGACTGTTTCTCCCTCTTTTCCTTCTCCTCCCTCTGCACCTCACACTTCCTCCTTAATTAAGTAGTTCTGTGTTTATTTGGGGATTAATTTGTGGCAGTGAATGGAGACAAAACCAGTAGTTATTAACGAAGCCTCTGCACTGGGCTGGGCCCAGTTCAGCCAGCGTCCACCGGCCTGAGGTGTTCTCTCGGCGCCGCACTCGGGGACGACCAGGAATAATGTGCCTGAGTGTTAAATTGAGGGCAGAGCTATTGTTCAGCTCGAAAACCATTATCTCCACATTTCCAACCGTCATTTTAATACCTCGTCCCACAGCTGCTGTATTACCTCCACTTGATAATCCTGCCATTAATAACCTTTACAGACTATGTTGCTTCTGCTGCCTATTTGTGCTGTGAAACTATTTTGTCCTCAGGGTGTTTCGAGGGGGGGTGAGATGGAAACTGTGGTGCACTGACCTTCAACATGTTCATGCTGAGTTGAGCAGATTAACTATAGCAAATTGAGCTCTGATTTTACTGCAGCTAAAAGCAGATTGTTCGTCAGTGCTTGTGACAGAGTTTGCTTAATTAACTCTGCAACTGGACACCATGAGAGCACCAGACCTGCAGCTCAGTGTCCATCACCTCCTGACGGCTCCATGAAGTGAAGCAGCTTCAGCTCACAGATCAAACGCTGCTGTTGCCTGTTTCCATGTGAGCCATAACTTTCAATATGTGTCCCGTCGCTGCCAGGCACATGTCACTAGACTGTCCTGTAACAAACGAGCCCCCAGGTCGTCTGTCAGCAGGTCACTATGACCCATAGTTAGGTTCTGTTGCTAGGCGACATCTGGTGGTCGTAGTAATGATGACAGGAGCAAAGGGAAAAGTGCGATGACGTAGTTTATAGAGCGACAAAGTCCACGTCAGGAGGAGGTTGGGGTGGATGGATGAATATGACACAGGAGAGCGGTGTTCGATTCCCATGTGACAGGAGCAGTTTATGTTGTTTCTATTATCCATGACCGTTCACTGTTATTACTGTAACCATGACAACAAAGATCATCTGATGTTGAGGAAGAACTTATTTTAACCCAAATCACCATCTTTACCTGAACCTAACCAAGACATGACTGTTATTATAGTAACCATGGTGACAAAGGTAGGTACAGTCCATGTTTAACATTGTAACCATGACAACCAAGGTCCAGTTTGCCTGTCACTGTAGGGGTCACACTGCTGTGGGTCGTATCAGAGGTTGCTGTTGTTTATCAGACAGTAGATGATGGAGTCTCCCCACATCTCAACATCTTATTAAAAAATCACATCTGTCCAGATGTGTTCCTGTTTCCTGCTCATTTCCATATTTCCTGTCACTTAGCCACACGTACACAGTTTTCCAGAGCCAGCTGTGGGTGATATAATGATGTAATTTTACAGTAAAACATTGTTTAAGTGTGTTGCCAATTTCCCTGATTGTTTTTTTTAAATCTACACAGCAGTCTGTGACATTTTGACAACATTAATCAGCCTCATTTTAAATGACAGTTTGAGTGATGAACTTTATTAACATTTGAGCTGTTATTTCCCCTGTTGATGATATTCAATTTTATCCAGTGTAAAAGTTTCACTGTGATAATATAATTGATCATCTCTCAGACAGTTAATTATGATGATTGAGATATCGCAGCGATGATGCTTTACAGGTGTGTGTGATTCATTAGTAGTGCGGGTGCCTTAAATACCCACAGCCATGTCGAACAGTCACACGTGCTGACAGCTGGATGCTGGAGATACAGTCAGGAAGACTCCACTTCCTCCTTTTACTTCTTCACACTGACAGGACTAATGAGTGGTGAGGAGGCGCACGTATCGACATGCAGACTGATGTTTACAGGTGTGTCTGTGGGAAGGTGCACATCTGAGGTCAATAATGAACTTTAAACATCGGTATTAAAAGTATTTGGAGGAACAGGTCTGCATAATCCACAGAACACACTATAAATGTTGGGTACACTTTATTTCACAGCTGAGTCATTTTCTAATGATTTACTGGAAACAGCCATTTAACTTAATACTAATTCTAATTGAAATGGAGACACTCTGACCTATAACGGAGTAACAAGCAGAGCTCTTCAGTTAATGCACACCAGGTCATGTGAACAATTAAAATGACATCTTTCCTGTAAATAAAGCAGAACGTTCTATAAAAACAACTGTCCATTTGAAAACTTGTTCTGTGGATTATTCTGATTATTATATGAATTGCTTTAATATCAGTTCTCAAACTGTGAACACTGAAAACATAGTTCAAAACCAGATCTGTCTACATGGAGAGATACCACTGGAGGGAATTGGAAAAAAAGACTGTTTCCACTATTATTCATTATATAGTGGCGGCTAAACAATGAATTGCTAACAGACAGTAAAAGCCTGGCAGACAACTGGAGGATGCAGGAAATGACTGAAACTGCCACCTGACCCACTGTATGGTCCTCGACTGGGGGCCCCATGCAAAGAAGCCCATTGAAGGAACCTATCCTGCAGCCTGTCCTGCAGATTAATGTTGTCAAAACCCTGAGGAGCCATCAGGGGCCCCTTTACTCCGTGGGGGCTACAGACATTAGCTTGGTTTGTCGTTCCTGATGGTGCATCAAGGTCTGGTACAATGAATAATTAAACACAGCTTTTTTTTTTTTTTTTCGTGAACTGACCCGTTACATGATTCATTCTCCTGTTCTACATGTTTCTGACGGACACCTCACCCTCCAACATCATTCACTGATCGGTTACTGAGCTGATCTACAGCTGAACAGCTGACTGCAGGATTAGTGTTTATCTGAGTGACACTATGAAGAGAGATAATCATCAGGCAGAGAACCTCTGCTATTTGGTCAATTCCTGACAAAGTGTCTGTTGTTGGGATCTCAAGTCATGAGGTCTGAAAAGAACAATAGAGAGGCCTGCATGCTTTTCCTGAAGCCTGACTCGAGCCATGCCTCGTGGGGAGAACAAAGGAGCGAACCACATTTCCCTCCAGACTGTGGGCCAAAAACCACCCCCACAATTCACACCTAGGTGTAAAATTGGAGTTTGAAAGAACTCTACAACGGCATTGGCTGAGGCCGGGCATTCCCAGCAGGGATTCCCGGTGACGTCACTCAGGTGATAAAAGCAGCGCGGTGACTCTCCTCCTCGCTCTTTACCGTGCGTCGAAGTTGCTGCAACAGCTGCAACTCCGATCGCTGAAAGGAAGCACCACACAAACGTTTGGAGATATTTTTCTTTTACCATAGGCCTTTAGTCTTCAACTCGCTGGACGAGTCAACAGACTGCTCACATTCGCTGAATGTACCGGATCCGAAGGAGACAGCCGCATCACGCCCGCTGATCTTTAACTTTGCCTGCAGAAGGACGGAGGATTTTCCCGTCGGAGGAAGCGGACACGTTTTCCCTCCATCGAGTCGACTCTGCTGTTCTTCCATCGCCCCGTTATTCCTCACGGAACGAGGTAACGGCCCCGCCAGCCTTCAGGACCGCGCTGAAGCCGCAACGGTGGATTTATACACATCCACTCCAAGTAAGAGGCTTGTGTCTGGGCAGATCGTTAGAAGGTGCAAAGTTTATTATCATTGATCGGACTCTCTGATATAACTTGAATCAGGACCGCTGCGTCCCATGCTGTTGCTTTGTAATTAATATTACTTGTTTGTTCTTATGGTTTACTGCTGTTTTATTGTTGATGAACATTAGCCGTTAGTACCGGAACAGTCCGGGCCGTTCTGCTTAAGTAGGACGTGCTGTTGTGCTTTGTTCATCTTGGGTGATCGGAGCGAAGCTGCCGCATCTGGACACTTCGGTGTCGCTGCACAGCCTCGCTACTGTGAGTGAGCCAGTGGACTCCCTCTGAACCGGTTACAGGACCAGTATCAGGCCAGACGAGTGTTAGCTCGATGCCCTGTTACTGCGTGGGGAAGAAAGAGTTCACTGGACCTCTCGACGACTCACAGAACCCCGAGGCACGGGTTCTGCATCTTTCTCTCTTTCCCCCCTTTTTTTGTCCCCAGTTAACACGTACACGTACACACACACACACGCACGCCTACACCATACAAGTGAAGCCTTTGTGCTCGGATCGCGTGACACCACGCGGACGATGTCCAGGCCACCACTCCACTGAAAGCACGTGGGAGGTCACACCTCGACTCTTTTGTTCCTCAGCCTTTGTTTCAATCCAGCGCCATCTTAGACTCCACCTACGTGGTCCTGGCCGCCATCCTCCTACACACATAGACACTCCCACACACATAGACACTCCCACACACATAGACACACCTATACATGCACTCACACACGAACGGACATACAAGCTTCCACATCATATGCCTATTATTTGCCTTGGTTGTTAGATATAGTATTAGTAGTTTAGCGTAACTGTGATGAGAGTTTGTTGATGTAAAGTAGCATTGATTACCATTGATGTTGCAATTGTTAATAAACTCCTCCTTACTTTAAGCAGTCGTTGCCTGTGATTATTGGTGCATGTGTACAGTGATAACAGCTGGTTGGGATGGTCAGTGCTCGAAATTCAACCTTCAGCGGTTAACTTATAAGTGCTAATATGTCCAAGATTGACACTTATCAGTAAGTGCCTTTGAGACTGAAAACCATAGTTTGACTGTCAGTCCCTGGTTACAGGGTGGTGCCCCGATATTATTACATTTTAATAATAATTTAATTAAATATTAATAATTACTTCGGTAATTATTAATAACTAGCTGACAACCAAACATTTGCTCCTACGATTCCCAACACTGTTCATAAAAAAAAATACAAAAAATCTATCTGTCATCCTGAGAAGATGAAGCCTCGGTGAAATAAAAGCAGCACAAGATCACAACTGATGCAGGGAGACAGTTTTTATACGACAGTTAAGTCCCTGTTATCTTTCAATGGTCTCTAATTCTCCTCAAAGAGTCACTGACTTTGAGCTCCTTCCCTCTTCTATAGCATTGATTAGTACCATTTAACTCGTCATGTAATTGCCCATAATGACACATTTCAATAACGGAATCACTGCTGAGATGAGGCCCAGCCAAATGGCTTCATACAGAGATATTGTTCAGGCCTATTGTGGGATTTTTCACAAGTTAAAATCCAGCCTTCACTGAACTGTCTCTTCTTGTTTGTCTCAAATGGATTTAATGAAGGAACCTTTCTTCAGACCACATGCTCACTGCGGCTAAATGTGACAAACATCCTCTCAAAGTCACAGTCCTGGTTTAGGTCTGACTATGGTCCATCTGTGATCGGATTTATGTCACATTTTATATCTGTTCAATGTCCCTGGTTTATAAGAATAAAAAGACCATGTCACTGCAGACAGTGGTGTTTTATCAGGGCTTGGTTATTGTGTTTCTTTCTCCAAAAAGCCGACAGTGTCTGACCCTCTGTATTCAAGGTCAAAAACCCTGCAGGTTGTCAATCACACTAAAGTTTGGTGATTATCTCCCATCTTCAAATTAAATTCCTGGATGAAGAAGAAACAGAGATGCAGTAAAAGACAATAATGCATCACTGCTATGTGTCTTTAAAGGGCCGGGACTAAAGCTCAGAACATAAAGTTACTGAGAATATTTATTTTATTTTGAAGGAGTCAGTTTGAGTTCCTTTACTACAAAACATGATAACCTTTTATTTTAGAGACTATTTTTGAATGTTTCTTAGGCTTTTGGATGCACGTTTACCCCCCACTGTGTTTCTGCTCCCACTGTTATCAGACCAACATGTTTCAGCTTGTGGCGTCATCTTATATAATACATCATCATCATGTATAATATTACAATAATACAAGAACCTTTAAAGAAAGTGGGGATGAAATGAAAGAGGTTGAACAATGAGAAACATTTTAAAAATGCATAAACACAGGATTTGGAAATATTTCCAAACATATAAAACACCTTCATTCTTCATTCACACCCCCTGGTGATGATGACTCTGATGAAGGCCACAAGCTGGAATCTGTTACTATTTTAATTGATTATATCTGTTGATGTATTGTGTTTTAAATGTTAAATGTATTTCTTTGCTTTATGTAATTAACAGGTTTATCCTGAAATTTTGAAATAATTAAGCTTTTCTCACATCATCACATCTGTGTCGCTTCAGTATTAAAATTCTACAGCCTTTAAACCACAATATAAACAGGACTTTTGAAGTAAGAAAAGGAACTAAGGTTATGTGGCAGGCAAGTGACAGCAGATATGAAAATGAAGCAGGAAGCTTCATACCTGGATTGAAATCGAATTCACCTGCCTGAGGCCACGGAGGCCCCTGAGGGTCTGAGGACTGAAGGAGAAAATCTATTTCACATGAGATTTCCCTCAGCTGCCTTCAGGTCAGAAAGATGAATTATCGTCTCTTTGTGACTGACCTGATTATTTCTTCTCCTCCAGGATCCTGGAGCTGCAGGAGAAAGGCGACCTGGACATCATGAAGCAGAAGTGGTGGCCTCGCACCGGCCGCTGCGACCTCAACAGCCATGCCGGCGCCCACCCCGACGGCCGCTCCCTCAAGCTGCACAGCTTCGCCGGCGTCTTCTGCATCCTGGCCGCCGGCCTGCTGCTGGCCTGCCTGGTGGCCGGGCTGGAGGCTTGGTGGAACAGCAACCGCTGCCGCCAGGAGCAGCCCAAAGAGGTGACCGAGCACAGGGCCCGGCGGACGGGCCAGTGGGGGGAAGACACTGCCACACTCTACTTTAAGGATCCAGCCGCAGACGCGAGCCCCGACTTAGTGGAGCTCCAGTACACCCAGCTGTAGAGGAGAGAGGTTTAGGAGACTAGAGTTAGTGCTGGAGAGCTGGGGGACAGAGGGTGGAGAGGCAGGTCAGAGTAGGTAGATGTGCTCTGTGCCACATCAGCCCAGGCCACTGATTGAAATCAAATTTGGTCTCTTATTATTACCCCCCTCCATTTTTTCTTTTATCCGTCCATCGCCTCCACTCACGTCGTCCTAAACTTACAGAGCTCATCTGTTTCTGTACGACATGTTCTCTAAACCACACGGAGCACACAGCACACTCCACTCGACCATCACCTTTACTAATACGCTCACAAACCACCGCCCCTCGATCCTCTCAGGGTCGCCGTCTTTGCCTTGATGCAAACACTCAAGGCCTCACAAGCAAACAGTGGAATTAGCCTAGTGAGTCAGGATTTGGCTATCGGCATGTCCTGCATGTTTCCCAGCAAACCCCCCACTACAACAACTGAGTGCACCCGCAGACTTTAATGATGAATTCCCACAGTGCCAGCTCCATAACCATTCAAGTGCTTGCTATTGAATTATTGTTATAAACTCATTTTCTACAGTGAGGCTTTGGTAATTTCTTGCACCCAAGGGTTCTGCAAAGAGATTATAATTAGCAGGCGGGAGGGAGAAGGATAACAGACACACTTTCTTAACACTTCTGGACATTTTCCATTTCAGTGTGAAATCCTTACAAGACATCAAGAGACACAAAAAGTCATTTATCAAATCCAAGAGAACCTCAAAGTGCAGCTCACCCTGGCTTCTAACATTAACAGCCACATTATCGCGGCTGGTCTGAATCATATGCTGTTGTTGCTAATACATACTGGAGCCTTACTAAGAGCTCACTGAGTAAAAAGCCTACAGCAGACAATTACTAGATCACTGTCCTAATGAAACACACACCTCTGTAACTCCTCAGCTAACAGCTCCACCTTCACAGGTTTAAAGAGCAGAAGCAGCTGATTAAACATTCATGCACTCTAATCAACAGTAATGAACAACCACTAAAGGAAACATCTGCACTAAACTGAGGTTTTAGTGCAGATAAATCAACGGATTAAACTGATTTATCACTGAGTTATTCAGGAGAGAGAGGAAACACTGTTAAACTGATCTGGGGTCATGTTGTGTCTAAGCACCAGACTAAATACTCAATTTAACCAGGTTTTAGGTTCACAAAGAAAAACTAGTCAGAATTTAAATCCTCTGCAACTTCAGAGGGTTTCAATCTGAAAGTGTGAGAAAAGCTAAGCTAATAGTCACTTGTGATTAATTAATTTGTAAAATGTTACATAAACCATCAAAGTCTGAATCTCATTTATGTCTGTGAACCATGAAATATGTGAAATAATTCAATTTCAAATATTGTATGTGATTTACAGGCAAACTCACAGCAGTATAATAGTGAAACAACATGTTTTACAAACTAGAACTGAGCAATAACATTTAGAGTGATTGAAGGGTGAAGTTGGCAGGAACTAGACAGGTGCCTGTAAGGGAAATGTGAAGTCAGACCTGCAGCAGAGTTCGGACCATGCATGTGTGGTAGAGACAGTTCAACAGCTGCAACACAAAGACAAACATGAACCTAAGTCAACCTGGACTCGCTAGCTTAGCAACAATACAGCTACAAACAACTCATAATGCAACAGTCCCTGTAGAACAAGAATATCTGATGCAGTGAATAATAAGTAACAACTCCTGTTTTTTCAAACATAATTTTCAGAAAAGAAAAAATCGTCCACTATTCAGGTCAATAGGAGTTAATGAAAATGGCATCCAGGTCTTTTTGCTCACAGACAGGAAACATGACAGAACAGATATATCTGGTGATTTTAACAGATTAAACTGTTCACATTCCTAAATCAAAGAGTGAAGTTAAGTTAAATTTGTAGTTTTGTATTCCACATAGAGCCACATGTTTCACATTCACACTCATATATAAAAACATATAAATGTATGAATAAAAGGTTTGGATTATTTATCATATGCTTGAATTCATTTATATTTATATCATGTTTTGTCATTGTTTCCTGGTATATTCTCAACTTTATGATTAATTACCAAGCCTAAAGTCAATCAGATCATATAATCAGCAGTTGGAGACATTTGTTTCAAACAGAGGTTGTGTTTCTGTAGCTGCGTCCATCCTGGATCTGAACTGAACTTTTATCTTGCAGATGTTACTGTGGTGGGGCAGTATTTAGTCTGGAACTGAGACACAGACTCAACTTTTGCTTCGTTAAGGCTGAACTTGAACACAAGCTGACCTCAGACCTGTATTTCTACCCCCACACAAACACAACCGACACACAGCAGAGACACACTGTGTGAACGTAAACAGGAAGCAGGCTTAGTCATGTGACCGGGGACAAACTGACGTGGATCCATAAACTAAAGTGTGAGCAGACAGTACACGTTGGGTGTGTCGCCCTTTAGCAATAAGATCTGTCTCAACAGTCCCGTCCAGTCCATAACTCCTGGTTCTATCACTGTTTCACGTCTTATTGCAAATTATATGTCAATGTGGACGCCCGTGTGATCTATCTCCTCTCCTTCTCTCCATCTATCCTCTTCATTTTTATTTACACTTGACTGTCTATGATCTCGTGCAGGTTACTAAGGATTACAGACTGGCAAGGGTTTCTGGTCCATTGACATATAATGACATTACAACTGCTTCATCGGAGGGGAGGAGGGACATTTGGACAGACAGAGAGAGAGGCTGGGATGAAGCAGAAGCTATTGACACAGGTCAGAATAGACCTCCTATACAACTATCAAAAATTAAAAAAAAAAAAAAAATTAAAAAAACATCTGTGCCTTCGCCAACGTTCTTCTGTTTGTTTGATTAATTTCTAAATTTATAACAGAGCAGACACTGCCTCATGCTGGTTTTTCTGTGGCCTAAGTTCTGGATAAATATTTCAGTAAATATGATAAAAATGTACTGACTGTAACATACTGTGAGTGGTGATACACATCTTATCTCCAGAAAACATCGCAACTAATGTCATCGATTCATTTTTCTCCCATTTTAACCATAAACTAAATAACAATCTCATGCCAAAGATAAATATCTGATCATTTCTATTTTTGTCCCTTCAAACTAAAACAGGTGTTGTTTTACTTTTTCTTTACAACTTAACTCAGACATTTTGTTGTTGAAGTTTGTGGTAGCTCATTAAATCTTCAACTGATAAAAGCTAATGATCAGTTTCCTTTCCAGTAAATAATTTCAAAACCAGACGTTTCAGCTCTAAACTAAGGAGAATAAAGTTTAGTCTGATGTTAATGCAGTTGATCAAATTCTTTGCAGACGACACAATGTTGAAAGTTGTTACTGATGCTTGGATTTGGCTGCTCCATCACACTCACATTTAACACCATCAGTAGAAACCCTCCTGGTTCTTCTAGTGCCTTTCTGTTTCTCTTTGTCTCAGCTCTTTAACTGCATTTCAAACAGGCTGACCTCTGACCTCACGTTTACCTGTTTCTAGGCCTGTTGAACAGAGGTTACACTGTGACGTGAATCACAAGAAACCCTCCAAACAAGCTCAGTGCCTTTTCATGCACATCTCCTGTAAACGTTACTTCACTGATATGTGTACAGATGCTGGTGTTTGTAAAAGCTGCACCAGCATCAGTTCTTATCCCTGGATACCAATGTTCTTCTATTTATAGTGCAAATACAGAGTGTTTGTGAACTCAGAGATTTACGTTGCTCTGGTCAGTTGATAAATGTTGATAAATCATCAGAGTCGTTGCAGCCGAGTGATTAAAACCAATTTGAGTGTACAAATATTTATCATTGACAGATTAGCTCTTGAAGCAGAAATCGTTTTTTTAATGCAATCTTACAATGCCAGACTAGATTTTGAAAACTAACTTTTAGTCTAAGAGCTTTGAAGTGTCACTTACATAAACGGCTAATTAGCTCAGCAAAGCCGGACAAGAAAGCATCCAGTCAACTGGAAACTGAATCAGTCAGAGCAGCAGGGGGAGAATTTAGATGTGTTGTGACCTGCTGCCTTCACAACCCTGCAAACCTCTTTAACTGTTATTATAGATAGAAAGTGAAGCATGGTTCTGCAACAGCACGGCCTCGTCTTCACTACAGATTTATCCGGAAACTGGTTTAGTGGATAATTTCATCTGACTCACAGGCGACTGATTAACATGAGCCACAACAACAGAAACAGAAATTTGCTTTTCCAAGCTAAAATCTGTGTCACTGCACTGTTCAGAGTTAAATATCTCAGCAACTATCAGGTGGATTAACGTGACGTTAGTTTCAGAAGTTCATGTTCCATCAGGATGAACTGTAATAATTCTGATGATCCTCTGATTTTTAATTCAGCGGCATCATCAGGTCAACATTTTAATTAGTCCAATACTTTGATTTGTGACCAAATACCTGCAAAACTAATGACATTCCCACCAGCCTCAGGCTGCGTTCACACTCAGCAGATTATCTACTCTAGAGTCGGTTGCTTAGTCGCTGAAACTACTGTGAACAAAGAACAGTGAAGGTGGGAAGTAACACCTGAGTATAAGGCAGTCATGGTGGCAGAAAACACAGATAAAGTCCCTGGAGTTTGAAAAATAAAGCTCCTGAGTAGCAGAAGTGACACATTTTAAAACTAAAACGTATCAGTGTGGATGTAGCATCAGCACTGTGTTGTGCTACATTAGCATTTAGCCCAAAGTATCTCAGTGCCTCAGTACAGCCTGACAGAGCAGACTGCAGCTTTAATGATGCTGGAGCTAAGCTAACTGAACAGCTTTATGTGGCTCACCAGCGGCCTTTGTTGCAGGTTTGAACCAAAACTAGACTGCAGGGCTAAGTATCCTGCTCTGTTTCAGCTCCACGTTACATAACCACATTAACTGGCTTCAGTCACTAACATCTCAGGCAACAACTGCCTCTGAGAAATATCCAACATGTTTGAAGTCAGCATCATCAGCATCATCAGTGTCCACTTCAGAGGAGGTCACTGCACATGAGACTTTCCTTTAACTGCTGCTCACAATGAGACGCTGATATCAGTTCTGTGCTAAAGGCTTTAAATGTGTCAAACAGCCACTTGAATCCATAATAAAGCAGAAACAACTAGAAACTGTTCTTATCACTCTTGAGCGCAGCCCACTCCACAGATAGGAGCAGCAGAGAGTGATTTACACCCCCAACCCCGCCCCCACTGGGAGCCCTCATTAAAAGAGCTGTTTGTTTTCTAAATTAATAGAGGCTTTCAGATGGCTGTTGTTTTCTTCCTCTCCACTTACATCACCAGTCTGTCTTTAACGACCGGCTGAGGTTTAATCCCAGGCATTTATTTATTTAGGCTAGCTGCCAGTGAGACGCTGCTCAAAACATATTTTAATGAGGTGCCAGTCGCTGCAACAATAACCTGTACTGAGATGTTTTAATTGGTTTTGAGAGGAGCTCTTTGAGACTGGAGAGGGATCGTTCAGAGCCGCTCAGGCCTCCTGATAAACACATTGTATTTACATGCTCCTTAAGGTCTGGACAGAGGATGAAGATGGATGCTTAGCCTCAGCTCTGCTCCACCACCCAGAGACTCCGAGGTTTCCTCAGGAGAGCTCTCACAGGCTGGTAGCTATTATACAGCAACACAGGCATGTGTACCAGGAAGTGCTCTCTCCACCATTCTACCTCAACACAAAGAATTAATGATAATTAATTAATAATGAGAACAAAACTGATCAGCACTGCAGCTGTAGAGATCATGTCCTCGCTGCTGCTGGAGGAGGAATCTGTGCTCCTGACCTGTAGTTTACATTTATCATTTAACACATGGAGGGATTTTTAAATGCTGATACCAACAATTACTTTAGAATCAGTGCTTTTAAAGGACAGTGAAGAAATACATAAATAAATCAGTATAAAAAATTCAAGGGTTTTCCTGGGGAGACATAACATATAATCAAAGAACACAACACAGTTTAACAGTTGGATGAATTAAAGTTATAATCCTTAAGATTTCAGTCCTTGCTGATTTGGCAGCAGGTGCAGTTTAACACCGCAGATCTCAGAGTTGGAAGCAAATATACTGCAGCTTCTAGAGGCCTCATCACAAGAGGTGATGAATGATGTTTCGCCAGTAAAATGCTTTTAATGTGAAGCAGCAGCTGCATTAGGTGTTAATACAAACTGCTACTGATAAAGCGTTCAGAGAAAGAACAGTGAGGCCGCTATCAGTGGATTTTAAATTTCATACTGTTATACTGAAGTAAACACAGGCATCATTTCCTTTGACAACCTCGTGCTTTCCTGTGTGGTGATTAAAAGTCAAACTCACATCAAAAATGGAGTTTGATATAATGAAAATTTTAACTTTAAGAAAAATTCAAATAGAATAGAGAGAATCTGCAGGGTTGGGGTGGGGTGGGGGTTACACGACTTCAGTATTTGTAAAATCCTGGCTCCGGCCCTGCTGCTGATAACACTGTGACATAAGTGAACATGTGTGTGGTATTAATATACAGTGTAAATGTGTCGTGTGCATTGTTCTGAATATCACTTGTGTCACTGTGATGAGTTACTGTGACTAATATCATTGTACCTCTGAGTTAAAGTGAACACAATGCTGGAGCCACGTTCAGGAACGCTCACTGACACTGTGTGTTTGTTGTGACGCTAACATCAACAGGCTGCACTGAACACACACACACACACACACACACAGATATGTAGAGAATCTGGATCCAGAGCCTCACTTGAGATGCGAGTCACGCCTCCCATCTTTCTCTTTACCCCTTGTCCTCTACCTTCCTGTGACCCAGTGTGCTGAAGCAGACCTGCGGTTCAACAGGGAAACACTCAAGTGTCTATTAATACTAACAAGTATGCATGGCTGCAGTCAGCAGGAGATGCAGCGTCAGCCGATGCTTTGATTAAATTGGTCTGATAGGAAACCAATGCTCCAATCCTCCAGCACAGAGTGTACCAACTCCAAGGGCAGCGAGGAAACACACCACAGAGGGGAGAGAAAACATATTTTCAGTTTCAGTTGAGTAAGTGTGGAGAGAACGCTGAGGTGTGAATTCACATCCAGAGATTTTACTCTTATTGCTTGAACAGAATCCAGATTCAGTCCAAAAGCAAATCAATCCTTCTTCATCAGAGGCGTCTCAATCTGAAACACTTCATGACAATCTTCAAGTCCTCTCACACAAACAAACAAACTACAGAAACACAGCCTCCAACAGCTCTACAACAAACTACCTTCAGTCAGTCCGGCTCCAGGATTGTTTTCCTCCAGACATCAAACCTTTAATACTCACTGGCCAAGTTTGATTTCAAGGTGCACGTACCAATTGGTTTGTGTGGCCTCAGTTTCCCACTGGGCTCCTCTCAAACCAGCGTCTGTGTATCAGCTGACGAGCTGATAACAGGCCACCAATTCAAAACAAAGGCCACCTCCAAAAACAATGACAGGTGTAGAATGCATGGAGCACCAGCAGACCTGAACCAGTCTGAGAAACCGGCCCATCGCCAATCTCAGCCTCTGTGTCCCTCCTCCCTCCTCTCCTCCCTCCCCCTGTCTCTCCTCTGTCCTCCTCCACCCCCACTCCTCCTCTTATAGGACAAGGAGGTGAATCTGGAACAGGTGCATCGTCGTATGAACAGTCTTTTGGACGAGGACTTGGCCCACAAGCAGATCCCCGGCCCCTCTATCGAGATCTCTGCGCTGGACATCGGCAGCATGCAGCCCAGCCAGGCCTCACTGGTGCCGGGGCCGGAGTCCGTGCGGGACTACCCGCCCTCGGGCCTCGCTGTGACCACCTTCCTCCCCGGGGAGGGGGGACCGCCTCCTCCTCTTCCCCACCCTCACCATGGGGGGACCCTAGGCAGGACGCTACCCCCATCCCAGGGCCCTGGCAGCACCACGCTGCCCCCACACCACCCGCTCAGCAGCACCAGCCTCAGCGGCACCATGCAGTGCAAACACAGGGCTCCCAACGGGGGGCTCTTCCGGCAGAGCCCTGGCAAGACACCCATGCCAATGTCCTACCAGGCAGTCTCCGCAGGACCCATACCCGAAGCCATTGAGGCCACCCACAGTACATCCATATAGTGATGGGTGGGGGTGGGAGAGCACGGGGTCCAACTGCAGCTACGATAAGTTGCTCTCTGGACTTTGGTCCAGTTCTGGATGTGAGGTGGGTCGGGGATCTCTAGAGGAAAATTATTATAGAAGGAAAAAAAAACATATTGTACAAAGTAAAAAGATTTTGTATCTCACTACCTGTTCAGAAAAGGCGATGTTAGAAAAAAAAAAAAAAAAAAAAATCGGGGGGAGGTGGGCGGGCTGGTGGGTGTAATTTTTCTCTTGTACATATCTGTAAATACCAAGAGAACGAAGTGAGGTTAAAGTGTATTTTGAATATTCTCAATTTTTGAAGTTGAGTTATAAAAAACAAACAAAACAAGATAAAAAAATATATATCTATCTACATTGATGAAAACGTTATGACTGTTTGAATGGCTTTGTAAATTTTGTTCAATATGAAACAATGACGCGAAATTCATTGTGATTGTTTTCTAAGTGCCGAAATTAAACGATGTCTCTCCACAACTCATCGATGTAAGCGACTACCCATGATGCACCGCTGTAGGGACATTTTAGTGTTGGACACCTACTGTTATGCACCTCTGTACCAACCCTATATATATCTTCAGCATTGGACGAGAATAATCACTTTTTTTTTTTCATTTGTATTGAATATATAATATACATTGTTCTTTTCCAACCAAAAGTCTACATTCATTTTCTTACTTCAACTGTAAATGGTGTATCATTCAACACTGGGGGGGGGGGGGGGGGGGGGCACAAGTGGATTTCTATCTGGTTCATATTTTACACACAGCTGAGTGGTTTGTTTTTATAGTAGCTTTTTATTTGGCACCAGTACCTGTCCAAGTGAGGGGGGTCAGTTCAGGAGGGACTGGGGGAGTGTTAGTCTGTGATCACACCTGCTGATGGGTTTTGGTCCATTGGAACCAATCATCAGCCTCCAGGTCTGAAACCTGGAGTGAGGAGCTGAGAGCTGCAGTTCCTCTAACGACCACGAGAGTCTGGCTCCAGCAGTGAGTCAGTCCCCACAGACTCCCATGTTCAAATGTCCAACTTTACAGCAGAAAGAAACATGTTTACAGCCTGGTACAGAAACTGTTCTGGTCTCTGGAGATCATTTCCTCCTTCATGACGACTGTACGGCTGAATTTATACAACTCACCTGTTTACATTTTATTAAGGACTAAATGATAGAGAATTGAGGGCGTGGCCTGGCTTTGAGTGACAGGTGAGTGAGCATATTTTTGCCACAAACTGGCATGAACCCAAGTCCTAGCTCTACACACACCCCACCTTTGACCATTTATGGATTAACTGGGAGGTAGGGGCGGAGTCAGGCACTGCCAAGATGGCAACGGTGGAGCAGCTCACTCTGAGCTTCAGAAACCTGTGAGTGACATCAAAGAGGCTCCACCATGATCTATGATTGGAACCTGACCACCAATCAAGTGAGATTTAGGGAATATGAAATGGTATCGATATCGATGTACTGGTACCAGATACGAGCTTACATGTGTTGTTCTCGAAGCCAAATCCACTCTGTATAATCAGAGTCACTACTGTCATCATTTTCCAGGGCTTGTGTTTGAGTGTTAAAACCAACACCGCCACTACAATCAGCAACACAGAATCCGAAGCTCCTGATGTGTTCTAGTTGAGTGGAGGCTTCGTCAGGGTGAAGCATTGACACATGTTGCACCAGTTCAATGTGAAACTACTCCAGATGCTTTGGTTGGTTTTTGGTTGACATCAAGTTGCTGATCCCAACAACAGAAACGTCCACTCGTCGTCTCAATCTGGAGGCCTGTGTAACCATAATCCCTTGTGTTTTGGGGTGACTGCCAGTACTTGGTTGCCGTTATGTTCTTATTCATTGTGACCAACTGGACCAGCTCTTGTGTTTTGGATCAAATGAAGGAAGAACCTGGTGTGAACGCAGCCTAACAGTCTCTGGATTCTTTTGTTTGTTATATTTAAGAATCTGAAGAAGAAAGAACTATCAGCTGTACAGATATGTCTTTAATTTTTGATACTACAGAACTAAATGTCAAACGCTTGTACACAGGTTTTTTTTCTGCAGTGCAGTTATTTTAATCAGACAGTGAGAGAGGCCTCATATTCCCACCAGTCATTGCTAATGAGATCCATTATCACCTGTGGGGATGACAGAGGGCGTCATTATCCAAAGTGCAATCAGAGGCTGGTGATGGTGGAGATTTGTGCAGGTGCCATACCTCAACTGCTTGTAATATAGAGAGAATCTGATTATGTTTGCTAAACACTAGATGGTTTTTCTCTATGGAATACAGTATGATGAACCTTTATGGAAAACTACTTTCAACAGGAAATATAAAACCACACACACACACCCCTCCTTTTGCTATCATAAGTGCAATTACTGTGCATTTATGGGCCTAATGAGTTTTGACTTCATTTTCATTCAGCAGATATCGGCTGTTTGGAAACACATTGATCACACAGTAGAGTTTTACTCCAGACAGAAGCAGACCAGCTCACCTTTGAAGGGTTTCTGTTCTACACAGTTTTACATCAGTAGAGGAAACAGAGTGACCTTAACAATTTTAAGATAGGAAACCAAGTATAATCACTGATTGGGAGTTCAGATGATGTAAACAAGACAACATATTTCTAACTGTCTCGTCAAACAAGAACATCAACGTTGAACGATGCTGCAAAACCGAGACCGCATTCTTTTTCTTTCTTTTTTTCTTTCTTTGATCTAATGCTTTTTAAACTTGTCCCTATCTACAGTCTCTGTAATGACAGGTCAGGGAAGGATTGTGGTTATGGAAAATACACTAAACACAACTAAAGCACTTGGTTATGATTAATTAGGGTTTGCACAGTTGTTGAGCTCAGTACTCCCTGCGTTACTCTGTGATTCAGTCATGGAGCATTTCCTACACAAACCGCAGGGAAGACAAATAACTGAAACAACTTTTTAAATCCAGCATTTCAGCACTCTGCTCTGATCGTTGTATTTTAAATACAATGATAACAAAGGCTTTCCGCTCTATTCATGTCAGGGTGGTCGACAGCTCAGTCTCTGGAAATATTAGATTTTAGGCTGCTTCACAGCTTTGCTCATGATTGTTGTCCCAAAAGGAAAAGATAACAGTCTTAAGAGAAAACGTGGTGAAGGTTTTGGTCATCGTAGCGCTAAGATTCAACGGACGTTGATCTCACCTTCTGATACTACAGAGTGTGACATGTAAGATGTTGAGTATTGCACAGTGCACAGGCCTCCCAGGTAAACGTTTCATCACTGTCGGCAGACAGTAGGCGTCTGTGAGATCGTGAAAATACCTCTGATGATACAACCTGCTGGAAAAAATTAAAAAAATTTTAAAAATTACATTTTTGTTTTTCCCCCTCAGGCTTGAGTAGGGAACCAATGAATCTTGGGGTAACATGGAGTTCTGAGGTAACAAACATGCTTTAGGTTACACAACTAAAAGACTTGGTTAAGGTTAGCAGAGGGTTGTAACTGGTCTGCCGCGAGAAAGTTGGATGTACTACATACAACCTCCACATCACTACCTTCCACCTCCCGACATGAACAACACACTGATCCTTCATTTGCACTGAACTTTGGCATTGGAATTAATTGTTAGGGGTCAGAGCTGATGTAAAAAGCAAAATTCACTCAGTTCCCTGAAACAATGAAACCAGTTCAGTCTGTTGATTGTAGGACCAATGGTGTTTTTTTTTGGTTGCATTAATATTAAATCTGAATGAAAACAACTTAGACAAGGTTTAATGTGTAACTGTGGATCCAGATGTTTAACGTGATCTCATCGTTGAATTTCTCCTGTTCAGAGAATCATGAATATATCATCTCTGCCACAGGGGGTGAAAAAGCTAATGTCCACTTCCCGTGTGAAAACAGACTTCAGTTACATCAGATCTACCATGTGTTTCATTCTGTCTGAAAATGGACAAGCAGAAGAAGAGCAGAGGTCAGAGGTCAGACCTCAGTGTGTTGGAGGGTGTTTGGGGTCTGCTGGATCATCGACTCAGACGCAGCTCTCATCTGAACAGACGCTACATGGATGTTTTCTGTGTCAGTAGTTGCTCTCGTGAACCGACTCGCTTCCCACACTGTGCTCCACAACACGACTGACAGGCTGAGAGCGAGGACCCTGAGGTTCTGACTGGTCTGTGTGCCGGGGCGGCTCCGTGTGTCACCCCTTTATGTTGAAACTCCAGCGCCGCGTCAGAGGACAGAAACATGAACTGACATAGCATATAGTCTGTCACAGTACATCTAAGGGAGACCCTTATTTTATTTATGAATATGCTGCTTGGAGTTTCTTAATCTTTAATAAAGAAATATGATTTACATATTTGTTTCTATTGTTGTGTCAATGACGGCAGGAAGTCCTGTTTTTATGGTTTTTTTACATCAGATATTAAATTATTCTGAACTTCTTGGATGAAATTGTGGCGAGGTAGCTCCCGTGGTGGACGTATACAGATCCTTAAGTTAAAGTAGCAGTATCACAGTATAAAAATACACCAGTACAAGTAAAAAAAAAAAAACAAGTAAAAGTTACCTCCTTAATGTACCCAAGTACAGTAGTTGAGTAAATGTACCTAGTTACATTTCACCACTGAAAAATACTGTTTTAAGTCCTGTGTTCAAAATCCAACCAGAGGAAAGGTACAGAAGCAGTAAACTGTCTTCTGGTTCTCTTTATTACCAGATCATTAATCCTGAGTCATCGATGCTTCAGCAGCGTTTTACTGTTGTATCTGCTCCATGTGGAGCCGCTTTTAATTACCTTATATACAGTTAGATGCTTTAGTCCAGTGGAACCCAACCTTGGAGTCAGGGGCCTCCGAAGACCGTAAGAGTAAAATATTTTCCTCTGAAATGTAGAGGATTAAAGGTGCCATATTGCTCAGACCCTCTCTTCTGATTGGCTGACTGACCTGTTGTTACTAGAGCTCCAGAGAGAAGTCTGAGAGAGGAGATGTAAAACTACACTGAGATGGTTTTTGGTTCTGAAAACCACAAATAAATCTTCTGATGGAGATCAACACTTCAGATAAAACACAGGAGAAGAGTGAAATATGGAGCTTTAAAGGTATAAAGTAGCATAAAATTGAAATGGTCAACTAAAGTACACGTACCTCATAACTGTACAGTATAGTTCAGTACTTGAGTAAATGTACTGAAATGCTACTTTCCTCCACTGTTCCGCACAAATAAAATTCAAGCCAAATATCACCAGGTGTCTATTCTTAGCCAAGTTGATCAATTTGTACTGCAAACAATATTATCTATTCTTTTTATGATTGTCTTGCTTAATTGGTCAATTGTTATGTGCATAATGTCATGTAAAAGAAATGCCCATCACAGTCTGCCAGAGCCCCAGGGCACGTCTTCAGGTGCCATGTTTGGTCCAAACTCAAATATCTTCAGTTTACAATGATATAAAACAGACTGAATCATTAATAAAGAAAATAATTGAAATTGCTGGTAAATTATTTTTTGTCTATCAGTGGATCCTTTCATGGTTTCAGCACCAGACAAAGTCACATTAATCAGACTGTTCAGGAGCTGGTGCTAAATAAAACAGTGTCATCTGCATATAAATGTACATCACTGGGGCCAAATCCAAATCAGTTTGAACTTTGGTATCTAATGGTGAAATAATGGGCACTGAACTGTCTGACTGGCCATTAGCTTCACACAGTTAGTTCCTTCTGTTTGTCATTAGCATTAGTGAGGCACAAAGTCTCTGATTACATTTTACTAAAACTTCAGGTATTATTCTATACTTTTCTTATATAAATCAGTTTTATTAAATTAACCAACCCTAAGCTCATTGGTTCCTTCAAAAGTACATTTAAAAAATTGTCTGACAAATGTTTCATTTTTCAAAAAATGCTACATGATCAGTTCATTTATTGACTTGATGTGTAGTATCTTGAGCGTTAGGTCTCAATGTTTTGTCAGAATCTCTTCTGTGGTTGGTGTTTCAATGTTCACTCTTTCCTCTGTAGAATAAACCAGAGTTAATATAAATAATATAATATGAACTTTCAGTTAAATGAAGAGTTTAAGGAAAATCTTTTACGCAGAGCCTTGGTTTAACCTCTGCAGAGAAGAAAAAGTTGTTTCCGTTTGTGCCGAGTTTGAGATTTCTCTAATCAGCTGTCCTGCTGTTTTCAAAGCAAAGGTTCTTCTGCAGAGAGTTAACTGGAGTGATTGCACACTCAGCAGCCAGCCAACCATTTGGTTTCACATTGATTTTCCTGAATCCAAATGAAAGTTTTTTTAAAGAAAAAAAAAACATCTTTGATGGATTTTCTCTTCAGGCCTCGAGGCACTAAACTAGAAAATCTGAAATGGTGTGCAGACTTTTGATATATTCGCTGTACACCTCGTCCTCCTGACGGAGGTGGAATCAATAATTGATCAGAGCTTCCACCTGATTTTATGGAGGGACAGTGCAGTTTGTGCTCCAGTGAAAAACCATGTGGCCCAGTGGAGAGTTGGTCTAAGAACCTAAAGGTCACATAGGACCAGGTAATGAAAGGCTTCCTGTTCACTTGTGTTTACATGTTGATCTAAAGCAGGTGCAGCTCAGATCTGTCTTAATCTGCCATTAAAACCCGGATTCAAACTCACTGTGAGTCAAACAGCAGCGACAGCTTTAGCTGCAGTTCCTCTCATGGCCTCTAGATGTCGCTTCAGTAAATACATCAAAACTCTGCTGAACTGAATCAATTGTCTTTAGAATTACACATTTAAAAAGTGATTTTTTCAAATTAAGTTTGGTTGTCATAAGTGTTTTCACTTTTTGTAATTTGTGGCAACTTGTGTGTGTTTTTGAGTATAATCTAACGATTACTTTATTATTGATTCATCTGCCGATCATTTTTCTTAATTAATCATTCATTATATAAAACACCAGAAAACTGACCAAGAGTCTAAAACCCCCAAAATATTCAATTTACTATAATGAAAGACCATAATCACAGTTCTCCTCTTTTTTTAATTATTGATTATTCTGCCAATTATTTTCTCAATGAAACAATAAGCTGCTTTAAAATGTCAGAAAAAGGGAAAAATCGGTGGTGATGTATTTAAATAACTGGATGGATTATGGTGATTATTGTGTCTTGTATGACAGGATGGACTGGTCCTCTTTAACCAACATGAGTCACATTGTACATAATTTATAAAGCAGTAGATATAATGTCTGGTCACAAGATCTTAAGCTGCACCTCCTCAAAAACTAAAGGAAATTTTAAATTACTCTTTTTAATTTCAATTTTTTTAAAATATCACACCCAATAACATTATTGATGATCATGTTAGAGGAAATGAATGTGTAAATCCACATGTTGTGGACTGAATTTCTTGAGAGACTGTGATTCTCTGTCTAACGGCCATTAACTGCAGCTGGAGCTCATCCTGACCTTGTGAGAGTGAATATAAGCTGATGTTCTTAGTACTTTCTACACCTGGTATACTCTGTGCTGTGGAATCACATCATTACCTCAGTACATACAGCACTGCTACACAACACTGAGCCACTGACAGTGTGTCCTGGGAGGGGGGGGCTTTTGAATCCTTGTGCTTTCCTCAGTTTCTTGCCTCGTCTCCCTCTCTGCTGCATCCTGACATCAGTGCGCCTTGCACAAAACATCCTCTGCTCTGTCAATTAGAAGATTTAGTGTGACGCACCGGGAGGAGGATTTGAACCGACACACTGGGACGTGCAGGATGTCAGCTGTCCCCTGGTTTTAAACTCATCCACACTACGTTTGGCTGTCAGCACTGTGGGGGGCTGGACAGAGAGACCACTGGGCAGCTGAGTTGACTAAGTGGTGACACGGCCGCCTGGTTTGCAGAGAGACTAACGAGCCAAAGGAAAGGATATCTGAGCGTGTAACTGGCACGATGTGTGGTTGGCGCGGTGGTTTGTTGAGTGGTCAGACAAATGACTGAGTGGCTCCGACACAAAGTGACGGGCGACACCAGAGCTGAGAGACGTGTTTGGATGAGCTCCCACTTTGCTGGCTCACTAAATGACAGGCGGATGGATGGATGGATGGATGGAGACCAGATTATCACTAAGACAAATCAAAGATGAGAGGGAAAGGAGAAGCTGACCTCCTCTCTCCTCCTCCTGCAGCCCTGTGGCAGAGCCCTGCTAAAATATACATGGATTATCTGCTTTCCTTGTACTACTTAAGTTTAGAGCACTTGGAGCTGTTAGAGTGTTTATATGACACACTCCTCCTCCTCCCTGCTGCCGAGTTGTGCCTTCTGGATAAAACACCTCATTACACACTTTACCTCCAGCAGCTGGAAGAAATAAAAGCCAATATGAATGTGGGAGTCCAGTTGTGCTGGGCACTTATGGGCCATTATACAGTCGCAGGCTGAGCCGCTGTCAAACAGGGAGATGGGTCAGTGTCTGTAAATCAGACGTCGGACAGCATGAGGCTGCACTGTTATGTTAACATAGCAGAGCCGTGCACATGAAACACAGAGCAGACTCTGAAGGCACGCAGCCATGAAATGAAGCTGGTCTGACGCCATAAATATGCAGATTCACTGAGAAGTGCTGCAGGAGTCCTGCCACCTCTGCCTCCAGTGCACTTACTGAGGAGACAGAGCTTAGAGGACAAATTAAACCTGCTAGAAGCTCTGACGACAAGTGTGCAGGATGTTCTATTAGCCCTTATTTGTGCCTCTCGTGTTTTATCATTAGATTCAAGTCACAGAGGTGAACATCTGTTTTTCTGAAGCACGATCATCTTTAAGAAAAGCATTTATGTTAATCTGGGTCCAGTGGTTTCTAACCCCGGCTCTGGACCAGAACCAAAACATTTTCTACCAGGCCACAAGGAAACGTCAGGATCTGTAGGCGGCTGTAATCACCTTGACCTTCAGCTTATCTGCTGCATCACTCCCGAAAACAGAACACTCCTTTTAACTGAAGTAGGTCTTCAATCTTTGTGTGGAGACTCTCAATCCACGACCCGAACCATGATCTACATCCAGACTCCACTCTCACTTTATTGTGATTTGTCATGTCGTCATTTCTTTTGGATGTTTGCACCGTTATTTATATATGAGCTCGGAACTTCATTAATCATCACATAAGTCAATATGAAAACGGTCTCCAGTGGAAAACGCTGCTCACGAACAAACAAAAAGGCTGCTTATCTGTTCAGTCGTATCTGGCAGTGACAGTGTGTCTGTGCTGGAAGTGTGCGATGCATCAGCAAAATGATGTGTTTTTATCAGCTGTATTTGTCTATATTAATGTTAAGAGTAACAACTTTATTTGTGTTATTGCTCCTCAGAGTGTTGCTCTGTTCCTTTATAAGACTTTGTGTCTGCAGGTGTTGAACAGTGCATGTTATTGTGTTGTGTAAATAGCTGACTGCTTTGTGTGTCTGTGCTCATTCTGTTGCTTTTGTTGTCCTTTCTGTTGTGTTTATTCAGCAGCAGCTGATGGCAACACTGGTACATCACACATGTTCGTCATGTGTTGGATTCATATGCTCTCTGTTGTGTGGACAAACATTGTGTATCGGTGTAGAAAACAATAATAAATAAAAAGTTCAGTCTGAGCACTGACAAGTTTATTTTCACTCTGTGAAATGTTCCACTCAGGACCATGGTCACAACAGACAGCAGCAGTGATGATGCATTTCTGCTGACCAACCCTGACGTCATCATCACCTGATTCCCTCCGTAAACAGCCAATAGGATTTCTCCATTGTGTTTTGGTTTATGACAGAAAATAACCAACAGTTTCTGATCCTGACAGGTTTAGTTCAGCAGGATGATGTTTGAAGCCTAAACACAACCAGCAGCAGTAAAAAGCTCATGTTAGGCTCTAAACCAACGACACCACGGTCACATGACTTCACCGTCACCACCACTAACCTCCAGCCTGTAGTCTGATTCAGCTCTGAGCTCTTCTACAGAAGCCTTTCCTCTGACAGAGTTAGTGACAGTCTGTAGAAACACAGCGAGGCTGTAAAGGTGGACTGGTGAGGAGGTCGGTTTCATGTTGGACTGATGACGTTTAATGTCCCTGACGACCTCTGTCGTCTCATTTAGACTCTTGTTAGCAACTGGCGACGGAGAAGCTTCAAGAATCAGGACTGAGGGATTTACTGATGGATCTGATGTCAGAGAATCAAACCTGAAAATGTCCTGAGCTGCTGTTAAACACAGACCTGATTTCAGTCATCAACCAAAGGGAACAGGAAGTGCTAAAATACTAACTCATTTCCACAACTCACTCCTGCGGCACTCTTTTCTTTAAAACCTAATTCAGAGGATGTGTCTAAAAACGGATCTGGTAATAATGTCGATTTTCTCTCAGGTTCAGTGGTGTATGTGTTGTGGGTTTTTCAGATTTATCTGTCAGAGTAACGGCTGCTTTTCTCTGTGACTTGAATGTAATAACACACGTTATCTCTGTGTTTATATAACACTGAAAAGATGAGGCATATTATAAAAAATGCTCTTTGTTCTGATTGGATGAAGCAGACTGGACACCACTGAAAACCCTCTGATAAATGAAAATACTGCACATATGGAAATGAAATATTAATCACATAATATACAAGTATGAATTTAAATATTTATGTCCAGACAGAAAATTACCATTTATTCTGTGGTTTAGCTTCTGCTGCCTGACAACCGTCATGAGCTGCTGAACATTACTTGATAATTAAACTAATGACTCTATTCACAGATTATGATAATAACAGACATGAGAAATGTTTGCATTCTGTCTGCAGCTCTCTGTCTAGTGATTGACGGTGCTGTTAGAAGAACAGACTGTTTTAGGCCTAAATGATGTCTCTTGGCTTTCACACATGCTCACCAACACACACATACACACACACACCACATCATCACTCATGCAGGAGGGGGATTTCCAACAGGGAAGAAGTGATTTCTTCTTCTCACCGCCTCCGTCTCCTCCTCTCCATCCTGCTCTTGGTTTTCCCCCTACATCTCTTCTCTGTCCTCCGTCAGTCGCTCTCCACCTCCTTGTTCTCACACCGCTGTGATCTGCACACACTGATCTTCCACGCAGTTCACACAGCAGTCAGCGAGGAACGCTCAGAAAATGGCGGCTGCAGAAGCTTCTTTTGGGAGCAGCAAGACCGATGAAAAAGCAACAGGTGAGAAGTCATTCAAATGAAAAGGGAGCAACCTCTGGGGAGCAGGATTGTGGTTGATGAATTTTAGTAACCACGAACATTTCTACGCTGATGATGCCATTATTTACATTCAGAAACTGAGCCATAAAACAAGCCATCAGTGTGTCTGAAATCTACTTCATTTTTATTGGATCACTCAGAAAACAGTCAGCCAATCAGAAGAGAGACTCAAAGCCTCTCTTTTTATGGTTACCAACACTTCAAATAAAACAGGAGAAGAGTGAAATATGGACCTTTAAAGACCGTTAGAAATATCTGACTATAAAAATGTTTCTTTAACTTTTGTGAGTTTGACAAAGACACAGCTTAGTTGAGCTTTTATAAATGTTAATATACATTGTACTGTAATATTCACCTATAGTCATCACTTATAATAATAATAATCACTAAACTAATTTATCAATACTATCGTATTGTTGATTTTGGGCCTTCATGCAAACTGACAGGGAGCTGAGTGATTTAAAGATGAGGATTTGTTGTTTGGGTCTGAGAGCAGACTGGCATCTGTTTAAACCTTTGTCATCTCTCCACTAAAGTCTGTTCTGTCTCTGGTCGTCCTCAACGTTACACAACATGCACACAAACAATCTAAACACTCAGTCCAGTGCTATTTGTCACTGCCAAAACCCAGATCTGCACCACTGGAGCCCGGTTGGAGCCATATACCACCTGGATGTTCTCCTAAATCCCATTCTTCAGACGGATTACACCTTCCAATCCTAGGAAACCACCTCCAACCGAACAAATCCTCAAAGGAGACATTCACCACACGCTGATGTAACTGTGCCTCATACTATTACACCACTGTTCCAGCCGCACAACACTGCCAGGGGAACAAAAAAGAGATGTTAAAAAAACATATTTAGCTGAACGCTGTGATTTGGACGAGCTGAGATGCCTGCACAGCTGTCTGCATCGTATTTATCTCTCAGCTCTGATAAAAGGAGGAGAAGACGACTTGTATTTTGGTAAGAACGAAAGATTATTGCTGACACACACTTAAATCTGTGCGGCAGGATTCTGGTTCAAAGCACAATATCTAGTTTAAGAAACTGTCAGACATCTGCTCCGCTCCAACTCCAAGCTGACATCATCAGTTTTGTGTATTTGACACACAGTGGAGGTCTGCAGAGAGCTGGCCTGGATGCTGAAGGTTGAGAGCTTGTCTGTCTGTAAAGCAGGGGATGACTTCATCATTATTGGTCCTCACCCTGTGGCCTCTGGTGTGACGATGGTCTGTTGGAGCAACCAGCAAAACATTTCACGCTTCACACAGGCAGCATAAAGAGTCTTTAGCCCTGAGCTGCAGAGGGACACAGTCTGATAGAAGAGAAGAAGAAGAAGAAGCTCTGTGAAAGTATTACAGCTAAAACTATAAATCCATGAATCACATGGGTCCTTCACAGAAAAATCTGGAAATATTTTGATAATCAATTAATTGTTTGAAATAATTCTGGGAGATAAAAATGGTTTCTTTAATGTGATCATCTGTTTTATATCATTGTCAGTTTTGGACCATCGGTTGGATAAATTCATGACGTAACGTTCAGCTCCACAAAACTGTGAAAATTGTGCCAATTTCTTAACATTTTACAGACCAAACAATTAATCAAGACAATGATCTGCAGATTAATTGTGAAGTGAAAATAATGAATTTGTAAGCATAATTCAGTGATTCTTGTTTTCTGATCTCCTCCTGTCTTAATCTGCTGTTCATGTTTTAATGTGTTTTCTTGATTATTATTTTCACAACATCACCAGCTCCAGCAGTTCCTGCAATTTTGTTATTTTTGAGCCCTGATGTCAAAGACCTCAACACCTTCAGCAGCTCAAAGGGCAGAACCCTCCACCCACCCACGCACCCCCACCCTCCCCGTGTTCTCCGTGGCCTTTTCATCTGAACAAAGTCGACTGAGGTGTGCAGAGCAGAAACGAGTTTCCAAGCAAACACACTCACTGATGTGTATGGTTCAGTGTGTTCAGTTGCACCTGTAACCACACCCACCCAAGTGACATCACAGTGTACTGACACACCCTGGAGTGCATGTTTACATCACTGCAGTGAGGTAAGCAGTGGAGATCAGCACAAATAAGACATCAGCTGCTGCTAAGATGAAGTTGACTCACTGTTGAACGGCAACAACAACAGACCGCCAGCCACCGTGGAGTCCAGTGATGGATGAATTTAAATGTTAGCGCCGTCAGTGCTGTGTGTGAGAGTGGGTGTATCCCTGAGGTCATCAGGCGGGCAGCTGCCAGCACAAACGTCTGGTTCAATCAGGGCCCCCACACCTCCAGGAGCCTCAACAGAACTCGTTTCTCACTCCCACTAACATGCGAGTCATACTCCAGCGTCAGCCCTCATCTCTCTGCGGGCTGGAAAACTTCACCTCCTCACAAGTCACCTCCAACACACTGAATCAAATCTTCCTCCTGCCGCTCGCTCTAATCAAACACGTGTCAGCCGCCGCTCTCAGAACCGCCCTGAGTGCGTTTGCATCAGAGCTGAACGTCTTTTATCCCAGACTCATCTTCAGTGACGTTAAAGTCATCCAACGGTGAGACTGACACCCTCGGCTGCACTGAAGCTTTTAATATTAAAGCTTGATAATGACAAGGTAATTTTAGGGTAATGTTGAAGTAATTACAGAGGGAATAATTAGATGATGTATGATAACAATGAGAATATGCAGGTTATTCTTTTCTATACTTACTCTGAATAGAGTAATTATGGGGAAAACATATCAAGGAACGGGGGAGGGGAGACACCTGCACTAAAGTAAAAACTGGCTTATAAAGGGGTTCGAGTTTCAAGGTTTAGCTTTATTGTCATTAATATAGTTGTATTAATGACCATACTGCACACACAGAGCAAAGATTCAAATACTTTAAATTAAAGTAGAATAAAACAATAAAGGCATTAAAGAGGAAAGTACATGAAAGTATTCAGGCCCCTTCATTTTATTGTGTAGCAGATTTTTTCTGCTGTCATTAACCCATGATGACAAAATGAAAACATGTTTTAGACATTTTTACAATTTCATTCAAATTCAAAAAACGTACAAATCCTCGAGATGTGTCTAGAACCTGACTGGAGTCCACCTGGGGCTCACACCTGAGTGTAAGAGGTCTCACAGTTCACACAAAAACCAGGTCATGAAGTCCAGTGTCCTCTGTGGACCTCCATGACAAAAACTGTGCTGAGGCAAAGCAAGAGAACAAAAACCTTCTAAAGCTTGAGGTTCTCAGAGAACAACTCCTCCAGCCTGAACAATCAACAACCCTCTGATACGACCAATAGCAGTGTGTCCTAAAATAGTCATGGATAATAGAAACAACATAAACTACTTTCACATGGGAACCGAACACCAGTCGACAGCCACTAGATGTTGCCAACAGTAAAATGTAACTACGGGTCATAACAAGCTGCTGCACCGACGACCAATGGGCTCGTTGTTTCCAGGACAGTCTCCCTCAGTGAACGAGTAACTTTGTCAGGGAGGGAACCAACAAGCTAACGCTCAGTCTAACAGAGCGTCCCCTGCAGAGGGGGGCGGACCTGTCAGAGGGACGTCCAGCACTTCTTTAAAGTATTTCTGTTGAAACAGAGGCGTTGCAGAATTTGAGCACATTGAGAGAAAGTGTCTGTCTCCAGGTGATGTTACACATGGTGTCAAGCAGCTCTGTTTTTCTGAGAAGCTGATGAGGCTGCGAGGGTGGACGGACTATCAGCAGCTCCCACTGATCCCACTCACTCACACTAACCACAGCGCGCCACTCTGTTGCCATGCAACTACCTGTCTGAGTCTTTATATGACAGCTCAGTCAGCGGGAGAGAGTGAGAGGGGGGCTGATGCATTTTAAGGCTGATGGATACATGTGCTGCACAGAAGGAGCATGAACGGCTGCAGTGATGAATGGACGGGGAGAGACATGTAAAGAGACGCTTCACAAAGCAGAGGTTGACACAACCTCTGCTTTGTGTTTTTTTTAAGGAGCTTTATTAGTGGAAGAGAAGGACGGGTGGGTAGATCCTGCTGAAACACTTAGTGGGTTTTAAATATATAGGGAAAAGAGGCGGATTATAAATAGGTCATGCACATTATAGGCAGATGAAAGAATACACAGAGGCACAGACAGTAAAGAGAAAGATAACTCCCACAATCAGAGTTGAGGTCTTTTCATGTGGAAAAGCAGCAGAGGGACGATGCTGAAGGACACAAGACAAAGCTGGAAAATGAGAGTGAGGTGACTGCCTCGCTGTCTTTAAATGTGGTCACAAACTTCGTGGTGATTGTGGCTGAGTGAATACACAGAAAATTGCAAAGGCTGATGACAGGAGCAGGTGCTCGGCCTGCTTTTCTTTTCACGTGGAAGAAAAGCAGAGATACACATTAGGAACAAAGAGGGAAAATGTGAAGTTTGTTTGGTGGAAACGAGCAGAGGAGAGTGATCATTGTAGCTGCCGTGTGACAGAAACACCAGCAGAAACACAAAGACACAGCACTTTGATCAGAGTGTTAAAAACACCTCTGCTGCTTCACACTCAGTCTCAGTGACGAGCGTCCACCAGCAGGATGATGCTGCACTTTCCTGTCAGTGGAACCTGGACCAAGCAGGAGCTGCAGGCACACACGCGACATCAAAGTTAACAAATCTGACCAGAACACCAACCAACAAAAACCAACACAACATCACCTTCTGACTAGACGTTCATTTATTCATTCATTAGCCATAACACTTGTCCGTCTGGGGTCGCAGGGGGGCTGGAGCCAATCCCAGCTGTCACTGTGCGAGGGCGGGGTTCAACCTGGACAGGTCGCTAGTCTATCACAGGGCAAACATATAGAGACAAACAACCATCCACACCTACAGGCAATTTATAGTCTCCAATTAACCTCACCTGCATGACTCTGGACTATGGGAGGAACCTGGAGGAAACCCATGAGGAGAACACGGGACCTCATCGTAACAGTAATGAAAGCTTATGGAACGGTCATGGTTAGGTTTGGGCACAAAAAACAAAGATGGTGTTTGGGGTTAAAATAAGTATTTCCTTGAGGATGGGGGACCTCTGTTGCCATGGTTACAATAATAAACCCTGTTAAAGTTGTGGAGCGGTCAGAAGAAACTGTGATAATTATTGGGTTCAAATGGAAAATGAACAGCAGCCTCCATCCATCCACCACAACCTCCACCTCATATCTTTATTCACCCACTCCACTGCCTAGTTTCTGTCACTTCAGCTCACACACAGCCCCCCCCCAGACAGACAGACAGCACCGGAGCTGAGAGCCACACCAGAGCCACTCTGCTCCCATCAGCCATCTCCACTTCAGGCTCAGCTTGGTTTGTAAAGTTAACAGCCTGCTGCACTGCTCTGTTCTGTGAGGCCGCTGATACATTAACCTATCTGTCATTAGAGGGCAGCCCGACTGCTCAACATACATATCATCCACACACTGTGTTTGTCTGGGTAACTCACCATAAATGTCATGTGGTTCCTATAAGACTCGCTACAATGGCCATCCAGACATGTGGGGGTTCACAGGAGCTGGCCTCCGCAGCAGCAGTGGTCATTACGGAGATAAAACGCCGTCTATTGTCCTTGACCACACTGAGACTTATTATGGGCTCTATTCTTGGAGGAAAAGAGCCACTTGCAGAGTATGAGTGGCCAGTTTCAATGGTGTCAGTCATTTGCAAGTGAAAAGGTGATATGTCAAGGAGGATAATGACCAGGATTACAGGGGGGGGAGTGGGGGAGCGGCGAGAGTGAGCATGATGAACCGTATAATTAGCCTCTGATCCCATTGTGTGTGTGTGCTTCAGTGTGTGTTGGCGTGTTTTAAGTATGTGTGTGTCTTTGTATTTAGCCTGACAGACACTGGGCTGTGTTAAAACAAGGCAACAGGCTGCGTTTGTGAGGTCGTGTTGTTTCCTGTGCAGGTCAGACTGTTGTAGAGGTTTCAGACTCATGTAAGGACTCAAAGCCTCACTGACAAATCTGTCCCCTCAAATTAAGATGAGTAAAGACGCCGCTGCCCCCCTGTGGTAGATGTCATAACCCTCCACACTCCCTCCCCCCACCTGCAGCTCTACCCATCCACATTTGACACCTGACATTTGCTCCAACAGGTGAGGCTTTGGCGTTTACTCCAGGAGCTGACAGCCAATGACGCAAGCCAACTTCATGAGTGCCGACAGCTGCGGGGGCTTATCATGACGCGGCGCCAGTCACTATGGAGACGCTGATGACCTTGAGAAGTAATTTGGTGGATCAATATTTGTGGGGAGGGAATGTGGAGAGGAAGGAGGGAGCACTTTGGGCTGCAGTTTGACAAACAATTAAAGGGATGAGAGGGAAGGAGTGTGTGTGTGCATTTACAATCTGAACACAGACAGGTGGAGAAGAACAGCAGTGGCATGTGACGGTGGTGCACTCCTGAGAAGAGTGAGTCAGACGTCAGACTTTCCTCCCTTCAACACATTTCTACTGAGAGTAAAACCCTCGTGGCAGCAGCAGCAGATGTTCCACAAAAACAGCTGTATACAGTCACTGTCCACTACCTGCTCAGACTGACACAGTCAGAGAGCAGCTGGAGAACAGAGGAGCATCCAGAGGAGCTACACAGAGCTAAAAGAGAGCTAAACACTGGGCTGAGATTCATCAGGTGAAGAGATGCACACAGCCTGTATTCAGAAACTGAGCCTATAATGAGCCGTCAGCAGTCACCGCTCTCAGTCACTGCCCCAAGCCCCGCCCACCAGGCCCCTCCATCCAACCTTGCAGGGTTTGGTTTCTCTGAGTGTTTACCTGAAATCTGCTGTATTTTTATTCAGTCACAAAACAGTCAGCCAACTTGTTTCATATTTTTGTGTCACTGTTTTTATTTTTATTATTCATTTGATTTTCTTTTTTACGACATTTCTGCCTTTACGTGACTGTCAGTGGAGAGGGAGAGAGAGAGAGAGAGAGGGAGGGAGGGAGGGAGGGAAAGAAGAGACAACATTAGCTCTGGAGTTGAGACAAGGACATCAGCTGATTAAAAGTCAGACACTTAAGCATGAATCCAAAATACTCCTCAACTTCACATAGCAACAAGCACAATTACAGTCAACAGCAGGTAAAGGCCATGTTGCCATGACAACAAATTAACTTTCCATTGATTGATTCTTTGTTTAGATCCTTGTTCCACAGTGACTGTTTCTCTTCTGGCATTCACACTATATTTATGCAACAAGAAAGCAAACATGAGCTGCACAGTAAAGACTGATTCAGCGAGGAGAACAACTGGTGTCTCAACTGAAGCAGCAGCAACTGCAGAAACTGTCCTGTAAAATGTAAAAAACCTTATCGTTCAGCACAAAAACAAATCCGCAAATAATAATGAGAGAAAACGTCCATTTCCATTGGCAGTTGGCCTCGTGGTGATTGGCTGGAGTTACTGGTGGGGGAGCTGTGTCCGCAGGATTTTCTCTCTCTGGGCTGAAACATGATGAGACCTGTCTCACATATTCAGACTCTGAGAAACTGAGAACGAATTTCAGCAGCTGCTCTACTCTCCTGCTCCCAGGCTGCTTTTTCAGGCTGGAGATGACTTATTAAATGAAAGTGTGTGTGTGTGTTAGTGTGTGTGCATTGTTAAACCAGGCAAATGTCTTGTGTAGTTGTGTGTATATGTAGTTGTGAACATGGATGTTTTGTGCTTACGTGTGCATTTTTATGCATTAATATTGTTTTCACGTCTGTGTGTGAGCTGGTGACTTTATGTGCATTTGTATTAGTGTGTATGAAAATATCTTCCATCTGCTCATGTTGTTGTGCATGAACCTGTTGTGTGTGTGTGTCTCACTGTGAGTGTAATGTGCATGTCCTTTGTGTTTGTGTGTGTTTGTGAATGAACCCTGTGTGTTCACACTCCTGTGACATGTGACGTGTGTGTGTCTCCAGCAGCAGCAGTTAATCACTATGGAGCCTTTGTGCTCCTGTAATGTCATATTTTTCCTGCAGATTTACAGAGTAAATAATGTTACAGTAAATAATGATCAGAGAGCAGAGGAGCTTCATGCTGCTGTGTATCCATTAAGTCTTCACCGGCAGGACATTATTTTTTCATTTAACATAAATCTCCATATTCGTCACTGATGTCTCCACCCTACCGGTTGGCTGCGGGCTGATTCAGTGATACTGTCATAGATCAGTATCGGCTGAAATAAACCTTCTTCTGTTTGTTCACCTCACCCTGTCAGTGCTGCACAGACTGTAAATAAAGATGGGTGGAGCCTTTGTGATGTCACCCACAGGTTTCTGAAGCTCAGTGTGACCTGCTCCACCTTCGCCATCTTGGCAGTGACTGACTCCACCACTAACTCCAAGCTGATCCAAAAATGGTCAAAGAGGTGGGCCGTGTGTGGAAGGATACATTCACCCTCCTGTCACTCAAAGAGGCCACGCCCTCAATTCTCCATCATTTAGTCCTTAATAAAATGTAAACAGGTGAGTTGTATAAATTCAGCCGTACAGTCGTCATGAAGGAGGAAATTATCTCCAGAGACCAGAACAGTTTCTGTACCAGGCTGTAAACATGTTTCCTTCTGCTGTAAAGTTGGACATTTGAACATGGGAGTCTATGGGGACTGACTCACTGCTGGAGCCAGACTCTAGTGGTCATTAGAGGAGCTGCAGCTTCTGGCTTCATGTTTCAGCCCCAGAGGTTGCCACTTGGTGTAAATATGAAGTCATTATTATTACTATTTATTCATGTTCTGGGGCATCACCATGAAACAGCTGATGAGTGGGCAGAAGACAGATTTAATAATAGTTTCACTTTGCTAAAAATCACATCTGTTATCATCAAATCCTCCGGTTGCTCTTTTTTTCTCACCACAAACAAACCAAACTGTGTGTTACTCAAACTGGATCATATTTACTGTTCACACCAGCACCTGAAGCATCCTGCCCACACAACAGCAGCTCCATTTTCAATCTCAACACTGAGTGAAGAAGATGAGAGAGGAGGAAAACGGGGGAGACAGGAGCTGTTCAATCAGACTCCTCAGGAGGTGAACTGAATATCAGGAGAGAGAGGAAGAGTTTCTGTCTGATTAATCTACTGCTTGGAGGCGACTGGATGGCAGCAGGAGATGCATGAGTGAGCAGAGGAAGAGGAAAAGTACTGTTACCTGCCTGAGAATAACTCACATCCTCAGAGGGAACATTTTCTCCTCTTTGATGTGATTTTCTGTTTTGATCAATTTTAGGAAGATTTAAAGGCTGAAAGAGACCGACAGAGCAAATTAAAGCCAAAATACCAAAATATAACATAACTGTGGATGTTTGCTGCAAGGTCAGGAGCAGTCAGCACTTCCTCTGCTGTTTCAGACCCCCCCCCCCCCCACATGTTTGCACAGCTGTCACTTCATCTACCAGCAGCGTCACATCTCCCAGTTCTCTCAGACTCTGCTTCTTCTTCCTCCTCTCTGTCATGTCTCCTCACCAGATACCTGTCCACTCTCTCACAGTCTCACTTCCCTTCTCTCATTTTACTCTGAGCAGTGAATCACCCCGACAGCGTCGCCTCCTCCGGTGTCCTCCTCTTCACCCTCTTGTTCAGCTCCTCCATGTTTCTCCTCCTCTGTCGCACCTTTACCTCATCTCACCGTCTCTCCTCGCCCTGCTCCACTGTCTCTTATTCCCTCCTCTTCCTCGGTGGTGATGATCTATGGCCAAGAAGATGTTTTCATCTTCACACCTTCTCCTCCTCACTCTTATTAACCCTCACACCTCTGTGAGCTGTGAGAGATGTGAGGACATCGTATTATTTCCCAGACACCACCTCAGATTCATCCTCCTCTTGTAATGTCTCCTGAGGAAACTTGACCTGAAGGTTAAAGAAAGTTAATCAACTATGTTCACATGTCTTTGCCTCAGACCTTTGAGCTTTCATTGAATTAGTTTTCATGTTATTCCCCCTCTAAATACTGTAACTACACTTTTATTTTATATCCACCTGTTTGGATGAGTCAAATTCTTTTATAGATTATGAGGAGGTGCTTATCAAGGTGCTTTTTATTCTTGCGTTTACCTTTAGGGAGAACAGCTTCTGCCTGTAAAACAAAAGCTGAATTAGAGGAATAAATAAGCATTTTTCTACAGTTTTCTACTCTACATTTCCACAACCTCTGCTCCCAACTAAGTCAACTCATCAGCCAATAGAATCTCAGAGAAACCACAACACTGACTCCACACCTCAGTCAACAGTATACAACACGACACATTCATCTGCCATTTGTTGCCACTTTCATCCGCAGCACTTGACCACAGCGTTGGTGTGTTCACTTCTCTCCTCTGTGGCCTAAATGTGAATCAAGCCAGTGATTTTGACAGAGCAGGAAAGCCTGAGTTCCAGTAAACGTGATGGAAGGAGCAGGGAGAGGGTGCAGCCGGGCCGACAGGCAGAGGAGCTCCACCGCCTCCTTCCTGACAACAGCCGACTTTCACCTCTTCGCTGCAGGCTAACGAGGTAGTGCCACCTCCTCACCCGTCCTCGCCTTCCTCGACTCTCCCCTGACCTCCTTGCGGCAGGTTAATTAGAGATCACCCTGTTCTCCTTCCATCTCCTGTGTTCTTGTCCTCTGTTTCCACTCTCTGCTCCTCCACCTCCTCCTCTCTCCTGGAGGTGGCCTGACATGAACCCCTTGCTGCAGACTAAAGTGGATGCCGTCACCTCGTGTCCTCTTCCTTTGTCGCAGGCAGAAGTCACAGAGGTGTGATGCGTTTAAGGACAAACACTGTAAAGCTTTTACAGCGCAGTGCTCCTGGAGGTTTATTTTCAGTCCAAACTGGGAAAACAAAATGGAAACAAACAAACTAAGACTGCAAAACAAGAGCAAGAGACCCAAACACTCTGCTTTCCTCTCTGCCAGCAAATAAGAGTCTTTTACTACAAACATTTCTGAGCAGGTACAAATATACACAACTTAAACAGCTCATTACAACACATTCTCCTACGATATGGGCCTACGATCGAAGCCACTGCAGTGGTGACGATTGCGCAGGTACTTTTTAAACCTCATCAACACTGTAATTATACTGAACCGGTTTCAAAATGCACACAATTCAGAAATTGCCCCGGCTGCTTCTTTTAACTGCAACTGAACTGACTTTCATTCAATTTAGATAACCGCCTGCTAAACTAGCAATAACATAAACCAGACCCATGCAGAGTAGATTAGTTTAGCAGATGTGAATGAAGCTAACAGCATCAGTAAAGTGGATTTTTAATAAAATCTGCTGAAATGTGGTTTTGTTAGCACAGAGCTCTTAATTTGAAGTCCTTCACATTCTGGCAGTGTTTCCTCTGAGGAGTAAAACCACACAGAGCTTCCACAGCTGCAGGAAACTCGAGTCAGGCAAACAAGAGTCAGAGGTCGATGGCATGAAGAAGGAACTCTGAGTGGACGTTTCAGCCTCCTCACCTCTCTCAACTTTCCTCTCTCCTGACGTCGGCCTGCTGTGACCTCTCACAGCTGTTCCTGTCTCCTCGTGACCTCTCGTCTCTCTGCCTCATACCTTCACCTCCTGATGAAGTCCTGAATGCTCATCAGTAACTCATCACTGCTCTTCCTCTCTCTTCCTGTTTTCATCATCCTCACAGCCTTTGCCTCCACTAAACCTTCCTCTCTTTCCTTTTCAAGTATATACTCTGTCACAGCTGCAACTCATGATTACATTCATTATCAATTAATCTGACAGTGGTAGTGATTTCTCACATTGTCTCATTTCTAACAATAAAAACTGATCAGGACATTTTCATCATGGTGAGATGAAACTAATGTGATGCCCTTTAGTGTCCAGATCACAGCATGAAGTAAAGCTAATCCAATATATTCACTTGTGTTTCATGTGTCAGCTTCACTGAATGACCTTACATTAATATATTAGTGTGTGTGTGTGGTCTAAACAAAGGAAAACAAAAGAAGAAACTATCATGTTCGCTGCATATTAACTACAGGACTGCCAGTGTATCTCTACAATGACATCATTAAAGGTCCATATTGTTTTTTTAGTGTTGATGTCCATAACACGTTAATAGTTAGCTTGCTGCTAATTCAAAGCATGTTATCCCTACTGAACCAAAATGATACAGTAGTAAACACGAACCTGTGTGACTGAAATTGGTTTATATGGCATCTTTAAACACACACAGGGACTCTGAGGAACTTCACACATGAAACAGGCACAAACTGGCTCTGTCTCTTAAGGTGCAGGCTTCAGAGAAGTGTCCAATCCTCTGCCGCCCAAAGCAACAGGGTCCCTCACTGTTTGCCTTTCTAACAATAAGCTTCAAGCTCAAAAAGTCCACAAAACCCTTCAACACAAAACGATTCATTGGAGGAGAAATTAGTCCTAACAGGAAGGTGTTTGGTACTGAAAAAGCAGGATGCAAAGTAGGGATGCCTAGAAGAAAAGTCAAGGATAAAAAGAAATCTACAGGCAGCCAGTTAACTGGCTTCAAGTTAGAAAACACCTGCCACAAACAGGACCTCTGGATAGTTTTTGGCCAATTTAAGCCAGCTGGGAGTGTGGATTCTGGGCCGTTGAGGGGAGTTTGATTTTGCCTTCTTCAGCAGTTCTCAGCAGTGTTTGAGTTTGTGCCTCTTCTGTAACCTTGAGGCTTTTCATACAACAAATCAGTCAACTCGTTCAACCTGATTTTGACCATACTCAGAAGCTAACTGTTTCTTAGTGTGTATTTCCCAAGGAAATGGCAAGGTTCACAGACTCTTTAAAGGCCCTGAAAACCAATATTGATTTTTGCCTTTTTTGTCATGAATCTTTAATGTTATATATGGGGCCTCTGCAGTTTTCACCAAGTTACATTTAAGGCAATTTATAACTTTTTAACACCACACAGAATCCAGTTTAATACTCAAAAGTATGATGGAAAACTAGTGGGTCACCAGAAAGTTCTAATAATACAATTAATTACATGAATGCAAACTGGACCCAGATAAACAGAAGCAAGCTGATGGCTGATTTAACCATTTAAAGATTCACTGAAGCTCAATCCAAACAATCAGATACTAAACACATAATTAAAATACAGATTTTTTTGTCAGTTTTTTTTTTGGTTAGTGGCCAGTCAAAAATGTCCTCAGCTGGATGATGTGCAGGGAGTCTCTGAACTTTATGACCTCTAAAATGGTGGCTATGATCCTGGCTTTTGTTGATTAATCTTTCTGTCAATCAGCTAATTGATTAATCATCTCGGCTCTGCGCTGCTCGCTCGTCTTCTCTTTTCCTCTGTCTCCTCCTCTGCCTTCACCCCTCCATATTTCGTTGACCTCCTCGTCAGCGGGCTGACTGGATGGAGCCTCACATGGTGCTAACCAGATAAATGCCGATGTCAGCGGTGATGGATGGGGACCCTCGCCGCCTTACCCAGCATGCAACGCTGCAGCGCTGGAACGCAGCTCCATTAATTATCATTCACAGTAGTGGCCTAAAGGGGAGAGATCCGTCTATGTCCGTCGCACTCCGACGCAATTTTGGAGGAAGATCTCTCTCTCTCTGTTGTCTGCTGTTTTTCACTCGAGCCTTTTTCAGCAGCTCAGACACAGAACTCTGGACACGTCATTTCATCTCACCACTGTCATTTCCTCAGATGTCTTAGAGACGGTGACGTTTTAACAGAGAGGCGGTGGGATGTCGGCTTGTTTTGTTTTCTCACCTTCTTGTCCTCACTACAAATCAATTTCCAATATTACATCCTGTTAAAATGGCAGTAACTGATGTTATGGCCTCATGTTTTCATCAGAAACAAGTTATGAACACATCCTCAGCCTTAAAGCTGATATCTGATAGCTGATGTATAGTGCTTTATTGTTAAAGGTCCCATATTTTACTCGTTATTGTTGAAGTGTTGATATCATCAGAAGATATATTTGTGGTTTTAAGAACCAAAAACCATCTCAGTGTAGTTTTACATCTCCTCTCTCAGGCTTCTCTCTGGAGCTCTAGTAACAACAGGTCAGTCAGCCAATCAGAAGAGAGGCTCTGAGCCTCTGAGAAACCAAATCCTGCAAGGTTGGATGGTGGGTCTGTGTGGGCGGGGTTTGGGGTGTGGTTGAGGGCGGTGACTGCTTTGTTGTGACATCACAAAGTTCCAGAAGTCCTGACGGCTGGTTTTAAGGCTCGGTTTCTGAATACAGGCTGTGTGCATTTCTCTGTGGACTGAGGCTTTGATACTTTCACAGTATTAATATAGAACCTAGACCTGCTTTATAATCACAAACACATGGACATCTACCTTTAGACTGCGAGAGCGTTAATGTGAAATGTTTGGCACAATGTAAAAACAAATCTAATTTTTCTATGAAATCCTAAACTCTACTTTGAATGCTCCTTGTCACGTCTCTCATGCTTTTTCTCTTCCCTCATTGTCCCACCAATGACGCAGAGATCGTAAATGTCACACGCAGCAGCGTCTTATCTCCATGAGAACAGCTTCAAACAACCATCCATCACAGCAAACTCTGATTAAGCTCTGAGGAACAGATGTTGTTTGGTCGACTTTGATACAAACAGCAATAAATGATCATCAGGCCGTTCGTCACACCAGGTTTCCTGAGACACTGAATCCCAGCAGGGGAAGCCTCTCAACGTCAAAACGCCCGGGAGGGGAATTTCCCTCCACATTTACCCAGACGATTACCTCCAAATCAAAGACAGCACAGGCGCTACTCGCCCTTTTCCCCTTCCTCTTAATGACGCTGCTGTGACCCCCCACCACTTCGACACTGATTAAACTCCCATTCACTCCGTCTTATTAGTTCACGCCCCCTTTGAATCAAAACTCTGAAGCGCTGGGGTTCTTCATGGGGGTTCTTCTAAGATCCATGGAAGCCAATAAGCTCTGCGGGGCTTTATGCTCCAGAAGAAGAAACATCCTGACATAAATCAGAGCTATAGACTCCAACAATGAGCCAGACAGCACAAGTGTGTGCAGGTTTTCATCCCAGACAAACACAACACCAGCTGCTTTACACAAATCAGCAAACAAATCAATGAAATCCGCGGCTGTTGGTGGGGAAAGAGCAAAAACGATCCAGTTCCCGGCGCAGCAGCACTGTGGGGAAGATGCTGGTCTGTGGCGTTGTGGGGATTAAATCTGTTCCAACTAAATCTGATCAGATGAGCAGGTCAACAAGTGATAACTGTTGCTGTTCTATCAATCATCTATCAATGATCTTCTTATTAACTGACTGACTGATCCAGAAAATCTTTGGTATTTTTGCTTCAAATGACTTTATTGATGACCAGCCAACAATGCAACATCTGCCAACATATCATCCATCCCTAATTTTACCCAGTGTGACAGTGTTAAGGTTGTGCCTGTATGTGATTGGATGGTTGGTGATATAAGACTCATGTTATGGGCTTTTCTGAGGTTTACTACCAAAAATGTGATGAAAAATGTGTGATATTCATTTTTTTAAATCACTGATACTCCTGTTTCTATTTATGAAGAAAAGGTTTTGAGTTTTGGCACTACTGTTCCCATCATGCTTTTGGTGATGCAAACAGGAACAGATTCATGGACAATTCTTGACATAAAACACTTCAGGTTCAGAAATATTTTATAATTTGCATTTCAGTGCTTTAAGAGCACCTGTTCTATACTGTCACTGTCGTATCTATTTTGCTGTCAAATAAAGACCTTTTGTTAACATACATCACAGATGTTTGTGTTGTGCATGTACAGTGCGTATACATGAGATCTGTACGTGTCTTTATTGATTTTTACTGACTCCTCGTGTTTTCAGCTGCAGTACTTTGAGTGTGAAAGAAAAACCTGCCGACACACAGGCTGTTTGAGAGCAGCTCCATAAACACCAAGAACCCTCCAAGGTTCCTTTAAGAGCCTCTGACTTTAAGAGAGCAGAACGCACCGAGCAGCCGGATCGTCTCCGTCACCTTGTGAATCACTTAGTGACATTTTCTTAATGAAATCATAGTGTGGTGGCGACAAAGGCTTCTCTTAACCCACGAGTGTCCCCCCCACCAGCAGTGTTTTCATCTCAGAATCACACCGTTTTACTAATCTACTGAAAATTGTTCAACAGCATGACCCTGAGAGGACGGAGGAGGGAGGGAGGAGGGAGGAGGGAGGAGGGAGGGGGGAGGGGGACTAGAAGCAGCGACTCAACACTTCATCTCCAGAGACAGATAGATAGATAGATAGATAGATAGATAGATAGATAGATAGATAGATAGATAGATAGATAGATAGATAGATAGATAGATAGATTCTTTTCTATTGTATTTTTGTATTCTAATACACCGGACTGCTGTAACAACCTAATTTCCCTTCGGGGATGAATAAAGTCATCTATCTATCTATCTATCTTGTTTATTGACAGATTATTCATCTATTGTATTGTAAAATTTTGAAATCATCAATTTCTCACTATTACATTTTACTAATATTCAATGTGACATCTTCAATAGTTGATAAACGTGAGCATATACAGTTTCACTAATGTGCGTCTAGAACTTTATCTGTGATTAAAAACATGATGTTCGGTGGCAGTGTCTCCATCAGGCCATCAGGTCGGTGACGAGCTGCATCCTCTCCCCTGGTTTAGTAAAGCCGGTTCAGCTGTAGCCAACATCTATTGATCTGTGGATTTATTCAGGTCCATGTGTCGGTGGTGGCAGCAGAAGCGAAGCAGCCAGCGGCTCTTCTTTATAGCTACTTTAAAAGGATCCTGAGGTGTCCCAGGCCAGATATGTTGATCCTTACATTAATTATTATACCAATATGAGCTCCTCAAATCATGACGATGACCTCTCAAGTTTAATTTCATTTTGATGCCCCCAGCAGACAAATAAGATTTAATGCATCACTTCTAGTTTAATCGAAACTGAGAGGATCTTTGGGACCGGTCTGATGACATCACTGCTTCAGTTTCAGGGTCCTGACTGTCAGATCTACCTGTGCTTCTCATGTCTAAATGTCTGTTCTGTTTGACGACAGCGCCACCGTCGGAACAAAAGGTGTTTGTTTTTAGTGCCTGATGCTCCACCGCTCTGAACTGGATGAGACCTGGATCACAGATGTAGCTATGGCTTTCTAAAATTACGAGACTAAGAAGAACGGCTGCATCAGGCATTTCAACAAAACACAATTATGTTCATGTGACCACACCCTCTAGTGGATGAAGAGATTATGAAGCATTTGTTTAACGCCCCCATGAGTTCAATCAGCGCAGCTTTAAAAAAGTCCACAAAGACAAGACAAATCCATCCAGCTTTCATCAGAGGTAGACAGGGTTTTACAGATCGGCTGAGATCTTTTTCAGATGGACCTGGACATAAAGCTGAGCCCCTGCAGGCATCAGTTTCCTCTGATCTGCAGATTAGGATGCAGGACGTCAGCCCGTCTGGACTCCTGTGTGATAAAAGGTCTTGTACCAACACTCTGGCCGTCACCAGAGAGCACAGAAGGGCGACAAACAAGGAAAAGAGCCGCTGATCAATAACCTTGAGGGAGAGGGAGGGTCGACACAACACATTCACACTCAAACATTAAACTTTCATGTGCGACTCTCTGTGGGCTCCAGGCTGGAGGTGAAATACCAGCACCTGCACAGATGTGTGTCTGTCTCAGTCTCCATGAATGTCTCTACCTCAGGCTCACACACCTGTGATTCTATGCTTGTGAGGACTCTGATAGACATTATGCATTCACTATCTCCCTTCCCCTTTACATTAAATCCTGTGTGGAGGAAATTAAAAACATATGAAGACCACCACATGATTCATCAACCCACTGAAAGATTAATCAGTAACAAAAATAACCTGGATATTAAACTGCATTAACAGAGGAACATCACACAAAACATAAAGTCCTTTTCTACAGTACAAACATCCTGGTTTGAATATAGAACTGTCTTCTTCAGCAGTCTATGTCCACACCAGAGTCAGCCCAAAAACAGGAGAAAATATATAAACACAACAGCAGCTAAAGCCCACAAACACACACATTTGAAGACCTGCATGGCTTCATCACACTGTGAACACACACGCACGCACACAGTCCAGGGGTTGTTGATGTTTTCCTCAGAACTGTTCAAAAGTTTGTGGCTCTGCTCAGAGGATCCAACATGTTCTCTACTGTAGCTCAACCCAGCGCCAGAGGCAGCTTCTGGCTGCAGGACATGGTTTGGTGCAAGGAGGTTAAATAATGTCAGTCCTAACTTTAAACCAGGATTCTCAAAACTGCTCCCCTAGACCCTGGTGAGGCTGCACCCACTAAACCCCCGACACCTTAACCTCAACTGTAAACCAGTGCCTCGGTGTAGATGCTCAACTACTACTCAACCTAAGACCTAGACTTAACTATACCCTCCATCTAAGCCAAGTTCAGATTTATAAACCTGAAACAGGCCTGTGAAGACGTGAGGACCAGAAAAGTGTGATGACTTAAAGTCAATATACTGATGATCACCACATCTGGTAAGATTACACTATCAGTTAATTGTAGGTTCAGTCCAGCAGACCTTACTAACACACATTTAACACAATCAGATACTGTGGTGATATAAACTAGGGAACAAGGCTCAGGTTAAAAACATCCATGAAACACAAACACATTTAGTGTCTTTCATACTCAGCTGTAGATTTCTGCATCTCTGCAGACGGTCACAGTTACACAGATTTCTTTTCCTCACTCCTCCTTGACATTTGTTTTCTGTCGTCTTTTTGCTGCTCTGCACTGGCTGTTTTTCTCCACTCAAAAAAACCACCTTTGTCTTATTTTTCTGACAGCGCTGTCCGGACTGAGACGTCTTAACACCCTCTCCTGCTCTCTGAGATTTCATGATGAATACCATCACATACTTCAAAGCCTGGCCGACAGTCCACGCAGCTGCTCCACGTGAAATGTTCTGACGGCCTCGTACTTACGGTTCTGACAAACTCAACAAGGAAAAGAAAACTGTGACACGAAGAGACAGAGTCAGAGCCACAGCTGAAACAACAGAGAGGTCACGACCTCAAATATTGCCAACAAGCAGGTCACACTACGGCTGAGCCAACAGTGATGTGAGTTAGGTTCAGTCCTCGAATTCAACCCATCATCTCTGACTAGAAGGAGCATCTTATTAATTTATTTATTACTTTAAACATTACGATAATTAAAAGATCATCAATTACATAAGAGCCTTACTTTAGTTACTTTAGTCATTTAGCTTTTTTCTAAAAAACAATTTGTTCCTACAAAGCCATATATATTGGGAGTCGAGCTCATTAATCATCTAATAGAGCTAATTAAAATAAGTTTGTTAAGACATTTACATTTACCCCAAAGGTTCAGCAGTTTGAGTTCCACAATAACTGTCGACAGTAAAGTGAAGAGCTTTACTAACATCTGAAGATGTTTTTCACCATTTTCACATTTTATGAACTACATGAACTGAAAAGTTAAATCACACTGAAAATAATCAGCTGCAGCCCTCATTGGGAGATATCAGGGGTTTGGTGTCTTGCTCAAAGACACTTCAGCACGAAGAGAGAAGAAACCGGGGTAATATAATAACAGCCATGTCTTTGTTAGGTTTAGGAAAAGATGGTGATTTGGGTTAAAATAAGCATTTGCTCAACATTAGACAGACTTTGTTGTCATGGTTACAATAATAACAACGATGTTCCTGTGTTTTTGACCACTAGATGTCGAAAAGGAACAAAACCTTATTATGGGTCATGGTGAAATCTGACGCTGAACCATAAATCAAAACGTGGCAGGACACCTGTTAACCCTGCGTCCCTGCTGCTGTTGGTTTCGTACTTTAAGCTGTGTCACCTGAAGCAGGTGGTTTGTTTCAGGATTGAACTGACAAATGACCTACTTTGTGACTCATGATTGAGGACTTGCTGGAGTGTGAGTTTCCAATCACTTTGCACTTGCTCTAATTATGCACTGATGCAGGGTGAGAGCTGCGGCAGAGTGTGTAAAGCAGAGGCGTACGGTCTGTCGTGTGCACGCTGATGACTGCTTCAACTCCAAACTAAAATATTAACCACACAGACACAGAGAACATTATTTTGCACTTAAAGAATTGTGTCTCATTTCATGAGTTGAAATCTCGGTGAGGGGGAAACAGCCTTAAGGTTCACTCCATGAAAAATGAATGCACATTAGCTAATGTGGCTAATATGAATTTAAACATGGCCTGTGGCAGTACAGCTCACCCCAGGAGTTTTATAGCAACTGGTAATTGGCAGAGACGGGGAAACAGCCACTCCAAGCACAGCACCACAACAATACCTGCTCTTTGTGTTGTTTTGGTGGGCTGCAATTATTATTTTTATCTCCTCGGGCTCTTAATTTGGAAATCAGTTTGCTGGGACTTCCTTTTTAGCTGCGAGGAACAGCTCTGCATCTTCCAACAAATGGCAGAAAAGGTGTAAAGTAATTTCACTACCTGTACTGCTGAATACATTGATGAGTATTCCTGCCCTCAGGCTTTGATCAGGCCACAACACACACATGTATAATTCAGGAGGCTGCAGGTGCAGTCGGTCAGGTGTCTGTAAGTGTCCTGTCAACGAGTCTCTGAAGAGGACGAGTGTCAGCGGAGTGACCGCTGAGTGAGGAGGTGATGCGATTAGCATCCGTCCCCTCCAGGCTCTTAATTAAACTGGAGATATCTGTGTTTCTGTTGTCTGGGGGGGTTCACAGGGAGGTGAGGTTTCTGAAAGTTCCCCCTGCAGCCTCCAAACAGATCTCTGCAGCAGATTACATGTGAAGACGGTAATCTAGGACAATTTATAGAGACTGTCCTGTAACAAACGAGCCCACAGGTCGTCTGTCAGCAGGTCACTATGACCCATAGTTGTTGTTGCTAGGCAACATCTAGTGGTCGTAGTAATGATGACAGGAGCAAAAGGAAAAGTGCGGTGACGTAGTTTATAGAGCGACAGAGTCCACGTCAGGAGGAGGTTGGGGTGGATGGATGAATATGACCCAGGAGAGCGGTGTTCGATTCCCATGTGACAGGAGCAGTTTATGTTGTTTCTATTATCCTGGACGTTTGTTGTTATTGTATATTATTGTAACCATGATAACAAAGATCATCTAATGATGAGGAAGCACTTATATTAACACAAATCACCGTCTTTACTAAAACCTAACCAAGTAATGACTGTTATTATAGTAACCACGGCTACAACAGTAGATACGCCACTCTCGGTACAGAGCAATTTATTTTTGTAACCATGACAACAAAGGTACGCCTGCTGCCCTAGGGGGACTATTTCAGGACACTGTTATGGGTCGTATCAGAGGTTGTTGGTTGTTGTGGAGTTTTTTTTCTTTATGAAGTCAAGTCAGAATTTTTTATCAAGCTAAACTATTTTCTATTTGAAACAAAACGATGGAGCTTGAAATATGATACCAGAACCGTGTGAGACCATGTCTGCATAAAAAAACAGAGGCAGAAATCTTTTGCCATATTTTTGATGGAATATGGAACTCACAACACAAATAATCCATATTTGTAGCCACCTACAGGGAGCCGCCGACATTGCCAGAGGGTCCTAACCTTGGCAGCAGAAGAGGAGCTGCTCCCTGTGTGGTTCATGAAAGTGTGGATGAGAGCTCCCTCCTAACAACAGATGCTGCGGTGTCTCGGTGAGCGAACGAGGCCTCAGTGGCAGCAGACCCTCCCCCCGCTGGAAGAAGGAAGAGGAGTCCCTGTTCATGAGTCTCTGTCAGGACTCAAATGGAAATAAAACCTTGCAGAGGATGTTGGTGTGTGTGCTTTTGTGAAGCGACTAAAAACAAAGACACCAACCCTGAAAAATACTTGTTTATAACGGTTTTATAGTTTCTCATGGCAGAGAGCACAGTTCTGTTCTGTTGTTCATTGTCTCAAGTTGTTTCATCTTTTCATTTTATTATTTTTCCTCCAGGACAAAAACGTGAGGGAGAGAATTCAGTAGATGATTAGATTTTTTTTACATGTGCTGCAGTTTGTCTTTAATTCTGTTTTTATTACTATTAAAAAAGAATTTGTTTTACATATTATTTAGTCTGTTGAGTCAAATATTACAAGAGTTTCTTCAAGCTTTCAGTGATGTCTCAACATTCAGCATCATAAAGGAGAAGAGCTGTGAGGCCTCAGTTCTAACTCACAGTGCCTCTGATCTGGTCCCACCTCAGGGTCCTTGCTCCCGTCTTCCTCTTCTACATTTGTGTGGATCATTATTTGACTTTTGTAAATGGAAATATATGCAGCAGGAACAACAGATGCCTGAGGCACAGACTAGAAGAAGAACAGCCAGTTTACAATGAAATCATTTAGTTTGCCTAAGTTGTGTTTTTGCCATGTTAGGTGTTTTCCTTCCTCCTTCTGCTCCGGCTCTAAGTGATGCCACTGTGATGATACAATGGTTAGTGTTGCTGTGTGACAATCACAGTTGCTGTTAAATACTGAAAACATGAAATTAGAACAGTGTTACTGACCTCGGGGCTCACAGAGAGAATGAGCTGATTACTGGAGTGAAACAAGAATAAAAGAAATTCTGCATCTTGAAATTATATTTTTTGATGTTTCTCATACCTCCTTTTTGCCTTTTATTGTGAAAATCTTAATAGTTTTACCTCTTCAGGGCTTTTAAAATGAATCACAGACAAGATGAGAAGGGAAAAATCACTCTGCTCACAGTCAATAACACAGGAAGATGTGGCTTTGTATTAAAAAGGTGACACCTCATCATCACCATCATCAAGTTTGAAGTGCGACAGTCGTTTTCTGTCATGCAAGGTTTAATGTTTCATCAGTTTTGCTTGATGTTAAAATGACCCAGTTGAGCTCAGATTAACTTCAAGCCTCAAACTGACAGATTTCCTCTTTTCTGAGCTAATTAAAGCTCAAACTTCAGACTCTCATCTCTTTCTTCCATGCATCTCCAAATGGATTGGTTCCTCCAGATCTGGAGCCATCGCTCAATGAGTGTGTGTGTGTGTGTGTGTGTGTGTGTGTGTGTGTGTGTGTGTGTGTGTGTGTGTGTGTATGTGTGTATGTGTGTGTGTCTCTCTCTCCAGGAAGTAGAATTCATCACGGAGGGGAGTGCTGACTGGGCATTAGGGTGGCCTGCAGGGGGTTTCCCCTCCTGCACGGGGGAGCTGATAGAACCCATTTGTCATGTAAGTGGAGCTGCTCACTGCACCAACACACTCCCTGAATGTCAAACTGATGGAGGCGGGGGTGCATGGAGGATCACAGCCAGAGGAGACTCCAGGTCAGTGCAGTGAACTCTCTCTGGAAATATAATGTAGGATCAGAGGTGTTTTTCCTTTTTTTGGGGGGGGGTTGGAGGGGGGGCTGCTTTAAGGCTTTGTTTATTCTGAGTGAGGCTGAAACTCAAACAGGAAACTGAGTCTGTTTACACCTCCTGGTTAAAATAACCAAGTCCTGTTTTCCTGCACATGTGGCACACTTCAGATGCGTCTCACAAACAATTAAAGAGGGAGAAATCCCAGGAGAGTTGATATTTTCTAATCAGTTCCGAGCATCATTTACTCAGATATCTGCCAACGTCTCACAGGGATAAACAGGCACAAAACAGCAGCTGGACTGTCCCCACCAGGACAGTCTGGAGGAGCTGCAGGTAAACAGACGTCTATCGGTGTCGTTTGGACACACTCAGTCTGACGCCAGTGCGCAGGTGTCACTATTGTCCAGTGATGTTGTCTCACACCTTAAAGTTATGTGTACAGTGGACCTGAGAGCTCAACGCACAACCAAATTCAGAAAATATCTTCATTAATTAAAACATGTGCTGAAAATACACTTAACACAACCAAATACACAAATGTGATTAAAAAACACAACCAAATACACGAATGCAGTGCAAATACACACAACAGAAGTGTTTCCAGGGAGCACAAAGGAGTGAAAAACCTGCTTTTCAAAGCCATTCATGTGTATCTCTGCAGGAGAATAATCCCGTCCTCAGATGACGAGAAAAAAACCTTATGATTCAAGTAAAGACACAACAAGGCCACAAAAACTAAAGCTGCGTCTTTAACTAAAGCTGCTGCTGTTTTCAGTCCAAAGGGCTCTGATTAAACATCCTGTTTTTACAATAAAGGGATCCATTTGTGGTCGACTCACCAATCTAACTCCGAACATCACTCACTTTCATTATTCCTGTAAAGGTATGAATAAGTAAAAATGTGCTGCACGTAATTATTATTATTGATAAGGTGGAGTGTGGATCATTAGTCTTCACACTGGCTGCCTCTCAAGTGTTGACGCATTTAAAAATAATTGCAGGTAGTGAATCATTGATCTTTTTTTCACACTGCCTGAAGCGTTAAGATGCTCTGCTGGAATTACCCCCCCCCCCCCCCAAATACACACACAAACACACACACACACGACTGCAGGGAACAAATAAAACAGTTAGAGAATACATTCATGAGGGGATATGAAAAAAACATGCTCTGCTTTTCAGAGGCTTCGTCTGTGTGTCGATCGATCAGACACAAAGAAGAAGCAAACATGTGACTGTACACCACGTCTTCTGTCCTGTTATCTCACGATCACACTTACTTTCATTTTAATTAGAGCTCAATTAGTTTAATTAGTTAATTAACCTGCAGAGAAAAAGAGCAGAGTGCTGCGTCACACTCGAGGTCCACACACTGCGTCCCATCAGGACCTGAGTCAGCTCAGGTGACAGTGATTGATCGTCACATTGTTGTTCGCTTTAGGGAAATTCATCAGTGTCATGTCCCAGTATCACAAAAACAGAGAAGCGCCTGAGTTATGGAAAGTTTGGAGGAGGGCGGGTAACGTTGCAGCAGTTAGGACTGAACCTTAATGCTACGCACTCTACCAGGTGAGCCACCAGGTAACAAGCTGCGACAGTTTTCATCCTAGGACTGTGAAATGACTTCATGAAGTTTTGATATGTTTTCAGCAGAGAAAGTGGCCTTTAAGACTTCAAACATTCAAACATGTGGTCAGTTTATCAAAATAACATGTTTGGAAATTTGCTCATTTTCAGAGCTGTGAGGACCGTCCTGCCAGCTGAGATCATCATATCAGAAGCTCCTGCCCAGCTCCTCAGATGACTGAGGTGCAGTCACCGCTCTCAGCCATGCTGTGGCACACTGACACATCACCTGTTGATACAGGTGTAGAAATGGGAACTTTAATCACTGAGGTAATTCTTCATATTCAAGTTAAAGTGACCCACTTGTCATGGACATTCAAATAAAACCTTGAGTTGTTTTGTCCGTCACAGACATATCTCAAAACTGACAAATGAAGCCCAAACCATCCTGACAGATAAGATGAAGACAGAAAACGCTTCTTATAAAAATGTCATTGAACAAACTCTTTAATATGCGGGATGAAAAGAGCACCTGTAGATATGTGTGTAGTCAATAGAAGCCTGTGAAGAAAAACAAGATCATAAACAGACACTGAGCTCAAACGTCTGCACCGCTTCTTTTGCTTCACTGCAACACTGAGACAAAGCAGCCAGAGAAGAATCAACACAACAGCTACAATCAGTCTGTTGTTTTCTGTGCTGGCATTAAACTGAACAAAGCCAAGCTGCTGAGGAGCGTGTTGTGTTTCGTTTGGGGTTCTGTTGTTTGTGCTCTGGCACAGTCTCATCTGCTGAAAACCTGGGATTCCACGAAAGCTGCAGAAACCAAAACAGATGTTAAACCTGCTTCCCAGAATGCTGCTGGTTCTCTGCAGCTCATTTCATTCACCTGCCGTCTCAGGTATTAACCAGTCTCTGATTAGACAGCTGACCTGAAAAGCAGCAGGGGTCAGGGGTCGTGAGGTCCAGAGATGGGAAACACTATCTTTGATAATATTTTATCACCAGCAGCAGATGTGTTTGGGTCTTTGATGATGTGGGGAATGACATGATTGAAATTCAGCTCAGCTGCTTGAGCATCCCACTTCATTTGCCTCAGACCTGGATGGCTGCTCTGTCTCATGTCCTGGGATGTGGAGTAATTATTACACGGCCAGTCTGGTTTATTCTGTATAATTGCCTCCCAGTGTTTTCTTCCCATAAAGTGGCTGGTTAGACACAGCAGCACTAATACAGGGCTCTCATTTCCCTGACAAAGAGAGATGGAAACATGGTGGCAGATTTCGCCCACAGGCATGAAGGAGTGAATTCTGCTCTCACTGTGTCAGTAATGTCTAAATATCCAGTTTTACCAGACCAGACCACTTCAGTCGCAATTTTCTGGGAAATTCATCTCAACCAGAATGACATGTCTACGTTTCAGGTCATCTCACACTGAATTTCACAGATAAAAATCACTGAGGTCATGTTAACACTGACTGGGATAAATCAAAGATAAATCAAAGACATCCTGCTGCTGAGTTTTTTCTTTCCAGTGACCACCAGACGTCAACAAGACGTTACAGTGCACAGGAGCTGCTGGTAAAATGGTGAAAGGGCTGCATTTTCATAGCACTTTTCTACCTTAACAACCAAAGGGCTTCACAATTTGCCTCTAATGCGCCCATTCACACACACACACACACACACACACACACACACACACATTCACTCACACACCGATGTCGGTGGAGCTGCTGGCTGGTCCATCGGGAACAATTTGGGCCTAAAAACACGGTGATATATGGACAACCTGCTCTACCTGCTGAGCCACAGCCGCCCCCAGCAGCAGCTGATGCAGAAAGGCTGTAGAGTAGAAGAGAGAAGAATAGGCAGGGGTAGGAGAGCCCAACTACCACAGCTGGGCTATGTTTAAAGCTCCACCCAGTCTAAAGGTAGATGTCCATGTGTTTGTGATTATAAAGCAGGTCTAGGTTCTATATTAATACTGTGAAAGTATCAAAGCCTCAGTCCACAGAGAAATGCACACAGCCTGTATTCAGAAACTGAGCCTTAAAACCAGCCGTCAGGACTTCTGCAACTATGCTGCAGGAGACGTGAAGACCATCCCATAACCCTGTGAATAAAGGGAGTGGGAAACAAGACATAACAGCAGAGGGTTCAAAGGGTTGATCCTGCTGAGCTCACAAATCTGCTGCTTTACACAATTACTGAATGGTGGACGAGCATCTTGATCACCAGCGCCGTAAAAACCAACGGAGGGCTGCAACAGCATCACTCTAAAGATGAGATGAGATGAAACCTGAGTGATCCCCGCAGGGAAATTAAGCCCTCGCGGTGGCAGAAGTAATGGGATTCATCAGGGCGCGGCGACAAATAGAATACAGGCTCACAAACAGAGTATTAGAAAAGCAATAAGAGGAAGAGACAGTGCATTTAAAACCAATTTGGTGCCTGGAAAAATGGAGGAAATGCTGCGGAGAAAATACTGCTGCAGAGGGCTCTACGGAGATATGGAGCAACTTTAAAGGAGTGCTTTGCTGCAGCGTGAGTGCAGCTGTGTGGCAGGTTACCACGGTAACCAAGTCAATTACTTCATCACCCATTAGATGGAGAGCTCAAAAAGTTTTACCCGTGACCAGAAGTTATAACTCACAATAATCTATGTTGCAGCTGCAACTGAAGAGAAGTTGGAAACTATCAGTTTTTACCAATAAATAACTTAAATGACTGATCAACGTGAATTTTCTCCTTTTCGTGGTCTTACCACTTCATAAACTGAAGATTTTAGGTTTTTTGACTGATGGTGGGAGAAAACAAGACATTTAAAGATATTTAAGACATTTAAAGAGACATTCTGATTATCATTCACACGATGTTCAGTCTGAGGAGCTGAAATCTCAAACGACACAAACTCGTCATCTTCTGAACTTGTAAAATCTGTCATAAGATTTAAAATCAATAAATCCTCATCACACATAAACTCACTTCCTCCCTGAGGCTCCCGGTGCCTCACACACACACAAACAGACACACAAACTGACACACAAACACATAAATACACTTTTATGAGGCGGAACATAAAGGTAATATAACAAACAGTGACCCTGGTAACACAGAACATGACACTGCATGAACAAGGTCCTGGACTCATACACGGACTCAAACTAAACTCCTTAAATCTTTGACTGTCTAATATTTGCATGTGAGGCTCGTTAATAATCAGCTGCAGTGTGTGATGGGGTCGAGTAATGAGACACAGATACAAACACAGCGAAGGACGGGAGCGGCCGCAGAGGCCCGTCAGCTGGTGTTACTCTGCCATTATTAAAATATTATTGCTGGATGAGGATAAACATGGATTAGGTTTGTTTGCTCTGTAGAGATGTTAATTATACCACTGGTGATTAAAGTAAGCGAGTGTGTGTGTTGTGTGTTAACGACGTGATACGTGGAGGTGAGGAGGTGAAACAAAGCCCAGAGGAGTGTGGTACATGTTGAAGAGATGATTAAAAAGAAGAAATCCTTCCTTCTGTTTCCATCTCTCCATCTGTTTGTCTTTTCTTTCTGTCCGTCCTCCTGTCTCTTGGCTCACAGCGCTGCACAAAACACACAATGTTGTCCTTCAAACAACTTCACACTGACATCCATCTCTTCTTAATTCACCCTCATATTAGCTACGGGCTTTAATTTTACTTGTTTTAACATTTGACACAAATATAAATAAAAACATGGGAAGTAATAGGTAAAATGTTGAATTTTTTTCTCCATCCCATTCTTATAATTGTTGTGATATTTCAGTCTGGACTCACAGATGAACCAGCATCCCAGCAGCCCTGCCAGCAGAGAGGCTAAAGTTACTGAATCACTCACTATGTTCACATGCACAAAATATTCTGCTTTTTGCCCTTACTTCAAAAAAAGTTCCCACTAAGCTGGAAAGATAACTAATGAAAATTAATATTCCACTAATGCTCCTGTTTACATGCAGCCGTTCAGACTCTAATAATCTCTGATTAAAAGCTCAGTGCTGAGATATTTTTATAAATATCCAAAAATCTTTCAAAATGTTTAAAAACAGGCTAATTGTTGTGAACAACAGCCCCCACCTTCTCCTCTGCCATCTCCTGCTCTGTCCCATTCAGCCATAGCCAGGTGTCCATATACTTCTGGCCATATATTGTGCTTTAATGCAGCTTCTGAACTGAAAGACATCGGGTCTCCTCAGTGAAGATGCTCCTCAATCAGAGAAGACGTTCTGAGGACTTTGGACAGGAGACTCTCCAGAGACAAAGTGATCAGATAGAGTCAGATGAAAACCTCAGATCCTCTGCAGCAGTGAGCTACTAGGGGGTGAGAAGACAAACAATGGTCCTGAATATTAAAAATGTAGTTTTACTGTCATTTTACAGACTAATGTCTGTGCAGCAGGATGTTGTCACATTGCTCTGGTTAATGGAGTTAAAACTGAATCAGTGCAAATCATTTATTGTGAATTCAAAGAAATCAGGGGATTATTTTGAATTATTTTCATTACCTATCAATTTATCAGTTATTTTTTCTATTTATCAATTAATCTTTAAGTCTATAAAATGAAAGAAAACAGTGAATCTCCAGCTCCCAGAGCCCAGGGTGAAGTGTTGTGTCCATTCATCAGAGATAAGAAAGAGGACTCTGTAGATGACAGACATCTGCAGCTGTGGATCTATCTGCTCCGTGTCTTCCCACCTGCAGACAACCCCAGGTGAGGCTCAGCTCAGTCCTTCCCGCTGGACCGCACGCTTATCAGACCAACACAAACCAGCAGCTCTGGCTCAGCTCTGACTGTTTCCTGCCAAACGCTGTGGGAGTCAACACATCATTCTGTTTCCTAATGGCCCACAAAAGTTGCTGGATGTGTTTTTCTAGTCATTTCTGAGGAGCGAGGAGGCCGGGCATGGTCTACATCTGGTGATAAACTCTCCTCCTCCTCCTCCATCCCTCATCTGAGCCCCAGCAGAACCACTGTTCGTGTCATGCCAGTATCTCATCATTAACTTCCACCAACACTGTGAGAGCAGAATGGATAGCCTCGCTCCCCGTGTCGTCACACTGGGAATGAGCTTTAATGGACCGTCAAAGGAGAGGAGGGCGTGGGCGTGTGTGTTTGTGTGGGTGACACTGTGAGCCCCTGTATGTTTGTGTCATTTACCTGAGTGTGATACCCTGTCTCACGTGTTTGTCATGCACATAAACACTGTCTTCAGGATTATCTAGTACTCTGTGTGAACTCACTTCCTGTTTACCACCCTCTGAGGCTCCACAGTGAATCAAAGTAGCATAAGATGAGTGAATGAGATCACTACAGGACCAGCTGGCCCAACTTTTAGGAAAGAAACTAACTACTGTTCACATCACAGGATTAAACTTTGACGCAGATGTTGCTCCAAGACCTCACACATCCTAAACTGTCTCTCTCTCTCTCTCTCTCTCACACACACACACACACACACACACGCACACACACACACAAGACAGTTTGGTTTGGTGAGGGGATAAATCACAGGAAGTTAATGTTGGTGCTCACAAGTATAGTAATACTACTATTTCTGTGTGTTTTAATGTGTTTGTGTGTGTGTGTGTGTGTGTGTGTGTGTGTGTGTGTGTGTGTGTGTGTGTGTGAGAGAGAGAGAGAGTTCACAGTCACCGATCTTTATTTGAGGGTGTATCCTTCATTACTCTGTCTCATCAGGCAGGTAAGGAGCCACAGCCAGTGTGTGTGTGTGTGTGTGTGTGTGTGTGTGTGGATAAGATTGATGAGAGTTCATCAGGGCCTGGCAATCACTAAACTTTCTTTTCATTTCTCTCCGTCTCTGACTCCGTCCATTCATCATCCTGTCGTTCTCTCGTTCTCTCTCTTCTATTTTTAAACATGCAGATCATCAGCCAGGTGAAGCCTCAACTTCACACTCAAACTGTCCTGATCATTAACAAAGCAAACGTTCAGGCTCCTGCTGCACAAATCTCACAACACTGAATGTATGTACGATCACTAATCAGAAGGTCGGTGGTTCGATTCCCAGCTCCTCCAGTCCAGCTGACACAATGGCCTTATAGGACTGGGTTGGAAAAAAATTAATAGATTCTCTGATTCAAAGTGATCTTCATTTGAATAATCACTTGAAAAATCCCGTCATTAATCTTTTACATATGTCTTTTACAGTCTCCTGTGGACGTGTGAAGCTGCGACACCGTTAGTCTTGCATGACCACCCCTTCTTTTGCAAGATCTGGTCATGTGACTTGAGAGACAAAAACATGGCCGACACGGCTCCAGTGAAGACACAGGTCTAAAGGCAGATGTGCGGCTGCATTTCAGAAGTTTAGAAACTATAAAGACAATGAAGAGCTGGACTAAAGTAAAGCCTCGTGCAAGAAGAAGCCGACAGAAGAAGTAGCAGCATGAACCTGTTCATACAACCTGTAACCGCTGCACTGGGGTATGTTAGCAACACACACCTACCTATCACTTCTTTAGATGTGTGCTAAAGTGTTGGTCATGTTAAGTGCAACAACAAAAGAAAATGCAAATGATAAAAGGAAACAGAAAAACAACAGAGTCACAGACGTCTGATGTTTTTCATCAGTTTAAAGATAAACTTCCTGAGTTCAGTCACTGCGTTCAGAATGATCCTGGAGTTACTTTATGCTAAACCAGGTATTTACAGAAATCCCCTCATTGTAATAATTAAAACAGTCCTGAAGTACCAGTGTAAACTGATGCTAATCTGTAATCAGGAAGCATCTTCATTTTTAACACCACATTTAATACCTGCTTCACAGTCACACCACAGTATAAAAGTATGATGCAAACAACAAAGATGATATGACCTAGGACTATTATGTCACATTTCTCCAGTACTTCGCAGGTGTATGCAGTAATAGTAATAATAATAATAAAATAATAATAATTCCTTTTGAAATCAATGCAACTTGATGACAGAAATGAACTGGCTGCATGGGCTCAAAGTGAGAGGTCTGATGGTTGTGAGTGAACATGCTCCTGCAGCTCAGACAGGACCTGCACACGGTCTCATGTTAAACACTCTGCTCAGTGCACTGCTTTATGTATTTGCTCTGTACACAGCAGATCTCCACACACAGCAGAAAAGCTGGGGGGGGGGTTAGGTGATTGAGCTGGTATGTGTTACAACAATCGAACCTATGACCTTAAAGCTGCAGGTTAGCGTCTCCATCTAACGTTAAGCACAAGTCTCTGAGGTGAAAGAGCTTTGTTAGTTTTCATCAGAGGATAGGATGATAAACCGCGAGCGCTTCGAGGGATCGGCGGCACTTCGAGAGCAGAGCGGGAAATGGAGCAGAGGACGGCAGCCGAGTCAATTTATTTCACCTGGAACATGCAGAAAAGCCAAGGGCTATGTTTTATCAGAGGGAAGAGAGGACGCTTAGGGAACTGAGAGGAGGAGAGGCTCGGAGTTGGCGTTCATAAATTAGAAGCTGGAGGAGACTGAGGCGGTGGAAGAGATAGAGTAAGGAAGACTAGGCAGGTAATGAAGTGAGGAGGTGAAGGGGAGACGGAGGGAGGAGAGAGGAGGGAATGTTTGCTCCGTTGTTTCTTGTTAACCTCCAACAGCCCATAATTCAGGCCTCAGGGGGGAAGTGAGGTTCTCGTATCGACAGGGACAACACTGTTTTACATGAACTAGCTGACTGGCTGCTGCAGCTGATTAGCTCGCCGCCTGCAGGCCGGCTGGGAGACGGCTGTGGAGGCGGCTGCCCGGGTTGTTGGTGGACTTGGCTAATTAGCTGGCGTGTTTGCCAGCTCCGTGATCGGCGAGAGGTCCGATACAGCTGGCAGCTGGGAGCGCCAAGTGATTAGACACTCGCTCGGTGGACTGAAGAGCCTGGAGTTGAGTGACTGATGAGCACAGGAGCTATGTGCCGGCTGTTAGACACACAGGCTGGAGGGATGTGGAAGCGCACGGTCGAAGGCTTCATGGTCGTATCTGCTGGCTGGACTGAATTTTCAGGTTGGAGTCTTGGTGACGTTACTTTAAGACAGGTGTCAGCAAACGACAGGGTGAAACCAACACATTTCACTAAACACTGTTGTGAAATGTCGATGAAAAATGTAACACTTGTCCATTATGAGTCCATGAGGCTCCAAACGTTTGACTCCTGAGTCATGAGCAGGCAAGAAAAACATTAAAGACAATGACAATGACAGGCCTGGTCTTTGATGGACGACGATGACCTGGATTAAGGCACAAAATCCTCAAAAAAAAAAAAAAAGAAAGAAAGATGGAGGACAGTGCAACATGCTGAGCTCTTTAATCATCACCAGCTCAGTCACAGTTTTCTTTACTGTTGTCTTCTCGCTCATATATTTTGCACATCTTCTATCTTCACCTGCTCTCAGACATGAAAAGAAAACCTAAACCAACATTTCAGCTGGTGTTTCTCAAGTGCTCCTGAGCCGTCTGTGGCCCAGCGGTGGCCCGCTCCACACAGACTCCCTCAGGACCTGGCAATGATCGGGGTGTCTGCCAGGCACTGAAATGAAAAAGACTGGGAAGCAGCGCTTTAACAGCCTCCACTGACATGACGTCACCTCCTCTCAGCTTGGACTATGCTCCTCTCATTGACCCTCCACAACCACAGAGATACAGCTGTGATGCAGAATAACTCATCAGCATGGTGTCTGATCAAAGATCCTCAGCAGGGTTTCTGCTCTGGTGCACTTTCATAGTCCAGGTGAGGACAATGGTTTTTATATCGACAAAGAAATAGACACCTGATTAAAAAAAAAAAGACCTCATAAAAGGTGAGACGAAAATAAATAAAGGAAGAGAAGACAACTGCACGAAAGAAGAAAGACAGAGACAGAAAAAGAAGAAAGTCAGACAGATGTAAATAACATGTTGAGAACAGTCTGAACTCTGCTGGCTCCAAACAGCAGGAAGTGAGAGAGCCATGGTGCAGTTCGTTAGGTGTGAGAACATAATAAACTGCACACACAAGGGATTGTGGGTAGAGACATGTTTATGTCTCACAGCCAGCAGCAGGCGTTTCTCATGCTTGAACAAAACACAGTCCAGACTGACGCTTCCATCCAGCTCTGTCTGGAGTCAGGTGTGTTTTCATAGCCAAAAACTAACTGAAAATTACTGCCCAATGAACAAGCTGCAACTGGGTCATGTGACTTCTGCTTTCAAGCCCCGTTTGGCTTGTAATTTAGGAGTGTGTAGTTAAATGAACCCACTCGAAAAATGTACAAAAAGTCCATATTTCTACTTTGTTTCAGAGCAGCTGCAGAAGGAGGTGTGACTCACTTTGTGTCTCATCTTCTTCACCTCATTATTACATCATCCTCCTCATGATCTTACACTTCTCTCAGCTGATTCACAGTAAACAGCTGCTGAGAGTTATAAGAGTTTGGTTACAGTTTGGTTTCACTTTTACATAAATAAAAACACATCTACACCCCACACTGTCACCTTACTGTGGCCAAAAGAATTCACAGTAACAATATCATCATCTTTAACTTTCATTATTGCGTATTTGTCTCTTTTTGGGATATCAATGACATTCAAACAACAAGTGTAGGGAAAAGTCCCACACTGGCAAGCAAACTTTTTTTGGATGAATAAATGGAAGGAAGGATCATCTCAGCTCTGTGTGATGAAAGCAGCCTCACGTCACAGCTGATTGGTGCTTATCGACAGCAGCTGACATGGTCACGGCGACACGTTCAAACAGGGCGTGGAAAAATGTTAATGCTGATATGAAACAGTTTGTTCTGGTTGAGAAGGACAGAGGACGAGTCTAACCTCATGTCTCTTCTTGAAGCAGATAATAAAAACACACAACAGGAGAAAAATGTAATCCGCCTGTTCAGTGCCAGCTGTCACCTGGGGCAGCACTTTCATGGTTACTCAGTACAAGCCAGAGGCGTTCAGGAGGCACCGCTGATTGTGTTCAGGTAACAACAGTGACGGCTCTGAGGTGATCTGTGGTTCACAGTGAGTTTGGAACAGCTGAGGGGCCTTCAGTGGCTTATTGCTCTTAAAAAACAGGTACAACATACACCTGTCCAGGTTTCACACAATAAACACACAGCAACAAAAAATACAATAACAAAGTGTGCGAAACATTTTAACCATGGAGAATCACCATATTTAAAAGGTAAATTCTGGTCTGCAGCACAGTTACTAATGCAGATGTTGTGTCTATAAATCTATAAAAGATGTGAAATAAATCTATGAAGAAATGAAATTATTTCCTTCATCTTCAAAATAATTTTTTGTTCTATATTAGGGCCAAACAATATGTTAAAAAATAATAAAATCATATTGCAATTATTTTGGCAGATATTGCAACATGAGCCATGACTTTAGTGAGAATGGTCATTTTTGCATGTTGGATATTGCACTCTGCCATATTGTGATTTTGATAATATATTGATTAATTGTTCAGCCTTTTCTTGTTTAAAACATGTTAGCAGAAAACACATAGAAACAGCAGTGTCCTGACTGAACAATAACATAAATATGAAAGAAGCTGTTTGTAAGAATAAATGATTTAGTAAATGAGGACTTTGCATCACAGTGACAGACTCCAGTTGTTCCTGGAGACAACGACACTCAGCATAAATGTTGAGGATTTTCTGACACACACATTCATCTGTAATAAATGCTCCTCTCCTGGCTCTGTGTGTGTTCAGCTCTGCCTCTGTCAGAAGTCTCTCTTGTTATCTGTGCGACCTGAGGTCTTAAAATCACCCTCATCTCTCCTCCCTCCTCAGGCTCCTCCACACAGGTCTCATCTCATCCTGCAGGAAGATTTCAGCAGGTGAACAGTCAGAGCTGCAGGAGGACAACACTCGGTCCTCGAGGGGCCTGGAGCTGCCACGAGGCTGGTATGGAAAAAAAATATCGAATGCAGCAAAAATCCTAAAACCTGTAGTATTTTGTCTTCAGGGCGATCAGCAAGGAATAACATGTTCCTTTCTCCTCCTTTTCCTCCACACACACACGCAAAGCTGACAATGAGTATGAATAGGTTTTTTAAAATGGCTTTTATCGCCCAAACGAGCTGAGCAGCAGCTCGGCGTGGCGCTCAGGAGCATTAGAGGAGAGATACAAAGAGCTAAAATCACAGAGCTATCGATGGAGAAAAGCTGCTCGCTGCTTCGTCGCATTGTTCCGCTGAATCAATCTCAGCGCTATTGATGGGAAGTTGTATGGAAGGAGGCGAAATGGAGAACATCGGATGAAAAAAGGAGAAACAAAAGAACAGAAAGAATTGGTGAGATGACAAGTGGTGTTCTGCTTCAGGGGAGAAAGACACTTACTTTCTCCTGCAGCTGTTTGCTGATGCTGAAGTTTAAACACAGCTCGTATTGTTCAGCGTCTAACAGCTGAACACTCCTCTGATGATCTGAGTCTCACATTAAGAAACATTTCAGGTGTTTCTTACTAAAAATGAAACACCCATCTCCACTGACCACTGCACCAGCAGCCTCTAATGTTATATACCTGACTTCCATCAGTCAGTCCTCCACTGAAATATCAACAACTACAGGATGAATGACCGTGAAATGTAGTAGAGATATCTGTGGTCCTTTGACAACACATCCTACTGACATTTGTGATCCTGTGAATTTTCCTCTGGTGCCACCATGAGGCTCGTGTTTGTGGTTTTGAGTGAAATATCTCATCAGCTGTTGGATGCATTGTGATCAGGATCAACTGTAATAACTTTGGTGATGCTCTGGCTTTTCTTCTAGCGCCACCATCAGGTCAAAGTTTCACTTCATCCAACAAAAATATCTGCAGAACTAAAGGCCTTCCCATCAGCCTCAGCTGTCCTTTGGGTTTGGTGCCAATAAGAAAATGTTAGCAAGCTAAAATCCCAATCAAAGATGCTGAACGTAGTAAACATGAATTCTGCTGAACATCAACATGTAAACGTTGTCATGGTGGTTGGTCCTTTGCAGCTCGGAGCTCGGCTGTGTCAGCCTCACAGAGCTGCTAGCTACAGTAGCTCCCTCTCTGCCTCGGTCTGTAGTAAAGCTGTAGTCCTGCTGTCGACGGAGATTTGAGACACTTGCTGCTCATCATCGCTGACAGCTGTACAGTCACACAACTGTAAAGTATATATAGACATGTAGTGGATAAATGTTACACAGAATTCAGACACAAACTAAATGATGGAGGGTAAATATAGAGCAGCAAAAAAGGTCACAGTCAGGTCATCTTCCATCACAGCATCCAGACGCATGAATAAAACAGTTTACACAGGAGACGAAGAGAGAGCAGCTGCTCCAGTCCTCCGTCTGTTTCTACACAGTACTGTGTGTAAGCCACGGCACTACAGACAGTACAGTTCATCAGTTCATCTCATTAGGTAATCAAGAAACTAATTGGCTAAAGAATCAATAATGAAGCCTTATATTCTGTTAAGTAAAACATCTCCTCTGAAGGTATTTCTTCCACCACTGGTTTTCAGCGTGTGGTATAACAACTGGAAACAACTGGAAACCAGAAGTCTCCAATGACATCTTTTTAAAAGTTTCTTCTCACTGTTTGTTGATTCAGTCTCTTTGGAAACTTTAGGCTCTGACTTCAAAATAAAGTTCACAACTGCACCAGATGTACATATCTGCTATGGCTAAGATTTCAAGGGGACATGGAGGGTCAGGAGGTTAATAAGCGTCGACTGTGATGTAAGCTGGTTCGTCGTTGTGTCTGTGGCTCCCTGCAGACAGAGAGGAGGAAACTGAACCTCTGTTCCAGCTCGGCGCTTGGATTCCTCAGGGTAGTGGAGCCTAAGCAACGTCAGGACTGTGCTGCTAAACCCATTTTATTCCACACAGACCTCTGTCTCTCACCTTCACAGCAATTCATGTTCAAATCACGGCAGGGAGAAGGAAAACTTTGCCGCTGTTACCCACCGTCTCTGGACGCCTCCCTCCTCCTCCTCCCCTGCAGTTTCTTTCACTTCTGTCAGGCTTTAATGACATGGAAAAACATGAGCCCTCCTACTCCTCCTCGACAGTCGGCTGTTCTGAATTCAGATGTGTCTCCATCTCTGCTGCTGCTGCTTTAATTTCTTACCCACTGTCACTCTCCAGGGCTCCGTCTTCTGTCTCCCTGGCTGTCTACTTCCTGTGTGACACGAGCAGATCTTAGGTGTTACCAGACCCCCCTTGTCGTCAGGGCTGATCTCCAGGCTGTCAAACCCACTTCATCTTTGCAGACGGATGCTGCAGAGCTTATAGATGGATTAAGTGAGATTTCTACCTGTCTGAAGCACTAAACAGCTCCATTGTATCTACAGGGGAGTTGAAGTGGTTGTTGATCTGCTGAGACTTCCTGATGTTTTCAGGCTTTGGTGTGCCACCACTCAGCCACATCTGGATTCAAGAAAAACTCCCAACTAATTTCATAGTTTGGTGCATCGTTTTTACCAGTTACATAAAACTGCACTCTCAAAAGTACAGCTGCAAGACAAAAATTGACAACTGTTTAGTTTCTGAGCAAAATTACAAACAAACTTCTGGCTCCAGCTTCTCGAACCTGAGCGTCTGGTGCTTGTCTTTGTCCAACATGACAGTAAAGTGAATTTCTTTGTTTTCTGAAAAAGTTAAACAACAATATTTCTCCAGGCTTCACTGGAGAACAAACAGTGGGTCAGACTAAATCATAAACGACCCGTCATATTATCAAATAACATTACACACTGGTTCCTACATCATTACACACCGAATCCCACAACACACTGGTTGTACTTGTATTTATATAAGATAAGACACACACCTTATCTACATGGTGGGAGTCATGTGTGTTGAACACTGAAGCTAACCTTACTACAGCTGTTGGTGGGACAGATGGGACAGATCTTCTCGACAAATGCTGTTAATTTAATTTCATCAATGACATCAATGACAAACTTAATGCAGTCCAGTTTGGCATTAGCATGAGCGTCAGGTAGCTAGCTAAACCAAACAACAACAACCACAAAACAACAACTCAAAACACAGAACTTGAAACACTCACAATGGACTTCAGACATCAGACCTCACACGTACTGTACAGGCCTGAATATAAGACATTAATGTTTTTAGAAATGAGGTTTGAAAATATTTGAATCGTCACATATTCAACTATGAAACAATTGGTTCACAACATCAGATATTCTTTTTAGAGAACCAGTGTAACACGGTCTTCTGCAGAGTGTTGCATTATGGGCTGTGTCTGATTGGTCCAGTTTAAGCTGCAGCAATTTGACGACTGCTGTTACGTGTTTTAAATGAATTTATGATGAGTGAAAAAAGTTCACAGCATCTCTGACGTCTTTACTGCAGAAGTGAACCAGAGAGAAAATCTGTCAAACAGCCAAGAACCACAGCTGTGACAGAAGATGAGCTCAGAGAGACCGAAGTCTGAAAACCTGTCTGAGAAAATGATTCTGACCTTCAACAGGAGAGAGGGAGAGTCTGCGACCGAGAGACAAGAGACACTAATGTGGGTTTAAAGTACAACTGTGTTTCATGTTTCTCTTCTACCAGAGAAAAGGCTTCATGATAACAACTCTTCTCCTTGGATTTACGAGGGAAACTTTCCCAATATACTTTCCCCTTTATTCAGACCTTTTCAACAAAGTGCAACCTGGGTACTGGTTGCAAAGGTTGCGTAACAGCTGATGCAAAGGTGGATGAGAAAATCAATCTTGCCAGATGATCAAATCCATAATCCTTCAAGGACTTTAAGGACCCTCATATTGTAAACACTGCAGTAATGACTTGAATACAAAAGGTACATGCACAGGTATGTAAAGGTAAACACACAGTAAGATATCAACCCCCACCCACCCCTCCCTCTCCCCTGGTCAGTGATGGAGTTTTTGAGACTGAAGGTATAAAGAGACATTTTTCTGTCTAATGCTGCGCATGTCAAGTGAGATGTGACTCAGATGGGCTTTTAATGGTCTGCTGTCAATTAGAAGGAGCCAGAGAGGAACTATTGGCCCCTGGGGGGGCAGAGAAGGAAGCAGGGATGGAGGGACAGAGCAGGAAAGGAGAGGAGAGAAGGCCGGAATAGGGATGGAGGGATTGGGGAGGAAAAGTTGAGGTAAGAAAAGGCTGGATGGTTAAAACAAGAGATAAATGGGGAGTAAGATTCAGCAAATGAAAGAAGCTGAGGCACACTTCAAACCAACAGAGAGCCTCTCCCACCACAACAAATATAATGCAACTACACGGTGGTGATAGAAATCAGCTGAATCCTGTAAATGAGGGCAGCAGAGAACGTTGTGTTAGATTTCTCTCCTCTCTGTCCTGTTGGACGCCACTGAAGTCAAAGCGTATTTATTGATCGTTTCAGGCAGCTTATCTTGTATCTGACGGGGAGGCAGAGAAGACAAGGTCACAGAGGTCACAGACCAAATTTATCTGGAGCTCCAGGAGGCCTCCCATTTCAAACCTCACCAGCCATTTTGAAAAAGAAGATCCAGGTATAATGAGGCAGGCTGTTGTTCTCGATGTCAACGGTCCATCATTTCTGAGGCCGATTCGCCAAACAACAGCTGCAGCCTCACACAGGGTTCAGAGTAATTACAGACGCCACCTATAAAGAATATTAATCTCTCCTGTTATTGGGGCTAGGTGCTGTTATGGTGCCAATTATGATCAGGTTCATTAGCAAGTGGTCAATTTTCACTTCAAATACTCCCACGTGTGTCTGATCTTCATCTATAACAGAGTCTGGTGGAAATCTGTTCTTGCACTTTCCCCCATGTCGTCATTCAGGTGTTTCTCACAGGTAAACAAACAGAGAAGTTACAGAAGCACAGAGGTGACGACAGAAAAACAGTTTGAAGATACAAACCAGGATTTAACAGAACAGAACAGGAACTGCAGACCAAACTCGGTGAACTGAAGAGAAAAACAAAATGTTTCCACGATGGCCGAGGCCTGAGGCTGCAGGTGACCTGAGCAGATGGTGAGTGTCGTCCTCCGCCTCGTCGTAATGATGACAACTTGGATTTTCTCCAGGAAAACGACTTCACCTGTCTGCTACCAGATGATTCTCCAGCACCTCTGTACCAGAATAAACCTCAGGTAGACACTGGGATTCAAGGATGCATGCACAGCCAGGCGAGTAGAAAACAAGTCGTAACAGCTCACAATGTATGTGGATATTTTACACTCAGTATTCAGAATTAAAGGTCTCATGTTTTACTCTTCTCCTGTGTTTTATCTGAAGTGCTGATCTCCATCAGAAGATATATTTGTGGTTTTAAGAAGCAAAAACCATCTCAGTGTAGTTTTACATCTCCTCTCTCAGGCTTCTCTCTGGAGCTCAAGTAACAACAGGTCAGTCAGCCAATCAGAAGAGAGGGTCTGGGCCTCTCCTCTGATTGGCCGATTGATTTCTGAGTGATCCAATAAGAATATAGCAGATTTCAGGTAGGCACTCAGAGAAACCAAATCCTGCAAGGTTGGATGGTGGGTCCAGGTGTGTGGGGCTTGCAACATGGCTGAGACATCAACTTTGTGACATCACAAAGTTCCAGAAGTCCTGACGGCTGGTTTTAAGGCTCAGTGTCTGAATACAGGCTGTGTGCATTTCTCTGTGGACTGAGGCTTTGATACTTTCACAGTATTAATATAGAACCTAGACCTGCTTTATAATCACAAACACATGGACACCTACCTTTGGACTGGGTGGAGCTTTAAAGCAGCAGTTACTCATATGATTCTAGTGAAACACAAGCTGTCATGCAGCCTAGAGCTGAACAATTATTCAACAATTATGGACAGTTCATATACCAATTATTCAATAATGAAAATATTGATTCAGTTGCAGCCCTAATGCAGACAGGTGTATTGATTAAAATAGATCTGATTGGTCAGACACAACTGAGACACATGGAAGTTATTTTTTAATCAACCAAAAGCTTCTCTCTCCTCTTTGAAGGCACCACTTTGATATAAAAGCAATTATTTGTTCAGTGCTGGTATTTGTCCAAAGTCCTGAGACGTAATAAAATCTTGAAAATTGAATGAAGTCACTAAAAGGTCTAAAGATCAAAACAGTTCATTTGTTTTAATGTAGGAGCTGAGGGAGGCGGTGGTGGAGTTAGCTGTGGGACGACCTCAGAGGAACCACGCAACGTTACGCCATCGTTCAGTTTAACGTGGTCACGATGAATTGATGGTGAAATGCCGCATGTCACACCTTTAACTCCGCCCACTCTGCCTGTATGAGTGGGGGGGGGTTGGACGTGACGCACCGTCCTCTCTTAGTCGCACAGAACTTCTCAGTGTGATAGATGAACTCTGCAGACTGAGGCTGTGTGTGTGTGTGTGTGTGTGTGTGTGTGTGTGTGTGTGTGTGTGTGTGTGTGTGTGTGTCAAAGCTTGTCAGATATAATTACCAATGCCGAGGACCGCTGGCTGGATCACTCAGAATAAAGTTACATGATTATAAATCACATGAGTAATTTCAGTCTATTTTAATAAGTGCACTGTGTGACAGCTCTATTACTCTCTCTCTCTCTCTCACACACACACACCCACACTCTCTCTCTCAGTTCAGTTCAATTCTTTGAGCTTTATTGGCATGAATGCCGGTGAACAATACTGCCAAAGCCTCAAGGATAATTCACTTCGATAATGAGCTGAGAAAAAACATAAAATAAATAAATTGATAAAAAAGAAAATGGCAAAGCAAAAACAACAACAACTGTGTGTTGTGCATGGCTCTGTGTGTGTGTTCCATACGTGTGTTCCATACGTGTGTGTGTTTGTGTGTGTGTGTGTGCTCCATATATATCATTTGTCACCTCCAGTGATGTTTTAATGTTGTGTTTGTGACATGCTCTCTTTCCTCTGTCAGTATCCAGGACTTCTTGGACTTTGGTCTGTGAGTCTGTGTTACATGGACACCCCCCCCCCCTCCTCCCTCCATCTCCTTTCTCATCTGACATAGTTCACATCTGAGAGTCTCATTTGTTCTGTGAAGCTCATTCATATTTTCTCTCCACTGTCCAGCAGCAGTATTGGTTTCATTTCACCTCTCGGCTGCTGAGCTGCTTCAGACTCCGACAGTTTGTTCTCTTTGAATTCTATTATCTCCACCTCGAGGAGGGAGACGCTCCTCAATGTGCTGCACTGACATCAGGCTCCTCCAGGTGTGTACCTGAAGGCCAGGTGGAGCTGTTGGCAAAGGCACAGAGGCCTTGAACCATCACTGTCTGTGCTGTGCAGACTGATGTTGGATTGTGGTACAGTATCTGTCACATGGATCACTTTAAGGTCAGTATTTTACTCCCTGCTCCTGTTATTACTGTCCTGTCACCTGTGTGTGTCCTCCTCCCTGCTCCCCTGGTCATGTCCTCTGGGTTGTGGACTATCCAGACTCCATCCATCTGGTTGTAGCTGTTCTCATTTATCCAGCTGAGAGAAGCTGGATAAATGAATTGCTGAAGTAAGAGCTCATGTTTTGTTGCTCTGGTCGGCTGGAGTCAGCAGCTCTTCCTCTCTCCTTCTCCTCTTCCTCCATGTCTTATTTTCCTCCCCCCTCGACACCACCTTAGTGTCTGAGCTGGAGTCAGAAGATTAGCTAATCTTAGTTTAGCAGAGGGCTTTTTATTCTAGATTCAGTCAAACATGGGAAAAATATTAACATTCAAACTGTAGAGAACAGTTTGAATTCAGTCTGTTCTGTTTGAAGTAGTTTGCATCAGTAACATTCAGTTTGACCTATTGCTGCCTTGTTGATCATAAAAAAACTGAGCTCATCAATAAAAATGGAGAAGGCCACTATCTAGCAGATGGAAACAATTAGCCAAGGTATGTTTTTGCTAAAACTGAATTCATGTCATCCAGACTTGAGTATCCTTTGAATTCAGGTGAATTCAAGTTGGTTTGTTTTTCATATATGACAGAGAACTGAATATATTTTTCAAGCAATTTTAAGACATCAGCTTAGACTTTTCAATTTACCATTTTCTCATATTTTGTTAAGCACCTAAACGAGAAAATCATCAGCAGAATAATTGAGAATGAACATCTTTTTTGTGCATTTTATTAAATAGAACCAGTAGAGAAAGACTGGGAATTCAGGAATGATGAATGAACATAAAATAATCATTGGAGCCCTAACACAAGTAACTGGAGAGAAACATAAGATGTAAAGGTATTTGTGAGATCTATGGTAAACTTTTAGGGAATTAGAGGAAAAAAGAGGCAGAAAACAACAGGTGAGAAAAGAGAAAAGTAAAGACAGACATGTCCATACAGAGAGAAAACGAGAGAGAACGCAGCCAAAGAAAAAAGGATGAAAAGAGACGGGAGAGGGAGGAGGCAGAGAGGATTTCCATTTACTTCACCAGGGATGTGATTATGGTCACTGTGGTGATGCTTGCTTGTAACCATGGCAACAGAGGATGGAGGCGCTGTACTGTGGTCCATACTAAAGAACCAACAATGTGATTTTCTGCCTGGACACTAAATTCATCCAAAACTGATCGAGAATGCAAAAGCAAAATGATTAAAGTTGCAGATTGTATCATGAGTTTTCTCTGCCTGCAATTAGTGCTGCACCTTAAAGGATTTTAAGCTTGAAATGCACCTTGGGAGTCATAGTTCTTATGTCGACAGCCCTTTTTCATTAAATCAAAGAATAAGATATTTTCTAACAGATATTCAACTGGTAGAGTTTCATGTCCAAGACGAAGGAGTGAGGACTGAAGGAGGCAGAGCGAGCTGAATGGAAAGCATCCAGAGTGGGATCCCAGATAACACTAGTGGCTTTATATATTTTAAGTAATTGGGGAATTAGAACAGTGGGCCAGGGCCTTATCACCCAACATCACCTCACTGACATTCTTCTGATTGAATGAGAGCAAATCCCCGCAGCAGGTCCAACATCTGGTGGAAACACTCAAACCAGACTGAAACCAATATCACATATGGGTGTAATATTCTGTCTGCATACTATCAACAAAAACATAATTTATAAAATAATTTCCTTCAAGGGAAAATAGTAAGAATCACCTTAGTAAAGGAGAAACATTTTACGTGTGATGATGGAGTCAAATCATAGAGTATGTCTGTGCAGGGCTGGAATCAACATGCAGGTGACAAACTGTGGAGGCTGAACACAGATTGCTTACACTTCAGTGGGGCTGTCAAAGTCAATGATAGACTGTTGAGAGGACCACCACATCCCACAAACACGCCGGTCAGGAAACAGATCAATGTTTGAAAAACCATGAGGACGTATTCTGAAATTAACATGGAGGCAATTTTCTCCAGAGGATAAGAGCAGGTGATGGAACTGCCACTCTATAGAGGAGATGTACAAAACAGGTCTGTCACAGCTGAAATCACAGAGGACATTCAGAGAGCAGAGGAAGAAATGGCTTCCAAACAACAACACAAATACACCTGAAGACGTCACAGCAGCTGTAGGTGAGAGTCAGTCTGTTAGCAGTGACGCCTGCAGACACATCAAAACACATGGAGAGACAGAGACAGATACTGATGCTCAAGAGAGGTAAAGCTGAACAAAAGGAACTCTGGACTGATTGACGTTATTTACTGCTATGAACCAGAGGCAGGACCAGACAACACAGGTACACAAAACAACCACAAAGAGATGCAAAACAACCACTAATAGGTGCAGAATAAAATGCAAAAAAGCTGAAAAGACTCAAACCAACCACAAGTGATCTTCGTTTCCTGGGTGGGCACAGCTGGTGACACCAGACCGTCTCATTTCGGTTCAGCCTTTGCGGTCTATGCCAGCTACAAAGGCCATGCCCCCTCCAAAGGATGCAGCCCCTGAATTGGGGGACAGGTTGTGTATAGGAGACACTGCAGTCTGTAGAGTGACATGGACACCTTGCAAGAGACACCTGTAACCGTGGTAACTGTACACAAACATGATGACAGCCGTAGCCTCAAAATACACCGACGACATTAAGACCTATGATGGAAATGTGATGAACATGCACCAACAAAAAATCAAATGACTAAAATGTAACTAAAAAAAAAATTAATCAAAAGACTAAAATCAAATGAAAACCACTAGCAACAGGTAACGGTCAGTCCTTCAGTCAGTGTACATGCACCACAGGTTGAACACAGGTAGAAAACTCACAGCTCCTGACTTTGAAGTCAGATATGGGCGTCTGTGTAGATAATAATATCAGATAATTGAATCATTTGCTTCATGTCATCAGGTCTGTACACCCTGCAGCCTCTCTGCCTGAGCTGCTGGGGACTGCAGCATCACTGCAGGTTTCAATTTCCAATCTTAACATCCAGGCCAGATGGTATCAGACGGGGCGAAGGATGGCGTGACATCAAAAGATTTTTTAATGTCATTTCAAAGAGATAGTACATGATGGAGGGGGGCAGGAGGACAGGGAGGGTGGGTCAGAAAGGCCAGAGTAAAACTTGAGTCAGGAGGTGGAGTCAGATTTATCTGTCCGGACTTTTATTGTCTAGAGTTGAAGTATATTAGAGGAAAATGTTGAGGACATTGCACACTGATTTCAATTTTAATTAAATATGGTAATGCTCAGTAAAATGACCAGGGATTTAATTTGAAGAACTATATGAGACATGAACAGTTTCTTCACCTCAGAAAGTCGCCACTGAGGGACTCTTGCGGAGGCTGGTGAGGAGGGAAGCATCCACAGTGAGAGTGGAAATGGGAGGCAGTTAAACAAAAATTACAGCACAGAGTGCTCCATCGATCCCGACAGTACCGGACTTGACAGAGGAAGAGAGCACCGGCTGGAATACAGTCGATTTTTTGGTCCAGTAACTATCACTCCCACGAGGATGCAAGCCCTGTAATAATCACAAATAACATTGTTTGCAAGGGACTCAATTCACTGAAGTGCAGCAGTGGAAATGACATTACATGACCTCCCACAGTAAAAAAAATGACACTGTCCAGTTGGGGCCTTTTGTGAATTGCTCTAAGAGCAGACAGCAGCGGTGGAAGCAATTCTTGGTGGGAAAGGTTTTGTGGAGCACTGAGCTTTTCTGGCTTTTGTTCAGTGTCAGTGATCTGGTCACTGCAGCTGTTTCTACTGTACCTCACTGAACTGTGGTCAGAGATCACAGACTTCATGTGCCAACTGTAATACAAATGAAAATGTAAGTATAAAACAAAGAAGCTAATTTCTATAAAATGTAGATGTGATTTGTTGTGATTCCAAATTATTCTGATGCCACAGGTTTCTGTTAAACTTTGCCAGTGTAGTTGATGCCCTCTGTGTGCTGGGTGGCTGACTCTAAAGTCTGGTCAGGAGTATGTGCTCTTCGTCAGACAGGAAGTTGTAATCACAAAAGTGACAAGGATGAAATGTTTCAGGAGCATGGAGACAGTCAGTGAGACTGGAGGTTTGTCTCAGTCCTGTTCTCATACTGTCCACACTCACTCCTCTTTACTGTGGAAGCTGAATTAACAGGTATCCCAGCATGCATTTCTACATCAACCAGCAGCAACAAGAGTGCCCATCACAACTTCCAAACGCCAAATGTGACACCTTGAGTCAAATACCCAGTAATATTTTTAATATATGACAAAGAAAAACAGGAAATGCCCTGAATGTGTTATTGTTTCTCTTGATCGAGAGGATAGCCTCCAGTGATGAGAAAAGTTTGGAAACTTTCCCCACAGGACAAGTGTCCAAGAGTTTAAAGCCTTTTCAAACAGATGTTGGATATGATGGTGTTATTTATAACTAGGTTTGTCCAAATATGGTAAAACCTATGAATTATTGAAGGTAGGAGGGCTGTGCTGCGTTGACAGTACCCTATAGAAAATGTCTCTGGTGTTACCGTGAGTAAATAGTGAAACTGATTTACCGGCACACCTGTAAATCAAAATATTGGATAGTCATGAAATCTTTTCATTTGTGCTGAGCACCAGGATTAAAAACCAGCATTAAAAACCTCCAATATAGTGGTGGTTTGTGACGTCATTTAAAAGCCCGTGAAAACCTGATGACTAATTGTTAGAAAGCCCATGTTGTTTAGGTGTTTTCAGTTAAATACTGTTCGTTTATATTGTGTTTTACGGTGAGTTTTCATATGTTCTACGCTCGTGAACGCACCATAGGCGTTCCGACGTTATTGAATGCACCACACCTGTGTGTGCGATGCCGTAACTAACCACAGCCAAAATAAATCCACCGCAAACTGGACATCTGTATCCGTGTCTTTTAACGGGGACACACACCATACACCTTGCCGCTCTACCCAACCAGCTAATTCCTGGAGAACCCCCTCTTCTCCTGTTTACTAATTAATAATGCTGCACAGGCCTGTTGAGTGAAGAGATATTAATCCTGGAGCTCTGATGGTCGGCCCTGCTCCACCAGTAAACAGACAGGGCTCATGTTCTTTTGTCCCTCCACCATGCTCGGACCATGTTAGCACAGACAGGTTCATCACTTTTACACTTTTTAGCCTTGTGGAAATTGCTCTGCAGATTGAAAGCCGGTGATGGGAAAATACCAGCTTGTTTTCTTCTGTGGTGTGAAATCGAGGCAGACGATTCTGTTAACGGGAACAAAAACTAATTCCAGCCCAGTTTCGGAGAGCAGGACAAGGATATCACCGCCTTGAACATATATTGTATAAAGTTGATATTAGACTGTGGTGGAGAAGTTTTACTGAAAGGAAAGATGTCCAGCAGTTCAACAGAGGGTACAGAATTCATCCTTGGCCTCCTGCTCTCCATTCTTTCCAGCACGTTTCAAAAGGTTACAGACACATTGTCATGCACTATTCATGCAGGAGCAGCCTATTGTGTGACGAAGAAAAGGCTGGAATAAGTATAAAATGTATGTTTTCGTGGCTGTGACTAACCATGTGGTGCTGGAAAATATGCTTTTGGCAGCAGCTGTTTGATGTTGGAGCGCGATGGACACACCTCGACCAACAACCAGGAACATTTCAAAAGAAGTTGTGAGTCTTTTTCTCATCGACGCTCCTCTTTTCTTTCTGCTCGTCTCTCTCACATTACACACCATTTCACTTTTTGCCTTGTTATTCTTTTCATCTTCTCTCATACCTCGCTGGGCAGAGGCTTTTCTTTTCGCTCTTTATTCAGTCCCCTCCGTCTCTTCTCCAAACAACAGCCTTTTGTCTGTTTTTTCAGGTTCTTCTTTTCCCTCCTCACATCCTCTGCACCTCGATTTCTTTCCAAAGTCCCTCACTTACTGCTCATCTCTCTGGACCACGGGGGCCGACGGGCTTCAAACAGAAAACAGCACTCAAGAGTTTGCATTGGTGTAGGTGTGTGGCTTCAGCTAAAGGAGTGAGACAGCACAAAGATGTGAAGGTGAGAGGATGAAATATGATGCAGGGTCAGTAGCAGATCAAAGAGACTGAACCCTGACTCTCTACACAGCTGTTTATGAAACTATGCAGAAAAGTAATCACAACAATCACCAGGTAAACAACAGAAAATCGCCCTTTGACTAATAAATTCAACATGTAGAAACAAAAACGAAACATTTCAACATGTTCTATGTTAGCATGTAAACATATATGTTGACTGGAGCAATGGAAATGTAAAGAAAGACCATAAAATAATGTTTTAGATGTTACAGATGTCTCACTCTGTTCGTATTTTGGTCAACTGATCAAAAAGTTGAGGGATCCCTATCAAAAATGTTCAGTTATTTATTTCTGTTATCAAACTAAAATATTGATACCTGTACCTGCAGGAAACTAAGATGTAACATGCTCAGCAATATTAAAAGAAATACTTAAGCTGTCCTGAAGATATTCAGTAGAAGAATCCTTGTGATTAAAGGAGCAGTTCAACATAGTGCAGCCACCTCCTGACTCTAACCCTGCCTTACTTTACTGAGACTGGCCACAGACAGGTCTGGATCAGAACTCCGCCTAAAACCACAACTTGTCATTTCAACCAAACAAGTCAGAGCTCTAGAGGGCAGAACCAGGTTAGCTGTGTCCTCAGTCTTAATGCTAAGCTAAGCTAACTGTCACCTGGCTGTAGCTTCATATTTGCAGATGTGCATGAGAATGAGATTGGTGTCAATCTTTTCAATTCATTCTTTTCTCATTTCTCATGTAGGTTCCCTTTATGTGTCTGTAAGTGCAAACAATTCAAAGAATTCAAAGTTGAAAATGTATTTTCAAAAAGGATTTAAGGATTTACTTTAGGATACATTACTGTCCTATTTCACAGCGTGAAGCTTAAAAACAAAGTTTTTACCAAATGTACTCCCCAGAATGACACAGCTGGGCTACCGTACCGTCCGCAGGTCCACTGATATGATGCTTTATGACGTAGCTGACTGTGCAATTTATCTTACAAAAACATTCTCTCTACACTCCAGATGGACGCTGACATCTGTCCTCATTATTACTCCAATAAATACATGTATATGAACGTCTTAAAATGTGTTTATTTTTGGCGCAGAAAGCTGCAGCATATGGTCTTATTAAACCACCAGGATGCGGTTGTGTTGAAGTTCTCTGTCTGTGAGCACGGGCGGCTCTTCAGGCCAACTCTTCTTCACAGAATGTGAAACCTCTCGCCTCCTCTCTGCACCTCCGACATGTGAGGACAAGACGTCTGAGGCTAATCGCTGTGTATTTGGTGAGAGGACTACCCGCAGCACTTCAGCTTCCCCCGGGGTTGTTACAGCCACCGATAAGGCGGTGCCATCGACAAATGAAACTGCCTCTAATCTCCGTTCGACAGGCATGAATGGCAGATTGAGATAGCGCTCCGACCCGGCTGAGCTCTCGACTGAAAGAAAGACACACAAAACCTTCCGGAGGAGGAGGAGGATGAGATGAAGATGTCCCGGTGTGTCAGGAAAAGGACGTGTCAGGTATCTGTTTCTGAGGGAGATTTAAGCAGAAGATCTGTTATTCTGTTCCTTTTAAACCATGGCTGGTCATGACCTCAGCTCAGTCATGGCTTTAGAGGAGAGGCAGGGATTACAGCTGCAACTCCAGGTTGGTTTTTTACAAACTGGTTTTGTTATATGTAAAAATAAACGTATTTTTAGTTAAAACTCAGGTGTGATCTTCCCTCCATTGAGCCAGGTTGTGACAATACACAGGTAAAGCGACAAAGACGCATGACAACCAGCCTGTTTCCTGGACCTGAGAACAATGAATCACCATAATCGAGAAGAAAATACATTTATTCTGTTGCTGAAATGATTCCCTGGTGAGGGTTAAGTTTATCGACCCGAGCTAATTGAACATCTCTGACCTGGTCTCCTGATGAATTAGCTCCAACTATTCACGGGTTCATAGGTCTCCTGAATCATCAGCGTTTACACAGTAAAACATTTAAATGTGCAGCCAGTGTTTGTGATTATGGCAAAACAACAGGAACATGGCTGAATATAATCACTTCAACCAGCCTGGACTGAGCTGTGATTCTCACACTGAGCTGACCCGGGCCAGCTCAGGTCCAACATGGTCTAAACTCTGTAGCTGAGCTTCAGGAAGTATTGTGCTTTTATAGTGAAACCATTTCTTTTCTCAGTCAGCAGCTAATGTCATGTAAATGTGAGAAGACATCTGAAAGCAGCAGAGAATTTCAAATCGTTTAAACTTTACTTTGCAGCAGAGGGTTTCTCCCACTGCTGTAATCTGATCAAATAAGCAGTTTAAGAGAGCTTAAGAAAAACCCTTCTCCTCCTCCTCTTTTCTTTCTCTCTCCCTGTGTTCTCTCCATCAAAGCAGAGAGAACTGGGTCCGTTCCAGGGGGATGAAAAGCACAGAGCACTGGCACATGAGTAACTCCCCCTGTCCTTTGTGTTGCCCCCTTCCCTCTCCCCCTTCACATTTCCTCTCTCCCCGTTTTCCCCTCATTTCTTCTTCTTCATTTTTCTGTCCATTTTTAGCTCATCTCCTCCCTTGTTGCTTCCTTCTTTCCTTCCTTCCATCCACTCTCCTACATCTTTGTCTCCTTTATCTCACTCTTCCTTCTTTTAACCTCCTCCTTCCTACTTCCTTCCTTCTATCTCTCTTGAACTTCCTTTCTTTCATTATCTTCATCTTCTCTCCCACCCTTCCTTTCCTCCTCTCTCTTTTTTCCTCTCCTTCCATCTTTCCTCTTTTCTTCTGTCCTTTCTTTCTTATCTTATATTCTTGGGTGGTATTCTGACATTAAATATAAAGTAAATACTGTTGTAGTTATAGTCTTCGTCTCTTTTTGGTTCTACTTTATTTATTTTTCCCTCCCTCTTACTTCCTGTCTTCTGTCCTCGTCTCCTCTTTTTCCTGTTTTCCTCTCCTCCTCCTTCTCGTCCCTCCCCACCTCTTCTTCAAGCATCCCCTCCCTCCCTCCTGACAGATGCAGATGACTCCTTGAATGTCCCAGGAGGCCTCTTTAGTTTCCTCTCTGCAGGACTAATAGAGCAGGAGGGATGGAGCCGTTTCCTGCGTGCTGTTTTCATGATTAAAGCGACCATGTGGTGTCCACCGGCTAACGACCACCGGAGGAGCTGTACGTTAGCAACAACAGAGCAGCTCTGCGGCCCAAACAAAACTCCTCCCTCACTCTGTCAGACATTTGTTGACAACATTTGCTCACATCGTCAACATCCAACTACACAACATCATGTAACAAACTTATGTAACAAGCCTATCACAAGGATGATAAATTGGTTGTTTCCATAGTGACCACAGGCAGGAACAATTACCACCTCCAAATGGCACCTGTGAGATCAGGTTTTTCAAAGGAGGAGGTCGAGTGGACTGTGTTTGGCATTTCACGAGAAAAAAAACTGTCTTCAGGTAACTGACAACAAAAATGAAGCATGTGGTTTTTTTGTCTTGTTTATGAAAAAAGATACAATACTTTTTTTTTATTTTTTTTTATGAGAGCTATAGGGGCTGCGATATAAATTCAGATCTACGAACAAGTGAGAGGTAGATTTGTCTGGACCTCATTACACTGTATAGGTCTACCTATCAAAGGATTACAATCCCTTACCAACGTACCACACCTGAGCTTTAAAGAAAGAAAAAAAATCCTCCCTCTGTTTTCTACATTTACATCTGTAGAGCACTCTGAAGATAACCAGAAGACATTTATCTGGACATTATGAGGTTTCCCAGATGCTGCACAGAAAAGGTTAAAATGCTCCTTTAAACCTGCAGCTACGACATGAATACACAATCAGGTCTGCATCCTGAACTCGCCTCAGGCTCTGAAAGAAAAGCTTTGAACATTTTATATTTTGTCAACCCACACCATATGCTGCTTTACAAGCACAGGTACACACCTGGACACCAGGGGCAGCGACACGGGAGGAAATCAAGCTTTACATTTGGCAGCTGGCTGTCATCGTTAAAGTGATGACGAAGAAACAATGTGAAGCATTTTAATTGACGTCACCTGCGAGGAAACAAAGGGTAGACGGTAGAAAACATGAATTTCTGTTGTGCTGAAGTTTTCTTTTGTTCCAGGTGAGGTTGTGTGGCTGTAACAACTTAATGTGACCGACTCACTGCTGTTAACACAAGCTCACAGCCTGTTGTGAAGCTGTTTCCTCCGACAGTGTGGTAACCATGATGTGACTGTCTCTACATTTACCTCCTGTCGTCACTGTGAAACAGGTTTTCTTGTGGCTCCATCTACATAAGAAAACATTTCCATCAGTTTCAGGATGCTGTTTAAAAAAGAGCAAGAAACTTGTGTTGATTCACTGTGATGGATTTAGCAGTAAATGGAAAGGATTAAAGAAAATGTGATTTTTGTAGTTAATTAATTTAAACATCAAGTGTATTTTCTCTTAAACGTGTTGCTGTAATTTACCACAGATACAGCACAGGATGACACAGTGTCCTGCCAATAACTGAGCCTTCTAGCTTAGGTGACTTGTGAAGTAATTTAAATAACACAACATGACATAACATGTTCTTGGCTGTCCACACTACTAGAAAATATTATTATATATATTCTCAATATATAGGTCATTTTGAAACAAAATGACAAACATTTGAAGGTCCCAGGGGACTTTTTTCTTTGTCTTACATTTGAGAAAAAAAACGTACGATTTTAGGACATTTTTCACTATTATCTGATTTCTGTAGGAGAAATCCTTAATCAGTTAATTGAGAAAATAAACTGATAATGATAATTGTCACAGTTTTACTGTATAAACTGTCTCAAAGCATCCTAAAGCTGCTTAAAATGACAGAAAGCCACATGACTGGAGTGGGAAGAGTCGTAGTGAGGAACTAAGATTGTGAAGCAAACTTTTAAAAAATGACCAGAAAATGTGTGATCAGAAAACCAGGCTGGTATTAAAATAGCAGCAATAAAAAAAAATCAGAGTTTAAAAAACAGAGTTTTCTAAAATCATAGGTGCGATAAGCTGCAGCTATAGAACATCTTCATGTTTTGTGGTACTGTTTTGCAGCCAGTTGTACATTTGTTTATTCATAATTACTTTTCAGACATGGAGCACCTAACATCGTTTCCTCATCCAGATGTTTGTGTCATTATTCTTATTCTTTATTCAGACCAGACGTTACACAAAGAGCCACAGTGATTAGAATATCTGACATCTAACACGTCAAACTGGAAAGTACAGGAAGTTACATAAGTCTGACCTTTCTGGCCCCGTTAAGCCACCTGGTTATCCATATTATTATTATTCAATCAAAGATGCATGCTGGGACTTTTAATGAGTCTGTGTCTGTGGATGGAGGAGGCAGGAGCAGGTGAGGATCAGTGTAGAGACGGGTCACAGCAGGAGCTGGACGATGATCAGAGAGGAGTAAGACAGGGTCCTGAGCTCAGCTCATGTTCCTCTGTTTTAGAGAGGAGGGCAAACACGGGCCTGTGGGCAGTGCTGCTCTTTGCCACTTGATCTTTTCATTTTTTAAAAGCCCATTTGAAGCAAACCAATCCTCAAGTGAAAGTTCAAAGATTTTGAACTTACTGCAAAAGGCACTGTAAAAATATCAATATTCTAAGCTGTTAATAATAATAACAATAGATGTGAAACACACCAGAGCTTCACTATAAACAAAGAAAAGAAAAACACAAGAAGACAGGGTCGAGCATTAGTGACATCAAACTTCCAGAAACCTGTCACTCCAGGTGTCACACAAACACACTACTTAAAGCACAGCCAGGTGCGGAGCTGAGAGGCAGGCGCATAAATTATAGGTGCAGTCTGCAGCACTCAGGACGTCCCACATTTCAAGTGAGCAAATTAGTACAATCACAGTCCATCAAGGAGCCACGCAGGTGACGCAGCAGGTATAAGAGTGTGAGTGCAGAAAGAAGCAGAGAGCGCACCACATGCCTGAGCCTTAAAATACAGCATCCTTAATCGAGAAACACTGTTTAAACATTTTATTTTAAAGCTCCACACAGTCTAAAGGTAGATGTTCATGTGTTTGTGATTATAAAGCAGGTCTAGGTTCTATATTAACACCGTGAAAGTATCAAAGTCCACAGAGAAATGCACACAGCCTGTATTCAGAAACTGAGCCTTTATTAATGTTTGTTAGTATGCTTTATTTTATATCATGTATATGTACTTTATAATTCAGTTTTTTAAACATATTTATTTCATGTTTATTTAACATTTTATTAATGCACATTAATTCATATTGTTTTAATTTTTATTCCATTTGAGATATGTCGTGTTTGTGTATGTTAATTCCACATTTTCATTTAATGTGTTAATGTGCTTTATTTTATAAAGGTGATCTGAAATTAAAATATTTCATATACAGATTCTGTCCATTAATACAATTTAGTACAACTTCACAGTACTTTAAAAAATAACAGTACTTTTACTTGAGTAAAATAATTAAGCACTGCACTGGAACCAATAACTTCTGGCCTCTCTTAATGTAACATGGATGCACTTTTGATTTTAAAGTGATAATATACATAAATTATCTGAATGAATAGATGCACTTCACATCTGTAATTTTTGCCATAAACTAATTTACTGATGAAATTGTTGCTATGACCTTCCATACATGAATAAAACCAGAGCCATGAGAGCTGGAGCTGTAATTACCATCACTGTTACGATGCTGCTAATTAAAGAACAGTTAAGATGACTGACAATCTGCATGACCTCCCACTTTACGCAGCTTTGTTCCTCCTGCTCTTCACCTCCACGCACCGTTTCATTTGATTAGTATGTTCAAACACAAACACAATCTGTACCAGTCTGGTAATGTGCTCCTTGTGGTGTTTATGTAATTTGTTCCTTTAGATTACAGCACTTGATGACAGCCATTCAGTCCGACATGTTGGGTCAGACTGTGCGGAAAGACAGTAATAAAGACAGAGACAGACAATGGAGAGAGAGAGGACTCACGGAGGCTAAGACAGAAGAGGAAATGTGATAAAATGTCTGGAGGCCGTTACCAGCTCTCGGGGCCTTTATCCCAGCCAAGCACAGGGCCAATTTCACAGGAAATGGAAGAAATGGGAAGCTGGGGAGAGGAGGGAGTGGGACAGGGCACTTAAAATGGAATAAATCACTCTATCATCAGAGGCAGAAATGAGTAGAAATGATACCTCTGAATTCACTTCACTATAGAGGAGCAGACTAATGCTGTGAATCGCATCGAAGTCCAGGATCATAGAGAAATGGTGATCATTTGGTGCTGGAGTCAAAAGATAAAGTGCTCAGAGTGTTTTCATGGAAATATCTCCAGGGCTTTAATGTTGTTGCAGAACAACATGATGCCTCCACTGATAAAAACAAACCTCTTCAGACACATGAGGAGACAGGCTGAACTAATGATGGATAGTAATGACAGAAAATGGAAAATAATGGCTAAGTAATGGCTTTTCAACTCCATCTATCAATTAAAAGACACTTGCTGAATATATGCTGTAATCATTTTGATTCCAGTAAAGCTTTATCCAAAGAAAAGAAGACGCCACGTCTTGGAAAGTTTGACAAAGAAAGAGAAACCCAGCGTTACTTCGTCCACAGTGAGCTGGAAGATGTGAGCAATATGGTGGAACCAGCTATCAGAGTCCAGCACAAGTGCAGCAGCACGCCAACTAAGATCTGAATGAGGACGTCTGGACAGTCATTCCTCTAAAATTCACCTTCACTGGTCAAACTGAGGCTTGTTAGAAACATTTTTGGCTGTTCAAGCCTTAACGTTGCTGCAGATCTCAGCAGTGAAGTGGGCAGACAGTCTTGTGACATCCTGGAGGAAAGATGGCTGAAATGATGCTACAGTTGTACTTAGAGTGAATGATCTGTATAAGCCTTGGTATCTTCCTCAGACATGGTGAATTTTTTGGGGGGTTAATTTGGGCTGTTGAAGTGGGGCCTGTTCAGTGATAGCATAGGATATTTGAAAATGCTCGTGCATATTGGTAGTGTTGGAATCTATACATTTGCAAAGACGACAAACTGCTTTGTTTAGGTCCTTCCCGGTTGCATCCAGTTTAAAACCAAAATAGGTGACGTTGTGTTCTTTTTCATTTGATGAAAATGACGTGTGGGGAGTTGGGACCCTCTCACCCCTGCACACACACCTGCATGAATATATCATCAATCATCAGTTGTTGGAAAAATTTAAGCACATCACCCAAACCCTTCAGTTTATATAAAGTCACTGAATTTACAACAAACTTTGTTTCTCTTCTCTTTTCTGCTCGTGCAGCTTTCAGGCAGTTTGATGTGTTAAAATAGCACAGAGTGGATATTTACTGCCTGGTCTGTATTTCATGTATTTTTAATGCCATGCTCATTTAAATTCAACTCTCCCTCTGTTTTTAAGATGACATTATGCTAATGTTGTATTGTTTGTCTGAAAATTGATATGTGTTGCAGTGTTTTTGGTCAGAGCTCGCCTCCATACACAGAGTTTACATCTCCAAGGGTTTGAATCGTATATGAATCAGAAAATACAAATCACAGTCTGTGTTGTGAATCTTCAAAGAGAGTTGCAGCATGGACGCAGGGCTGCTTTTACATCTACTGTGTCCATATATCATTTCTGCTAATCATCCAGTTAATTAGCCCAGTAAAAGACAGATGAGAGAAAAGTGTTAATCAGAGGGACGAGCACTCCAGGGCACGGAGCTCTACCATCAAATGACATGCCATCTTCCTCCCTGACTAGGGTGACCATTTCCATAACACCAAAAAGGAGGACATTATGCGGCATATCAATAAATTACTATGGTGTACATAGGACTCTGGTATACTCTCTCGCCGGACGCCTGGTCACCCTATCCCTGACTCCTCCTCTGCCGCCTGGAAGATCTGGGAACGCACTTGTCAAGGCCAACATGCGAAGGTGTGAGTTCATCCCAACATTTCTGCCAAACAGGAGCTTCAGTGGCAGAAACACCTCATCATTTTCTCAGTAGAGGACGGACACTGTGAAGGTGTTAACTGGGTGTTCACTAACCTTTACAACAGGTGTTTTCAGCCTCATTTACACCGTTTCACTGACAACAACAGTGACAATAAGCATCAGTTGTAACATCTCACCCTCATGATTATTACATTTAACCTTAACATTTACAGCAGCCTGATTTCTGTCTGTAGGGGAGGTGGGATGGTTTAACAGTGATTTCATCCTATCCCCCCACCCCAGTGATGATTACAGCCATATTGACCTTCTGTTTTTCATCCTTCTACTGTTTTTACTTTTTAATCAGCTCAGAGAACTTTGATGTTTATGTGACAGTGGAATAAGTCAAAAATTGTTTTTGCAAATCTGATCAATAGAAACATGCCAACACCAACATTTAGGCCTGACTGGAAACCAACATGATACCAGCAGGTAACGCTAATGTCATTTGAGCCCCATTTTTTTTAAGCCTATATTTGTTTACTTTTTGTCCCCATTAAAAATAGCTGAATTAGCTATTAGCTGCTCCTGTTAGCTGTGCATCATGGATGTACAGACAGCTATGACTAGATCACTGTGATACTGAAGAAATCCTAAAAACATGAGGATTCTGAATGAAGTTCTGCAGCCTCTCTTTTCTCTGGATCTTTGAAGTGGATTTCTGGAGGTTTACTCTGGATGGACATCAGAGATAATGACATCCTCACGGGGTGGAAGTCACTCTGAATCATATCAGCATGTGGTTCATGGCTGTGTTCAGATCTGACTCAGTTATCACTGAGAGAAGGAGGTTTCTGACTAATTCAACTCTCACAGTATCTGTGTTCTCCACCTCTCCTTGTCATGTTCATCCCATCCGTATGGAGCTTTAACATCATTTGGTACGTGGTGTAAATTCTGCAGCATTACATATTCTCTTTTTTCAGACAGTAGCTGTCAGTTTGTTTCTACTCCACTCATTTCTTTATTTGTACTCATTTCACTCTCCTTCAAATTTTCTCACTGTATCGACTCGCACTTTCTGTCAAACACCTATAAAGTTTGCAACTCTCTAAAAGTAGAACATACATACGCTGCTCATTTCTCTGCTGATTTGTAGCAAATCAACTAAATCTTGTTTTGTTTTTCCTCTGTCATACCTGTGCTCGGCTTTGAGAGCAGAGATCGATCTCACCTGCTGGAAGGAAGGAACAGAAACAGAGAAACATGAAGGGCAAAGAAGAGAGAGAGATGGATGTATGGGGGGGGGTAATATTTCCTTTCATTGATCTCCCATTTGTATTCAGCACAACTTTTTGCCTGCAGCAGCAGCAGAGACATTAGCAGCCTGCCTCTTTAAAACATAGGATGAAGGTCTGGAGGGACCAGATGAGGAAGATGAAGTTAAGCCAATGATGTGATTTTCCTTCTCAAATAAAGTTTTGTGTTACAAAATGGTCAATATTCTGTCAGAGCAGCTGTTTCTATTACAAGATATTTTCTTCTTGGTGTGAAAAGTAAATTATTTCAAATGACAGTTAAAGTACATATACAATGAGCACATGTCAGCCTGTACAGGAGGTGGACCTGTGCAACATTATGCAGCATATTGCACCACATCTGCAAGGCGTGCAACCAGTGGTCATTTCTCAGGCTGTAGTTTGTGGTGGTGCTGCACTGAACTGCATCATGTGTAAGGCTGCAATTAAAGACTTTTTTCATTATCAATTAATCTACTGATTATTTGTTTTAATCAATTAATAAGATCATCCCTCCATGCAAGTTTACAATAAAATACAAACTTTAAAACATCAATGGAAGTTCACTTAAAGAGAAAAGCGGGCAGCTGCAGTGTGCGAGTCTCATATAGTGACTTACTGAGTTTACCAAGTAGAATCTGATAAAATCCATTTCAACAGTCATGCAATAATAATCGTTTTTGTTCAGTTTTTGTTGACACTGCGTCAAAAATATTTTCCATCTGTCTCTTCATTCTGGCGTTGGTGTTGCTCTGAACTGGATTATTATGACATGTCCATCCTAATGTACATATCAGAATATATCAGACAGAAGACACACATCTGCATAAATACATCCATATTTTATTCTACATTTTTGTGCACAGCAGTCATTGCGTTGCTCTGTCATGTGCTTTCAGTTTTCCCTGTCGCTCCATTTCAGTAAAAACCTCAGATGTTTGACACTTTCACAAGAACCTTAAAAAGGTTATCGTTATAGCTAGACCTTGTTTATGTATATGGCCACTGTGGTTAAATCTATGAGGTTTGATTTACAGCTTTCCATGTGCAAAACCTGCACTTTAAAGTTTTATTTTCAATTCCACTCTGACTTCCCCTTAAATCTAACCTCCCTGCAGCTGTGAATAAACAACTGAGCCCAACAGCTGAGGTTCAGCAGCAGCTCTGTTATACGAGCCGTCCTCTGGTTACAACAGAACATCTATTCTCCTGCTCCGCTGCTGCTTTATCACCTGACCGCTGGACATTTACTGTTCTTTCATATCATGGATTCATCTGAGAAAAATAAAATACACAGGCTGACCTCTTCAGCACTGTTAGAGCCTCCAGTTCCTCCATTTTTCCTCATGTTTTTATCCATTTTTGTCCAACAATAGATCAAAAACACAAAACTTCATTTTAAATACAAATAAAAAAAATTTTTTTAAAAAAGGTTTTCTCAGCCTTTTCCAGACTGTGTCTCAATTTTTAGGTCCTAAAAAGGTCGAGACTCCAGCAGGAGGGGTTGTAAAGTCAGATTCATCTGAATATGTTTGTTTTTAAATGTTTTTTCTTTGGGGAGTTTTTCCTTATCTGTCGAGGTTCTGAGGACACAGGGTTACATCTGCGCTGCATAAATACAAATGACAAACCTGTGTAGTTTTCAGAAATGAAGAAAGTTTACTTTCAATATTTTGCATTGTAGCAGTGTTACACTTTTGTATCTCTATGGAAATCAACATCCCTCCGACACCAAACAGTGAAATTATCAAAACCAAAAATATGTCACAATATCAAAAGGAACATTTCAAAAACATTTGTCCAAGCTTTTGCTGCTTGACTGAATTGTTGATCTTCTGATTGGTTGAGTCTTTGAGCAAAGGATTCAAAACAGCTACTAGATTATTCAGTAGAGTTCTGCACAGGCCTAAAAAACTAGACCTGACACCTGAACCTGGGACCAGACCAAGGCAGTGTTTCCCATACATAGACGGCGGTGGCGGTGCGCCACAGAATGATTCGTTTTGGTTTTTTTTTTCCCCATTGTTGTTGTTTTCCCTCGTCTATGCTCTCAATGTAATATCGTTCCGTTCATTCATCTCCACATAGCGCTCTTTCTCTGTCATTCTCAGACACACACGGACACACACAGACACAGGCACACGCGCCCGCACACACACACACACACACACACACACACACACACAGACAAGCGCGCATATGCCAGCGTTGCGCGGGAAAATCAACCAGCGCATCACTGGTGCATGCACACACACTCGTCTGATTGGCACACTCCTCCTCTGCACGCACCAATCACAGGAAAACCCGCCGCAGTGGATTATTTTGGCACTGGCACAGAGAAGGTCGGCGACGGTCTGGAGTTTACGAAAGGTCAGTTATACTTTGTTTAAATACGCCTGCTCTGAGAAAAGGTAATGATATGAAATGAAATCAGCGTAGACAGTGTTGGCAACACAGATTACGTAAAATGAGATGCGGTTATATTTGAGATAGACTACTATGCCCACAGTCGAATCAAAAAGAATAGAGCACTTTTTAAAAGTTGTTATTAATAATTAAAAATGTTTTTAGTTGTCTTCTCTTATTAACTATTCTTCTTCTTATTATTATTCTTATCTCTTACTTCTTTAAAAGTAAGTTCTTTAAGTTAAAGAACTTACTTTTAAAGAAGTAAGATTGAGCTGAATAATTCCAAATGCTGTAGCTTTATAATGGTCTCAGCAGGTGACTCTGAAGAACAATAGATACAGTTTTTTTCATATGGCAGCTTCAGAAAGTGTTGAACGCCACCCGCTGCAGACGCTCTGCATACAATGACTGACTCCACCGACCGCCACGACACTGTGACACTCGATTCCCCCAACGGTGTCAGTGGAGCACCACAAATTGCTACCTGGTCTGTGGGAAACACTGCAAGGCTATATTTTTCTTTTTCTTCAAAGACAGACTTCTATGGAAGCTTTCAGAAGACTTTCTCAGAAATTTAAAAAAAAAGACCACAACAGACCAACACAGCATATGGCACAACATACAGGACAAAGCATATGGAACTTCTAGTAGCTTTAGTAGGTTTAGTGGCCACACACGTACTTTAGTCAACTACCAGCATGCAACACTACAGCATTTCAAAACAATTAATCATCTTGTTTCACGGTTAGAAGACCAACTTCTTGTTCAGATAAACAACTGATGAACTGAAAAGGTTTCTCCTGGCTCAACTTGACAACAGACGAAACACTTATAATCTAGAACTTTGTACAGACACAGTCGTGATGCTCTTGAAGAGGAGTGGTGGAGGAAGGTTAGAGGTTTTAAACTGTTCTCACAACAACGTCATTACATTTCCACCATGTGATGACTGTCCCTGAATCATCTGGGGATTTTAATAAGCTCCCCTTTAGTAAGTCGTTCTTATTTCATCCTTCACTGAACATTACTGAACACAGCACATGACACACACTCACACAAATGATTGGTGGACACAAAGACACCCAAAACCCAATCTGTTATGAGGTCATATTTCTATTCTGAAATCTTGAAATATTTTGAAGGCCAAAGATCTGGCCCAAAAAAAAAAAAAAAAAAAAACTTACCTCATTTTTATCCCTTACCTTACTTGAATGCAAAGTTTTTCCCACCTTTTATGAGAGAAACTCACTCCCTCTGAAGCCTTTGAGACTTGCTGACAAATTTAAAAGTTTAATTGTCAAGACACAGAGGGCCCATAATCACAAATAAACCTGCCTTGTTGCTGCCAAACAGGAACTCGTTCAGGGTTTTGCTGGAAGCCAACCAAAGCTTTATGGTTGTCTTGGGGACGCTCTGTCCCGCTGGGCCTCGTCTGAACAGCGTTGGCAGTAAAAACCCCTGAGCTCGTGCACAGATAATGCTGAGTGTTTTATGTTTTATGTTCCTGGTTTGTTTTTTCGCTTTGCTACTTGTGGTTCCTGGCAGTGGACAGCAAAGATTATGTCTTTGATGACCGTGATTGCATTTAAAAGGCTCCAAATTATTCCACCGGGGACGAGGTGGATGGTCAGGGCCGAAACACTGCTTTTATGTTCCCTGCTCCAGGAGCTGCAGAGAGGAACACAAGGAGCTGAGTCTGTGTACATTGAGGAGTTTTCATTCTCTGATCTCGAAATGAAACATTCATGTGTTATGTTTGTGTTTGGATGCTTTCAATTATGAGAATAAGCTGAAGTGTTGCCCAGTGTGACCATCCATACAAGTCAAGATTTAACTATCTGTGCTACTCCTCTGGAATAAATAGCACCACATCCTCCTCTCTGAACACAACAGAGCTACTAAATACCTTGACCCTAAAACAAGTCTTAACCCTGAAGTACCCTTCGGAAAACAAGAAAATGAAGGCAATTAAAAAAAAAAAAAAAAAATGTCCTTACCTTGAAAAAAACGTCTTTCCAAAAATCTCTGAACCTACAAAAATTGTCCATACTTTTCTAAAATGTGTTCACATTTCAGAAATGTCTTCACGATCCAAAAAATTTCTTTTCTTTCCAAAAATCTCTGTACCTATAAAAAGGGTCCATACTTTCCAAAAAATGTCTTCACTCTTTCAAAAAAAAAGTCCTGACTTTCCCATATTCCCTATTTCTTCACTACTACCCTATCACTTCACTTTTTTCTTGTGATACATTGGTGATCACCTAGTGTTTTTAAATACTCAGTAATTTCAGTTCTTTGTAGGTTTCTGTGGTGACGTTCTGATGCCTTTCATACGACTGTTTGCTGCAGTTGTTTCTGAGGTGATACCAGTGCCAGTTTCAGTCCTGTGCTGCCCTCTCTGACAGTCTGAGGCAGGGGAGCTGTTGTTTGTGAGCAGCTGTAGTTTTAGTTAGTCATCAGGTCCAGCTCTCTCTGCTCTGCCAGCTGTGTCAGCTGCTGGATCTGAAGTGTTCTGGGGCTCTGGGAGCAGAGGCAAACCTTCAGATCCGAGCAGCGGGCAGCACAAAGCAAACATCTGTCCGAGCAGCTGATGTGATGCCCTGCCATCCTTCACAAACAGGCTGGACGTGGCGGTTTTCAACAGTGGCCATGTTTGCTCAGTAAACCTGCTCTGTGTCTGTGTTTGACTCGTCATGAGCTCCAGGAAGCTTCGCCACGTCTTTTCTTTCTTTCATACTGAATGAATTTCATCAGGTTGCAGTGCCTCAACATGAATTTAATGGATTCATCATTAAATTACAATGAGCCACAAAAGTTCCACCTTATTTTCAAGACTGCATATCACTGCAATAAGAATTGTCAAAGTCTCCAAATGCTTCAGACAAATTTCAGATAAAAGTGTGTAAAATAATCCACAGAAGAAATCCACAGTTTTCCATCTGACTTAAAGGAGCAGCTGTTAAAAACTTCATTCTTGGGTCTGAATATTTCACTTAGTTTAACAGGGATAAACTTCAGTCGGTGCTATGAGGTATACAATATATATATATATATATATATATATATATATATATATATATATATATATATATATATATATATATATATATATATATATATATATATATATCTGACAGCATCATACAGAAAAGAAAAGGATTTATTCTGTAAAGCTATAGTACTTGAGGGAAAGAGACAAAGTGAAAAGGGGATGTGTTAAAACCAGAACACGTTTATATATCAAACTTAACAGATTCGTTAAGCTCCACTAACAAATCTCTCATCAAACTTTTTGTGTCTCCTCATTATTTTTAATATCAAAGACCAACGTAGAAAACAGTCAGGTAACTTTCTGACGATGTCAGCGGCTAGATTATATCAGCTGTAACTCATTAATGTTAATTAATGAGAAACTTCAGTCTGTTGGTTAATGTGCTGACTGGACTCTGCCAAAGATTGTTTGTGAGGGAAGACACATCACTCTGTAACATCTCTCTACAACAAGATGATTCATCTCAAGGGTTTATCCTTCCAATAAACTTCTAATAGCTTGTGTTTTTGTAGTTTGAGATTCTCCTTCAGAGAAATAATCAGCTGATCAGAGCTCATTAAAACATAGGCGCCTCCCACTTCAGCTTTTTATGCATCATATCAAATATGTGGAGTCTGTTAAGATCAGATTTCAAGTTTCTTTCCAGCTGTCATTTCACAACAATCAATACAAATATATCAATCAATAATCAACACCTTCTGCTGCTCATGTTCAGGTTGAAGCTACAGGTTGTCAATATTAAATTAGCTTCATTAAAGTTAATGTTGATTCATTTAGTAGCTGTCTCTAAAAACTTGCCCAAAAACAGCTGATGACTTGAAAATGATGAAAGCTAAACTCAGTGAAATCTGATTAATGCAGCTGAGAGGATTCAGATTTAATAAGTGAATTTGAGCTCAGTAAAATCATCCAGAACTTCAAGCCTATACATTTAATGGTCCTCTTCAATTTAAGCCACTAACCATGGTTTTAAATGAGAAGTTAAGTATTAAACAGAGGTAAGAAAAAAAAATGGATCCAAAGCTGTTACTGGAAAAAAACACCAGAAAAACTGTTCACATGGCTAAAAATGTAAATATGGGTAGATTAGACTGCACAGAGATGGATGATGAGTGACAAAACAATCCTATAGATTTTCTAATTAAATCACAGACAGGACAGATCTCTGTTGATAAAAGCCACACTGACACCATCAAGAAGTTAGAGACAACCCAGAAATCTGATGACTCATTTCCACAGCAGTCTGAAGCCAGAGCTGGTGTTAAAACCCAGTTATGATCCACAGCCTTTTAACTGGTTTCAGCTCATTACAGAGGTGTTACTCCCACACAGCCATGAAAAGAGCCCAGTGTTAAAACTCTGCTCGATCCTGAGTGGGCCACCAGAGAGCTGTTCACATCTGAGAGGTGAGAAATATTCAAGCTTCTGCCTTTTTAACGGCGCTACTGATGGGAGACATATCAGAGAGTTGCTGTGTGAAGATACCTCTGACAGTAAATGTTAGACAATGTCACCATTCTTCAAATACTGACTCACTGAGGCAGATACTCTCTAATGAAGCTCTGCTGCTGCCTCTTATCTTGTAACGAGGTGCAGTGAGGGAAAAAAAAAAAAAAAAACAGACATAGACCCGGAAACCTCACTTTCATTCTACAGACGTCTCTGCTGACACATTTCTTATTTTGGAGCACGGCTCTTCAAGCTGCTCAGCAGTAATTTTGGCCATTCCAGGGACCCTTCGTCATCGTTACACAAGTCTTGTTTATTTTTGTAGTTCGGGGTCAAATTTTTGGTGAAGCAAATCTGTGTTTCTTTGCAGCTAGGAGAAAAATATTTTTGTCAACCACAGTGGTTGAAAATTCCCATAATCCCGTGACCACTTTCAGTATTTTACCAGACAGTTGAGACTTCAGCTTGGCTGCCTGCCACAGAACCAACTATTCTGTTAAAACTTTGAGGCCTGGAAAGACAGTTTAGACCGTATACAGCCACATCATTACAACCACTAACCTGTTTTAATGTTCAGACCAGGTTCACATTCTCAGTCAGCAACAAAAGCTTTGGTTAGGCTCAGTCAAAGATGGTGGTTTAGGTCACATGTAAATAAATAGGTTGTGATCTTTTTCTGCATTGAACCAGACTAGGATGTTTCCCTGACCTGAACCAAGAGCTGTGAGAGTCTCAACAGAACCATTAACAGTTTAATGATGCTGGCGTTGCTAAGTGGAGACTGTGCTGCAAGGTCAGAGAGTTTGGTGGAAAACAAACTTGTTGTCTGTGAACATTTTAGTGATACATTCAGTATCAACAACATTTCCACGTTAACAGAAAACATCCAACATCTGTGAATCACATCAATGCATGTAGTCTCTTCCTAAACACGCCAACCTCTCACTGAAACAAGCCCAGAGCATCAATCACTGCTGCAGCAAAGACTGTTTTCTTCTTTCTGCTTCTGACAGCTCTGCAGAAAACCTATTAAACACATGTGTCAGATGAGAGCAGCTGACTGTGTTTCAGCCCTCTTTCATTATTGGAATACAGTAACTCATCCTCCCTGATGATGGCGCCGTCATCGACTGCAGTTTAACCATTGTGAGGTGCGGCCGGGTCAATTTAAAGCCGCTTTCTTCTCAGAGAGTAAAACTACAACTGACAGAATCGGTGACACTGATCTCACTGTCATCTCACTAATAAAACACTGTTTCTTTCTGCACTAAAATCATCTTGTTCCACTGTTCTCTGACAATATCATACATGCAGTATTGTGTATTAGTTTGTTCCAGCTCTACACAGAAGCTACACAATGTTCACACTGAGTGAAATAAAAACTGTGTATTATTTTTATTTTTCCATCCCATAGAGATATTCTTCATGTCCATATTTCTCCAAAATTCAGCCTGACGTATTGAGTATTTCTGTAAACTTTGAGAAGTTTAAAACAAAGCTGTGTTGATCTGAACAAAGTTTGGAGTTTTTTATTGTAGTAGTATTTTGATTGTGGATTAAGAAGGCAGTTTTCTTTTTTCTTTTTTGCACAGAAGTCAATAAAAATAGACTCATAAATAATACTGAAGCACCATGAGAATAAAGTTCAGTTTCTTCTTTCACATACACACAGTATATCAATGTTCAGGTGTATTTTTCTGTATTTATGTGAAGTATTTTTAATGCATGTATATTCATAACTGTCCATATGTGCATTGATATTTGAATCAAATTCTTCTTCTTTTGTTTAATTTGTGTGTGTCTGTTTTAACAAATTGTGTACCACTGAATTTGAACCATAGGTTATGTTTCTTGCACAACATAGATGCATTTGAGAATTTCTGTACTTCTATCGTGAAGTTACATATTTCTGGCATTCTGTGCCTCTTTAATTTATCAATTAATCAAAGCTCATTTGCAAACTGATAATGCACTACTGTAAAACACAACCAAATAGTTGTTTACTGGCCTTGAATCAATCCGAATCAATGACGCAACATGACACAATCCAGCTCTTGACAATTCAATAACAGCACAACTCTTGCTGTAACTATGGTGCAAGTTACTCATCACTACAGCTGCAACAATCAATGGATCAATTAAATAGTTGACTGACAGAAAACTGGCGTAGTTATTTGATGATGGATTAATTTGGCGTCAAAGATTTGATGGCCCAAGCTTCTCGTGTGTGAGAATCTGCTGCTTGTCCTTGTTTTACTTTAGAGTAAATTGAACATTTTTGGCTTTTGTTATTAGCATTTTTCACTGTTTTGTTTTGTTTTCAAGCAGCTACATAGCCAATGCTAACATTCAGGGCTTTTACTGAAATCATAGGAGGTTCAGTGTTGCTGTTAGTCCTGCTTCACTATCACAACCTTCATCATCACAGTTTTAAAAAATGCCTTCCTGGGTGTTATGGCTATAATATCAAAAATAAGAGATACACTCCTGTCACACTCAGCATCATCAGGATGTGCGAACTTCAGCCCAGGTAAATCTCTCTGGTTTGAATGAAGAGCACTTCAGCTCTGAGTCTGACTCCTCTGCTGCTGAGGTCGACTCTAAATTACACAAACCCTTCAGCGTGACTCAGTCCACTTCTCCACAATCAAAACACCCTGCCGCCTGGACGTGACGCTCGGGCCTCTGCCGCACCGTCTCCGTCTGTTACATTCTCACTAACCTCCACCTGCTGTGAATAAACCCTGAAGATACGACACATATCTGCACTCTCTATTTTCCACCTCTTTCCATCTCACTCTGACTTATTTCTAACCTCTGTCATCCCAATACACTGCAGACACAGCACCATCCTGTTTCTGTCACCGTGTCTGTGTGAAAATGCACAGAATATCTCCACTCTCATATTTAAGGGAATAAATCATGAGAACACAAATACACAAATAAACCAATAAAATACCAAATGTCTAATGTCTCTGCTCAGGAAACCTGTATCAGTCGAGCGCTTTATGACTCTTGCCCATCGAGGAAAAAGATAGTAGTAGCTGGACGTTGTTATCATCACAAATCTCAAAGTGTGGAGTTCAGGATGGATGGGTAAAAAAGTGACCAGTTTGTTTTCCCAGTCCCTGCTGATCATCAGTGTTGGTCACGTTCAACCATGACTGGATTATTTCTATTATTAATGCAACAAAATAACAAGAAATAATTTTGGCCTTATCCTCCTCCTGGTTACAAAATACATCTCTCAGATGCATCCTCAGTGATGTTCCTGGGGTTATAGGGGTTTTGGGTATTTCAACATCAAACGCTCTCGCCCAGGTGACCCAGCCGGGGTTGATCAACTCCTGACTTGCATCCTAGCAGCAATAAGCTTTGGGCTTGCCCTCCTTATCCAAAGCCTCTCTCTGCAGCTTCAGTGATGGACCATGTGGCCCCCAAAAGTCTTTGCTGCTCTGGAGATCCCTTCCCCCTCGGCAGCCCACTTCATTTGGGAGCAGTGAGCCCGCCAGCACTTACTTTCTAAAATACACAGCTTGAACTAATTTTCTCCAGTGAATATTTCGGATCTGTGTATGCTACCTTATCTCAGAGTATAAATTACATCTGGTGTGACATACAAAAACTTATTTGTACTTCTGAAGACTGAGGTCTTTTAGAGCTAAGACATAGACGTTACATTATTATGTCTCCAATGTGAAGAGTGTGATGCAAAATAGCAGTTGAAGGCAAACAGCAGCCCCTGGGCCAAATCCGGCCCTCCATCAAAAATAATTGGCCATGTGAAAAAGTCAAAGTTTTCACTGTTGTAGCTTACGTCCCAACTTTTCAATGATTTCTCACATAACATCTGTAGATACATCTTTGGAGCTCGTCAGTGTCACACATTACAAACTGCCTCTTGGTTCCTCACACAGCTTAATGTTTTTGTTTCTCTTGTTTTATCATGCACCCCTTATTTTACTCTGTCCTCCTCTCAGGAAGTAACTGAGAATTTGACTCATTTAGAAGATCACAGTTTGTTACAAAATTAATTGAAGCCTGTGGTTTAAGAAAAATTCTAACTCATTAGAATGAAACTGGGCAGAATACAAAAAAATAGATGTTTCCCCTGGTAGTGTCTAAAGCTGAGAAGGAAATATAATTCCTGCTGTGATTACTAAAACAGAGAGGGATTAATGTCTGCCAGTCACTCACAGGTAAATAAATGTATGAGGACATCTGACGTCTGAATTTACTCATAAACTTCCACAGGAGAGACAGGGCAGAGGAAGAGCACCTGAACATACACACATTTATCACCCAACTTGTACCTGCTGCGTGGACAAACAAGACATCTGCCATAAATTCTGACAGGAAGTGTTGTGCAGGTGCAAAGACACATAAAGGACACCTGAGCGTGAAGATGGGAACAGACAGGGGCATTTCAGGACTCATAAAGCCAGAGGAAAGTCAGAGCAGCCGTAAAGAGTCAACAGCAGAGGAGAACCGAGCCTCTGGGCCTCAGACAAAGAATCAGTCACGAAGCACGTCTGCCTGCAGATCACAGGCCGAGAGCTGCAGGTGATTTTGGAGAATTAATGTTTATATGAGAGAAACTTGCTGATTAAATCAGTGATATTATACAAGCAAACACGAATAGATGAGTCCTCTGTGTCTTACATGGAAACCTGACAAAGAAACAAAGGGGATGTTGTGTTTAATTAACTCAAGACAAACAGAGGTTTTACTAACGACTGCTCCTGTTTACCAAGTGTTATTCTTTCAGTTGTTGTTCAGACAGTTGTAACATGTCTTCAGCTGAGAAATTACAACTGCTGACAAATACTGTACATTAACAATTTAAATGATGTCTTGATGTATCGGCTAACAGCTACATTATGGGATGTCATAAATCATTTATTTCATGCTCATATGCTGCTTATAAATTCCAAATGGTAGCGTTACAGTAAAGTGTTACCAGTGAAGTTCAACTGGTAGCAAGACTCATGGTGATCCCTTGAGGAAGGATAAGTGGAATAAGAGCTCGACATGCCAGAGTGTCACAGCAAGAATCATTTCAAGAAAGAGAAGTGAGACCTTGGTGAAGTAATGAGTACGTGCAATCACTTTATGTGACCAATAAAGTCCATCTATCTATATACCCATCCATTAATCAGACAGTCCTGTCTCTGTGCAACAAGTTGGAGACAAATAAGACACTGTCTCTCTCTCTCTGATAACTTTATCTTTTTAATACAGTCTGCCTCCAACAGCTGCTTCCATCTGAATCTAATTGAATGTACACAAAATAACCAAATTCACTTAGCTCAGACACTTTTTTCTCAATGTAGAAAACACCAGTTAAAATGACAAAGGTTGAGTCTGATTCATTCTGCTGCTGGACAGTGAGTCCAAACACACAGCCAGAGTCATAAGAACTATCCTCAGCAGATGGTGTGGCCCCCGCAAACTCCTGACATCAGCATCATGGAGTGTTTTATCAGGCTGGTAAGATAGTTCCTGGATATAAAAAAAGTTCTCATGGAGGCTGCATGTAGATTGTACAGGACGAAATCAGTATTGTTTTCATTGAGTCACTGAGTTTATCGCCTCGCCCACTGTAGCGGGTGGGGGCGGGTCTGCCTACAGTAAAACTGGAAAGCTCATAGCAATACTGGGAACCTTCATTACATTGATTAATAATTCACAATTCACATATATTCATATATAAACAGCAGGACATTCTGTTCTCTCTGGCACAGGCTAGTCACATTCATCAAAATAAAGATGCTCTCTGTGTGGATTGGCCTTGATGAAAAATACAGCAGACAGGATGGTGATGACAGGGAGGTGGGACTGAAGTTATCTCAAGTGTGATTATTCACTCTAATGATTAGAGAATATGGCATTTCACAGCCCATGTCTAATAATTACCATCATGATTTGGCAAAAGCTGAACATCAACAAACAAGAGGCTGGGGAAATTTAAAATCCTGTCAAAAAATAACATGATGGGAGGGAAGCACTCGGCAGTCCCAGCAGTCCCAGCAGTCCAGCGTCTCTACTACACTGCCATGTTTGACACAAGGACCATTGTGGAAGACAAATTGGGGTTAAAGGCCGAACCTCAGCTAGTGTCAGTGGGTCCAGGAGATCACAGAAATATATTCCTGTGACTGAAAGATCAGCATTGTTTCTGCGCCTCTGCGCCCAGGGAGGGTTGACTGAGCGGCAGAGCAAAGTTCAGGCTGATGAAACAGCAGGAGGAACGGGTATTATTTCGTATCTTGTTTGGAAATGAAGTGTGGATAGACAGGCGCACAGGCAGAGTGAGGCCAGGGGTCGGCACAGCTACTGAAATGGCATTAATAATGCTGAACACTGGCGGCAGCGTGTTGCCGGTGAGTGATGAAAAAATGAGTGTAACCCTGAAACTGTCAAGGAGGGACATACTGAAGATATTAAAAATGTATGGTTTGATTTCTGGAGAGTTTTACTGTTGTTTTCTTTACTGACACTCAGTCAGGTAAACGTCTGGGTGCTCCCTCATATCTACAGGTTTGTTATTATGAAGAAAACATTATTTTACCCTTTTCAACCACAGAAACATACCACTAAAACATAAGCCTCCATCATGTATTTAAAGATTAAAAAAAACACTGACTCAGATGACTACCTTACACCAAACGATGGAGATGACAGGAGCACACCACAACTCTATATGATTTTATTCCCACATTGGAAATTTGTGTGTGACAGTGAAATGACAGTGAAAAGCATGCAAGGCTTTTATAAGGTTGAAGTATTTATTGAAAGCGATACACCAAGGAGAAAATGATGAGTTGCACAATGTCAGCAAGTGAACCAGAGTATTGTCATACAGGAGCTACAGAGCAAATATAACACATTTCCTGTACCATACCCAAATTAGGCTAGGCTACAGCTTTGTCTGTCGGTTTGTCTGAGGACTCTATTGGTCGCTTAACTTAGTAACATTTCTCACCTAACTACTGCTACGTACCCTTCGTTTCACTTCACTCATCCCTGTCTGGAACTGGATTTGGGCAGTTCTCTCATCATCCTCATCTATAGGACCTTGGTTTCCATAGCTACAGAGGATAGAGGTGGCGCCGTCTGGACACTATCAGTTATAACAGAAGCTTAACAGTGAACCATTGTCTGACACTGAGGGCTTTATGGCCTGGACCTCTTGGAGCAACGCCCACTGGATCTAGTATAAACTGCTCCACAACACAAGGATAGTTTGTGTTAAAAGTTGGGAGTCGATGATAAATACATCTTTTAAATGCAATGTGTGACCAAGCTAAGCTCAGAGCTCTCCCTTCTTCAATATCTAATGTATTTTATGCTTTGTACTTCCTATTTTATCTGTGTGTTGTAAGGTGTCCTTGAGTGCCTATAAATAAAAAGGTGACTATAAATGTATTATTTTTATTATCTGTTTACTGAATGAAATGTCACACAGTCACAAGAACAATATGCACCTGTGAGTCTGTATGAGGAAGGAGGTGTGCTTCATATTGTTGCTTTGTCCTCAAAGTTGTGTCATAGGCCAGAAAGGTTCGGTACATGTACAATGCACTGAATCCACCATTCCCACACAGGTACACCAACTTTCTCGCTGCACCACATGTGTCACTCAGCCAAGGATTCACAAGTCCTTCAAACTCCCCTGTTTAATCCAAAAGGGATGAAACTTCCGGCTGTATTCAGCTGCTCAGTCTCCTGGAGAGATACGTCGTCTACACAACCAAAGTATTCTAAAGAATAATTTGCTCAGTCTGTTCCTGTTCAGTCAAATTTCCTCTGCCTGTCTCCTCCTTTTCTCAGCTCCCCTTGTATAGAAAGTGTTGTGGGGCACGCTTTGAAAACGTCTGAAAAACTTTGACAGTTCTCTCTTATTTGAAAAGCGCAGTGATTTGTAACTCGTCTGGAACTCTCCCGAATGCAGACTCATTCCCTCCCCGCTGGCTCCAGTCGTCCTCCTACATTCACTGCAGACAAAGCAAAAAGCAGAGACCTTTTTTTCTGTCTTGTGTGAATCTCCCTGTCTGTCACCGCTCAATAAGTGAGTCACAGGACAGTGTCCAGCTGTGGCACACCTCATATACCACAGACCATCTATTACCTCTTTGCTTAAGGCTGCAGTCAGACCAAAAGCTTCATCTTCCATGTGGAAAAATGTAAATATATATTTCTCAGAGGTGAAGACTGTGATTTTTCTCTCCAACCTTTGGTGTTTTTAAAAACAGACAAAGCCATTCCTGCAGCTTCTGTCAACACAAAGACTCATAAAACTGACAAGAATGCTGTTGTTGGTTGTTCTTGTGGAAGCAACCTGACACCATCAGACTCTGCTGTGACTCGTCTCCCCTTGTTCCCTCCTCATTATTAAACAACCACCAGCTGAATGTAATAATATGCAAGTTGCATGTCAATAAGCAAAGATATTTTCCAGCACAACTGATGTCATGTTGGAGGCTGAGTAAATTCAGACTGATGGTGGCACTTACTAAGAGTTCACGGACTCACCATGACGACAAAACAAAATGAAACTTCTCAGTGTATGTGTCTGCAGTCAAACATTCTTTTCTGAGGGAAGAGGCTCCACTCCAACTACGAGAGGATAGTTCAAATCAATCCAACCAGAGTAAGACATCTTGATTCTATCGCATAACATCAGTTTAAAGAGCCACTTTCTCCCCGTTAATCTTTTATTCATATCATATCAATAATTTCATCTTATTAATTTGATAGTTTTGGATCAGGACCTCCAGTCCTGTCTACAGCTGTTAAATCAGGTGTCAGATTTAATCAGCATTTATGTAAATACTATATAAGAATCTAATCAAGCTCAGAATCAGCAGATACCAGATCTTAAAAGGACTCAGAGGGAGGACTGGTCGCCAGTTTCTCTGGCTGCTCTCATGCCAACAGTTTTCTCCTGAAATATCTTTGTTTTGTCCATTCAACAGTTCAAATGGCACCAACAATGCACAACAATATTGTGACACATTTTACCTCCACCAAAAAAACTGCAAACAAGTGGGGCACTCAGGGACATGTAAGGCGTTAAAGATGTTGACATCTGCAGGCCTTTTGTTGCATGTCATCCCTCCTCCACCAAAATAAAGACAATACCAAACTACAAATAAAAAAACTAACAAAAACAAACTACTGAATCATCGTTTTCATCCAATTACAGGATGAAGCTTTGTGTGCAAAATTTACATTATAGGATTATTTATACATGAAGCTGAAGCTTTCAAACAGTACTTGACTTAGTTTCATTTGTCTAAAAGCTATTCATTACTCATGATATGAATCATTACTGAGAAGAACTCCTGTAAATCCATTCTACATGAATGACTTGAATCTAATCTGATCTAATATTTTCTAAGCTACACAATTCATGACCACCCATAGCATCCTGAATTTTCCACAGAATGACAAACAGCATTTAGGACAGATTTTCTATGTGGAAACACAGTCACGCCGTGTTGTTTTATGAATCAGAAGGATTTATAGATGCTGTGAAAAAGGCATAAATATCTTGCTGATTTCACACCACATCCCGTTTTTCTTCAAGTGGGAGAGAATCACAATTTAATATGGCTTTGCCCTCATACAATTCAAACACTGAGGTAAAGGTTTTCCCATTACAGCATACATTATCTGAAAATTAGAGCTGTGAAACGTCTGTCTACAAACTGTGGTCAAACATCTTTCCACGTGCTTGTGCAATAAATGATGCCGGCTCAGACGAGGTTTACGTTCCCTGGGTCAAACACTACAATGCATTCCTCAAGCTTTAACAAACAGGATGCAGACTTGTGAGAAGTGTTGTGTTGTTTATGCATGGTGGGGGTATGGAGATGCAGTGGAGGGTCAGCTGTGCCGCGAGCCGACTCTCCTGATTTAACATCGTCTGAACATTATTCATGAAGCCAAGCTGTAAGTGGGTCTTTTTTTCACAGAGTGCCGCTCTGAGAAAAAGTTCAATTCTTCTTCACAGTTTAGTCTTTTATTCCTCAGCCCAGTAAACTATTCACACAGACACACACAGTCTACACAAACACACAAACAGGTCCCAAAACAGGGGTTTAGAAAAACCCTTTTCTAATCATCATCAGCCAATTCAACTATTTATGAAAGTTCATTTGTGTTGAGATGCTTCATTTCAGGTGACTGGACATTTCTCATATGTTTGTAGTGTCAGTCTTAGTCCCTAGTTAACTCCCGTTACCTTTAACCAGTTCTGTCCCAGTATGGTTATTAGTAGCTCGGAACTCAGCTGGTTCCTGGTATATTTATTGTGTCTGTTGTACTGGACTGTGTTAAATTATTCAGGTGTTCATGATATTCAGTCTGCTCCCTATGCTGAATATGAAACTGAGGCACTTTGCAGATACAAGTTTTCCTCCAGTGACACACACACACACACACACACACACACACACACACACACACACACACACACTTGAATAAACATTCACATAAACATAATCACCAGCTTTCACACACACAAATATACAAATGCACATTTTGTTCAGCTCACCGTTCCATGAAAACATGAAAGCCTGCTTGTGTATTCACTCAGGCTGATTGTGCTGCTTGTGTGTTTGACTTTACTGCTGTTACTCAGGGCGCTCAGGTCGGTTCTGCAACACTTAGCAGTCTCAGGTATGGCTGCGGCTGGGGAGAGCGAACGCTGACTTCTAACACACGATTGTTGTGTTAAGAGCAAGAACATGTCAGCCCTGCAGAAACATGCCGCTCCCATCTGCACTAAAAAATTCAAACAGCATCATGGGAAATGAAAGATTAAGCCTTTTTTTCTCTCCCTTCTCCTGTCTTGTGTTTTTTTTTGGCATGCAGATTATTCCCTCACTCTGAACGGGAGCGTTCAGCATGTTAACAACTAGGTCTGAGGAGTCAGCTAATTTATGGAGACCCTGCTTAAACTCCAGCACCGTAACTTCACTAAAGGTTGAATGACACGGGTCAGAATCCTGCACACCAGCAACGCCCACTACTCCACGCAACACAAAAGGGATGGGTGGAGAAAACAGCAGTGTTTCCCACATACAGGCTATAATTAGGCAGCGCCCACCCCAAAGTACATTCAATCCTGCCAAAGAATATCGACTAGGAGAGCACAGATACATTTCAGAAAACAAGAGATACACCTACATCAACACACAATCTCAGATCCAACACAAGGTCTGTGTAAAATTAATCAGAAGCTGATACAACTGTCAAAAAATGATCCTTCCAATCAAAACTCTCCTCCTGTGTGTGTGTGTGTGTGTGTGTGTGTGTGTGTGTGTGTGTGTGTGTGTGTGTGAGAGAGAGAGAGAGAGAGGGAGAGACAGACCTTTGTGTCAGAAAAAAAACCCATGACAGGATTATAATTTTTTTTTTTTTTTTTTTTTTTGAGTTTTAAATGACAGCTTAAAACATATTTATTTAACTGTCTGTCTTCATTTATCTAGACAACCTTATGCTATATTCTATACTAATTCTATACTAATATTGGCTGTGTTAAAACTTATAAAAACACAATTTTTTTAAGAACATGCACAAACCTTTATATATGTGTATAGTTTTAAACCTATTCATTTTTTATTTATTTCAAAGCACTTTGAGCAGCAATGTTTGCATAAGGATACTATATAAATAAAGTTCATTCATTCAAGTCCCCCTGGAAACAAACAAGAAACATAAAATTGAGTCTACAAAAATTTGCCAAAATTTCAGATCCACAGATTTCACTCCCTGGTTTCTTCAAGCATTAATAAAAGAACCAACCATTAAAAATAATTTTAACCAGCTTCCATGGATCATCTCTATTGGTTAGTTTTTTTAGGTAGTTACTCAAAACAAATACGCTGCCTGGAGGGTCGTGGGTTCAGTCACAGGACCAGCAGGATGACTATGGGTGCAGGGCTTCCAGTGGAGCTGCTTAGTAACCAGCAGATCAGCCTGCTTATGTGCTGAGCAGCTCCCGGGTGTGCGCTCAGTGAGGCTTCCTGGATAAATAAATGTTAAGTCATGTAAAAAACCACCTGAATCTGAGCTGAATCAATATTAAATCAAAGCTGATTAGAATAGTTACAGGTTCATCTGCATCTTTTATTTATCATATCCTCGACTGTGTAAACAGACCACGAGCCACGCTGTGAACAGCCGAGAGCTGTCCAGCCATGCTGGGGGTGTTTCTCCACTGCACATCAAAGTAAAGTTTACTTTAATGATGAGTTGGAGGTGTGAAGGACACAAACCACAGTCTGTTACCTGTTCTCAGTACATATGTCCAAATATGGTTCAATGTATTGAAGAATAAATACATTTTATAGCCAGCCACCGTAAAAAATTAAAGACAGCCACCCTGCATGTACCAGTGTTTCCCATACATAGACCATTCAGAATGATTCTGTTTTTTTTTTTGGTTTTTTTTCCTGTTGTTGTTGTTTTCCCTCTCGTCTATGCTCTCAACGTAATATCGTTCCGTTCATTTATCTCTGCATAGCGCTCTTTCTCTGTCATTCTCAGACACGCACAGACACACACAGACACAGGCACACGCACACACAGACAAGCGCACATATGCCAGCGGTGCGCGGGAAAACCAGCACATCACTGGTGCATTCCCCCAACGGTGTCAGTGGAGCGCCACAAATTGCTACCTGGTCTATGGGAAACACTGTGTACCACCCAGAAACAACAAAACCCTTCATAGTCAGACTGGCCATCAGACAGATTGGGACAAATCCTGGTTGGTCACTGTGTAACAGTGAAATGATTTTAAACTGTTAATGATAAACCGACTATTGATTGCTTAACCCAAGCTTGGGCAAATGTTCCACAGCTGTTTGAAGCTGCGGAACATTCAGCTTTCAGACTGAAGGTAAAGTCAGATCATCTTCATTGATCCCAGCAGAGAAACTGCCTAAGAGCTGTGCAGCCTCTGAACCAGGTCACAGAGTCTTTGAACTTTAAAAGGGTTTCAACCAGTTTCTCTTCATCTGTGTGCAATACTCAGGAGCTTTTAAGTGACTCATCCCTGCCAACACACACTCTGAAAGCACACTTCTGAGAACAGTACCTTCTCTGTGTTCATAGTACACACACGACTGTGGACAACACACACTCTTGATACCTAGAAAACCTTGTTGAGACTCTAGTCCGGTGTGTGTATGTTTAACTACACCGCACTACAGATACATCAGTGTGAGTGTATTTTCCCAGAATTCAATCATGATCCCAATAAATACTGCGGGTTTAAAACAGGCTTAACAACACTGGCCTAAAGTACATTTTCAAACAGCGAGGATCTGATGAAACCACCTCTGATCGAGCCATAATCCAGAGCGATGAGCCAAACAAGACACAAGCCTTGAAGATGTTTTATATATATATATATATATATATATATATATATATATATATATATATATATATATATAAAGGGCTTCTCCTCTGCTGTTTTATTGGATAAGTATTTGCAGTGATTAGAGAAGGGATTGGTTGGAGGCAGAGGCTGGGCTCTGTGGTTGGATGATCAAAACAAAGGCTTAAACCAGGATGAAGGTGATCAAAGGTGATTTCTAGGCCAAGATCTAGAGAGGTCAGGGAGCAGAGAGGATGAGAGGGAACGGAATAATTTACAATGAGACAGCAGCAAACAGACAAGAAGAAAGGTGAAGGAAAACTGTGAGGAATGATTGTAGGATTAAAGAGGAGTTTTCTAAAAAATACTGAAGTGCAAAACACACACCACCGGCTGAGTCATGGAGCATGACATGTGGAGCAGTGTTGCATCATTTATTTTTTAATTATTTTTTTGGGCTTTTTATGCCTTTATTATAGACAAGTGGAGACTGACAGGAAGGGGGTAGAGAGAGAGGGGAATGACATGCAGGAAAGAGTCGGACCGGTCGGGAGTCGAACCAGCGACTGCCTGCCAAGAGCGTCTTACACTCAACATGGTATGCGCCCTAACCACTTGACTACCGGGTCACCACAGTGTTGCATCATTTGATGAGTTATACAGACAGATGTAGTGACAGTAAGACAATGGAACATATTTAATTTAATGATGTAGACGCAGAGGGTCTCCTCACCACCTCATGGTGGCGCTGTTGCCTCACTGCCACCATGAATAAACATAGACACAATGGGAAACAACCCTATCACATAAGCTTGTTGTCACAGTAACATTCAGTACCTGGGTGTCAAGGAGATGTGATGACAGCAGCTCTGCAAACCAAGATGAACCTGGCACTACGGTCAAGATATGTCCAATTAGCGCTCCAAGAGAAGTTAGGAATGATGATGGAATCTAATATAATTACCTCACCTTCTTGGAAAGCCAGAAGATCTCACAAGTCTGCAATTTCCTGGAAAACTCTGAAATGATGTGGCACAGCTTCAGAAGGCTGATGGATGCTCTGAAAGTTTGTCTAGAAACAGAAGCACTTCAGCTGAAAAAACCGTCAACAGAAATGCTGGAGATGCCACATCTGTTCACTGCAAAACAGTGACGTAGTGCGCAACCACAAGCAAGTATGTAAGAGTTAGCGCTGAGCTAGTGTTAAAGAGGATACAGCAACACTCAGAGGCTGTTCTATTCTGATAATCACATCATTAAAAGGTCAAGATAATCACATTAAGATGAAGTCTTTCTATAGTCACTCGTTTTAAAACTCATTTCTATCCCTGCGTCAGTTTTTAAAGCTTGTACTCAGCGTGACCTTCAGCTGTCACGATGCACATCAAAACCCAATTTCAGTGGAGCTCGTCGCCGTTCAAGGTAAGTAAAACACAAATGCCCCAATGTGTGATCCAGAGTCAAATTGAATCATTTTCACAGAGATCAGAGAGATGATTTAGTTTTCCCTGTTCTGCAGGCCAACTGTGAGTGGTGATAAAGAAGATAATCAAATCTGTTTTGGAAAGACTGTCTGCATGGCCTCCACACCGAGTGTATTTATTGCCACAGTGCTGCTGACACTTCACAGATTCATCTAAAAGGCAGCAGATCTGCTGGGCATCACATCTAATTTCACATCTCTACTGTTTCTGCTTATTTCTCTGCTCCAAGGGCCTGTTTTTCTAACTGTTTCATTTTAAAACGCAGCCTATGAGTGTCACACACAGCATCTGCTGAGCCACCTGTAGGAATAACGAAGGTGTTTGCTGGTACAGGTGCCCCCAGGGGACAATCTGAGCCCCAAGTAAGCTGTCAGACTGAACGTTTTACTCTGAAAAATGTCACTTAGTGCACATTTATACCTCTGGTTTAAAACACATTTAAATGTTGAGAACTGTTTTGTTGCTACACTGCACATCATTATAAACATGTCTCAGATGCAGAGTGAAAATCACAGGCTTTGGTGATTTTCATGCATGAGACTAAACACAAAGAAGGTTTGAGGAAAATTTAAATCCCTCAAATGTGAACATGTTTAAAGATATTATACATTCTAACCAAGATGGATGTTTCTAATCTAATTATGTCCATTTTCACAAAAGTTAACAAACTGCCAAGCTTTACATCAGAAACAGATTTCCTGATCATAAGTAAATAAAGATAAATAAATATTAATGTTAATAAATAAACTGATAAATCGATTGACGGATGGATTTACCCTGTGTGAACGGGACTTACGACGGAAGGAGGGTGCACACTGAAGAGGACGACAAACATCCCCTGATAACGATGGTAATACAATCTGTGTGTGTGTGTGTGTGTGTGTGCGTGTGTTGTGCACGCACCCAAAACAAAGATGGTGGCAGTAAAAATCATCAGCAGCAGCTCTTAAAACCGTCACTCCATTTTACAGCTGCCGTGTCTTTTATGGACACACTGATGGAAAGACAGACAGGAAGATTACCTTCATGACTGGCTGCAGCTTCGCCACACACACACACACACACACACACACACACACACATTACTTCTTCCAACAGTCATTATCACGCCACACATCAGTAGTTGTTAAAGGAAAAATTCAAGAAAAAACTAATAAAATGTAGACTCCCAGACAGACGGTTGAACATGAATAAGTTGCTTAAACTGCAGATTAATTACTGCACCCACACACACATATATACACACACACACACACACACACACACACACACACACACACTTATAAATAGGACATCAAAGAAATGTGCACACACGCAGGCAGCCACATACATAAACATGTGATTACTTATGCAGGGACTAAGTCAACCTTGCCTTTAGCAGTGGCCTCACACACACACACACACACACACACACTTTTCTGATTCATCGTGATTTTTTAAAAATAATTAATAATTCAGAATTGATTATTAAAATCCTGAGATCAATCTTTGCATTCAGTGTCATCATCTGTCTGCTATTAATGTCATGTCTCCTATTAAACAGCGGTGCATTCAGGTGCTATTTTATCAGGAAAAAAAACAAACTGCATCATTAACTGGTGTATTTTTTCAAACCAGAACAGAAGTGTCTGAGATGATGGGCCAACAATAACTGATCAAAGATTTCTTTTTTATTATGGATATCACTCACACACTTGTCTTCCTGTTTACCCAGCTGCAGCACAGCAACAAGGCAGTCACGAACACCAAAACCACCATCTACCATAAATTCATCTCTTTCTACACTTCTTCAGTCTTCCCCCTGCCAGAGTTTAAAATGTGAAACTGCAACCAAACCTGTTGTCTGACTGTAATCTTATCAACCTGTGACCTAAAGCATCTGACAGAAACAGCTCAACAACAACATGACTCTCTGACAACACAACCAATACACTTTTAATACTGGGTGCATTTATTTTTGAACATCTAAAATAAACTGTTTTATGCTTGCAGGTTTTTTTTTCCAGCAGACTCTGTTAGCAACAAACAGCAGTGATGGACAAGAGGAGAAGGATTCAAGTTGGAAAACAGAAGGAAAAAATAAATAAATTTCAGGCAGACAGAGGAAAACATGCAGCAGTGTAGTAAAGCTGCTCAGCATGTGTCACCATCATTACTGAACACACACAGGTTGAATCCTCCACACTGAACAGCAACACAGCAGAATCACAGAGCAGCAACAACAGCCATCTAAATGTAAATGAAATGTAAATCATGTTGTCTCAGGTCTCAGCAGCGCATCTCACACACACACACACACACACACACACACACACACACACACACAAACACACACACTTCCTGTGTTTCACTGCATGAAAAAACACTGCCACATGTGAGAAGAGGACAAATTAGCAATGAAAGAACATGAAGCAGCTTCGGTCCAGATGGATCAATACTCCAAACACGACATGGTCTGCAGAACGGATTCAGGATTTGTAAGAACTGACACTGCTGCACTTTTTTAAACTGTTTTTTACATCATACACAAGCAGTGCAAGCATCTGTGCAACACTTCTCCTGATCTTAGCTCCAGAGATGTCAAGCAGAGGGTCCAGTAAAAATCTGCATTATGATGAGGGAGTTTTGCCAAAACTCACAAATGCTTCAACAAGTCTTACACCAATACTGGATTTCTGAGGCTGATACCAAAAAATGATTTATCAGCTGATCTTTATCTTTAAAGAGCAACCCGGGTCTGAACACACCCTATTCACTGTAACTGCATTATATGTCCTGACGGGGGGGATCACAGCCCAGAGTGGAGGGGACACAACTTCACTAACGACTGATTGTTTCTTTAACAAAATGACTTGATTTCCTTTGGAAAAAGACAAAAAGCTGCCACTGCAGTGAATCAACTGATTAATAAAGTGACTTTATAATTTACCAGTGCCAGTAGACCAGTAAAGTTTAGGGAAGTGGCTGAAGGAAGTTAACCAGGGGTCTGTTGTCTTTTTATGAGGACAAAAAATATTTCAGCACATAACAAGACAATAAGCACCCAGAGCAAGTTTTACAAGCCTTATCTGTTCATGTAGACAGGAAGTGCGTGCAGACGATGCTGCAGCAACACCAGCAGAACCAGTCAGCACCAACATCAGCATCAACAAACCAAAACCACAGACTACCAGACCAGCCATTAAGGAACAGCTCACATGATGCTAACTTCTGCCACAAGTCAGGTGTTGGCACAGCGACCGAAAACAGCAGCAGTCCCAGGTCGAACACAGCCACACAGACACATCACACATTCAGAGTGTCAGCTTCCTTACCTTTGGTAGCATCTAGTTGTGGCTCAGAAGTGATGATCATGTGGTTCAGATTCAGTTTTCTTCCGTGTTTCTGTGCATCCTCGTGGTGATCTGTCTTCCCTCAGTTTGATTCTGCAGAGTTCAGGTAACATGAACTCAGGTGTGCTGCATTAAGTGCACATGTGAAGAGCCAGAGAAACAGAAAAGGAAAAATACAGTGGAGTTTCCAATTAAACTAACTCTAACCCAATTTTCATGACATTTGGTCATAAACGTTTCAGCATTTGAGAATATAGGCTTTGTTTGTTAAATGGAAAACAACATGTAAGTTAAGTATTTTTGTATCACTATTCAAACTCACATAACGTCTGTTTGAAAGTATTTAAAATTTTACGACCAACAACAAACGTGGGCTGAGACTAACGATTATTGTCATTATCCGGTAATCTGCTGTGTATTTGCTCAATGAATTGATGAATTGTTTGGTTTAAAAATGTCTGAAAATTTTGGATGAAATTCCTGTTACAAGGATCTAAATCCTCCAAATCTTGTTTTTCCAACAGTCTAATACCCAAACGTTACAGGTCTATTGGCACCACACGCTTGAAAAATGACCTACACATTTAAACACACAAATTTAAAGTGGCTCTCACTGTGACAACTGATCTGAAGTCAGAGGAAACTGAAGTGTACATGTTTGTCACACCTCTGCTAAGAGGATGACTAAAGCTGTTTTCTTTCATCACCATTTTATATCACCTTATTTCAAATCTCCTGATGTGTGATTATTTAATTCCCAATCACAACAGACATAAAGACACTGGAAGCTCTTTGTACATCCTGTCTTAATTATGTCTGTGTCTGTGTCTGTGTGTGTGTGTGTGTGTGTGTTCGTAATGACAAGGGAAACAGAGCATGAGCAAAGATGAAAGAAAAGACCGATCACTCTGCTGGACAGTTTTAAACTACACTCAAGTGTCAAACTGTGGAGTAAAGACGTCAGATCTACAATATTGTGGATTTTCAAACACTCAAACCACATGTGAAACCTATTATACCATCAAGCTAAAACAAGGCTCATCTTTCAGAGTTCCTGAAAAGTTATCATTTTGGTCATTTCTTACCAGACAGAAACCACATTTTTTGATGTATACAGTTAAATATGCCTCTGCAGAGTAACCAGTAACAGCTGTTGTCAGATTTACTGGAATGGAGTAAAAATATAAAAAATCTCCAGCTGAAATCTGATTTTCCGCCAAGTTAAATTTCAGACATTTTAAACCATTTTAATAGCAGACAGAATATAATTCAAAATCTGTTTCATGATCCCACTGGGCAGCTTGATGGAAAACCAGTAGGACTTTTATTTTCTCTGCAGTATAGAACAATATTTCCTGATAATATAATTAACTGAATTAATGTGACCTGGACCCAGATAGGCAGCAGAAACCAGATGACTGGACTAACCAGTGAAAAATTACTTAGCTCACTTTAAGTTGATTTACACTTTTGCTAAAAATCTAATCTCAGTCTAACTCTAATGATTATTTTGCAAACTGATTAATCTGTAGATTACTTTCTGGATTTAGTAATTACTCATTTGGTTGAAAAAAAAAGGCTGAAATCACAAAAAAAAAACAAAACCTGGTATTTACCAACAATCCAAATTAAAAGAAATTCAGTTTACAATCATAAATGACAAAAATGTGGCCAGAAAAGAAAATCCTATGAAAGCAGTGAACCTCTGGTATTTTATGACTGAATCGGTTATCAAAATAATTGCTGATTATTTTTCCATTGATAAATTAATCTACATAAATCAGCTCTTTAAAATCTTTACATGCCCTTTGGTCTTCTTGTTACTGTATCAGCATTACAGTTCTTCATTTCACATCTAGAAATGGTGAAAAACAATCATAGTGATCGTCTGCAAATATTTTGATCAAAAATTTAGTCATTTTGGAGGAAAAGGCGCCAAATATTCTTTGTTTTACATCATAGTAAACTGAATATCTTTGGTTTTTAGACAGATCAAGTCATCTGAAGATGTCACCTTAGGCAAGATTAAGCGATTTATTGATAAAATAATCAACACCCTAAAGGGTAATGGATGATAATAACTTATAGTGGATAAGGTTTGGTCTCTGATGTTTGTCCTCCCTACTTATAAACACGGAGGGTCAGAATATCGGGAACAAGTCTGAATATAATGCAGTCCAGCCCAGCCATCTCTGGCAGCCGGCTCAGAGCTACAGCACAGCGGGATAAACTGCAGTCAGTTCCCTCTGTGCAGCAGCCGCCTCCCGGCTTCCCTCAGGTCCGGAGACCCGGGGGCGCCATGAGCTTCACCCGCCGGCTACAAGGCGGCAAATTAGCCGTGCCGCGGTTAGCTAGTTTCACCGTTAGCCTCCGAGGTTTCCGGCGGTGAAAGTGTCAGGGCTGATCAGTAAAGCTCCCACGGTACCTCTGTTTCCTGAAGTTTCCAAACCGCGACAGTTTAATCCACCGGTCCGTTAAAACCAGAACGATGCCGAATATCAGACCCGACGTGCTCCCGCTTCCTCTGCGTCCGCCATGTTTGTTCCGTCACTACTCAGAACCTTTATTTATTTATTTTTGTCAATTGAACTTTACCCGTGTCCTTTATCCGTGTCCTTTACCCGTGTCCTTTACCCGTGTCCTTTATCCGTGTCCTTTACCCGTGTCCTTTATCCGTGTCCTTTACCCGTGTCCTTTACCCGTATCCTTTACCCGTGTCCTTTACCCGTGTCCTTTACCCGTGTCCTTTATCCGTGTCCTTTACCCGTGTCCTTTACCCGTGTCCTTTATCCGTGTCCTTTATCCGTGTCCTTTACCCGTATCCTTTATCCGTGTCCTTTACCCGTGTCCTTTACCCGTGTCCTTTACCCGTGTCCTTTACCCGTGTCCTTTATCCGTGTCCTTTACCCGTGTCCTTTACCCGTATCCTTTACCCGTGTCCTTTACCCGTGTCCTTTACCCGTGTCCTTTACCCGTGTCCTTTATCCGTGTCCTTTACCCGTGTCCTTTACCCGTGTCCTTTATCCGTGTCCTTTATCCGTGTCCTTTACCCGTATCCTTTATCCGTGTCCTTTACCCGTGTCCTTTACCCGTGTCCTTTACCCGTGTCCTTTACCCGTGTCCTTTATCCGTGTCCTTTACCCGTGTCCTTTATCCGTGTCCTTTACCCGTGTCCTTTACCCGTATCCTTTACCCGTGTCCTTTACCCGTGTCCTTTATCCGTGTCCTTTATCCGTGTCCTTTACCCGTATCCTTTATCCGTGTCCTTTACCCGTGTCCTTTACCCGTGTCCTTTACCCTGCGCCAACAGGCTGTCGCGCTCCTCGAAAGTCTGACTGAAACGCTGATAAATATAATTATGTTTTGTCATCACTGTAATAGCCGGTCACGATGGTGCTTCTGTATTTGAGGTAGTTTGTCCCCTAAGAGTTGCCATAGAAAGAAATATAAGCTGTAGCCTGTTAGTTTAGCTAAACCTTCATTTTTCATTTTCTACCAAAGAAATGATAAAATATATATGAATCTAATTTAATCTTTTAATTTAATGTATTTTTGATTAATTTTTTCCACTTTATTTTTTTATTTTTATTTTTCTTTGGCACTTGAATGATTCTCATTTTCTTCACATTCCCCGGCACCAGGTTTTCCTCTCCTCCTTCATATATGATAACCAGAAGGGAAGCGCCTGCATGTCCAGAGCTGTGATTATCCAGGGTTTCTGTGGGTCTTATGTAACATTAATGGAATTCAGGGTCCTCTTTCCCCTCCTGTCCGCCATGACTGTATACAGTCTGTGGGGGGGTGCACAGTCTATGGTCCATCCTAATCTTCTGGGAGGATAAAGCTCAAGACAAACCCAGTGGTTATCCTCCATGTTCAATAGATTGAAACCTCATTTGTGCTGAAAGTGAAGAAAGGAAATTGAAAATTTCCTACATTGTACATTGAAATGGACGTTAGACTATTCTGCATAAAGGCTCTGGAGGTCCTGTATCCTAAAAGCCACAAAGTACAATAGAAACCTGGCCCAATATGTTAATATTAGTCTATCAATCCCATATTTCATTTAGTAGTTGCTGTGTCTAATGCGTTTGTATCTGTCTTCATTAACAGGCTTTTGAAATATTGGATTTTCTGCATGACTTGTTTTTCCTTAAGGTCGTAAAAATGATACCCAGTGTGGATGTGAGACTTTGACTTGACAAATGACATCAGTATCTGATCGGAAAATGCTTATATGGGTCATTCTAGGAGAGATAACAAATGATCTAATTTATCATTTCATTTGGGTAAATTTCTTGCCTCCAGATGCTTCCATCTGCGCCCAAAACAACATCAAGCTGACGATCAGGGATGACAACGTTAGACCAAAATCTCAGTTCTTTGGTCCGTCTTTAAATATTATTTTAGCCATGTCAAAGACCTTGTTAAGCCACACATGCAACATGAGACTGTAATTAGTTTAACAGACCCACTGTTTCATGATAATTTAATTTGAACCTCCTCCAGTTTGGCAGACAGAGGTTTCTGAGGATGAAACATGGAGTGTCTGCCCCTCCTGTGATATTTTTGCTCTTGATAACAGCAGAAATCTGTCAGAGTTGCCAGATCTCAGGACATCACATGATGATCTCTGCTGCAGCGTTTGGGTTCAGGCCAACCACAGCGGGTTTCAGAGAGTGTGTCACACATGCTGCATTTACTCTGTTAACACTCCAGTACCTGGAACCATGCATCTGCAGACGCTAATTAACCAATCAGAGGTCAGTAAACACTCTGCCCTCTCGGTTAGTGTCTGAAAAGAGGCCAGACGCCCACTCACACTGCAGATGTCTGGCCTGCCTGAGTGGGCAGATGGTCGATAAACACATTGCTACCAGACCAAGAGAGAGAGTCAGAGAAAGACTGGCTTAAAGAGCAAGACTATGTGTTTTTCTTTTTAGAGGTGAGGGGGGCAGCAGATGGTCTACTTACAAATAGCAGACTCTCATTTTGGTAACAAGCAGTTTCCTATTTTGTGTGTCAGGTTTTTTTATGCTTCAAAGTTTTTATAGAGTTTTTAAGAAGAAAATTGGTACAAAACAATTTTTAAAAAGTGGATTTTTCAGAGTGATTAAAAAGACAAGACTGAGTTTGCAGTCTTGATCTCCTCAGACAAGTGAGTCCCGGAGCCCCGACTGCAAGACAAAGAAAAAAAAATAATCGTTTGGGCTTAACAACAGATTTATGCTTTTTCCTGGATTCACAGTCCATGACACACACACACACACACACACACACCTCAGTTGATCCCCACCAGATGGAAGCAGGAAATGGAGGCTGGAAATTAACCTGCTTTACCACTGAGGTGATATTACAGCTGACAGGTAACAGTGGACTGGAGGGACCATCATAGTGTGTGTCTGTGTGTGTGTAAAGTTGCACTGTAAGGTGTGATGAGAGGCACAACTAAGATTAGAAAATGGAAGCAAAAAAAAATCTGTCAGTGGTTCATCTACACACTCGTCACACTTTCCTCACTGGAAAAATGCAGCCACAAATCCTTTAAGGAAAACTCCACCTGTCTTCTACAGTCGCTCCTCAGGTTTATCTGTCAGCACTCAGTGGTTCTGCACAGTTCAACAGGATGCAAGATTCACAGATTAACCTTGAACATCCCCTTTATTTGCTCTTTAACAGTTGTGAAGTTGTGGTGAAACAGCAGCTGCTTCCATAATGTAACATGTTTCCTCAGATTGTGGGTGGGGTCTCACTGTGAGAGGGATTTTTAAATTGATCGGGGACCACCTGGATCTCTAAGATTGGGCTGGCTTAGAGAACTATGGAGGACACCTCCTTCACTGAAGAAGAAGAAAAGGAAGAAATCAAAGTAAGATTTTGCCGAGTCACGTCAATGATATTGCTCTTCTAGCTCACAGTCCAGTGTGGTGTTGTGTTAGAGAGAACCACACTCGACTGAGGAGGAATTTGATTGAGTAAATCTTTGTGTAACAACAGGATGGTGCAGGATGAGTCACTGAAAATATCTCAAGGTTTTACAGGAGGAAAAAAAGAGGATTTTTGATGCTTAATTACTCCAAAAGGCTCAGGTCTCAGTTTAACTGTTTCAGATAAAAAATTGAAAATTTTTAAAAATTAAATATTTTTATTGCATATTCTTTTTTGTCACCAACTGTGCAATATCTTGTCTTATCTTATCTTATCTAATCTTATCTTATCTTATCTTATCTTATCTTATCTATGTGAATTTATCCAATTAAATGTAATTTGTGACGACCACCTCACCCTGTCCATCATATGAATACTGTTTCTTAAAATCAAATCTGAAGGTTAAGGTTGAATTGCTCTCATAACTAAACCCTGCTCACATTTTAAGACATTTCAAATGTTGCCATGATCATATGCAGCTCAGCACGTTGAGAATCTTCTGGAGACTGCAGAGGGAGACAGTCTGTTGTCTCTAGTCGTGTGTCGGTTCAGATCAGACACAGAAAATAACTTTGGAAATAACTTCTAATTTATTTATGTATTTAACTCATTTTAAAGTCTGAGATAAAGACAGAACTTAAACATCCACCGAGACTCATTCCCAGGTTATTTTCCAGAGTTCAGACACAACAACATGTTTTCTCCCCTGATGGGTTTTTACTTCTTGTTGTTACCTGTTCATTTTTTTTGAAGTCTTTCCACTTCATCTCTTCTTCTTTGGTTTTTCTTCTTTCCAAGTTGAGTCGTCAGGTACGGAGAGAGGTAAGAAGTTTAAAAACTGCAGAGGGAAAACCATCCCACGTCCCTCACTGATTCATCCACACACACACACACACACACACACACACACACACACACACACACACACACACACACACCAGTGGAGCTTGTCATGTTCAGCTGTTGTGTTGGTGTGTTGTTGTGTTACACTCATGTTGTTGTGTGTTTCACTTGTGGTTACAGGTTTGTCTCTTTACCAGTTTGGGGAAAGTGAAATAGAGGTTTGTTGTGTGTGAGCTGACTCCTGGTTTTCTGTCTCCACACTCTTTACTGTGACACATTTCAGCCACAGATTTCAAACCATAATCCACTAACTCGTGTTCAGACGAGGCTGCTGGCTGCACGGCGAGATTTGACAGGAATTAAACCTGACGCAGCTTCACTTTGCTGCTGGTTTTTCTTTGAGGTCTCTCTGGAGCTGTGTGTGTTCACCTGATGAGGGCTGATGAGAGCGGTAAGACAGGACCAAAACAATGAGCTAAAAGAGGCTAAAAAGCTGCACTACACTACAAACCACCTCTCAGATTACTCTGTCATTTCACAGAGTTTTCTGTGTCAGTTTAATTTGACTCAACTTCAGCAGCCATTTAACATCATTCCTTCTTCCTGAGCTGTCTGTCTTTGCGGATTGGTGATTTCTTCCCCAGCAGTCCCATTTCATGCCTCACATCTTCCAAACTGAAGGAGAGAGAATAGATGGTGTGGCAGGAAAGTTTGGAAATTTAATCATCCAGTTCTTCTTACTGAGAATCAACTCCTGTGCTGATTTTATGTGAGAGAAAATGTGCAGCATCTGTTTAATGGTGAGAAAGAAACGATGAGAAACTCCACTTTATACTGAGTCAGTATGAATGTGTGATTGTTTTCTCTTGGCCAAATGCAGACACAACAAAGAAATGTGCAAATGATTTTCAGTTTTACTTTATAGTATCTTTAAAGGAAGATTTTAAACATTAATACAGCTGTAAACAATCATTTCTGTGTGAAGATATTGTGGCGTGACGGCGTCCTGAGCAGAGAGCCAAGCCACACCCCCTCTGTGTGTGCTGTAATCTGAGTTCCTCTGCTCTCTGACAGTGTTCAGGTTAAGGTGACTTTACAGAACTCCCTCCACTGAAGAAACCACGTTTTCATCTAAAAAGGTCTCTGGTCGACCTTCAAAACATCCAAAAAGTTTTTACCAGCTCCATCAGTGTCATTCATGCAGCAGGTCCCAGGGGATCAGTCCGAAGCTGAATCTCTCTCCCAGTCCGACGTGGGTCCAGTCCTGGTCTGTGCTGTGCTGAGGCCGAGAACCTACGAGCTGCTGAAGTCCAGCTGGACTCACAACTTTCTTCTCCTCGTGTGTCAGTAACTCGATGCTACATAATGTTAATGTCTGTTTTCATTAGAGAGGCTACAGTAGCATGCTAACGTTAGCTGACTGCTGTTACCAATATTATAAATGTGGTCGTGTCCACAGGGAAACTTCATTCAGTTGTGCTTCTTGTTGCTGATGGAACCTTTGTTTTAGTGTGTGACGGCGGCGGTCGGGCTCGGGAGACCACCTGCTACAGAACCTTTAATGTGCAGCTGCTGTCGCTTCCTGCTGCTGCTGCTCATGGGCTTTTTAAACTGCTTCACTTTTATCACCCATTCTCATTACATCACACAAACCCAGACGTCTCCATGTTTGACTTCTGAACCTGCTGAGACTAAATACAGATGTGTTTGTCAGACTCATTGAGATCAGCTGTAGTTTTTGATGTTATTTAGTCCTGACGCTCGTCATTACACCAGTGAATCAAGTGACAGTCATTTAACGAGAACACGGTGCTTGTACCAAACCATCCATGAGGACAAAGTGCTCTGAGAAGATTCAGTAGTATTTGTTTGTAATAACCAGAGATAACTGCTGAGCACAGTTCATTAAACTCACATCTATTCATTAATAATCAGTTTCTATCTGCAGCTTCTCTGCTGCAGCTTCTCTGACCTCCTCACGTCCAATCACAGCTGAACCGGAGTCATTAAAAACACATTTAGTCACCTCCACGCTGCACATACAGGACGGCCACAAATGTACAGACAGAGACATGATGATGATGATGATGATGATGATGACAGTGCTGCTTTCGGCTCGTCATAATAAAAGATCATTTTAATAGAATCCTTTGTTGGGGTGAAAATGGCTGACGACGCTCAGGATTTAGAAAAGCAGTATAAGCTGTTTCTATAATGCAGAGCTGGAGGTGGTAATGACGAGCTGATGGGAGGACGTTCGTCTTCCTGTCGTAACGCGGCCTTATCTCACAGGAGCAACAGCAACAACAGCAGCATCGCACTCCATCTTCCTCTAATTCTCCTGTTGCATGAAAACGTCCAGCAGGAGATAAGAAGGTGAAAACATTTGTGCAGGAAAAATGAAATGATTATTCACACAGGGAGAGGAGGAGGAGAGGAGGAGGAGGAGGGAGGAGAGAGAGGATGAAGAGGCTGAACACTGTTAGCATGACTGCTAAATGCTAAGACACCCACATCTACAAACAGCACATTTTACTCTCCATTCATACAAATATTTACTGTCATAAACTGCACATCCTGCTTGTACAATTCCCTCTGAAGTTTACAATAATGAATAAATAATAAATGAAATATTTAACTGGGTTTGCATGGAGGTGTTTTGCCTGATAACTGGAAAGAAAATAGAAAAAGTGCTTTACAAAGTTTCTTGTAAATTATTAGAATTAGTGAGTTATTAGAAACCAGGAGGATAATTTAAATTTCATCTTAATTTTAATAGAAAACTCTCCATCTGATTATTTATGGGTAGAAGTGCAGGAGATATAGACAGAAAGTTATACCAACATCATAATGTTCAATAAGACAGAATTATTTTTTTGTTTGTTTGATATGAGGTTGATATAAACTCAGAAATAATAATTAATTTAAAAATGTTTTAAAATCTTTCTCATGTTTACAATGTTCTGTAAAAATATATTTTCTATAATTTTATTTCCTTACAGGTTGAATTCTGATTGATTCATGTAAAATCTCTTCCTGGTTTTGGCTGAAAACTGTCAAATTTAAGACAAAACAGTCAAAACTAAATAATCTCATAAACACTTCACATCCTCACAATAACACGTCTGTAGTTCCTGTTTCCATAGCAACAACTCATCATCATCATCATCATCATCGTCTTCGCTGTCTCTCAGCTCGGCCTCCAGCATCAAGATGGAGCGACGTCTCCGCTGACCATCAGTCCTGCTGCGTTCAGGGTGTCAGGGGACAAATGGGGACATTTTTCAGCGTTAGTCCAGCGTCAGGCTCGGAGATTAAAGTCCCGCTGAAGACTGGGGAGGACGTCTGCGAGGACGTGGCGAGGGCTCCCCGTGACAGACGAGGACACTTATTGAGGTCAGGATGAGCAGTGGGCTGTCAGGAGACACCCAGCGTCTAGACAGAGTTACAGCTGGGAGAGGTCACGGGGCGGACGGCTGCAGTCAGAGGTCGATCAAAGTCGAGACTCTGAGGAGGAGGCTGGACACGAACACATCAGAGGAAGTGGAGGATGACTCAGCTCTGCTCTGAAATATTTCACCGCTTCTCACAGTCAGGGCAGTCACACTCCTACAGCTGGTGACCCACAGCTCTCTACACTCCACAGAGACACACATCAGTGGTGTCTCAGTCAAACCTGGACACCTCATCCTCACACTCCTGCTGTGCTTGAATATTGTCTTACGTCCAACAGGGACAGAATCCCACACCACGGTGCTGAACTCAACCTAACCAGACCTTAACCAGGTGTTGTCATGGGACAGATTCTGTTTGTTACAGTCTGAAGGCGTCAGATCAGAAAACTGGGCTTTTATTTTGTTGGATTTGTCCTTGGTGGAGGGGGGGTGCAAAATGAAGAGAGCTTCCTGTTGAGTGGGATTACGACCAGCTGAGTGAGTGAGTGAGTGAGTGAGTGTGTGTGTGTGTGTGTGTGTGTGTGTGTGTGTGAGACCCTCAGGATTTGTCTGTTTTTTTGTTTTTTAATCTTCAGCAGCAGGAAACAGGATGAAAACCTGCAGCCTGGAGAATTCAGGCAGGAAAGGAATTAATCAGGAGGGATGTCAGGGAAACTTTACTACACTTACCTGTTCTCACACACACACACACACACTGTCAGGGGGAGATGACTGTAACTGAGAGCAGCTCCTCTGCTTCAGGTTCATTCAAAGTCTAAACAGCAAAGAAATGCAGTTAGTCAGCGGGTGTGTGGGTGTGTGGGTGTGTGTGGGTGTGTGTGTGTGTGTGTGTGTGTGTCTGGGTGTGTAGTTCAGTTTCAGAGCTCAAAAAACAGACAAACATGTCGATGTGCTGTGAAACATTTACACGACTTCTTCACATGATGATAACACGTCTTTCCTCTGTGAGTCTGTGTGATTTACAGTTTAATCTTATAAAATCTTATTATTATTAATTTATCTATTAATCATCTGTTAGATTTTAAGGATCTGGAATAAAACCAAAATCGTAAACCTAAATATTTTCTCTGCACATTAAAGGAATAAGTTGCTTAACTGGGTAGAAAAATAAACAAATTCAGTATAATGTACATTTGTGCAGCACTAACTCATCACCGTTACAACAGAGTCGTCTCAGGTTTATTTTAATTCACTAATTAATTCCAGTTGCTGTTTTTTTAACAGCTGTTAATCTCCCATCAGTAAAACTCAGTACTTCCTGCAGAGATGTTTCACATTAAAAGTACTACATGATCTGCATCTAGGTGATACATTAACATCTTACCATGTACAGGAAGAGTTTCATGTTCTTCCTCTAACACTTTGCTACCAGGAGTTATTTAAACTCAGCTTCTGCTTATGAATAAATCAACAGTTGCTTCTGAATGAGCAGGATTCTGGTGGTTACCATGACAACCACATTTCGATGACAACTGACGAATAAATCAAGGGAAAAAAATCAGCATCAATGAACCAAACTCTGAGCTTCAGTGTTGATTATTTATTTCAGCATTTGGCTTCTCAGCAGCATCAGAGACATCACAGCCAATGACAGAAGAGGCCATAAATATTAACCAGTGAGCAACAGGGAGCTGTTTCGGCCAATCATAACAGGAATGCAGACGTCCAATGAAACCTTCAGCACTCAGCGTCCACAGGTGTGACGCAGGTGATCAGGAAATATTCAGCAGATTTGATATTTATCAGTCACAGAGCAGAAATCAGACTTTAGGAGTTTACTGTTATTATTATTATATTTGTGCATCTGTATCAACCAGTGAGAGCAGGGCTGATGAGAGTCAAGCTAACTCCTGGACAAACATGCTGCATTTACATCACATGGAGACGTGGGGACGTCACTGTCAGGACGCCATGATTGTAGTTTTCTGTGTGTTTAGAACAGAGTTTGTGTTTTCCAGATTCATTGTGCGTGATATGAAAAGATGGGGAACCTAAAAATAAAGTACTAAACATTAAGTTTGTTGGCCAGTTTTTTTTCTTGCTGTTCACACAATGATTTGTGAAATATTTAATTTTAGTCATGAAACTTTGTTCTTTTCAAAGACCGGATTTGATTTGGATGAATCTCTTTAACATGTGTTGTGTTTGTATCCATATGACCTGAACACAGCATGGATGCAGAGTGGCAGCTTCATGAGCCGAGAAAGACACAAAAAAACCAAAACAAAAGCAAACAACAACTAAAACACAACAAAACAAATGAAACGCAGCAGTTGAGACATTTTCGTCTTTAAGAGTCAAGCTGAATGAAGCCCCACATCGTTTCATTTAAAGTGCATTTTCAGACTGAGATGCTTTACAAGCACACAATTCAGTGTTAATAACAATAATAATAATAATGATAATAATAATGATAATTACAGTGGATAAGACTTTGTACAGTTTATCACATAAATAAGAGTTAGTGCGGTGGAGAGGTAAAACACTGAGTTCTGCAGAGTTATTGCACAAAAATCAAATTCTGCAAAACCAGCAGGTGACACAGGAAACAACAGGATGTCTGTCAACATAAAATACGTGTCCTTCAAGTTTTTCAAAGTAAGACTATTTCCCCAGACGACACAGAGAGAGTAGAGTACAGGACACAGCAGAGTGGATATACTGCAGGACTGGATATTGCAGATACTGTACAGATATGTGGAGTGAGTATTATTCTGATTATCTACGGCAGAGCTGTGGAGAAACTACATGATAAACGTCTGTTTAAATACGTCTAAATACAGAGACTGAAATATTATCAACAACAAAGCAGCTTAAGGAGGAAACTCTGACCTTCACACCGTGTCTCACACCTTTATTTACCTCAAACACACGAGAACCTGTGGAGAACGACCTGCTCCTGTTTTCATTCGCCGTTCACTCAAACACAGCACTTCCTCAATATTTACCTGTTGTCTTAATAAACTCAGGATAATGTACATTTCCACAGCACTGGCTCATTATCAACACAGGTCCAGGTTTCTTTTGAGGGGGGGGGCACCCAACCACATTTCTGACTTTTTAAGTCCTTTTTAGCAGCAGTAACAATTTAAAGACTTCATACTGGTCAAAGAACGACAGAAAACCAGTAGAGACGATGACAATAAGACAATTATCTATTAACTACATTAATTACTTGACAGTTATGTCACATTTAAGAGTTGTTATGACTTTCTAAGGCCTTTTTTGGAGGAAACTTTATCCCCTTTCTATTCTACTTTTCCATCTTTTTGATTGTTTAATTGTCTACTGTGAATAAAATTCAAGACTTCCTGCACAGGTATTTCACATTAAAAGTCTTGTGGCAGCTCGAACAGTTGATCTCTGTTTTCCTAGAAACTTTAAATGTGAAATATCTTTGCGAAGTATTGAGATTCATCATTAAAAACTTAAGGGATTAAAGAAACGGCAAAGTCTACAAGATAGAGGTTAATTAATTAATTAATTAATTAATGAACAGCATTAAGTGTGAAAATGTACATTATGATAAATTTACTATGTGACGCAGGGGTTATTTGAATAATTTACATTACATTTACTCATTTGGAAAGCACTTCTATCCAAAGTGACTTACAAGTGAAGAGAATTTATAATATTTGATCATTTTCTGATTTAAAACCCAAAACTTTTCAAAGGTCATTTCAGTGTTTCACTGTCAAACCTGGTAAAATCTGTTTTTATCACAAATGAAAACTAAATGGTCACTTTTCAACAGAAATGTAAGACAACAGAAAAAAAAAGAATTCAAATATGACACATGACAGAGTATCACACAGTCGTACACGGTGTGATCAGCTGATCAGATCAGTACAACCAGTGGAAAAACACAGAGTTCAGAGATAAGACTGTGGCTGTATCAGTTTCTGTCACATCCAGCTGCTCTGCAGATGTGCAGCATCATCATCATCTTCATCGGAGCATTTCAACATGTCCGCAGGTGGAGTTTCGTGCAGATTTTGTCCAATAAATTAAACCTCAAAGGAAATGAGGAATAAATATTAAACACTTTAGGAATAATTTGTCTCGGTGACGATGTTCAGTCTTTAATCCTCTGAAACTGGATTTCAGTGACATTTCAGGACGAGAACCAGACAACACGAGTGTGGTCGACAACAACAACAGCAACAGGTAAAAACAGATGTTTTAGCTTCAGGTTAACCGACAGGTGTTCAGGGGCGGGAGTCGAACACCTGGAACATCAAAGACCAGCAGCAGCAGACGAGCGTGAGCGGATGGAAACGAGAGAAGTTTCTTTTTAAATGAAGGAAATTTAGAAATTTAGTTTATTTCCAGCAGCTGATTTGCCTGATTGGTGGTTTTCAGCTTTCCTTGAATAAAACAAGTCCAGGTGTTTCCAGGTGTTACAGTAATCATGTAATCGTGGGTTTGATCATGAGCAGAGTTAATGAGTTGTGACGTGTTGATCGTTAGTAAAAAAGAAGATTATTCTGGAGACTCTGTTAATAATTTAACGACAAAGTTAAAACAGCAGGAACAAGCTCTGCAGGAAAACCAACATCACGACTCCATTAAACTTTGCTCATAATTGTAAATAATGAAAAATCTGGATTCCTGCGGTCGGGGGGATTTTCTTCTCCAAACCCTGATGGAGTCGATGCTGTGCTCTCACACAGACTCATCCTGTCATTAACAAGCTGTTTTCTACCTTTCAAGACCTTCCTTTTTCAGAGTCACAACAGAAACATGAAGAGACGTGACGGCCGAGCGAAGCCTCGACTCAGACGTGTTTCCTGTTTTTTGTTTTTCCTGGATGAGACGTTTTGATGAAGCGAAATCTTTTAGTTACTTTAATCAACTTCCTCTTTCATTTTAAATTAATATTCTTCTTTTATGTTTTTGTCTTGTTTCATATCGTTTCATCTCAGATCAGATTTTACTGGGCATTAATACATTAATACATTTATTGTGTTGTATTGTGGAATCAACCGACATGTACAGATATGTGTGTGTGTGTGTGTGTGTGTGTGTGTGTGTGTGTGTGTGTGTGTTTCCCAGGAGATGCAGTGGTTTTGATGATGAATTTTAACCATGTTCGGCTGTGACACAGCATGACGTTAAGACATGATAAAAGATAAAAATATATAATATATATACTGTCAGTCGACTATGGTGATTAAGAGAGCTGCTAATTAACATTAATTGTGTTTTGTGGTTGAGGAGGTTTTGGTGAAGATCATCAGACGACAGCTGATGGTTCATTAACTGGGCGGCTGCTGAAAGCCGTCGTGGTCGTGTTTCTGCCTCCTGATCACATGTCGATGACAGATTTGAAAGATCTGGATCTGAATTTGATTAAATGTCACTGAATAAAGTTAAAACTGAGCTCAACTTAACTTAGATCAAGACTTATCTGGAATTAAATAAATAAATACAAACTTTAAGAATAAATCCATTTAAATACACAGACTCTGTCCTGTTGTTAGATGTCAGCAGCTGCTTCCAGCTGTTTCGTCAGCGGAGGATTTTAATTGGCCGGCGGGCTGCTGGGAGGCAGATTAACTGTTATTTTTCTTTGTTAATGAATCCGTCGTTAAGATGAAATGACCTTCAGGTTGCCAGCCAGCGGCCAGCCAGCGGCCGGTCTTCAGAGCCTGTTCCGGGCTGAGAACCTGCACCTGGTAAATCCGGTGTAAGCTTCAGCTAATACACAGTTAATCTGCCCCCCCCCCCCCCCCCCCCCCCCGCCCCCTCCCCTGGTCAGAGGCTGATGATGACACACAGCACTCATTAACAAACGAGCCGCCGCTGACGGACAATAAACTTTAGATTGGGCAGGTTCAGTAATTTAACCCTGAGGTGTCTGAGGCCTCGAAGGAAGGAGATGAGAAGGTGGAGAAATGTGACCAATGAGGAGGCAGTGAAGGAGAGAGGAAAGAAGGGAGGGTGATTAAAAAAAAACAAAGGGGGTAAAGAAAAGAGGAAGTTTAGAAGAGGGGAGGCAGAAGGAAAGTAAAGGAGGAGGTAAAAGAAAGACAAAGTATGGAATAAAAAAAGTGAAGGATAAAGTAAGAAAATTAAGCTGTAAGGAAGTAAAGAAAAGGAAGGAAAGGAGGTAGGAGGTTGCGGAAGCAGAGAAGGACACAAATGACAGGAGGGTAATAAAAGAAAGAGGCAGGTAAAGGAAGGAGAAAGAAAAAGAAGAAGGAAGGCAAGAAAGAGGAGTGGAACGAAAAGGATGCAAAAACAAGGAGGTAAGATATGGAGGAGGTAGGAAAGGAAAGACAGCAGAAGAAGAAAGGGAAGAGATGAAAAGATGAGGTGGAAGGAGAGAAAGAAAAAGGAGAGAGAGAGAGAGACAAGGAGGTGGAACAGAAGAAGGTATGAAGGAAAGAAGGAGTGAGGGAAGATAAGGAGGAGAGAGACTAAAGAGGAGGAAAGGTGAGAAGGAAAGGAAATGAGAATGTATGGAAGGAAATGAAGAGGTAGGGTAGGGAAGGAAAGGAGAAGAGATGGAGGATGTCTCCTCAGTTCATCCAAACACCAACAACCTTCAGTCACACACACACACACACATACTTGTACTTCTATCTTTGTGAGGACACTCATTGACATAATGCATTCCCTAGCCCCTTACCCTAACCTTAACCATCACACCTGAGAGCCTAACCCTAACCCTAACCCTGACCTTAACCTAAACCTAATTCTAACCATAACTCTAAAACCAAGTCTTGACCCTCAACATGTGATTTGAAGGTGTCTCAAAAAGTGAGGACCGGCCAAAATGTCCTCACTTTCCCAAAATGTCCTCACTCTGTTAGTAAAATACTTTTTTTGGTCCTTACTATGTAGCAAGTACAAGTACATACACACACACACACACACACACACAGACACACACACACACACACACACACACACACACACACACTCTCACACTGTCTAAATCCCAGTGCTGTTGCCAGGCTGCCCGGCTGTATTACCATGGCAACTGGGCTTATCGACAACACCTAAGTGGTACCTGCTGTTACTCTCAGGTGTGTATGAGAGTGAGAGTGAGAGAGTGTGTGTGTGTGTGTGTTAAGAAAAGAAAAAGGAAATAAGGTGATAGTTAAGGAAATGCAGAGGGGAAGAGAAGGAAAGGAGGATGAAGGAGTCAGTTTAAGCTTCTGAGGGGTCCCAGGGAAAAAAATTGTTGCGGCCCCTAGTGACCCTGATCACTAACCTGTCAGATGTATTGATAACAAAAAGAGGACGTCTGACAGCTGCTAATTTCTTCATCTACTCGACCCAAATGACAGGGGGTAAACCTGGGGCCCCTGGAGGTCTGAGGCCCCTGGTTGGTCATTTAATACAGAAAGAGAGGAGGAGGAGACAAGATGAGTTAAGACAACAGGAGGAGAGAAGAACAAAGCTGGTTGATAAAAAAAAAAAGACCAATTACAGTGTTCTCTCTTCTTCACCTCCTCCTCCTCCTCCTCCTCATCCTCCTCCTCCTCCTCCTCCTCTCCCTGTTGACCTTGTTATCCTCCCTGCTGCAGCTTCCTCACACAGATGATGGATGGACAGAGGAGAGACGAGGGATGGGAGAGTCAAGCAGGTGGACACACAGAGAGAAGACATGGTCTGTCATATCTGTGAGGAAGACAACGTGATGACGGGAGGGAGGGAGGGAGGGAGGGAGGGAGAGAGAGAGAGAGAAAGGAGACAGAAGAAGAGGAGGAGGACAGGATGGGAGACTCTCAGACAGAGGAGCAGGACAGAGACCTGGACTCGGAGGAGACGATGCTCCTCCGCACTGTGATCACTGTCATCTCTGGGTTCTTGTGTCACACTGGGAGAAAAGTCAGGCAGTGATCAGCTGATCAGCAGCTGGTCAGCTGATCTTTCTGCTGCTGATTTATTTGACCTGAGTTTGATTGATCTGATGGAAGCTGAATAAACGAAGGAATAAAAACACACCATGATGCTCTTGGACCTGAATGTTTCAAGTGTGTGAGCTCATTTTCAGAACAGCTGAGCAGACGACATGAGATACGAGAGTTTTTAAAAACGTTTCACGTGAAGCCGTGGACAGAGGAGATTGGTGTTTAATATCTCATCTGCACCGACCACAGTGGGATCGACTCTCAGTGTTGGTCCTTTGTGCTGCTGCTGGTTTGTTCACATGGTTCATGCTGTGTTGAGTCCAGTTACATGCTTTTTGTCTCAGGACAAAATAAAATTTGAATAAAGCTTCTGTTTTCACTACGACGACCAAAGAGAGCCCAGGAAGGGCTTGAGTTACCTGTCAGTCTGTCACCTGTTTCTCTGATTTGATTACTGACTCAAACTGGAACTAAAGATCATTTTCATTATTGATTATCTTACTGATTATTTGATGAATGAATTGTTGAAGTCTAGAAGTTGATGTTTTGAAATGTTCAGTCACCAAATATTCACCTCTGAGTGATTCTTTCTGCCTAAAGACTCAGTGAGTCTGTTGTTAAAATCACTGTTGTTGCTGCTGTTGTTTTTCACACAGCTGTTGTTGTGGTTCTGTCACTTTTTGTCACAGCTGCTTCCTCAGCTGCACAGACGCCTGTGTGATTTCTGACCAACAGAACGGCAGGTTTGTTGAGGGATTGTCTGGAGATTTACTCGCTGCGTGAAATGTGAAACTATGCTAAGTTTGATTTTGCATATATATTCAACACCATCTCCACTCTTGCTCAAGGGCACACAGGCAGGACAAAGGGTGTGTTTTAGGGGCTTGGACCTGCGACTGTGTTGCATATCTTTGCATATACTGTTAATAACATCGAAGCAAGCAGCGCTGGGTGAAGAGTCTCTGTCTCACTGATGGAAATGAGATTATAGCTCACCTGTCAGACTTGTCAGTGATTCGTCGGTGGAGAGTAAATGTCAGTGGGTTCATCCAGGTGCTGGATTTGCTTTTGACTCGTGGTGCGATGCTGAGGAAATGTTAAAGTGAGGGAGGAGGCTGTTGATCCTGTTAATGTCTCCTGGCTGCTCGTTTCTAAAATGTGATGATACGCAGCGTTCAGAGCAGGAAAAATGACAGAGGAGAGTTACAGTCTTAGTCCTCTGCTGAATATTGAGACTAAAATACACTGATGTTTCTGCTTGTGTGAGTGTCAGTAATGATTTCAGCCTTCGGTCAGTTAAAGGCCTCAGTTTACGTCAGACGAACCTGTTTTTCCAACCACGTCAAACTGCTTCAGCCTCCTTTAATCACTGGGTCTTTTGTGTCTTTCTGCTCTTGTTGCAATGAATCACTGAAATTTCAGGCAGTTTCAAATCCATCTATGATGTTTCACATAAATGAGCCTGAACAAGTCCTGCATGAAGATGGCGACCTCTCTGAACTGAAGTGGAAACAGAAATAATGACGTAAAGCACAACGACCTGTGCACGAGGAGTGTGCTTAGTTACATCCCAACTGCAGACGGTTCGTCTGAAGCATTCTGAGACCTTTAACCTCGTCCAGGCTTTAGCCGGTCTTTAACCGGTCTTTAGCCGGTCTTTAACCGGTCTTTATCTGGTCTTTAACCAGACGGCTTCTGGTCAAATCATCAGTGTTTGGTAAAAACCTCTCACCTCCTACATGTTGACTCTTGAAAAATAAGAAAAACCTCACTGCTCCTCCACCTGCTGAACAGGTTTTATAAATACAACAAAATAGTCATCAAACCTGGAGGCGGGAGGTTTTTCCAGTGAATAACGGCTGTGATGTGGAAACACTGTGTAAAGAACATGTCAAACCCACAGAGTGAAGACGTGGACAGTGACAGGACACAGAGAGAATCCTGTCTGAGACGGGACAAAAATAAAAGTTGGATTTTCTGACCTTGGAGACGAGTTGTTTTGCAGAACAGCAGGTTTGAGCCAGTTGGTCTACAATGAACAGACAGATGAAGAGATGAAGAGATGAACTGATGAAGAGATGGAATCCAGTGTTTGGGCTGGAGGTCTTGGTGGGATCCAGGTCTCTGTGTTTGGGCGACTCCTCGGTGAGGAAGACTTGCTGGAGGAGGTTTTGGGGAAGTGAAGGATGATGGATGAAGAGCAGCCAGGTTCGACTGGTTCCCTCTGTGGAGTCAGTCCATCAGGCACAGACAGTCCGACTGGTTCCTAACACACAGCGAGTGAACGGGTGGCCCAGAGAAGGTTTGGATCTCATCTACTGAGGAAGAACGACCAGCTTCTGCTCCTCTGTTTTAAGAGTTTTAAACCTTTATTCGTCGACCACAGTGCTCAAAACAGAAGAATAAATAAGTTAACTGTCGATATTTCAACATCATTTACGGATTAAATAACGTGCTGATCGTTCTGGCCACAGTCTGTTATTGTGAGAATTTAAGAGAACAGGACGTTTCCAACAGCTCAGAGGCAGAGTTTAGGATCAATCACGACTGAAACAGATTCAACACGACCGGAATGAGGCGGGGGGAAACCTGCGGTTCGTGGGCTCATGTCACTGCGTGTTAGGAAGGCGGTTTGAGACCAACAGCTCTTCAGTGGCTCTTTGGCTTGGGCAGGCGAGAAGAGCCGGAGGTGAAGGCTGGCATTTTGAGCTTTACCCCAGAGGCGCCGCTGCTCTCTGGGTCGTGAGGCGTCGACAGTGGCCTGGGTGCCCTCGTCTTTGGAGGGGGGGCAGCAGTGGAGGCACAGCCAGAGCTGGAGTCTGGTTTGGAGGTCTGAGACAGGAAGAGGCGGAGCTTGGAGGGCTGGGGGGGCTTCAGGGATCTGTTGTGGGCTCCTCTCTTCTCCTTTGTCTCTCTTTTGTCCTCCTTCCTTGATCGTTTCCCGTCATCCTCTCGTTCCTCGGTGGTGGAGTCAGCGGTGGGGTCAGCAGGGGTCTCAGAGCAGGGGTCAGCTGGAGCTGGAGCTGGAGCTTGGGCTGGCGGTGGCGTTGGGACTCGGTCCATCAGTGATTCCTGGCTTTCTTGGCAGGAGGCGTGAAGTATCTGTGACTGAAAACAGAGGGAAACATCTATTGATGAAGACCATGTGATGTGGCTGATAGTTCATTAAAAGTGTGAAACCAAACTACCAAACACTGAATCAGGGACCAGGTGGAGGTCGTTCCAGTGTTTCCACTGTCAAACCTGAGATTTCACCAGTGAACGTAGTCCCTGATGTTGGTGTCTGACTGCTGAGGTCTTTGGTAGAGCTGCTACCAGACTGATGGTTTAACACTATTGGGGACTGAAAATCTCATCAGTGTCAGTGAACCAATCAGCATGCAGCACACTTAGAACAAGATCCAATAAAGCCAGTGATTGGCTGTTAGTAAAACTGAAATTTCTACTCTGATGTGTGTTGTAATTTTTCTTTTGTTAAAATAGATTTGATAAAATTAGTATTGAAAAAACAGTCGTGAAGAATCAGTATTGAAATCGAGGTATCAGTTTCAGTCTGGGTCTCTGATACTCGTCTTTAAACAGAGTCTTTGATTTGGGTTCATGTCTTTTTGTTCACAGTATCTCAGACTGTGCTTGGTTTTTTTTTGTTTTTTATTTTGTTGTGTATTTTATCATGTAAACAGGAATTATGATGATTACAACATCAGATAACGATGATTTCTCAATAACCTCCATGTTCTCATGACAAATCAGAGAATATCAGCTTCTTCTTCTGCTCATGTATGTGCTTCACTGTAAAACAGGGCTCATGTGTCTCTGCTGCTGGTTTGTAAACACACAGATACTGAGAGTTTGATTCAGCTCTTGTTCTCAGCCTGTTTAAATAGAATACAGAGAGAAAGACACAGAAACAGAGACAGAAACCAAATCTCCTTTGTTTTATAATTTATCACTTGTTGGTGATGAGATGGAAAAAAACTCAATGTCTGAAATCAAGAGAGGAAGAAAGAGTTATTGTGTGTGTGTGTGTGTGTGTGTGTGTGTGTGTGTGTGTGTGTGTGTGTGCTGCTTTTGATCCATGTCCTGCTGTGTTACTTGTGTATGGGTGTGTTGAATCTGAAAAACTGTACATTATGCTGTTATAAAAAAAATATTAATAAAAATAAGTGAGATGTTGTTGATGTTTTAACTTTGGTGAGAAACACTGATGAAAGTCAAACTGCTGGACCAACACAAACAGCATGAGGCCTAAAACAAATCTGACTCTCACATCGTGATGAAAACGCTTCAACCTGACAACAACAATATTTCTCCTGTTTGTTCTCATCTCTGCTCCACACAACATCTTTATTTATCAGGTTTTATTCCATTTTATTACAACGTCTACTGTTATAACTCTCAGCTCCGTCTTCAAATATATAAGTAACAACTTTTCTTATACTGAACTTTACTAACCCTAACAGACTTACAAAGTGCTGAACAGAAAACAGAGCAGAACAGAAAAAGTCAGTCAGGGAAAGTGTTAAATATAAATTACATCACAAGAAGAATTAAAGTACGACACAGAAGATGTCAACACAGGAATAAACACAGGTATAAATTCATCTGATAAAAGTGAGTTTGAAGAAGTGATCTGTTAAACCTGAGATCTTCAGGCAGAAAAGGTGGGAACAGCCAGGACATCGCTGCCTGAGGATTTCAGGCTGAGCTGTGGCTCATAAAGGATTAACATGTAACCAGGGGTCTGACCATGCAAAGTATTAAAAGTTTTAAAAATAGTTTAAATCAATTCTAAAATTGACAGAGGTATGAATGACTTTCATATAATTTAAATTTTAGTATTCAGAAATTGAGCCTTAAAACAAGCCGTCAGGACTGCTGCAACTTTGTGATGTCACAACAAAGCAGTCACCGCCCTCAGCCCCGCCCCAAGCTCCACCCACCTGAACCCACCGTCCAACCCTGGAGGAGTCGGTTTCGACCTGTTGTTACTAGAGCTTTCACTTCAGGTTTCAGCTCGATTAGTGAGCTGGTTTATCTTTACAGTCTCATCAGGGTTAACAACATATAGCTGTGTATCATCAGCATACGTGTGAAAATCAATACAGTATTTCTGAAAAATGTGGAAACATATAAACAGAAAATAAAAGACGTAGGAGCCAAATCTATCGAGAGCTGTGTCCTTGATACACTCTCCAAACTTCATATATGGGATTTGGCCTCCAAGTCTAAAACCTAGAACAATATCTTTGGCTCAGGTCGGGTGTGGACATCATTATTAATAGTGAAGAATTCTGTGAAGAATCTCAGCATTCATATATATAGAATGACCCAGCTACAGGAGACATAAATAAATAAGACTGTAAAATAAGTGAATTTCCACAGGCACAGACTCACAGCAGCAGCAGCAGCAGCACGGTGAGAACAGCAGACGAGTTATCACTTCACACAAGTTTCCAGGATCAATAAACAAAGATTATAGCACATGATGGATTTGTGTTATCTTCCCTCTGATCCTCAGTGTGAATCAGATTATCAGTGAGTAGATGAGATCAGGCTGCAGGATTAAAGTGTGAAGAGCAACAAGAAGTTTAATGCATCTGCATCAGTCACACTCACTTACATTAAGCTGCTGTTCTTCTTCTGTGTCTGTGACGACTAATTACACCTGGAGACAATTCTGTCCTCACTTCTCAAAACAAAATGTAAGTGGACAGCGACATCTGGTTTTGCAAAAATATCCTCATGTTTAAAAATATCTGGATTTTCTGAAGGGCAGGAGGTCATTTCAAATGTCTGGTAAATAGCACTGATCTATCGAAACTTCTGATTCTTTACTTTTAGAAATAAAATACGGAGGCCCTGAAAGGGAAGGCTGTAGTTACCACTACCTCAGTATAAACAGGACTAACCATTCATGTTCAGGCATTTAATTAATAAATTTATAGTTTATTTATTTATTATTAATTTATACAGAAATACAGTTAAAATTGGCAAAATTTTTATTTAAATCAGGAAGAATCTGATCAAAGAACTAAACCAGATTATGAATCATGTGTTCATCACCAGCCATCAGTACTTTTTGTAGATTTTGATGTGTTGTGGTTCGATAATCATATGTCATGTTCTGCATTAGAAAAACTCAGCACAGACTGTTCTACGTCTGCGGTACATTCACTTCAGTCTTATTGGCTTTATTTCATTTATTTGTCAGAGACAATGTAAAAATACTCTTCTACAAAGAGAGGAGATGCTTTTCACTAGAACTACAACTATTGTTATTTTTATAGTCAGTAAAACATCAGAAAAAATCTGAAATGCCGCTCACAACTTCCTGCTGCCCAAAGTTACGTCTTCAAACGTCTTGTTTCATCCAACCAACAGTTAAAAACCCCAAAGGTGTTCAGTTTACAGCCACTTTGATTGAGCTCCTGCTGTAAAGCTTGATTTCTCCAAACTCAACATTTACAGTCTACGCTCTGACGTGAACAGCTTCTTCTTCTTCGAGCAGCAGGACTACAGGTTCAGATCATCATCAACAGAACTGTTTGTCCTCAGGAAACTCTCACCCTCTTTCTCTAAAGTTCAACCGGAGTCAACTGAAGAGACTCATCGTAAAAAAAAAAAAGATGTTCAATGAGATCCAGTGTGTTCTCATTGATCCTGACAGCTTCTGTAACATAACCACACTCTGGTTCAGTCTTTCACTGCTCCTCTCTACGACGTCAGCTGCTGTTGTGTTAAGCTCAGTGAGACTTCAGTCAAAAGCCTATTGTATACTTCTAAAGACAAAACAAAGAGACTGACCCCGACTCTCCCTGAAGAGGCTATTTTCTTGTCTTTAATCAGCTGGGTTCAACTTTCCCCACCTTTATACAGTAAGTGTTGAACATTTCTACCATCTTGCACGGACAATAAACTCCAATCTGCAGAACTACAGAGAGGAGTCAGCCTTCATGTCTACAGCCTGTCTGCAGGTTTCATTTGCTTAGGTACCTTTATCTGAAGTGACTTCTCATCTGTCCTTTGAGGTTCACTCAAGGAGGAGCTGGATCAAACCATCAACCCTGCGATTACCAGTCAAACCCAATCTCCCACCAAAATAAAAGCAGTCTGAATGTGCACCAACCTCAATGATAATACATGCTCAGACTGGATTTGGTTCTGATGTCCTGCTAGAGTTGACTGTACCCTGGGAACACAGGATGGAGGAGGTGTTTGAGAGGAGGAGGGCTGGTAAACGAATGCTGGGATGGAGGACTTGATGCGACTGCATTGAGGTCAGGTGAGAATCAGAGGAGTACACAGAAGAAGAGATCACTGCTGCTGAGAGAAGGTGTCAACATGGCTGTGGATCCAGAACAAAGATTCATGGGCCACACAAGCTACTTAGGGCCTGATCAACCCCTGCTGGGTCACCTGGGTGAGGCTGTCTGATGTCCTGACACACCTGATGACCCCAGGTTACATCACTGATGACGTGTCTAGGTTGCATCAAATAATGTGTTTTAAAACCATTTCTCTATATTTCTATTGTCAACAAATCCAATGAAAACACCAAAAAGACAAGGTTCAGTATTTCCTTACAACAGCTGGTCACTGCAGCTTATAGCAAATGTTCCTCAAACAGGAGGAAACTGGGCGTTTGTTGGGGACTATTTTCAGTGGTGGATGAATCCACATTCCCTGCTCTAGTGAGGACAGTCTGTGATGGATTGATTCAAAATGAACTACAGTGTGGTGTTGATGATGATGAAGTTTCTGGAAGCTAAAGTTAATTCATCATTTTATTGTTGGTTTTCATGGGATTTGTTAACAATAAGAAAAACACGGAATATAACCAGATGTGAGGATAGTGGTGAATCTGTTGAAAACATCTGGAGGTTCTCAGTAGAATGTAAATCTGCAGTGAAACTCAGCTTATAGGGAGGAAACATTCCCTGGTGAACACTGACACCTGGTGGTGGACACTGGTACTGCAGCATGTCTGTCTTCCTGTCTGTCTCCTTTTCCAATGTCTTAAAGTGTGTCTGTGTCCATCCTTCATAAATAATGCATGACAGGATGGAGAGATTAAAGAGAGGGAGAGATGGGCAGAGAGAGAAAGAGAGGAGGAAGATATGAAGTGAGGAAGACTGTAAAGGAGAAAGGGAGGAAAGAAGGGAGAGAGGAAGAAAGAGTGAAGAAGATGATGAGGAAAAGAAAGACAAGATAAACAGGATGGGAGAGCGAGCATAGAGAGAGGGTGAGTGAGAGAGTGAGAGAGTGAGAGAGAGAGAGAGAATAACAGAAGAAGAAGAGGAGGAGGACAGGATGGGAGACTCTCAGACAGAGGAGAGAGAGAAATGAAAAGAGATGGAGAGTGTCCTCGACCACATGCAGCTGTTCTTGAGGAGAATTCACCTTCTGTTGGACGGAGGGAACCAATCGACTGCCAATTCTTTTTTCAGTGTTCTGCTTCCCTGACAACGACTTATAGGACGTCCCCACAGCAACACACACTCTCACACAGACACACACTTTTCTGGCGCACAAAGTGCTGATCCACCCAAACTGCGCCCCCCTCCCCACCTTCTTGTTGTCCTGTCACCGGCCCCAGGAGGCTCGTTAGATGAATAATATCGCCTCACGCCGCATCATCAATTAGCTCAATTATTAAAATGATAACAATATTGAATAAACATGAGGTCGTTGTTGTGAGCCGAGGGCAGAGAGCTGGAGGGGAAAGGACTCATTTACTTTAAGTAATGGTTCAACAATGGAATAATAATGCAGGTGTCTGAGCGTCATCCCATTGAGCAGTGAAAACCTTCCTTTTTGATCATTACTGGTCCTTTAATATTGTGAAACTGCAGAATCAGAGTCGGATCAGATTCTTACTCAGTATGAACCGATTCAAACTGTAGATACTAAATCTGACACAATATTTTCTCATAAGTCACTTGATTCCAGTTCTGGAGGTCTTGGTTAAAATACTGAGTTTGGAAGTAACTCAAACAACTTGGACGCTACAATGAAGACTTGTTGCTCAGAGCATTAAGACGACATGTCGATGCTGTTTCCAGTATTTGTGTTACTTATTATAATGATTACTGTTAATAAATAGCTACTACTACTACTACGGTTACAACCTAATACCATGTTTCAAGTGTCAAAAAGAAGAAGAGAAAAAGGAATTCGTGAATTTGTACAATTTAAATCAAAAGTTTCTGACTGTATAACGTCAGCAACTCTGTAAGTCCTGCATCAGAATTTTTGGCAACTTTCAGAGTTGCTGTTCTGACTTGAGGAAACTAATTTTTCCGATTATTCCGACACCATGTGAATGCAGCGTAAACTGATGATAAGATATGAATTAAAATTCAACTGAAGACAGTGATCCCTGAAACTGACGTGATGCAGTTTAAATCTTTGTGTTATGCTGCTCGTTGTGACCTGAGCCTCGTCACAAAAATTAAAGAACAGGAGAAATTCAACCTCAGAGGAAATAACATGAGGTAAATTTGACCTTGTACATGTTGTTATAAATCACGTGACAGGCTCTGTGTGAAGAGACCCTCACGCTCTTATTATCAGGTGTTGCTAACATGAGGAACATGTGTAGAGGTTTGTTTGCAGAGCAGCAGAACAGGATCTAAGATGCTGTGAAGGTGTTTAGTGAATCTCAGGTGGAGCCTCATGATCCAGAAAACACCTGACATCAAGTTCAGAGGTCACCGTGGTAACCAATAATCTGAGCAGCCAGAGTCCTCAGCGATGTTCGGACATGACACCAGCTCCCGGAGCAGCTTCGCTCCGTTGTGCTGAGGAGGTGAAGGGTGTCCTGAGTGACGTCACCTCCAGTGGTTTGACTGCCTCAATTGACTGAAGGAGCTGAAGTGAAGTGCTCCTCATCTAATGCAAAATTTAAGAGCCATTTATAAGGATAATTTTATCCCGCTGCTGCCTTCTAACGAGCCTCAGGACTTTACCGGGCTCATTTCAGTGTGAAGGAGAAGGTGTGACCTGATCCTACAGGGAGCGATGGATCATGGGTAAAACAGTCCAGACAGTTTTACATATGAATACTTACCCACTCTTACATTATTATTACATTTGTGCCACCGAGTGTTTCAGGTTCTAATAATCTGATGTGTTTGTTCAATAACGGGATAAGTAGGAAAGAAGGAAACAGGAGGAAGAGGAGGAGGAGCATGAGGAAGATAAAAAAGTTGCTACTGTACCATGCTGTGTCACTGAAGTAAAGCACTAGTTTTTCCACTCCTGGGCGAGGGCAGAGAGGAGAGGACACAGAGGACAGAGGGAGGACAGTTAAAGGAGAAAATACACCAGAAGAAAAACAAAACTCTCAAGAATTTCTCAGGTGTAGTGAAGACAACGATCTGTCTGAGACACGACAGTGTGGATGGGCTGTGATGGAGTCAGAGATACGGTTCAATGATTTGAGATGAGGAGGAAGGAGGATGGAGGGAAGGACGTGTGAAACAGAATAAAAGTTAGAAAAGAAGATTTGGGAGTAAACACATGATGGGCTGAGTCCAGATTAATGAGGTTAAAAAACTCTAAATTAAAACTAAAACGAGGTTGGAGTGAAGTAAACAGCCCTAAAGTGACCGGCAGATTAAAGCCATGTGTGAACTCAGGTTCCCTCTGAAGTCGCTCCCCATGAATAAGTTAAATCACCTCCTGTGTCACACAGGAACTTCTAATCTGGAGCTCTGATTCAGGGTGGTGGCGTCTCAGCTGAGGGTAATTCTGAGGATAATATTCAAGTCATTTCATGTTAGCAGAGCAGTCTGCGTTAAAATCATCTCCTCTGACCTCTGACCCCTCACCTGTTGACTCCTGGTTACCGTGAATGTTGGAGAATTAAGTTGCTGCCCACAGACTAGACTGTGCAGCTGTGGCTCCTTTTGTATTTTCTCTTTTTACTAAGAATTGTATAGAAATGGAAACTGCTTAACGTGGATTTTAAAGCCCTTATACATCTAAAAGGTTTTACTTTACTTTCTTTGCAGTATTGTTTTGTTTCTTTCAATTTTCATCAGTTTTTTTCCCATTATTTGAAATACACAGCGACATAATACATAAAATATAATGAGCCGGGCGGCCCGGCAGTCGAGTGGTTAGGGCGCGTACCATGTTGAGCGCACGACGCTCTTAGCAGGCAGTCACCGGTTCAACTCCCGACCGGTCCGACTCTTTCCTGCATGCCATTCCCCTCTCTCTACACCCTTTCCTGTCAGTCTCCACTAAGCTATAATAAAGGCATAAACCCCCCCTCCCAAAAAAAAAAAAAAAGCTGAGTGGGATGATCTACATGAGTCCAGCTCTGACGACCACGATGAAGAGGAAGATAAGGGTAAGATGAAGAAAAGAGTCAGCAGTGTGGACAGAGGTTAAGGTGGAATCTGAGGTGAGGCGGGGGGTGGGGGTGGGGGGGTCACATGACTCACTTTTTCTAGCGAGGTGGGAGGGGATGCTGGGCCTCGGCCTCCCCCTGTAAGGCCTGGAGCGCTGATACTGCCAGGGTGGAGAGAGGAAAGGAACAGGAGGAAAAACCTGAGGAGAGACAGAGGGAAGGAGAGACAGAGAGAGGGAAGGATGCTGATTCATAACATTGGGAGAAAGAGGACGGAGAAGAGAGGACAGGAAGACGAAGAGACAGATGAAAAGAAGACGCTGGGAGGGAGACGGATACTGACGTTCGGCTTCAAAAAGGAAAAATCCTGCATCCAAAAACACACACGCTGCATAATAACAATATATACAGCACCAGAAACCTCCTCAGGTCCCAAATACACTGGCTAGAGGCAGCTGTTTAAACCGTCAGGACTACATTACCCAGAAACCTTTCAGTAAACCAGCCGGTCTGTGAAGGCTCATACAACAGGAAGCAGGAAAACTTTATAACCCAAAGTCAAGACAGAAGAAGAGGAGAGACAGAGAAGACAAGTCTATAACCCAGAAAACAAACAAACAAAAAAAAGAAGTTATAAAAGAAAACAAAGAGCCAAAGGTTTTAAGATTTTAGTCTCTACTGTTTTTTATTTTTCCTTTATTTTATTTTTAAAGTTCTGAAGTTTCAGTTTTCTGCTAAACGCTGTTTTTAATTCTGTCTTGTGAAGCACTTTGGGCTGCATCTCTGCATGAACAATGATCAATCAAAAGTGTGTGTGTGTGTGTGTGTGTGTGTGTGTGTGTGTGTGTGTGTGTATGTGTCCTCACAGTGTGCTCTCTCCAGGGCGTCTGCGAGGCCACACTCTCTCTTTCCGCCACAGTCGTCTGTGTGTGTCGATCCATCCTTCCTGTCACCTCCTGGCAATGACACCTGGCGGTCACCATGGGAACAGTCTACTCACACACACACACAGACACACACAGACACAGACACACACACACACACAGACACACACACACACAGTCAGTAGCTGAATTCTGCTCCACTCAATCATCTGAACTGTCACAGTTTTAAACATCAGACCTGCAGATTATTAGTTATTATTGTGGTTGTGATTATATCATACACAGTCACATGACCTATCCCTACATGTTACCGCGGTGAGGTTAGCATGTTCAGTGCGCACAGTCAGAATGTCAACACAGAGACATGGACACAGACCAGCTGCAGTGAGAGTTGTGCGATGGTTCGGTCTCTGCTCCTCAGCTCCTCTCTGAGCTGCTGCACCTCCTGCAGCAGAGCCTGCACCTACACACACACACACACATGCACAAGCACACACACACACATTAGGGTTGTGGTAACAGAAGACTGAATCAGGCTGCTGCTGTGTCGACCTCAGCTGTGTCAATAAAGGTTGTTGAAACGTGACCTCACCTGTGTGTCGGAGCTGTGGGACGAGTCGTTGGTCTCAGGACTCAGAGTTTCTGTGGTCAGAGTGTCATCGTCCACATCCTCCTCCTGTACAACACACACACACACACACACACACACACACACACACACACACACACACACACACACACACACACCACGTTCATCAGATCATCTTACAGTAGCTGAAAACAAACCAAATCTCAAATCAGTGAAGAGTTGGTTAATCATGGAAATAGACTAGGTCTTTTCAGGGTTTTTTTTTTTAACAGTAACAAAAATATAGAGTGAAGCCAGACCAGCCATTAAGTTTTAATCTATGTCTGCAATCTTTGGCAACATTGACTAAATCTCTTCAATAAACAATGACCACATTAAAAACAAAGGGACTACACGTCTTTAAAATCTGATTTTCACAGCAAAATGCAGTTTTCATGCTCATCTTCCTCCCCTCTCACCTGCAGCAGTAACTTCTGCAGGTACTCCAGCTGTGATCGCACCGCAGAGCAGTCCTCAGCCAGTTCCTCCACATCCAGACCCAAACCAGGACTACCAGGAGACAGGCAGGGAGACCTGAGAGGAAAAAGGACAGGCGTGTTTACAGTTACAGCTCACCAGTATCTGGTAAATGCCCCTCAGGCTGCTGTGTTCATCTCAACATTTCTATGGCCTCTGGTACAAATTACAAAACAGACATTTAAATATGTGGTTCAGTCTTTATAAATCTCACATATGAGCTTTGAAACTCCACTGAATTAACTCAATAATAATAATAAAATTATTAAGCTGCCAAAGAGACTGGCAGCTCAAAATGAATATTATACCAACGCTGACTGTGAAACTGTCAGGAATTAAAAAGAATGTTATTATTTCAGGGCTGATCACTCATGCAACAGTGTGCTTCAAACCTTCATGTACTAATCTAGTGACCTGTGGGCTCTGGTTTTAGTGCACAGGGACACTGAAGATGTTTGTGCTGAGTCACCTTGAAGGACAAAGGTCCAGAATCAGGTCACTGTCCCTGGTTATCTCTGTCCTCTTATTTCCAGGATCCTCAGTTAGCTTGTAACACTGGAAATCACTGAGGAGACAGCAGAAAAGCTTGTGAACATGATGCTACTAAAGGAATAAGCTCAGTGACAGGATTTGATATTTTATTTTTCTGGAAATACGTTATGTCAATTAAAGTGTATTAATTTTCAGTAACACTGATAAAACACAGATTTTCCAAATCAAATGTGTCTTATTAACAGCAAACACAGGCAGTGACACTCTGGGTTCACTACCTGGCTCAGGTAACTTTAGGTTTTTAAATGAGCAGCGAGGCCTGTGCCTGCAGGAGCATCATTATTTTACGATAGCCCTGAACATTTCATAGACTTACAAAGAATGCTAAAGATATCGAGTCTGACATTTCTATAATTTCTATCTACTGGGAACACAGCCCGATGAACACAAGGTTTCATTATAGCCTTGGTTATTGTTAACAAATGTCACATGAAATTTGGGTTGGATGCTAAAGGTGCACGTCAGCCTGGATGACTCCTGTATTGTATTAAAAACACATGAAGTGTGTTATTACTGGGGAGTTTATAGTTAACCATACAGCACAATCACTTTTCTTTAGAGTTTGTTTTAGTGAGTCACTGAATCATTAAAACTAAAAATGCAGCTAAAGTATTCCCTGCTGCTCTGTATTACTGAAATCTCATATTCATATTTTAAATATTAATTTTCGCTCAAAGCGACAACTTATTTTCCCTCCTCCAAGGAGCAGAGGTTATGACATCACCACTTCCTGTTCATTTTGTTAGTTTGTGACCACAATATCCCACAGAAATCTGCAGATTTACACTAAATCTGCTCCACACATTCAATCAGAAAACTATTATTTCTGTTGCCCTGTGACTTGCCCTCTGGACCCACTAAGCAGACCAGTCTTTCAGTTTTCTAATACGCTGACTGTTAATCAGACACAAATGTGGCTGCACACATTCATGCTCTCTATAGAGAAAGAAACCTATTGATTTGGAGCATCCATGACCTGCTCAAACTTCTCAACTCTGACCCGACCCTCTCTGACCCCGAGCCCTCAGTGGGGGAACGGGTGATATTTGCTGATAACATTCATGCTACGAACAGACAGAAAACTGTTAATCTTGGCTGACCCATTGACCTTTCCTCCTGCCACCATCAGCTGAACTACAGCACTACACTGTATAATCAGGAACATGCTCGAAAACTAGCAAAAGTCTCCAAAGTGTCTTCTGGCAAAAGTAAATAATGATAATCTGAATATTTCCATATATATGTATTTAAATTGTTAAAAGTTTACAATCTCTGGAAACTTATTCATAATAATTTTGAGCAAAAGTTTCTTTGTTAAAACCCCAATAAGGCTCCCGAAAATAACAGGTTAATTCAGGACAAGAGAAAAGCACCTTTCACTGTGGACATCCTGCGTCCCCCAGCAGAGCTGTCTCCTCCTCCACTGAGCCATGTGGGACATCCCGTCTCCATCTGCAGGGTTCAGATCAGCAGCAGGGTCAAACAGAGGGTTTTATAAAAGAAAACCTGCATCTGTAAACCAGTGCAGGGAAGAGAGATGTAGTTTTCCAGCAGCAGAGGTGAGGGATGGATGGAGGACGAGACTGACATTCAGCATCAGCGCTTGATAATAGCTTATTTCCTGGGGAGACCTGAAGCTAAACTGTTAGCTAGCTGCTTTACCTGTTTACTAACCTGGACAAAGCTGCTAAGCTAAAAGAAATGTGAGCTAATCTGGACCAAAACTATTTTAGTTCCTACAGTTCCTTAGTGAAACCTTTCAGCAGCTAAAGAGAAGAAGATCCTAAATTGAACCTTAATTACAAATGAACCAAACTGAGCTGTTAGCTGACCTGAACCACACAGCTTTAGCCCCTGAACTGGTTCCCATACTGTCTGTTAGCTAGCCTGAACTAAACCGTTTAAACTAGCTGGTTAGCTAAACTATACTTAAATGTCTTAGTTTCTATACTTTTACTAAAACTATTAAACTTGAACCAAACTCTTAAAGTGCTAAGAGGAGCTGTTTCCTGAAGAGGAGTAGTTTCAGATGTTACTGGTGTATAAATGCCGTCTGACTCTGGCTGTTCGCCTCCCGTACTGTGTGACAGCCGGAAGACTTTCTGTGTGGACGTAGCATCTGACTGCCATGTGAGCCAGGTTTGGGCCGTGGACAAACAAGCATGTGGCGCCAGTATGGGCAGGATTCATTCTGCTGTCTTGGTTAGCATGTGTTGTTTTGAAGCTGACCCTATCATCACGACTCCTTAAAACCTTGGTGGCATCTTTAACTTTTCTTTACATGAGTTGTGACGTCTGACGTACCGCTGTGCAGCGAGGCGTCTTCTCCGAAGTCTGCATCCAGCATGAGATCGTCGTCTTCCAGATCACAGGAGTCCAGGTTGTTCAAGATGTCCTGAAGGACACAGACACACACATACACGGCCTTTTATCTGCTGCGCGATATTTCCAGTCCTTGTTTATTGTACAAGGAAATGTGTTTGATACTTGAACACAGTGAAAAAATTGAAGAAATAAATTTAAAAAAATGAAAAGCACAACGAAATGACAAATACACTATACAGTGGAGTTTATGCTACTGAATAATGAGCTGTTTCTTTTTTGTCAGGAAAAATAAGATGTTTCAGCAGCTGAATACAACCATTCGCTGCACCTGAACTAAACAGTTTAGCTGCTGAAATGAGCCACACTTTGACACAGACACAAACAACAAGCTCTATTTGACCTCGCACAAACTAACATCCTTGAACAAATGCAGACACAAAGAAATAGAAAATGAAAACAAAATTATTTTTTCCCTTTCTGTTAACAAGAAAATGGAGTGAGCTTCAACCAGATGCTGACAAAAGCCTAAAAGACCTTCCAGTTACTGAGAGAAGGTCAATGGCAGTTTGAGGGTTGTAGGTTTGTACAGTGACGGAGAGGCTGCAGGTTCAATACAGATGTCTTTAGAAACCTGAAACACAAGAACTACCATCATTCCTTTTTGAAATTATCAGTGAATTAAATCATATTCAACAAGACAAATTGCTGAACTAACTTGTTTTTGTAGACTTCAGCTGGAATTATATTTATTCAAATTTTCCCTGATGATCTTTTCCCGATGTTCTGTTTCTGTAGCGTTTCTCTTTATCCCAGGTACAGTGTGTGTGCAGTATGTTGGCTGCAGGTTTGGGTTTTTTAAAATATAAAATAACAGCTGAGTTGGACGTGAGAAAATGTAAGAGTTCACAGAAAACAGAGGAATCACTTTTTCTTTGTCTTAATGTTCATGAATTGAACTGTAGGTTGTTTTTGGAGAATAATTCAAAACTTCCTCCTGAACTCATTAATCAAAAGCAAACTTTAGCTTGAGAGAGAGTTTGTTTTGTGCAAACGAAGATGACGAAGAGATGGAGAGTTTGACTCCACACACACACACACACACACACACACACACACACACACACACACACAGTTTGTTGCGATGTTTCCTGCCTGTGGAAGCTTAGTCACAGCACAGTGAACTGAGAGGAAACCAAACGTTCACCCTGAGTAACTGCTGCATTTGCACACACACACACACACACACACACACACACACACACACACACACACCTGCAGAAACTCAGCCTGTCCCCGGTGGCTGGAAGCAGCCATCCACATCAACACATTACCTCCTAATCTCTTCTCCTCCTCTCTATCTCTTTTCCTCCTTTATTTCATCTTCCTCCCCTCCCTCCCATCCTCTTCTTTCTCATCCTTCCCCACTTCTGTCCTCACCTTTCTTTTCCTCTGCTTTCCTCTCACCTTACTTCTTCTCCCTTTTCCATTTCTTTGCTTCCCTCCTGTTTATTAACCTTTTCTCTTTCTTTCCCTTCTTCACCTCATCTTTCTCCCAGCTTCCTTCCTTCTCATCTTCTCTTCAGTAAACTTATTTTCTGCCTTTTTCTTCCAAACCTCCTCCTTTCTTCTTGTCCTCCTCTCTTCTCTCTTTCTTTCCTTTTCACCTTTACTACAGCTTCAGTTTTATGTCACTGTGTCAGATACATATGTAATCAACACTGAGGAGATTATAGCACGGGATCAGACTCGTTTGGCAGATACCTGATATTACAGGCCTGGCTCAGGGATCAGGGTCAGACAAACCTGACCAGGACACAGTTACAGGTGTTAATGCAGCACAGTTTACCTGTCGGTACCATGTTATTGTGGCCATGTGTGAGTCCAGCTGTGATCATGTTTTCATCAGAAGCTGGATGCACTAAAGCGTTTTTCACTGTCGAGACGAGCAGTGAAAACATTGGACAGGATTTATTCAGAGATATTCCCTGAGTGAACATCTAATCCTGCACAGACTCCCGCTGATAAACACACCAGATCTCAGAGTTTTAGAAATGTCAGAACGCCTCCTGCATGTGTTCACAGTCTGTCTCTGCTCTTTTGTTGCCACTTCCTTTTATTTTCAGCAACATAACAGCTGAATTTATTCCATAAATGCGCAACTTCTAACCTCCTGAGAACCACTAACATCAGCCTGAAAAACAGGCGGCAATAAAAGACCTAAATAAACTCCTGTAGAGGAGACAACAGGAAACTGTTTCACTCTTCAATCATTATATTCCTTCACAAAGGTTGATTTTTATTTAGTTATAGTTTTGTTTTTGTCATGAGAAAATATTTCTGATTATGTTTCATCACAGTTTTCATTGCCTCGTCTGTTGACCTCTCCTGTTTCTCCTCCTCCGCTCTGATCCTCTGCTTCTCAGTTTTACACTGATTTCAGGCTGTTTGACCCGAGACCAACTGTTTGGTTTGTAACAGTGTGTTCACAGTTTCAGCCGTAAGCAGACACACACACACACACACACACACACACACACACACACACACACACACACACACACACACACACACACACACACACACACACACACACACACACACACACAGAGCAACACTGACCCCTGCTGGTCGTTTCATGTTTCACTTTTATGAACAAAGTCGGAGACGATCAGGTGTCATGAATATTTCGACTCCAGACATCAGTCCACTCCTCGTTAATGTCCTCAGATCATTAAGGCCCTGAGGCTCATTGGGGTCAATCACTCTTTAAGACCCACAGCTCATTAACACAAAGGGCACGTCAGGACAGGAGCTCATTAACGACCACTCAGCATTATTCAGGAGGTGTAGTAACAGAACTGAACAGGACACGGGAGCAGAGCCTGTGGTCCTGGTTTGTGCAGACTGACACTTGAACACTGACCAGTCTTCAATCCACTGTGGACGATTTAACACTGTGAGTGAAAAATTATTAGTGTGATTTTAATCAATGAGACTGACTTTAAAAAAGCCTCTGGAAGTAGCTGAATGAAAAGAGCTCTCACTGCTGAGGGGCCCATGTGGTTCACGCCGGAACCGTTCTGCCATCAGGTCACCAAAACATCTGGTTCTGTGATAAAACGTCAGAGGGACCAGAAGGCAACTACAACTCCCAAGATGCATTTCAGTAAAACCCTGGAGCTGGGTCACCTTCATACAGCACAGTGAGCCTGAAAATAAAAGCTGACAGGTTTACAGCTCAGACACAAGAGGGAGCCAGAGAGTTTCACTCAGACTCAACGGCCTGATAACGAAGTCGGATGTCAACGCCTGATCTCTGGAAGCTGATGATTTAAAGATGAACGACCTCTGAGACGTGATCCAGGTCTGATCTCTGACATCTGAGACCAGCGAGATGCAGGTCTGACTCCTGATTTAAGAGAGGTGAGGATCCGTTAGGAAATCTGCTTTTTATTCTGTTTATCGATCCCTGAAAGCAACGTTTGAACATATTTTAACATCCTTGTGATTTTGTACTTAAATAATCTGACAGGGATCAGAACCTGGATTCAACCAGCACAAGAACTGACAAGAACCAGATCTGATTAAACAGAACTAGGCTCAGAACTGACTTGACTGTTTCTGCACTGGTGATAAAGTCAGACGTTTGGGACTCATTTGCATTCGAGTGTTGTAAAATGAGATGGTTCTAGAAGCAGCAGCTGTGCCTGGAGGAGGTCTCAGCTCCTCTGAGTCCTCGAGTTCAGACTGGTTCCAGAAATGTGCAACAAGTGCCAACTGTGATCGGCAGCGACGCTCTGACATTTCACTTCATCAGCGACGGCCTGTTTCTGCCTGTTCCATGTGCAGCTTGTTTCTTTCACTTGGCTCATTGGAACCGAACCATCTGCCGTCCTCTGCCAACCGCGAGACGCCCTGACCTGGTTTCTGGTTGGTGGGTTCTGAAGCCAGAAACCGGCCTCATGCAGAACAGAGAGGAAGGACGGAGCTGACGCTGCTGGAATATCAAACACTCACTTTGTTTTACTGAGAAAAAACAGTAAAAGCTTATTTAGCAACAACTAATTATTCAACTGATCTAAGCAGAACCTGATTTAGGTGCTTTAGATCTTTTAAATGAAATGAACTGCAAACTGTCCTCAGATCTGCTCATTTCAGTCGACTGTGATCGTCTGCCTTTGTTCTGCTGGTTGTTCGAGACCTGATTAAATAAACTTTATATATATTATTACAGCACATCAATCAATCAATCAGCTTGAATGTAAAAAAGTGAAATGAATTTTTTTTGCTGTGACTTTGTTTAACCAACATTGATGGAAAAGTCACACAAGGTTTCTTTGTAAAAACAACAATGAAACCTCAGGAAATAAAACATTTTCTTGGTGCGACTCACAGTATCATAGTTTAATCTGCCTTTATTTGACTGTCTGTCTGTCCACAGCATCACTTTTCCCTAATCTTCATATTTCAGTTAACATTTCATTCTTTAATCATTTAATTGATTTTATAAAACTTTAAAATATTTCTTATTTATTTATTGTGATGCTTTTCTGTTCCTCTGACCACCGTCAGCCTCTGGTTCATTAACACACACACACACACACACACACACACACACACACACACACACACACACACACACACACACACACACACAGGCCTTACGATGCTGTTGAGGTCGGAGTCAAAGCTCCCGATGTGGTGGGTGGTGTTGCCGTTGGTGTTGATGGAAGCGGTCGTGACGTCGCCCCCCAGTGGCTCCAGACCCTCCTCGTCCCACATGTAGGTTCCTCCGGACCCACAGCTGTCAGAGGGGGACAGGTCCAGGGACGAACCTCCCTGCAGAGGAAAAACCAGAGAGGAATTTATAACAGTGAATCTCTGATCTATTTTATTTGTTATTGTCTTCTTGTTATTTTGTCTTTTTTTAAATGTATTTTATTCTGTTTTACTGGTTTTATCATTTCATTGTTTATCAGTCATCAGACAGATACAGTTTGACTGATACAGCTACAAAAGTAAACATGTGAACCATGTGACTCGTGTAACTCTATCTAACCACCTCTGGGTGGGGTCCAACGGTCCAACGACAGCGGCTGCTCCTGTAAACTGTGAGTCAAGTATCATGACACATTTGCATTGTAACATTACATCATAATCATAATTGCGTGTCATAACAAGCTGGGAGACCGTGCTTCAGTGGCTCCAATCAAAGTTCGAGTGACAGATTAATTTCTTAACAAGGTTTTATTGTTCTGAAAAATCATATTAGTCAGGAAACAGTGAGGAATGGAAACCTAATCAGCTTCTTAGCTTCACGGGGAGTGAACAGATTACAGATGGTCATGATGTTGTAAATCTCAGATTCAGGAGTTTTACGGTACCTGTTCATGGTAATCCGGCTGACTGGACTGTCTCTGGCGTGAGAGCTGGGTCAGACGATGGCCTCCGCGATCGCCTGGAGAGAAACAGACGTTTTTAAAAGTTTGTTTTCTGAATGTTTCCAGACTGTTCCTGACCTGTACATTAAGCATTTTAAACTCACCACTCAGTCTCATGCCGGCCCAGTCCATACCGTCATCCAGAAAACACAGTCCTGTTGCCTTGGTGACACCATTGATGGCCTCCTTGTCGTCATCAAACCTGGCACATGATTGGTCGAGCCCTGAGTCGTCTTCATCGTTTTTGGAGGAGAGGAGCATTATCCCAACTCCTCCGTTTCCTGCAGACACAAGAGGTCAAAGGTTTCCAGTGAACAAGGGAAGGAAACTGGTTGATGATTATAAAAGACAGAGTTTCTCTGAACTTTTTTACCGAGGTTGTCAAAGTCGTCCATATACTCCTGACTGGTGTCGTTTCTATCCAGAGAGGAGGTGGAAGACAGGGACATGTCCTCCAGTGTCTCCCCCACAATCGACACCTCTGGCTGGGATACTGGCTCTGTGGATAGCCCCTCTGTCTCTGGAGCCTCTGGGGTACTCTCTGACAGGGAGGGGAGGGGGAAGAGATCAGAGGTTAGATATGTCAGGTGAAAAGAGCAAACAGATGAGATGAGGGAGATGAGAGATTTGACAGAGATGTCACAGATGGGATGAGTTGAGATGAAGGATTACAGATGAAATGAGATGAATTATGAGATTTGAGATGAAGTGGAAGAAAATATGAAACGAGAAGACGAGATTGAATAAGATGAGAGATTTGAGATGAGAAATGTCAGAGAGATAAAATGGAAAAAACTAAATAAGCGATAAAATGTGATGTGAATGATGAGGGAGGACTGGAATGAGAGATTTGAGATACCAGATCCCAGAGATGACCAAATATTAGAGATACGACAAATACAATTAAATGAAATGTGAGATTTGAGCAGACATGAAAGGAAAGATAAGTGATTGGAAAATTGAAGGATGTGATGATAATTGAGAGATCAAGTACAACATAATGATGTGATTCGATGAGAAACAAGTTCAGAAGAAGAGAAAAAGAAGAAGAGAGATATGGAAAGAGAAGATGAGTGATGACAAGTGGTATGAGATTTGAGATGAAGTATTAGAAATAGAAATGAAAAAACATGACATGAGTGGAAAAGAGGTTACATGAGATGATCTGAGGTAAAATATCAAACGAGTGACGAGTAATAATATGAGGGATTAAATATGACCATGTTAAGATTGAATGAGTTATGAGAGGTGACAGAAGTAAAGGGAAGAGATAAAATGAGATTAAATGTGATGAGACATTAGAGATTTACATGAAAAAAGAGATATATGAGATTTCATGAGGTTTAAAATGACTGAAGGGAAGAGATGAGGTGAAATTAAATGTGATGAGTTAGTTGTTTGAGATGAAAAATAAAATGGATGAGATGAGACATGAGGGATAAAATATGACAATGTTGAGATGAGAGGAGGTTGAAAGTGTGAAACTTTGATAACAATCTCACACCTGGGCTGTTTTCTGTGGTAGAAGGAATCTCTCCTGAGTTCCTCCGTCCTGTCAGTCCTCGCTTCACTTCCTGGTCACCTCTGGACACAGGGGCCGTGGTCACCCGGAGGGGGCGGGACTGCTTGATGAGAGACGGGCGTGACATCTTGTAGCTGATGCCGCTGGGCTTAGAGGCAGGGCCAAGGCATGAGGGTATGAGGGGTTTCTTTAAGGCAGAGGGGGGTAGGAGGGAGAGGATGCCGACCCCTGACCTCCCAGATGCAACAGCACTTTGAACTTTGACCCCTCCACGTTGCCCCTCTGGAGTCTGGCTGCTTACAGGCGATTTTGCCAAGCTGCCTCTGGGTGGATCCGGAGCAGAGGAAGCTGTTAGTTCTTTGAGGCCTCGCTCTGCGGCCCTGTTGATGGAGTAGGAGCGGGTGACAGTGGGGGAGCGGGCGAGGGATGAGGTGGAGGTGGAGGTGGAGGACAGGGTGGGGGAGGGCTGCTGTCGGACCTGGGTGAGGCTACGTGACCGAAACCGGTCGCTTTCAGTCAGCTGGACGGACGGAGCGGACCCCAGGTTGTCACTGGAGTGCGAACGGCTGGCCGGTGGCTTCTTTTGGAAGGGGGAACCAGATCGAGAACCAGGACCAGAACCACCAGGACGAGCAAAACTCTGAGGCTGCTTTAGAGATCCACTGGCTCCACGCCGTGGTTTAGATCCAGGGAGACCGTTGAGGGTCTGTTTAGTGCCGTTGCTCAGCCTGGATGCAGTCTGGCTCGGTTTGGACCCGACAGATCCACTTTTAGAAACAGGAAGAGTTCTGGGGCCGGACTGCAGCGATGGAGATGATGAGGATGTTGCAGGTTGGCCCAGACCACGCCCTTTTCCTGCAGTGGAGCTCATCTTTTTGACGTCGCCCTGTGACATCACTGGTGCTCCCCGTTGCTGTTGGGAATAATACTGATGGATGTTGTTACCGGGGCGATTCTGCACAACATTCCCGCCCTTCTCTCTTCTCCACTCCCTCTCTGTATCCGCCCCTCCATCCTCCATCATCCCGTTTTCTCTCGTCCATTTCAGGGAGGTCGGTACTCTGATAAATCCATTCTGCTTAACCGAGGAGGGGGGCGCAGTTAAACTGCCGTTGACCCCTGCCGGGCCGGGGTGATGGTAGAACCCGTTGGTGAGGCGGGTGCTGGAGGCAGCAGCGCTGGTGAAGGTGCCGGCGTTGGCGGTAGCAGCTGGACCTGTCTGAGCTCCGCTGGAGGCTGCGGCAGGTTTGGGACGTGAGCTGAACTTGGGAAGTCTAGAGACCATGGTGGGCATGGCAGGAGGGTCGACGAGAGGAGGGGCTGACATCAGACCCTGCCCACTTCACCATGGAGACACTGAGCAAGAGGAGCTGGAGGAAGAAGAGAGAAAAAGACTGAGACTGATATTAAGCATCAGTGTATGAACTGGTTATTTTAACATCAAACAGAAACACTGAACTCATCTTGATGAGCCACAAGCTACAGGTTCACGAACTTTATGGGTTAACACACCTGACATGTGTTTCAGAGAAAGTTTAATGTGTCACTGAAACAATCTGGAGAAAATTAATCATCAACATCAACACTAAGCAAGTATTTTATATAATTTAAGTCATTTATGATGAAAAAAGTTTGCTGATTTCAGCTTTAATGTGCAGTTTTACTGTTTTCTCTGGTTTAAATTATAGTAAATTAAATTGGACTGTTTTCACAGGTTGGGAGAAAAAGAAATTCATCAGTTTTTGATGAACCTGGTCCTGGTTGATTCAGACAGAGGCCTCAACAGAAAATCATTTACAGGACTGAGGGAACCGGAAAATCCAGCAGCTCTGACATAAACTGTGATTAACAGCTGGAACAAGTGGCAGCTGGCCGGGTTCAGGCGTGTGCGTGTGTGTGTGTGTGTGTGTGTGTGTGTGTGTGTGTGTGTGTGTGTGTGTGTGTGTGTGTGTGTGTGTGTGGAGTTAACTCATTAACTATCTCTGTCTCTCACACACACCACACCCCTAATAAAAACAATCAGCTGTTACTGCAGAAGATGACAGACAGCAATTAGACACACCCATTATATCCTCTCACACACACACACACACACACACACACACACACACACACACACACACACAGGTGAGACAGGATACAAACCCTGAGGCAGGAAGAAACAAGGCCGGCCTGTTTCAGGTTTACGGGGGTGTGAGAGTGTTTAACACTAAAAAGGCAGATTTTGGGTGGAGCGTCACTTCAGCTTCTCTTCAGCAGCAGTCGAGGCCACAGTGACAACACTTCACTGTAAAAATAAAGCTAATTATAACAGACTGAACTGTTAACTCTTTCATTTAAAAACAACTGATCAGTTTTTCTCAGAAACTTTTCCATTTCCTCCTCTGGCCCTGCGGTCTGAGCACACGGCGCTGACGTCCAGAGAGAAAAATAAAAAACCACCTCAGTCATTTGCCCCCTCCAGGCCACCATATCCTAATCTAACCTGAGCATCACGAGCTTTTCTTGAAGTCTGAATCAAAACAACTGACGTCCTTTCTCTTAACGCAGCTGAAAAACTTGTGATTTCAGTGTGAGAGAAGCAGAAAAGTCGAAACATTATGACTGAATTCTTTTAAACGATCATCTGCACGTCCTGAAGGACATTACAGAAAACCTCCAGAGCAGAGGACATGATCCTGAGGTCAGTCACAGACTCACACATTCATTCATCAGCTGTGTTTTACTGAGAGACCCGGCACCATAAATCATCTGAGAGTTCAATTTATTCAACATTTTCCCATCACACAGACTCAAAAGAGGAAGATAAACTAATAAAGTGTTTCCCATAAGACTCCGCATTAAGCTGAGTCACAACTTCCTCTCTGCTGTGTCACAGTCACAGAGAAGCTGCATCCACAGACTCGTCACAGCCCTCGAGACCTGCAGCAGACACAACTCAGACCGGGACCTGGACCAAGAACAGGAACAGTCCCACCTGTGGTTCATCAGGTTCAACAGTTTACTACAGTTAACTAAGTTACCTGTTACCTGACAGTGACCTGCTCCAGTAAACTGGCAGCTTTCTGAATTCATTAGAACCAAATTACAGACAGTCATGATGACCTTACAGGTGCTGCAGCCATGTTTTCCTCCACTGTGTGTGTGTGTGTGTGTGTTGCTGTACTGCAGCAGAATCACTGCTGTGATACCAAGGACACAGCAGGATTTAAGACTGATGAACGAGGTCACGACAGGATGATAACTCTCTCTCTCACCTGGAGTCAGCCACAGTCCCGACTCTCTGTGTTCGTGTTGTTTAGCTTGAGCTTTGACTCGTTTTATTTTGTCAAAATAAAGAACACATCATTAAACCATGAGCATAAATCTACTCATTAACTATAACAAAGACATCGTGGGTCTGAGAGAGAGAGAGAGGGAGAGAGAGGGAGAGAGAGACAGAGAGAGAGAGAGAGAGAGAGAGAGAGAGACAGAGAGACAGAGACAGAGACAGAGAGAGAGAGGAAAGAATGAACATGAATTATTCTTCTGAGAGTCTGGCTGTCCTCACATCCATCATCTCCACCTCTGGCAGTCTGGGTTTTTAAAAATGTTCCTGTAACACGTCCTGCAGCTCTGACACTCATGTCTCATGATGTGTGCAGGACACTGTGCAGGAAGCTTCCAGGAAATAAAGTCTGAAGACTTCAGCTTAAACACTCAGTCTTTAAATAGAAGCATGAAAAACAATAAATGAACCAGAATAACATGAAAAGGTCACGTCCATGTCTCCAGCATGTGTGTAACTATTAGATTCCACATAAATTTACATTCTTCACAGTGAATTTCAAGCTTGTTGAGCAAACTTGGCTGCACTGCTTCCACATGTTCAACAAGGCACTGAGATGTTCCTCTAACCCTGATTTTATGGTGCAGAAATATAAAGATCACTGTATGAAAACAGCTCCACAGTCAACTCCAGGAAACACTGAGTGATAAGAGTCTGAGTCTCTGTGTCCTTTAGTCAGTTGTTCACAGTTTCCCTGATGTGAGCGTTAAGTGGAACAGAGGAACTGACATGGGGGGTGGGGGGGTTCACAAGCTTTAAATAGGTGGAGGTGAAAGGCTGCTTTCAGGTACGCTGGGAAAACGTGGCATCTTCCTATTGAACATGTGGAGGGTCAAAGTGTCAGCATGTGACCACTGAGAGTGAAAGTTCAAGTTAGGTCACTTCTTTACTTTATACACACACACACACACACACACACACACACACACACACAGAACCACAGCAGTAATTTTAACCACATGAAAGAAAAAGACACTGAACAGAAATAAAACACATTCATAGCTGATGTTTCCAGTTTGTCCTTTTAAAGATAAAGTTTATTTTTCTGTCAGATTTTCAGACCCACAGCCTGATGTGCATGTTCATCTGATTTCCCAGCAGGGAAGGTTTATGCATCATCAATAATCCAATTTGATTTTATTGGCATTGGCTGATTTCAACGACTACATCATAATGTGAACGTGTGTGTGTGTTAGATAAGAGAAACACACTTTGATGAGTCAGCTGACCCTGAACGACACTGGTAACTTCCTGTCTCACCACGAGCACTGAAGCTTTCAGTCTCTGGCCACGAGCCACAGACTCCATCTGAATGAGCGAGTGACAGTTCAAGTGTAAAACAAACGAGGTTCGTGTGTGGAAATGGAAATGAAACGATGATAACTGTGGAGACCTGCAGCATCTCTCTGACTCAGAACCAACACACTGCTGATCCGCTGTGTTCTCTTCTTGTCATTAAATCCCTCACCAACAATGAACTGATCCTACAAACAGGAAAACACCAGATGTAACCTTTGACCTCCTGATGCTGAGTAGGTCTGATGTTTACCATGTTCACCATTTTAGTTTAGCTTGTTAGCATGCTAACATTTGCTAATTAGCAGTGAACATAAAAACAGCTGAGGCTGATGGGAACGTCGTCGTTAGGTTCTCAGGTGTTTGGTCGTAAACCAAAGAATCAGACAATGATCAATGAGACCTGATGGTGGCGCTACATTAAAAAAATGACTACAGTTAATAGTGTTTAGTGTTATTGTTATTATATAATAGTGTTATTGATCGGGTTGGATCAATAACAGGATCCCATGATGAGCTGACACTGACGTGTGCTTACAGGTCACGTTCACTGAGGGAGTTCACGGCTCATCAGGCAGCTTCACCTGCACAGTCACACCTGCAGCCAGAATAATCTATGAGACATTTTAAGACGTCTCATTTTTATTTTAAGAGAATTCACAGACTAACGATTAATCGATAATCTGAAAAGGAATCGGCAGGTTGATCATAATGAAAATAATCTGCTCTGATCAGGACCCAGCTCCAGCTGACTGATAAATATTTGATCTCCTCTAATATGTTGATGTGACGTTAGCAGGTTACCATGCACTCTGCAGACCAGTGTTTACACTCCACCAAAGATCCTCTCTAGAGGAAAAGAGGCCTCACTCTGATCTGATTCAGTCCAAATCAAACCCATAGTTATGCAGCTTCTTTTGTTTTCTTTTCCTCTTCCTCCTCCTTTTTCCCTATCCTCGACCTCCTTCTCCTCCATTTGACCCCCATCTTCTTCCTCCCTTCTCCTCCTCTCCTTTCATTAGCCCACTTTTATCCCTTCATCTCCCCCTCCTCCCGTACTGTACGTCGTTCATTCACACTGGGTCATCGATGTCCTCATGCTCTACTTCTCTGTTCACTGAGCTGAGAGAAATCAAGAGCTGGCAGCCAGAAAGGGTCAAATCCATCCAACTGGGTCATTTTATTCTCTGTTTCCATTGTAAGTCTCCTGGTTTCACAGTAAACCTCAAACCCAAATATATTCAAAGGAAAGCAGCATAATCTCACACCTGAGAAACCAGAGAAGGTTTATCATTTTTTATTATTATTATTTAAATTTGTTTAGCGATTGACCAAAAACAGAACCGTTGATAATCAGTTTCAGCTCTGGAGTGAACAGGCAGATGAGACCATGATGCTTTGGTGGTTTCATGGTTCAGACTGAGAATGAAAAAGGATTTTGCTGTGTAATGAAGGGGACAATGTCCTGCTGCAGCCTGTCGGGTTCATCTCTCAGTGACGACATCGTCTCCTCACAGAGGCTGTTCTCTCAGGTGCTTCAGGTGAGTCTTTCCGCTCTGTGAGGTCACATTTCATTCACTGAGAAAAGGCCAAGAAGCTGCAGAACTTACAGATGGAGCAGCAACACAACAGATGTTCAGGACAGACCCACTGTGTGTGTAACTGGACACCATTAATCTTGGGTGGGAGGTAAAGTCAGACACAGACACACTCTCTCTCCCATCCAGAGCAGTTGTCTGGTGTTTGCTGCTCTGTGTGTTTGAACAGTGTAAGACGAGCTCTCTGCAGCTGAGGGGAAAAATGCTCACAGGCCAAAGTTCTGCAGCTCCAGCAGCAGCAGGATCATCTTCCATCATCGCTCAGTGATAAATGAATCAATAGTAACCTGATCATCTGCCTGCTGCTCAGTCTGAGCCACAAACACTGCACAAAATCCCAGGATCTGTAATCTCAGAAAAACATCACTTAACAACCTAAAAACAGTTTCTGGATCCTTCAAACGATTCTTTTCACTGTCAGTGTATTGGTTTCCTGATTAGCTGATTGATTGTTTGGTTTATATTCACACAAGTTTCACAGTTTCCCAAATGTGTTGTTTTGTCTGATCAACAGTCACAAACCCGAAGACGTTTGGTTTAAGAGAAACTAAAACTGAGAAGAGCTCCTCACATCAGAGACGCTGGAACCAGAGTAAGTTTGTAACTTGTTGTGTTTCGTCACTACATCTTCTGACACCAGGTACTGTTGCATGGAGAAATAAATACATGTAAATCAAATCCAGTCTGTCCAGGATAAGATGCTTGAGAACAGCTCCGGCAGTGAAGCTGTCTGTTGTGTAACATGTGACCTGAAGCAACAACATGGATAAAGTGAACTGTGCTGCTGTGGAGCGTTTAAAGGGCAGACGTGATGTAACTGCACCGGTGAGGACACGTCTGCTGGTGCTGCTCTGGAGATAAAGTCAACTTAATCTGAACTCTGCGGTTTTTGTTTTACTTTCTCCAGGTGAGAAAAACGACGCTGATAGCATCAAATAGCAGCAGCAGCAGCAGCAGCTTCCTCTGACAGTAGATCTAATCTGAACCAAACAGCAAAGCATTATGGGTAATCAGGGTGGAGATGGTTGAAAGCCAGGAAGAGCAAACTAACCAGTGCTCTGAAGTATTTAAGTGCTGAAGCTCAGCTGTCATCCATCATCTCTCTCTCTCCTCTCCCTCCATCATGTCCTTGTTTCCTCCTCTTTGTGGTCTCAGCTTCTCTACATCACATCTCTGGAGGACAGATATTCTTAGCAGAGGGCAGAGTAACATAACCTGCTCCTCCTCTCATATCTTCTCTCGGCCATCGTTACCAAGCTCATTAGGCTCCAAACAGACAGCACAGCTGCAGACAGGTCATCAGACACATGTTCATTTTACAGTTAGACAGCAGATATCTGACACATCCTGTTCTTCACTTATTTCATCAGACGCTGAAGAAACACGACAAGTTCACTTCATCAGCCAAACAAATAATTAGGCTCCGTCTTTTACAGTTTCAACCTGATTTAGTCACTAAAATCAATCAATCGATGTCCTCAAACAGAGAACAGAGACATGAACCAGTTTGACCAGCAGAACATCCAGGCTGTTTCTGTTTTACAGGCTACGAACAGACGTCTCTAGCCTTCAGATGAGTGAATGAAAACTCGCCCAGCCTCCTCATAGGAGCAAAACAATCTGTTAATATACATTAATATATGTGTGTCCAAACCTTTGACTGGTGCTGTATATAATATTCTGTGGTTGGTGCATTAATAATAAAGCAATTTACATTCCTAACTATTTTGGGAAACTACTGCTGTTACGGAAAAAATAGAACACATTTAACTTTTTTTTAAACTTTTTTCATTTTAGTTTCAATATGATATTTTAACTAAAACTATATTTGATTAATTAATAAAATGTACAATATTACATTTACTGTTACTGCCATCCTTGACAATATCACGTATCTTTCCATCATATTTTTATCTTTATCTGTCTTTGCTTTCTGTAGAAGGAAAATAACGCCGGCTGATATATTATTGGATTTTTATGGCTCTCACTTATGTCATTGGTCGACAGGATGCAGTGCGAGATCTTACATAAATCAAAACTTATTATTAGCAAACTGGGGAATGAGTCAACAAATACATGTAAACAGCTGAACATCATCTGGGTTCAGGTTATTTCTAAAAGCAGCTGCCTGTTAAAATATAAGAAATTAAAGTCAGTCATCAGAGTGTTTTCCGACCGCGCCACATTTAGCCGCTGTGCTGTTTTATTCATGGCTGCTGGTTGGACGAAGGTGTTGTTTGGGCGTCTGGTCGACCGAGCGTGTCATCAGGTCGGAGGAGGATATTTGATCTGTGGAGCATGAGCGACATGTTTCCTCCCAGCCTGACGTCCAGACGCTCACAGTTAGCCGACAAATCCAGTCAGACAGAAAAAGAAACATGTTGCTGTCGTCTGCTCAGAGACTCACTTCATCAGGTCAAAGTGAAGCTCTGACCTGATTCAGAAACATCTCCCGATCAGAAGGTTACTGAATTAACATGAATCTTTAATCATTAGTTACCTTTTACTTCATGTCTTTGATTTGGAGAAATGACACTAACACTGATTATCCAGCTGTTTCTACATGTGTCAGATGTTTTATTCCCTGCAGAGCCCTGAAACAGACCTGCTATCTATTCATTACCAGGCATGATATAAAATCAGGTCCACCATAATAAAAACATCCCGCAGCTCTCAGGTGTATCGTGCCTGTTACATTAAAATAGACTTTAAATCTGCACCAAGAGAAAAGGATCCACTGTCTCTTAGTTCTGATCCTGTTTGTTTCCTCTGAGTGACTCGTGATCACATCTGCAGATTTCATGACTTTATCATTTAAATTCAGGCTGATGATTAGGTCCCAGAGTACGTACACACACACACACACACACACACACACACACACACACACACACACACACACACACACACACACACACACACACACACACACACCCCTTCAGGCCAGATATGACACACATAACATGAATGCCCTGCCTTGTTGGGCATTAAACCAACACACACCCTCCTCACTCACTCTCACTCTCACACACAGACACAGACACAGACACACACAGACACACACAGACACACACAGACACACACAGACACACACAGACACAGACACAGACACAGACACAGACACACACACACTGCCTGAATGAGCCTCGCCCACACTCAGGCGTCTCCAGTCTGATGTGAGACTCAGACGTTGCAGCTTCACCTCCACACTCTAAAACCTGCTGACACTGGTTAACTAACTAACTAACTAACTAACTGGTTGAGATGTGCCTGCTGCTGAGTTAAGTCTGAAACCAGAGACAGTTTCAGTGTTTTGCTGTCGGTCCCTGTGAACCCATATGAATCATTTCTCTGATGTGTCAGGATTTTACTGTGACTGTGTTTATATGTTTTTGTTCATATCAACAAATCACATCTGATTTCTGATTATTTTTTCCTTTATAAAATATTTATCTGAGTCTGAGGAGACTCACAGACTAAAACCTAAAGATCTCAATATCTGAGAGGCTGAAAACTTCAGCTACAAATCGGTTCATTCTCTGTTGATCAATCAAATAATCAATAAAATAATTGTCTCAGCTCTGCTCTTTAATAAGATGATAAATTCAGTTTATGAATCTCCAGTGAAAACACGCAGGTCTCGTGTTAAAGAAATTCACTCGTTTCTTTAGTTTAAATTCATCTTCTCACGTCCAACACGTGAGCTGAAAGCTGCACTCGTTGCCTGGGAGCCCTTTACTGCCAGGGCCCCCCCAACCCCTCCACAACCCCCCACCCCACCCCACCCCCACCTCCCCCCTCCCCCCTCAGGGTTTCAGAGCAAGTTGGCACTGACAACATCCCTGTTGTGCTAGGAGCTCTGGACCCCCCCCCCCCCCATCTGCCACAAAGCAGCTCTTTCTCTCTGCTGCTCCGCACTAAACTCCTGACAAGTAAACTCCCTCCTCTAATCCACCACGGTCCTGAAACCTGCTCCTGGACTTCAGACGGAGACTGGCTCGACCTGCAGACGGTTCATGTGGCCTAAATCCTGACGACGCCAAGACTGTTAGTCCTCTTATTTTATGCCCTTGAGCAAGGCAGTAACAGGACTGTCACAGCAGAACAGTATCAAGAAGCACTGAGTCTGGAGAATATTACATAAGAAATGTTGGCAGTGAATCTCAGGTCAGATTCTTTAGTTTTGTTTGTGTCGACCTTCATTAGATGTTTCCTGGTTTAAAGCAACATTTTGTGTCTGAGAAAATCAAACTGATGAGGATGAATAAATAATAAAAACAGGTTTTACAGATACGGACATTTTTCAGTCAGTCAGTGTTGGTTAATCAGGTCACACAGGATATTAATCACCAATAACTTCAGTGATTCATTGATCATTAACTCCTTCATCAATTAAAAACATCAAACGTTTGACTATCGTTGGGTTCCGGATTATAAAAACACTGTAGGACTGAAACTACAGCAGATGATAAAGAAGTGAGTTCACCACATCAGTTACACACCTTTATAAAACACTGGCCTCGTTTTAAATAAGATCCATTAATCAAACTCAGCTCCTATAAAAGTTTGAGCTGAGCCACATGGACAGAATATTATAACATCTCTCATCTGCTCCTGATGCTGTTTTAATAACACACAACCATCTGTGCCATCTGCTGTGACAGCTCCCAGCTACGTCTCTAACTGTTTAATGAGTTTTACACTTTTACTGTCTTAGATTTGGTTTGTTGTTATGATAATTACTGCAGCAGCTTGCGTGTGGAGGAAGGTTTAAGAAGGTGTGGTGGTTAAGGAGACGTCAGCCGTTAATGAGGAAAATACAGGTTAGTTTGGTGCAGCTTCTTTAACAGACTGTCTCTGGAGTGTGAAGGAGAAAGGAACCAACTGATCTGACTGAGACAAGCACAAAAACACCTCTGTTTGGTCTGAAAAACTGAGGAAAAGAAAACTACATATAGATCCACACAGTGTAGATACAACTGGTCCAGCAGCAGCAGCTCAGATGATCTGATCAGAGGGAGGAAACACTGCAGACAGTCGCCACCCATTCAGAGACCAGAGACCAGACACAGAGATGAAAAGATTCACCAAACATTTCCTGCCACCAACATCCATCGGCTGAGAGGCCGAGCACATCAGAGGAGGAGGAGGAGGAGGAGGAGGAGGACAAACAGATTTGTGACTTTTCTCTGTCTGTTGAACTGGATCGAATCATTACCACCACAGCTCGATCTCTGATGTAGTGAATTCAAATCAATAAATCTTAAGCTGACTGTTGTTTTTATGAGCAAACATCAACATCATCAGGGCAGGATGATGTGTCCTAATGTGTTTCCACATTAGGACACATTACACTATCAGAAGCCTGGAGGTGTGTGTGTCTGTGGTTACACACAGTTCTTTTAGAAACGGCTGATCCAACCAGGACACGTCCTCGAGTCCGATCCTGAACTGTGCAGGAGAAATAAATCTGACCTCTGCTGTCATGAAGCCAAATGATGACACTTTTACATCATCTAATATTAGTTGTATTCAATTAAAGTATTAAATTAAAGGAAACTGAGCAGCGGCCCTGCATCACACAGCTGAGACCACAGGATGACAAACCATCCTCCAACTACACTGGTGACAAGCTGAGTTACATCAGGTGATTGATTGATTGATTGATTGATTGATTGACTGACTGATTGATCTGTCATGTTGTAAGAAATTCATCAAAACAAGCAGCTCTTCTAACCAATGATCTTACAGTTTAATGTAATCCAAAAATCATCTGTTGTGTTTCTATCACTCGATGTGATTCCAGATGTGGTGCATTAAAGTCCTTAAAAACATCCTCTTCACTCCACAGTTTCCTCATGTAAAGTCTGAACCTGTAGAATCTGCTCTTTAAGGAACATTTCAGCTCACTGGTACAGTAGAAAATGGGCTTTTTGCCAGGGGCCCCTCAGAGTCTGGGGCCGCCAACACTGTGGTGTGTTTCTGTCTGTTCTTCCACTGTTGGATTTTGAACAACAGCAAATATTTGGAATTCCTCATTTAGAGCCGACTTTTAACCTCCATGTAAAAGAGAGGAGGAGAGAGAGACGGTGAATCAACAGAGGTCGAAAAGGAAAAGTCAGTTTATGTCATTAAAGCAAAGAGTCAGCAACATGACAAGAGAGAGAGAGAGAGAGCGAGAGAGAAAGAAAGAAAGAAAGAAAGAAAGAGAGAGAGAGAGAGAGAGAGAGAGAGAAAGAAAGAGAGAGAGAGAGCGAGAGAGAGAGAGAGAGAGAGAGAGATGGACCTCTCAGAGCTTCGTCTTAACAGGATTAATCATTAGCCGGGAAGCTAAACGATGATTCTGCTTTAAAGTGAGGTCGTCAGAGTCGAGGCTGAGAGCTGCTCACTAATAAACCACAGAGACTAAAGAAGCTCGAGGACACAGGGAGGTCACAGCTTCACATCAGCACCACTCTCATGTTTCCCTCCCGACTCACACCTTCATAATGATGCCTTCATTTACCCACCAGAACTGGTAGAACAGCTGCTGTTATCTGTGTTTAAACCCTGATCTTTGTGGGAGGGCGGAGGAGGGTGTGTTTGCTGCCTGGAGAAATGTGGGATTTGCCAGAGACGGAAGACATGAAGTGAAATCCCTCCTCCGCCAGCAGAGACACAACGACACTCACTGCATTAATTATTCACCAGAGAGTTTCTGCTCTTCCAGAACAATCTGCAAACGATTAATGTTTGATCAGCTGGACCCAAACTCATCACCTGTGTTTCCCTCTGCATCGTCACTGTGTCTGTTTCCAGGAGGGACAGTCCCTTTCAAAGACCTGGGAGCATGAGGTCCAGGTACAGGCTACAAGCTGCACACAAAAGGCCTCCATCACAGCCTGGACCTGGACCTGGACCTGGACCTGGACCTGGACCTGGACCTATTGACCAGCAAACCAGTGAAACCACAACAGTTTCTTCTTCAGTTTAACTGGATTTTATTGTGTTGGTTTGTGTCGTTATTTTCTCAGCAGCTGAGGAGTCATCAGTCAGAGGAGAGACGCCAGAGAGAGACAGATGGAAGGACCGACTGGCCCCACGCCAGACACACACACACACACACACACACACACACACACACACACACACACACACACACACTCTGATCGGTCACGGTGTCAGCAGGGCCCCTCTGGACTGACACCAGATGAGCAGCAGCTTCTGTTCCACTGTCAGTGAAAACACTGCAGGTGGAACCAACAGATCTAGAGGACAGAAAATCAGTGGAACCACAGAACAGTGGAAAACCAAACAACTAGAGAACCAGCAGAACCAACAACCAAAGGACAGAACCTAGAAAACACAAGAACTGGAGGTCAGATCCCACAGAACAAAAGAGGCAAAAAAAACAAAACAAGTAGAGAACAAAATCTAAGAAAACAGCCAGAGAAGAGAACCTGGAGAACAAAACAACTAGAGGACAGAACAAACAGAAGATCTACAGCAGAGAACCTGCAGAACCAAACAAGTAGAGAATACAACCTGCAAAATAAAACATATAGAAAACAGAACCTGCAGAACACAGATCCCAGACAACAGAGTGTGTAGTAGAGAACAAAACCAAAGGAAGAAAACAACTACAGAACAGACCCTGGAGAACAACTAAATAAAGACCAAATCAACTACAGAACATAACCTGCAGAACCAAAGAACTATGAACAATAATTAAAGGTAAGAAAGAACCAAACCCAAACCAAAGGGGTCCAAGAGGTGCAGAGGTAAAAACAATCCACCACCACCACCACAGAGAACCGGGTTCTATGCTTGGCAGGGTTCTGCGTTGCACACAACCAGCGGTGATCCTTTAGAAAGAACCCATTGGAACTGAAGAAGTGAACCACGTGGAACCAAAGAATGGAAACAATGGGGCTAAAGATGTGAGGAATGTGACTGGTCCCCTGTGGAATGAAAACAGCCACTGGCCTCAGGACGTCACTAAAACACTGGGGACTGTCTCTGACACCTTCTACAACACTAGAACCACAGGAGAACCACAGGAGAACCACAGGAGAACCAGACCAGACGACAGTAAACACAAACCATAAGCTGCCAACTGAACAAAACAACCTTAAATAATGACCAGAAATCAAGTTTTGTTTCAAAATGATCACTAATCAATCACTTTAGAAATGATGACTAAAGATAATAATGAGCTGCAGCCATAACTGCACAGAATCTGCTGTACAAACACCCAGCTCTGGACACACTGATTACAGCTGATACTAATGATTATTGTATTAATTATTTATGAATTAATCTGCAGATGATCTCCCACATTAACCCATTTATTGATTTTTCTATAAAATGTCAGAAAACAGTGATAAATGTTGGATATAATTTCCCACAGAAATCTTTAAATCATTGTTCATGTGCTGTTTGTCCTTCAGTTTATGTCACGTCAGAGAAGTTGAAACTAGTTTTGATATTTGTGCTTAAAAAATGACTGAAATTATTCATCGATTATCAAAATAGTTGATTAACTTCCTGTCAATCAACAGTTGTTCCTGCTCAAATAATATTCTATTGAAATCACCACGTATTAAACGTCATGAGCCTTTATTAATATTTACTGTTAATAAGTATTAGTTACACAAACTGTACGGAAACTATACTGTTATTTCATAAATCTTACATGTGGTGTGAGGGTTTATCTACATTTATATTTGTTAGCCAGCAGTGTAGATGACAGATAACGACCAGATCATTATATGTTAGATGACCAAGGCGCCGGACAACAGCAGCGCGGCCGAGCAGCTGTGAGCCCGCTGAGGGAGCCTCAGTGCGCCGCCTCAGCCCGCAGGGAGGAGCCCCTGCGCTCTCCGGCCCGCCCTGCGGGTCGAGGCCGGTGTGTCAGATGTTCCGGGTGGAAACATGAGCCCGTGTGTTAGACTGACGTTGGACGCAGGTGTTTGCTCGACATGTTGGTTTTTCACAAGAGAAACTCACCTGCCGGGGACACGGAGCATCAGACGTCAAAATGCGGAAATGTCGAAGTTGGGAAGGTTGAATGGAAGCAGCTGGGCGTCAGTGAGGCTGAGCTCGGGGTAAATCCGACAGGACAGAGTCCGAGAAGAGGCAACACACCGTGGTGTCCCGAGAAATGACGCTAAATCCCCGGGGAGGCGAGGAGGACACAGCGGCGGCGCTGCGCTCCGGCTCCGGCTCCGGCTCCGGCCTGGACCAGCTCAGCGCCTCCACCGCCACGGGGTCTCCGGCTGAGGACTTCACACCTCCACGGGTTTTACCTTCACCCCCCCCGACCTGCTCGCAGTGGAGACACGGCGAGATAAAGCGTGTGTCCGCCGGAGAGCCGCCACATGTGCAGAGGACGAGCCTGACTGCTGCTGTGGCTGCTGAATCATCCACACACACACACACACACACACACACAGCTGACACTGACGTCACCACCTCACTGTAAACATAACTCTTTCATGACCAGAATCTGATGTGAACTGAAACAGCAACTTTCATCCAACTGAAAGAAACACTGAATGAATCCCTGTGAAATCCCTGTTTCTGTGAAGGGTTCAGCTTAGCTGAAGGCAGTTTGTGACATAATGAACTGAAAAAAGAATAAACAAAGAACATGAGTAAAGAAAATACAGTCTGCCCTAAACAGAAAGGAAACAGTTTATAACACTAGGCTGCAGTGTAGAGTATTATTATTACACATCTCATTATTATTTATTATTATCAATATATATGAGTATTTTTATTCTTACCATGCATAGATTTTTTCATTTTCCTGGCAGAAATGTTCTTCAATAAAAATAAAATACACACATTTGCTCATGTATGTGTTTTATAAGGACGTGACGCTGTTGTTTTCATGTGATTTCCTTCTGAAGACAACACAGCCTCTGGGTGAACTCATCAGCGTCGTTCTGTGTACATCCCTTCATCCCTTTACAGTGGGAACCACTTAGTATGAGCTTTAAATGTGCATGTTACAAGCTTTTATACACATATATACATATACATATATATATATATATAGAGAGAGAGAGAGAGAGAGAGAGAAAGAAATTTAAAATTGAATTTGATTAACTATCCCATCATGTGGAAATGTAGAGCAGGAACAATGTTTTTTAGATGTAAAAAGCTGTCCCATTATCACAGAGATCATCATTTGTGTTGTGGTGTTGTTGGTGTGTTGTGGGTCTTTGTCCACGAGAGGGCAGAGCTCACCTGTCTTCACTGGTTGTGTCGCTTTTATCACAGTGATGGAAACAGAGTGTTTTGGGAACATCTCAAAGTCTGTGCAGTAAAAAACCAGTGCAGATGTTTACATGACTGTTATGACTGTCATGTTACTGATTGTTAGTAATGTGTGTGTGTGTGTGTGTGTGTGTGTGTGTGTGTGTGTGTCCTTTCTGAATGTCACAGAGAACTAAAAATAAATTTGTGACAGTTTGTCAGTAAAACTTAAAAAAACTGGGTCAAGAATCGTGTGTTATTTGGATAATAACTGAGTGAAGTGAACCCGCTCATCAATTTAGCTTCTTTACTCTCAGGTGAAAAGTTCATATCTCCAAACATTTTCTGGACAATTACCGTCACAAACTCCTTGAACCAAAAACATATCAACTAAAACTTTTTCCTAAGTTTCCCTAAAGTTGATATTTTAGAGCATTTTTCACTCTGACAACAGAACTTTATTTTCTCAGAAACAGGCCCCTGACTCACATCCATGCATGAGTCTTTGTTTTGGGCCCCTGCAGACAAACTGATTTTTTTGTTTAATATCCGTCAGTTCTGCCTTTAGTTCTTCCCTCCCGTAGTTTCCTCCATTATTCATGGAGACAGACTCAGACATCAGACTCATTAATTATTTGAGGATTTGAGTTTACACAGGAAAGTTTTCCTTTTATATTAAACTTGTCTTCTGTTTAGTTTTTCTGCAGCAGTTTGTTAATTTCTCACATAAAGTTATTTTATCATTCAAAGTTGTTCTGATCTCTGTAGCCTAAAAGTCTTTGGACTGTAAATCTCTAAAGATAAATGAATCAGCTGATCAGGAGACAGTTGTAATGGTGCTAACGTCAGGCTGAATGAGTGAAAGGCTGGAGACAGTGAATGTACTCTCGGCTGTGAGGGTCGCCATCTGCTGCCTCAGTCAGTCTGACGGCAGCGGCTCCTGCAGGAACACCTCGCTGCAGGGGACCGGTCCTGGGGCCACAGGTGGCTCTCCTCCTCTCGTCTGCGCGTTGGAAACAGCAGCAGAGAGTCTGGAGCCAGGAGCCGCAGGTGATGGTGGACAGAGCAGACAGGTTGACACGAACATGGCACCGAGGGAGTGACTCTGGACATCCATGGAGAGTGTTTACAATGCGAGCCAGAGCCACCACCGGGACCCCCGGGACCACCGGGACCAGCACCAGGTGGTCACGGCGGGAGCGGACAGCCCCGGGCCTGGTGGAGGGCTCAGCCTCCGCGCCCTGACCGGCTGCGTCCTGTGCGTCCTGATCGTCTCCACCCTGCTGGGTAACACGCTGGTGTGCGCCGCGGTCATCAAATTCCGCCACCTGCGCTCCAAAGTCACCAACTCCTTCGTCATCTCTCTGGCGGTGTCCGACCTGTTCGTGGCCGTGCTGGTGATGCCCTGGAGAGCGGTGTCCGAGGTCGCCGGCGTCTGGCTCTTCGGCCGCTTCTGCGACACCTGGGTCGCCTTCGACATCATGTGTTCCACCGCGTCCATCCTGAACCTGTGCATCATCAGCATGGACCGCTACTGGGCCATCTCCAGCCCCTTCAAGTACGAGCGCAAGATGACGCGCAGGTTCGCCTTCCTGATGATCGGCGTCGCCTGGACCCTGTCCATCCTCATCTCCTTCATCCCCGTGCAGCTCAACTGGCACCGCGCAGACAACCTGACGGCGGACGGTCCGGACGGCTGCAACGCCAGCCTGAACCGGACCTACGCCATCTCCTCGTCCCTCATCAGCTTCTACATCCCGGTGGTGATCATGGTGGGGACCTACACGCGAATCTTCCGCATCGCGCAGACCCAGATCCGGAGGATCTCGTCTCTGGAGAGGGCTGCGGGGCCCCGGGCGCAGAGCCACCGCCACCGCGCGTCCACGCACGACGAGAGCTCGCTCAAAACCTCTTTTAAGAGGGAAACCAAAGTTTTAAAGACTCTGTCCATCATCATGGGGGTGTTTGTGTTCTGCTGGCTGCCGTTTTTCGTCCTGAACTGCGTGGTTCCTTTCTGCCACCTGGACAAAGTCGGAGAGCCGTGCGTCAGCGACACCACCTTCAGCATCTTTGTGTGGTTCGGCTGGGCCAACTCCTCCCTGAACCCGGTCATCTACGCCTTCAACGCCGACTTCAGGAAGGCCTTCTCCACCATCCTGGGCTGTAATAAATACTGCTCCACGTCCACGGTGGAGACGGTGGACTTCAGCAACGAGCTGGTGTCGTATCACCACGACACCACCATGCAGAAGGAGGCCTGCGCCGCGCCGGGACCCGGGGCGCAGAGACTCGCCGCCTGCATGCCGCCGCCGCCCCACACCGGCGGAGACCTGGAGCAGAACTTCGACAAAGTTTCTGTGATTTCAGACGAATCCCGGAACAACAGGAACTTACTTCTTCCCGCCATCCTGCAGTATGAGTGCGAGGCGGAGATTTCTTTAGACATGTTGCCCTTCAACTCGTCCGGACCCACAGACTGTTACGTTATCCCGGGTCAAATCCAGGACTTGTGAGCACACTTCTTTGCATGATGCAGGGCCGCTGGTGAGTTCTGTGTCTGCTCCATATCATGCACCAGGCAGCAGGGGTTCCAGCAGGTGACCTTTGACCTCCTGTTGATGATACCAGAGGCCAAAATGACTTAAAACCGCAGTTGTTCCGAACCTTTGTGGATTAAAGCAAAGCGGCGGTTTCAGTGTGGACATGAGAAGTTCAACCAAAAACTATTTTGAGTGTTTCATTTAAAGGATTTTCTGAGAAATGATTTTGGGATTTTTTTTTCCAAATTCCCTTTCAGATTGATGTTGTGGCCTCTTTTGGGGTCCTGACCTCCATGTTGGGAACCACTGATCTGACTCATCTGTGTTTATTTGTAGAGTATTCTCCCGGAGAGCAGACTGTAAGTGTCAGCAGAGATAAAGAACAAATCATGAGCTGCAGTAGGTAACAATCTTTTCTCACATCAGTACAGTCTTTTGTTTTGTTTTTCTGTCATGATCTATATTATAACTTCAAATATCATATTTCTGCTGAAAACTAAACTGTACGTCAGATATGCAGCGGTGTCATTTATTGGATTTCAGCCCTTTAATAAACTCTAAACAGTGAGTGTGTGTCTTCATCTGCTGAAACACATCAGTGGGACACAGTGTTACACTGGGTGACATGTTCCCTCATCACTACGACCACACACTGTATCCTGACTCAGTCACACTCTGTCTCTGTCTATATGAAATAATGTCCATACAGCCTAGAAAAGATAAAAAATAGGCTCCTCATCTCTGCAGAACTTCATTCAGAATCCTCATGTTTTTAAGTTTCCTTCAGTATCACAGTGATCCAGCGATAGTTGTCTGAACATCCGTGGGTGCACTGCACTCCACTTTGTCTCCAGTGGAGCCCGGAGTATCAGTCTTTGAAAACCTCTGTTATAAAACATGAACTCATAACCCCTGACTCGTGCTTTATTCTGACAGATGAATTGCACAGTTTCTAATCTGATTGTGAGCAGCAGTAACATTTTGAACCAAAGCTGTTTGATGTGAGTGTTCAGGTTCACTCAGCCATTATCCTGCAGAAATCACTGAACCTGCCTTTGATATGTTAAAGACAGACAACAGAACAAGGAAGGATAATTAATAACAATTACATCATTAGTTTCAGTGTTTAATTGGCCCTTCAGGTAATTGCAGGCTGCTTCTATCTGAGTGCTCGTCCCCCTCCTGTGGAGTCTGTGGAGGCTCCAAGCCAGAATAAATGCTCAGCTGATCTCAACATCAGATGAGCTGCTTCGAGTATTTGAGTCCATCCAGACTGGATTGTGTTGTAAAGGTCCAGCAGAGAGTGAGGTGAATGTCTCAGTGTGGTCCAGCTGAGGGTCACTGGATTATCTCAGACACCGTCCTTGGCCCCTCGCGAGGGTTCTTCACAAAGGTCACAGCTGCCGGTTCTCAGCCAGCAGCACTCAACGAATGCCAAACTGGAGCGCTGGTTGCATCTCCAGCTGTTGCTAGGAAACTGTAGAGGACAGGCGGCCATGTTGGAGGTCCACAACTCTTGGGAAAAATAGTAAACAATCAGCTGGCTAGTTAAATCATCAGTTTAGTAACAACATGTTGTTTCAGGCAGGTTAGCAGTACGGCTGTGTTAGTGTCAGAACAACCACACAACCACTGCATGGATCGTTACGGAAGTTTGTGCAGATATTCATGCTCTCCAGAGGATGAATCCTAAAGGCTTTGATTAACATTGGATGGAGACTTAGATTTCCATCCATGTTTTTTGCATGTTTTCAAATTGGGAATAGAAAAAATTAAATATTAGGTCCGATATATGCCTGGGTCGTCGGCCTGAGTCTGCCCGTATATAAAGCTCCACATCTAGGGTGATTCCGGCTCTTACCCTCCAGAGTTGGCTGACAGCCAGATAGGTTTTCTTTGTGTTCACCAGAATTGGTCCAGATGTGGAAGTAGCATCTGTCAGTAAAACTGTATGTGGGCCAGACTTGGGCCGAGGAACCTGACGGATATTGAGCCAGAGGAAACACAATATGTAGTCCAAGTATTTTCCAGAAAAATTTTGCTGCCAACCTTTAGTTGAATGGTATCTTGTCTTTCTGTCTTTGTGTTCCACCCTCAGTGTGGGGAAATTTATGCTGAGGGTAAGTTAAACATCCTGAAGAGGATAAATGCAGTGCTCATCCTCATGGTCTCAGTCCGTCATTCAAAGCTGCTGCTGTATGAGACTGAGCTGAAGTGACTTCAGAGAGCGAATGAAAGAGGCTCCAGCACCATCCCAGCCTTCTTCTCTCAGAGATGAAAGTGGAGTGTGTGTTAGAAACAGCTCTAGTGTTTGTTGTCTGTTTTGCTCCCTGACCTTTGACCTCGCTGCAGCAGCGATACTTCAACAAGTGGAACAAAAGCTTCAAACAGTGTGAGGCAGCGGTGTGACTGCCAGCACTGCTGCTTACAGCAAAACCACTGCAGAACACACACTGCATCTGTGTGTAGATCTTAGGTGAAGCACAATGTGTGGCAGAGATTCTCCATTTTTGAGAACTGTGGGCTTAATTATTCAGTGTTTTTGCAGAATTTTCTATTACAAACAAATTTGAAAGTCAATTTCAGGTATGATATCGACTTGAAATAGTTCAAGTGTTCAAACAGTTCAATGTTTTTTCTTAAAGCCGCAATAACTCATCTGTTGTTGCCTGGTTTTCAGCAGAAAAGTGAACACAGTGTGGACCAATCGGCTTTTAACAAGTATCAATGACAGCAGTAACAGAGCATCATGATGATTCATGTGTTTGGTGTTTGTGTCACCTGATGGATCTGGTCTCCACCTGCTCCTCAGGTGAACATCCTCTGGCTCTTCAGCTGCTGCAGCTGGGGGAGCAGTGAGAGTGAACCAGACCAGTGAAGATGTGATCCAGCAGAAAAACAATGAGCTGAAACTCACTGTAAAGTCACTCACTGTCAAACCGACGAGCTGCAGATTCAGCTGATAATTCACCACTACAGACACTTTCATTGTCACTTCATACTTTAAAAACACAACCCGACAGCTTGGATGATTGGAAATCTCATGGTCAGGTATACCTTCAAAAATAAAAGCTGACAGTGACCTGAGCTAAAGACCTTGTGACCTTCTGCTGTGAGACGATGTTTGACCGCTGCAGAAATATAAGGATGAGTTACAACAGAGTCAGTAAACAACCCAACAACAAGCCACAGAGCAGACAACACTTACTGTTAGATTACTGACTGACCTCAGCCACATGGTCAGTGCAGAAAAAACACATCAGTTACTGAGAGTAAAAGTCCTGCACACTGAATCTCACTGCGGTGAAATGCAGTATTTTCTGAACTGAACTGAGCGAATCAGAGGATTCGGAGGGAAAATGTCTGACTGTTGTTGAATGATGAAGACAGAACTGGTTGTGGCTGATGACAGGATTAAACAGAACAAAAGCACAGACAAGGAGATCACAAGCAACCAGACTAGAATCAGAACGAGGACATCCCCTAGAGTTGATTGATTAGATGATGAGAGGCAGCTGTGCAGGTGTGTGTGTGTGTGTGTGTGTGTGTGTGTGTGTGTGTGTGTGTACTTTTTATTACTCCAAAAAGTAGAGTAATAAAAACTAAACTAAACCACTATTTCAACTGCTCCTTTAAAACTAAAGGAGACAGATTCTTTTACGCGTTGGATCATCTGTTTTATTTATGTTGCGTCTGAAATTAATTTCTTGCTTTTGTCTTTTACTTTGAAGTTCTTTGTGATGTGCAGCCAAGAAAGTTGTAATGTTCAACACAAGACATTTTATAATTAAACACTGTACTTTTATCTCCACAACATTTATATTTCATCTAAATTTAATTAGCAAAAAGTTTTTTAAGTTGATCTCAGTGATACAGCTCTTTAAAGTCTCTCTCTCTCTCTGCACAGACTCAGACTGATTGGGCCTGATTGGGCTCCAGGTGTTTTTACTGAGTGTAATTGCAGCAGAGCCCATGAGGAGCAGCAGTATAAAACCAGAGCAGTTACCTGCAGCTGACAGACCAGACCTTCAGTCTACAAGTTCATCAGCTGCTGAGGACAAACTGTGGTGTTGGAGTCAAACATGGTACCTGGACTCGCTTTAAGGTCAGTGTACTTCTTATTTCTTTAACCCTTTTCTCAACAATCTTCAAGTTGCAGCTCAATCTAACCTTCAGCAGCAGCAGTAACTTTCTCTCTCTGTGTTTCAGGGTTTCTTGGATCTGTCTGCTCTTCAGCAGTGCTGCTGGTTTTCCTGCAACAAAAGGAGGTAAATTCATTCCTTCACTTGACAGAACAGTTTTTAGGACCCTGAGAGAACAAATGTAATTTTCTGAGTTTCATGGCATATTCTCTAAAAATCAGTAAACATGCAACAGATTTACTCCTGAGTCTTCAGTTCATTATGTTCTGTGGAAACATGACTTTCCTCTGCTTCCATAGTTAAATTTTTAAAAAGCTGTGAAGTTAATGGAGGTCTGGTCTTAAAGTGTTCCTGACTCACCTGTCTGTCTTGTCCAGACTATAAATATCCCTACACCTCCAGTGGTGGCCCTGGATCATCAAACCTTCCTTCTGGAGGGTCACGTCCTCCCCTGATGTCCATGCCACAGCCTGAGGCACCTGCCAAAAAGACCAGCTCTTCATCTGGTGTTAGAGCTCCCAGTGTGCCTGCAGTCTCTTCAGTGGGTTATAAGCCAAACAGGTTCATGGCTTACGATTCCAGCTCCTCCGGTGCTCCCGGAAGCCAAGCTGAGATTTCACATATCAGGCCTCCTGTTTGGCCTGTGCAGCCCCTGCCTGGTCCTGGTGCTGCTGGTAATATGGCTGCCACCTCCAGGTCTGATAGCCCCCGCTATGCTAACGCTCCAGCCTGGAGGTTTGATGGCCCTGTTTCTTCTGGGAACCCATCCAGTGGAGGTTCTCCTTCATGGGAAGTGCAGCCTGCAGGAGAAGCCTCCATCTCGCTCCCCAACCCGAGCGCCTGGATGCCGTCTCGTCCTTTCCCAGACTTCAGCGCCTGGGAGGCTCAGGCTGGAGCACCGCAGAGTGTCAGCGAGACGTCCCCGCTGCTGCCTTCGTCCTACATCATCCAGACCAGAAATGGCTACCTGCGTGCAAGAGAGTTCCTCTCCCACATGAAATACTCCCCAGAGTACCCTCTGCCACCCATCGCTCCTGCTGAACCCGAAGTTCCAAGCAAGCTTCCACCAATGACCGGGTCCAAAGGAGGAAAGGGCTACTTGGGTAAAAGTCAAACTGAAGTGTGAGCTGCTCTAAACCTTCATTACAACTAACACTTATCCCTCTTGTCTTGCAGGGTAACCTCAGTGACGGATCCCCAGATTCTTGTAGAACCAGTTCTCTCATCTGAATGAGTTTTTGAAGAGTTAAAATAAAAAATTACAATGAACTTTTGCTTGTGGCTCTTACTCTGAAGTTCCTGTTGTCCTGACTGTTTGACTTCAGTCAGTATGTAACTGCTGTAACACTGACTGAATCCAGTGTTTACAGGGCTGGATCCTCTGCATGTCAGGCTTGAACTTTTAAAACTTCAGAGGCTAGTTTAAATGGTTTGTAGTATTAGGGTTTAAATTATCAGGAAAAACAAGTTGGCAACTTGTCAGTGACCTCATTGAACCATAGGTCAATATAGTGGAAAGTACTGTGCACAATATCTGATCTACAGGTCGGTACTGACTTACTGACACTGGAAGTTCTCTTTGAAATTTCCCCAGTTAATATCAACATGAAGCAAACTGCTGCAGTGAGGAGGCTAAGACATGATGTGATCCAGGGTTTTGCAGAATTTGTCTTGGACTGAAGCAAATTTCAGTTTGAAAAACTTGAGTAAAATATACTAAACTAACCAGACATGTCAGTTTAAAGACTGACTCCATATGCTGGGTCACCCTCCAGCCTTAATCAGAGCATAGAACTGGATTCATGTGTTAAAGCATGAAGCTGAGCCTCAAACAGCAGGAAAAGAGCGAACCAACAGGATTTCAGTGAGGAAACTGGACCATGAGGTCAAACAGTTGACGCTTCAGGCAAAGTTCAGCTGATGAGAATCATTTATTTCACTGTGAAGTGTTTGTCTCGTTTGTTTTTTGCAGGAAACTGAACAATTGATTTTCTAACAGAAACCTTAAGCAGATTTTCGCTGATGCTGCGTGTCTGAGGAACGTCCCACAGGACAGGCTGCTCATCACCATGGAGATCAGACAGGAGCGTAACTGGCTTTCTGATTGAAAAATCCTGTGAAGAAACTTCAAACACAAAGTTCTCCTGCAAACAGAAGTTGTTTAAAACCTGGTTTTCTAAGCTTAACCTGGGTGGAAGGCCTGTGACCCATATTAGCTGCTGTGGTTTTATGAAGTGATGATGAAAAGTGGCGCCATTGAAAAAATCCTGCAGGATGAGTCCTCCTGACCTTTCCTGCTCCACCTGCAGGTTCACATTTGTCCTTCAGGTGAAATGTACTTTATCTTTTCATCTGTCGTCAGGTCCAACAAACACGACCAACCCCGTGTCCTGCGAACGAGGGGGTTAGTGTAGTGTGCTTGACGTGGGGCTGTGTGAGGCCCTCACCTGTGCTCAGTGACTTACCTGCAGCGGGAGCACAGCTGCTGTGAACGCGCTCATCCACAGAAACTGCTTTAATATATGTCCACAGAAAAACGGCTAATTTCAGTTGAAGAGTTGGCTTTATTTTGAAAATGTTCACCGCTTCACCCGCCGTCAGACAGTCCTTTACTGCGGAACTACAGCGTGTGGACCGCTGCACTACCGTGTTCCTACGCACAGGCCTCGTTACTGCGCGCACTATATCACTGCGCACATCAGCCGTTTGAATCAGACAGGACCAAGGCGCGCCTGTGCGTAGGAACACGGTAGTGCAGCGGTTGAGGAAATGTAGTTCCAGGAAGTAGTTCAGGATAGTGCAAGATAAAGTGGTGAAAGGTTGAAAATATACTGAAAAGTAACTCACACAACCCCACGTCAACAATATCTTTCTCACGGGAAGAGGAAAGTGTTCAGTTGCTCCTCCTGCCCAGCATGTCGCCCCCCTGTCCAAAGCCCGCCTCTCTGACCTCCAGGTCATGGCGGACCGTCGTGGCGTCCATGTTGGTTTGGTCTTCAGGGCACTTCCCTAACTTCAGGCTGTGGAGGGACTGGACCCAGGCTTTTCATCAGGCTTCAAACCGTTCAGAAACTGTGGCAGCCAATCTGGACAAATATGTTCTTTTAATAATTTATTTTCAGTTGTAATTTCTTTTATTTTTTGTACCTGATGAGCAGGATAAAGATGCTTGTCTGTGAGACCCCCCGACAGATGAGGAAAATGGTTTCCAAACAAAACAGGAAATAATATAGTTTGAGTGGCAGGTCTGGTCTAATTTACAGACATGAATAGAAACAGAAGTCATTTGTTTGGTGTTTCAACTCACAACCCACCTGCTTCGACATCAGATATCAGTTAGTTTCACCATGCTTTGTTTTCATCCTTTATCACTGCGTGTTTCACTGCTAGCTAGCTGTTAGCACGCTGCTCCATCTTCAACGTCAGAAGGCACCAGTATATTCAGGGTAGAAATAAAAAGCTGCAGTCCCTCCACACACCCTGTTCATATTTTCCTCTTCGACTGTGAGGAGTTTGTCTGCTAAATGCCTCAAATCCTGTCATGAAGTTTATTTTATATTTCTCTCGTAGAGGATCAGAGTCGTAAGTATGAACAGTTCAGACGTCAAATTCTTTAATAGCACCTTTTTTATTCACTGTCCCACTTTGGAATCAAGCCCTTCACCTTCAGCTGCTGGCTCTGCCCTGAAAGCCAGTCAGCACCACGGCACCATGCTTTAGAGCCCATCAACGTCACATCACAGACAGGACTGACGACAGCAGCACAGTCACAGTACATTTACACGCACGACATTCAGTTTAGTTTTTCCTCCTCTGTAGGTTTTACTGCCCCACTGAAGAAAACCACAGGCGGGTGATTACATCAGGTTTGTCTCTGATTTGCTGTTTGGACACAGACACCAAGCTGCGCCCACACTGGACTTGACAGACAGGCTGTGGAGATGTGGTCAAAACGAATACTGTGATTAATGTGATGTTGGAGAGTATTGTTAAGATCCCAGACTTCATCGTCGCTTTAATCCAGGATTCACCCAGACTGGAGTTCGCCTGGTTCCAGACCTCCGAGTCACCGCAGCCGGAAAACAAATAAAATGTGTGTGTGGACATTAACAAAACTGTACAAGTTGTTTTAATTTAGTTACAGAACAAAAACTCTTCAGTCAGTAGCGTTAGTGTTTGTTTTACTAAATTTGAATCCTTCTCATGAAGTTTATCTTTCATCATTTGTCAGTTATAAATAAGTATAATAAGTCATAAATAAAGGTTGAGTTCAGATCTGTGATCAGCTGTCCTGGGAGCAGTTTTCAGTGGCAGCTACTAAATGATTCCACGTTAGCATTAATTAAGATAATCCAGTTAAAGGAGCTATTTGCAGGTTTTGCTATCGCTACATCTTCTCGTCTTGCAGGAGCTTCGGTTCATTGTGTTTACAACACCAGAGGTTGTAATACGTCCTCTGAGCGGCGCTGGACTGGATGCCACAGTGACTCGGTATTAGCTGGGCCAGGGCTAGCTGGTTAGCATGCTAACTTCAGTAGAAGAAAAGTGATAGAAATAGTAGCAAAGAGAAGATAAGAGAGTTGCTTTCTACCTCTGGAGACAGATGTTGGTGATTAAAGGATGAAGTTTGATGATGAACTACACAGGGAAGTAAACAGCTTTTAATGCTAGTGTTAGCTATGTAGCAGTAGCAAAACTCACATATAGCTCCTTTAATGTTGACAACCTGTAGCTCCAACCTGAACATGAGCTGATCAGCAGCAGATCTGAAATATTGATCACTGACTGACAGTGGTGTGGACATGGTCTGGATGCACCATGGACTGATCATCATCACAATGCTAGCCAATCAGAGACTGATTTTCATTAAGGCTGATACAGGAAACAGGAAGTGAACTGGTCAGAGAATATCAGCTCTTCAGACACCTCCAAAACCAACAAAGAGACATTTTTCTCACATTATAAATGTTAATAAACTTACATGCTTGTACAAAAAATAAATATACACAACATCTTCATAGAATAAAATTAATACTTCACCTCGTTAGGACGTTGCCAGGCAACACATAGACTTGTTTTTGGAAATGTTTGTCAGACTGAGCAAGTGTTTGCTCTTCAGAGAGGACGATGAGTCAGTTTCCACACATCAGTGCGTCTCCGGCTGAACCGCCAGCATCAGTGCTCATGGTCTACGACGTATTTCATAGATGCTTGAAAACATCTGACTGCAGTTTTGATCATTTCATCATCATCAGTTTAAAAGTTACAAGCTGTTGTATGGATTGAGAACGGGGCGGGACTGAGGGGCCCCAGGGAAACAATTTGTTGTTGGACCCCTATTTACCCTATTTACAGCATCAGGACCTGCTTCTCAAATGTTAATATTTGCTGTTTTTTCAGTTTTCTATGATAAGAAAGTCACAGTTTCTGGGTTCTGACTGATGGTCAGACAAATATAATAAATAAAAATAATTTACTCTGAAAGCATAAATTCACAGTGGTCAAATTAAAAAGTTATTTGTCTCTGTAGATTTCTTTTTAAAATTTCTTATTTTCCTTGTTTTTGTGGCGACAGTTTCTGACGTGTGATGAAACTGACTCGTCCTCTCTGAAACAGCTGTACCCTGAAACCACTGGACCAAACAGTTTGAGTGGGAAAAGGATAAAATCAACAGTCACATCACGTCACATTATGATACAACTTGTGGTTGTGTTTAGTGCAGAAAACAAACAATAGAAAAAAACAGGCATCTGATAAAAACCTACATGTTTTATACATTGTATAAGTAAAATTTTTTTTGTGCATGCAGTTAATGAAGCAAAGGCTCAACAGATAAGATGAGCTCCACGTTGCCCTCCTCCTCCTCCTTCATCCGTCTGCAGGAGAGTCAGGCTTCATGATCTGGTAGGTGATCAGGTACTCTGGGTAGGCCTGTGGGCAGCAGAGAGGCGTTCACTGACACTCCGTAAAAACAATGTGACATTCGAACGTAAAGACTGAAATAAAGACCAATTGAGTTAATCAATGAATAAAATCAAAAACTTTTAATATTCTAAGCTGAATCTACTCAGTATTGAGGCTTAAACAGGAAGAAGAATACAGAAATAAGAGTCTGTGGTCAGAGGAAAACATACAAAATATGACGACCAGTGGAGCCTGGAGTGTGACAACAGACCTTTACACTGTTTATTTACAATCAGTTCATCAGTTTTATAAAGATAATAATAGATTTAATCTGTATTTAAAGATGGACCAATTAACTCAAGGTACAAAAAATGATTAAAATCATTAAATCATGCTCGTTGCCAGGCAACAAACAAGATATAACGTTAGCTAACTTGCTGCTGCTTGTGGTATCAATCTGAATATTGAAGCCTCAGCACAAAAGGGAACGAGTGGATTTCCCAGAATGCAAAAACTCCTTTAAGGGGAAACAGTTTGACATGACACCGGGTCAAAGCCGGGTCAAAGCCTCAGGTCGAGTTGTGTCGTTCTGGTTTTGTTTAGGGTCTAATCGTCGAGGCTGAGAGAGACCATTCGACCAAATTTCCTCCAATTTGTGCCAGTGTGAGAGAAGCATCGCTGTCAGGAACAGACGCAGGATCTGATGATATAACCGGGCTCAGTGAAGAGCAGCCGCAGCTCTGCTATAATCTTCATCTTCATCAGTCCTGCTACTCTCCAGCCATCAGCTTTAAAAGCAAACGCTCCGTGTAATTTCACACAGTAATAGCAGCGCTGATTGCCTGAGTGGACGTCTGTTCATGGCGGACTGTGAAGTGCCACTTCTGAACGGCAGAAGACATTACACGTCCAATCGTCTGAGCATAAGCTGCTCCCCCCACTTAAACAACGAGTCTCTGTCATCCTGCTCCTTCATGCAGCGACCACTCTGCCCTTCACAGGAGAACTGGACCCGACTGCTGCCATCAACATAAATTAACCAGCGCGTCCACGTGTTTAAAGTAGAATAAAAGATTTTTCTTTTCTTTGAACGATCAAAAGTCAAAGTTTCTCATTAACTGATTCCAGCTGCGTCTACTTTGACATTTTTTCAATCACAGTTAAGACTCAACACTTCCTGCAGATGTTTCACATTAAAAGCCCACCAGGTAGGAGAGAGGTGACCCTGAAGGCTGATGAAATAAAGCTGCATAATCACATGTTGTGTTCACCAGAGTGAACTGTGATCACTAACGTAGAGCTGAAGCTGCTGACCTGCTCTCCCCTGTAGATGACGTACTCGGCCAGAGCGAGGCCGTTGACGCTCGGCCTGCCGGTGACTGAGTGGTGACCCGGCGGCGAGTGAGCCATCTTCATGGCGCTGAACTGCAGGAAGGATTTACCCAGAGTCACCCTGCAGAACAACAAGTGCCTGGGAGGGACAAGAAAAGCAAAAGGCACAAAGACTGTGATCACGGGAGAAAACAGGATGTAATCTGTCAAAATAAAAGATTAAAGAAGTAAAAAACAAGAGTTCAGAAAGAAGTTAAATATTTGAATTATTAATTTGAAACCAATGAACTAAATGAGTAGGAATTGTAGATGAGTGAGGGGGCGGAGTCCTGGTGGTGCACCTGTGGCAGACGTAGCAGGAGCGGTCTTTGTGCAGCGGGCAGCCCGTCCCCCCTCCGATCCCGTACACGTACTGGTTACTCTTTGACGAGTTCTCGGCAAAGTAAATCCCGGCGCCGAACATCCCGCCGATGTAGGCGTGACGCTCGTCAAAACCTTTGTGGATGATGGCGTTAACGAACGGAGAGCCTGGGGGGAGGAGTCAGTATGATCAGTACAAACAGTGATGATAATATCACTACAGGAGTTCCTCATGGTGCTGACGCTGACCGTGGAACAGCATGCGCTCGTTGGAGTGGTTGTGGTTCTCCTCCGACACCTCCTTCCTGCGGTGGCTGTACCTCTCCCACAGCTTCTTGTTGCAGACCTTCTGGATCTGGAACACCAGGGAACAGAGCGCAGATCAGTTTTCCTGACCTTGTCCCCTCCTGCACACCATACTCTCCCAGCTCCAGTGAAACTCTCCCTCGTCTGAACGTGAACGTCTCGTACAAACCTGCAGCACCAGGCTGTTACCTTGATCAGGTTGTATCTGCTGAAGACTCCTCCGGCGTGGCCGCCGTCTCGGTGCTCCCTGATCGTACTCTGCATCTGAGCAACAGGAACAAGAGCAAGTGTTTACAGCTGCAGGTCATGAGAGAAAACAGGACGTCGTCACTTCTCTAGTTTCTTTCTACGTTTGTTCTGTGGTCAGATTGAGTTTGTTTCAGCTGGTGTACCTCCTCCTCCACCGACTGGAACTCCTTGTCATCGGCTGCGAGGTCGATCAGGATGGTCCCACTGTTGGCTGTGTTCAACGTGAGGTAAGGGTTCAGACCTGACACACACACACACACACAGAATCATAACGCAACATATTACTTCACAAAAAAAGTCATAGCTACAGGAGGACATGATTAATATGTAGGCTTGTGTGTTTAAGTGTGTGTGTGTGTGTGTGTGTGTCCTCACTCTGCGGCCCACTGATGAGCCTCTCCACTCCTTTGATGATCTTGTGTCTGTGTCCGTAGGCGTTGATGCCGATCTCCTTCAGCTCGCGGTGACCCATCTCCACCAGCACATCCAGAGTGATCTGCACACACACACACACACACACACACACACACACACACACACACACACACACACACACAGTATCTGAATTACAAGTCCCTATTTCATATCAGTCTAAGACACTCAATGGTTTAAATTCTGCTCATCAAACCCACTAAGTTGTTGAAATTGCTCTGATCAATATTCTCATATTCAGGATGAGTGAGAGCTGCTGCTCACTGTGATGAATCCTCAGACATTTATCTCCAGCTCTGCAGCATTTTAGCCTCTTTTAGCTCCTAGTTTTCGTTGAGTCTGTGTTTCCAGCAGCAGGAAGCTGTTACAATAATGTGTTCTCTATATAAATGTCTCCTCTCACTCTGACATCGGTGAACCAGCTGCCGACAACTTTAAATTATTTCATCTCTCATTTAACAACAAAAGCAGCTTCACAGTATCTTGTCTGTGAGGATGGATGGAGCTGTTTTTTATTTATTCTTATTTTTTATTTTATTCTGTGACCTGACGCACAGGAGACGTCGTCCTGCAGCTGTGAACGATGACGTCACACCTGAGCTGGTTTCAGTTCAAATGTGTCAGTACGTGTTACATCATCCACTCACAGGAAGTGACAGGATGAATCTGATCTCACCTGCTCTCTGTCAAAGATCTCCAGAAGATGCTCCAGTCCCAGGTTCTTCAGGAACTGACAGATACTGAGCTCCACTCCTGGAACTACACACACACACACACACACACACAAACACACACACACACACACACACAGTCACATGGCTCATTTTGGAAGAAACTGTTTTTTTTCGTCTTAACTTTCCATCCTCATCATCATCACCCACCTTCCTCTTTCTTCTCAGCGCCCACTGACCCCTCGCCGGCTGAGAGCAGCGCCGATATCTCAGGAGACGCAGAGGATGATGAAGGTGCTGGCGTCGGCGGCGAAGATGAGGAGTTTGATGCAGTAGGAACAGTGGTGGCACCGCTGCTGGTCGTAGCTGCTGTTGTGGTGTCAAGACCAGAAGAGGAGGAGGAGGACGAGGAAGAAGAGGGGAGGAGGAGGACAGGAGGGGCGGGGCAGGGGGAGGAGGAAGAGGAAGAGGAGAGAAGTGGCGGGATGACAGCAATGGTTGGAGAACTGGAGGCTGGCGCTGCCACGCTGATGACCTGAGGTTTATAACAACCAGGGAGAGCAGAGGGAGGCATCGCTGCTGTCAGCAAGGCTCGGACATCATCAGCCTGGGGTGGGGGGGGTGGGGGGTGGGGGGGGTGGGGGGGGGGGGAGTGAGAGGAAGAGGAGGAGGAGGAGGAGAGATAATGAGAACCAGCAAGTATCGTCTGTTTAATGACTGTCACTTTAAATCAGTGAGACCCACCGTGACCAGGTCCAGGGGGGACTGTCCCTCCTGGTTTCGGAGGGTGGGGTCGGCACCGTGGGCCAATAGGAGCGCACACAGCTGTGTCCGGCCCTTCTGAGCCGCCTCGTGCAGCGGCGTGAACGCCCACTTGTCGGTAGCGTTGACGCAGGCGTCGTACTTGATGAGGAGAGCTGCCACGTCCACGTGCTGGAGAGAGAGAGATGAAGATGTAGAGGAGGAGAGATGAAGATGATGACTGAGTCTCCAGTGTCACAAACATTTCACCCTTCATCACTGTGTGTCCACTTCCTGTCTCTTCAATCAGCAGCTCATCAATCAGAGGACACTGTGGAACAGTGTGTGTGTGTGTGTGTGTGTGTGTGTGTGTGTGTGTGTGTGTGTGTGTGTGTGTGTGTGTGTGTGTGTGTGCTCTCCCCTCCTCACCCCATAGGAGGCAGCGTTGTGCAGAGGGATCAGTCCTCCTTTATCCTGAGAGTTGACCTCAGCTCCGTGCTGCAGCAGGTACTCAGCCACCTCCAGGTTATTGTAGCCCGCTGTAACACACACACACACATATAAATTAAAGGCCCTGGCCCCTAGGATCAGTTCAGATCATTTCTTTGATTAACAGGTGGAGGTGCGTTCGTTTCAGCGACAGGAATCTTAAACACCCTGCACACCTTCACAGGTGTTTCCTGTCACTCTGGCTGATTCCACCTCTGCTCAGGTCACCAAGCTTCATACACGAGGGAGGTGTGACCCCTCCCACCCCAACACACAACACATTGGGGGGTTTATTTCCCTACACAAGTGATATTTGTTTGAGAAGATGTTTTCTTTCCTTCTCTTCCCTCTTTTCTACTGAATCAGATTATTTGTGCTGATGAGGTCACACGTGTGTTCAGTTTAACCCATGCACAGTGCTGTTGGTTGTTCAGGTGTGTGTTCTCATACCTGCCAGGTGTAGCGGTGTCGAGTGTCTCCCCTGTGTGTCTCTACAGTTCACGTTGTCGTGTGTGCAGAGTTTCTTCAGTCGGGCCAGGCAGCCCTTCTTGGCGGCGTCCAGCAGGGCAGCGTCGCCCCGGAGCAGGTCTTGGATGTCCGTGTCGGCATCCTTCACCAGGTCCAGGGGGGTGTTACCATCCCGGTTCTTCCGGGTGGGGTTGGCGCCGTGCTGGAGACAGGAAATGACATTACTGAGAGTGTTCACCTGAAGCCTCAGCTAGTGTGTGTGTGTGTGTGTGTTTGTGCGTACCTGCAGCAGGAGTTTACAGATGTCGTATTTGCCCTTGGCGGCGGCTTCATGCAGCGGGGTGAACTTCCAGAGGTCGGCCACGTTGACCACGGCTCCGTGAAGAACCAACAGCTCAGCCACCTCATAGTGACCGTATGAGCAGGCGTTATGGAGCGGGACCAGACCTCTGACACACACACACACACACACACACTGATTGATTCTATTCTGTTTTCTCTCTGTTTAGCTCCAGTGAATGAAACTCAACACGTCCTGTTCTGAAGGTGATTATATATAAATAAAATATAATTTCTACATGTTTATCATCCCATGATTTTGTTACTTTTACTCTCTTGGTACATTTACATGTAATTTCCCTAATAATAATAATAATAATAATAATAATAATAATCATAATCATAATCATAATTATTCACTTTATTTAAGAAGCAGCTTTTATCACAAGATGCAGCTTTTCAGAATAAAAGCTAAGAAAAGACAAAGGAAACTCTCATCTTGAGTCATGGTTATGTCACGTTACTGAATCTCACTGAGACAGTCTACCTCAAGATTTCCCAGAATGCCTTTCACCATGATCCCAGGGTTCAATCAGTACTGAGACAACACGGATTTGATTCCCAGCTCAGGTCACAGTGAAGAAACTTCAGTCTGATCCACACACAAAAAACTAACACACTCTCCTTCCCCATCACAACAGAGACATGACCTCAGTTCACCACAGTCCCCTCCCCCTCCCACTCCCCTCACCCTTTATCCTTGGCATGCACGTCAGCTCCGTGTTGCAGCAGGAACTGGACGACGGCCAGACGGTTGTATCCGGCAGCGAAATGCAGCGGCGTCGACTGTCGACCCTCCACGTCCCTGCAGTTCACGTTCTGCACGGTGCACAGCTTCTACAGCGGGCGAGAGACACAGATGCACAATAGTGGACAGAGAGAGAGAGTGAGTCACAGAGGAACAAGCAGCAGAGAGGAAGTGAAATTATTTTATTTGCACCTGAACAGATAAATAAAGGAGGAGAGATTCAGTCACTGTAACTATGGAGGCTCTGCTGCAGCAGGAAACTGTCAGAGCTTTAACATTTCACAGAGAACATCTGAAACAGTCTCACAACCTTGACAGTTTCTAGATCTCCAGTTTTGGAGGCTTCCAGCAGCTGTCGGTCGACCTCAGAGTTCCCGATGAGAACTCCTTCTGCTGAGAGGAACAGACACAGTGAGGTGACGGTTCTACGCAGAACATTAGAAAACTACATTCTTTTTTTATCACAGATTTCTAAGAATCCTATTTTCTTTTTTATGCAATTAAATAAATGAAGACTGTTATATATGTGCACCATTTGGCCAAAAGTATGTGGACACACTGGTCATTAATGTGCTGCTCTAATAGCTTCCTCTCTTCTGGCTCTGCAGATGCTGAAGCTGCTGCAAAGATTCACTGCAGACACGAGTGAGACTGAACACTGATGTTAGTGATGAGGTCTGCTCTCACATGTTGAACAGGAAGAGTTCATCTCAAACATCCCTAAGATTTCCCTCCACAGAAGGAGTAAACAGTGGTGTCCACATACTTTTGGCTACATAGTGGAAATACTGTCTGCCTTACTGATGGGTTCTGATAACACTGTTGCATGATGGGTGATCAGCACAGCACCTTGCAGTATCTCCTGCACGCTCTTGTTGCCCAGCTGTGAGGGAGAGAAGCCCTGCAGTGACGTGAGCAGCGGGTCGCCGCCGGCGTTCAGCAGCAGCCTGCAGGTCTGCAGGTGCCCGCAGTGAGCGGCGCGGTGCAGCGGCGTCTGACCCAGGTGATCCACGGCGTTCACCTGGAAGGAGGAGAGGTTAGTGTCTCAGTCATTAGGCTGCAGAGCCGCAAACAAACAGCCACATGTTAGAGGTCGACAGCATCTCATGTTCCCAGCATGCTCTGGTTCTGACCTTGGCTTCGTGTTTGACCAACACCTCAATGACGTCGTTGTGAGATTTCTCTGCCGCCAGGTGGAGAGGAGTCAGGAGGCTGACGGAGACACAGACGTTATGGGATCAGAAACAAGGTCACATTAGACCTGGACCAGATCTGGACCAGAGCTGGACCAGAGCTGGACCAGAGCTGAACCAGAGCTGGACCATCGGACTCCTCTTTACTCACTCCTTCGTCTTCTCGTTGACGTTGGCTCCTTTTCTTAGCAGAAGTTCACACACTTGTTTCCTCTTCGTGTATGGAGAGGCAGACGCACAATGCTGAGTCGCAGACACACGCACACGCATCAGTTTGTAATAAAACAGTTTGTTGTCAGTTATTGACTCCCACCAGAGAACAGATGCTTTTTCTTTTCGATGATCAAATTGTGATGTTGTGCACGTGACAAACACTAACACGCTCTCTCACCAGTGCCGTCTCCTGAGTGTGTGGGTGTTTGAAGCTGATGGTCTCCAGGCTCAGGTGTTTCTTGACTCGCACCATGTCTGTCTCCCTGGCTGCCTGCAGCAGTCTGTGACCTCTGAACTCATCTGTCAACATCAAACAGGAAGCAGGTTTATTGTGAAAAGCCCGCCTTAAACCAGCCTCACAAACTGAACCAGGATCAGTTTGTTTAGAAATGTGGAGCTAAAGTGAATAAACTAAATGAAGTCTGATTCATTTCATTTCTTATTGTGTAGTTGTTGTGATGTGTGTTACAATGTGTGTTGTGATGTGTGTTATCAGTGAGCTCAGCCTCGACACAACTCCAGGTGAACAGGAGAACTCAGCAGGAAACAGGACGTACAGGCGAGTCGCTCTTTCAGCTGCGAGGTGGGGGCGAGGTCGATGGAGCTTTTATTGTGACAGTTCAGGAAGGTGGGGTCGGCTCCATAGCACAGCAGGAGAGAACACACCTGACCACAGACACACAGGTACAGTCAAGTGTTTGTGTTGTTCACTGCGCTGTGGTTGAATTAGCTTGAATAAAAAACTGATCAGAGGTCAAAGGTCACACTGCTGCTGTCAAAACGTTACCTCCACACGGTTCTTGGAAGCGGCTTCATGCAGAGGAGTGAACTGCCACAGGTCCATGGCATTAACACAGGCTCCATGCTGAACACACACACACACACACACACACACACAGGGAAACATCATCAGTGTGCCGCCCTCTTGTGGTCGCTCTGAGTTACTGTAAGTAGATTTGATCTGGAACCTGAGGCTGTGTTATCACTGTGTCTGTCTGTCTGTTTTTTTATTTGTTGTCAGCAGGATTACACAACAACTACTGAACTGTTTGTCTGACATTATGAGACAAGACATTTCTGAAGAAATAATGTTTGGATCTTGATGTGAAGCATCAGACATGTTAAAGCTGTGACTGACAGACAGCTGCAGGATTGACTGGTGCTGTTCTAGTTGCTGATACATCGTTTTTTCCTGCACAGTCAAATGTGCATCGTGAGAACTCATTGTGCTTGTCTTCAATTCAAAACACTGATACACCCACATGAACACTGAAATAGTTACTGGTAATTATTATTCCTCCTACACAACATTTCATTTCTGGAGAAGACAAGACAAACAAGTCAAGTACATTTTGTTTAATCAGACCAAAATAACAAATTTAACTCAAAGGGTTTAAAAACCTTCACAGGTCGCCACTTCACCTGTTTTCATAAGAACAAGGACAAACGTCTGTTCAGCAGGAGAAGAAAAAATCCAAAGGGAGAAAGCAGAGAGGAGGAATCCCTGTCCAGGACACAGTCATACCAGATGAAGACAGAAATAACACGAGTCAAGAGACATGAAGTGACACGTACCTTCACCAGCAGCTCAGTCACTTCATAGTGACCATATGAACAGGCGTTATGGAGAGGAACCAGGTCCCTGAAACACACACACTGTTAGTATGACTACTACTGCTGCTGCAGAAATTAGAAACGTGTGAAGTGCAGTAGTAAACACTTTATACATGGTTAACCTCTGGCTGTAGCCTGAGAGGTGAAACTCGGGGCTAAGTGCTGCTCTTTGTGGGAACTGTTGGGTTTTTCTCTGTAACAAAGTAAGGTCTTGACCTGACCCTGTAAAGAGCCTCGAGATCATGTATATTATGATTTGGCGCTATACAAATAAAATTGAATTGAATTGAATTAAACAATCCCATAATGCTGCAGCTCTTAAAGCTCAGGGCTGTGGACACGTGGTGGTAAATACATTCATCAGCTGCTCTCTTCTCTCATTGAGACAAAGGCGGCTGGATAAGAGACAACTGTCAGAGTCAAATTGGTAAAACCCTGCAAAGGAACACACTCACCCCTTGTCCTTGGCGTGCACGTCAGCGCCATGCTGCAGTAACAGCTGGACGGTCTTGACCCGGTTGTAGCCCGCCGCCAGGTGTAAGGGCGTCGACTGAAAAACAACCCAAACAGGAAACAAAAGAGTGAACCTTCAGCCAAACAGCAGCTGTGATGCAGTGTGTGTGGCTGGCAGACGTGTGACTGAACCATGAAGTACAGCGAGTACTGAGTTACACTGAATCAAGGCAGCTGTCAGTGAAAGGCTTGAGCCCTTTCCACACTGAAGACCAGGTGCTGGTCTGACCTCTGCGTGTGGACAGGAGGGGCTGGGGGTCAAACCACATGCTGACACCGGCCCACATCTGGCCTGAGACCTCCAAACTGGAGCTGCATCAGATCCAGATTCCAGAAACATCTGGAAGATTCTTGTATGTTGAAATCCTGCAGTGATGTCACCACAGCTGCCTGAAGCTCTCCATTAGACGCTGATGCTAACAACGTCAGACGATGTTTTCAGTCACCTCTCGGTCCTGATCTATAACACGGCCGCTCCACAGCGTTGGCTGTAGAAGCTGCTGCTCACCTTTCGTCCATCGCTGGCGTGACAGTTGACGTTGAGCGGCGTCAGCAGAGCCATCAGCTTCTCCTCGTTCCCGCTCCTGTGGGGGCAACATCAGCAACGTGTGGGACCATCACAGACAGTAACTGTTTCATCAGACTCATTTCATGTTTGAGTTCTGTGTGAGCAGATCCATCTGTGATGTTCTCCGTCAGAGGAAACAACGTGATGACAGAATTTATGAGAGACTGAATGAACGTGACTGTACCTCGCACTTTCCAGAAGCTCATCTTTCCTGTATTCACCTGAAAAACACAAAATCAGACACAACATGTTGTCACTGTCAGCGTGTGTTGGAAAAATGACTCAAAGAGTTTGAGCTCATTTAGATAATCGACACTCTTCAAAGTTTCAGACTGAACCAGGTCGAGCTCAAAGCGACGAGTCTGCAGCAGCTCTGTGAGGCTGCGCTCAGCCGCAGTGAGGTCACATATCCACTTCCTGACGTCCAATCATTGTGCAGCGTCTCCTCAGCATTTGTCTGTCTTGTAGCTTGAAATGACCAAGTTGCGTTAACGTCTCCATGAGCTCCTCACCTGTCAGCACTGCTTTGGTGGAGAGTTCTGCCAGATCCAGAGCAGTTCGACCGTCTGTGTTTCTGATGGTCGGCTCGGCACCGTGCTGCAGCAACACTACACACACACACACACACACACACACACACACACACACACACACACACACACACACACACACACACAGACACACACAGTTGGATGTCACCTTGGGCTCTAGCAGATCATGTTGAGTATCACTAATCATTAGTTGCAGCTGCTTTGACATTAAAATAAACTCTTATTGTAAAACTACCTTCACATCTACACAACCAGGTGCACACACTGTTGTCCACTGTTGATAATCAGGAGTGTTTTTGTACCTATGCACACGTCGATCTTGCCCTTGATGGCTGCCTCATGGAGAGGAGTGTAGTTCCAGTTGTCTCTGGCGTTTGCGTCCGCCCCGTGATGAAGCAACAAACTCACAACCTGCACAAAAACAACACAACACAACATTATAAAGGTCTTTAAAGTTTGGGTCACAGCTGGTCACAGGCTCAGGGTGGTGAGCTGTACCTCAGCGTGGCCGAAGGAGCAGGCGTTGTGGAGGGATATCAGCCCTCCGTCGTCTCTGGCGTGGACGTTGGCTCCGTTCTGGAGGAGGAAATCCACCACGTCTTTACGACCAAAACCTGCGGAGTCAGAGGGAGAGTCAGAAAACATTACAGAGCTCTGCGGTTTATTATTCATACACTGTCTGATCCCTCAGACGTCTTTGTGTCTCGTTTTGTTCTGTCACAATAAATTATTCAGTGAATTTACAGGAAAGCAGAGCGCTGCAGCCGCTAACGAGGCTTCACAGGGATGAAGCAGATTCAACAATAAAACCATTATCTTCAAGGTGGAGAAGCACCGACAGAAACCTACAGGACTGTTCTGCAGGTGGATGTGTGTTTATCCCCCGAGACTGAGGTGGAGGTTGACTGCATGGAGGCTGATGTTGTCCATTCTTGCAGCTTTTGATTGCCCGAAACAGAAATATCTCCAAAGTTATCAACATCAAACTTTAAGAATTATTTGGAGTTGAACTGGACGTGCATGAAAGAGCTGTATAACTCCTCTCCTTCTACCCTGGGCCCTGAACTTATCAATCACCCCTTTGACACGTCTTCCACCACACAGGTCAACAGCTCAGCATCCTGCTGTGAAGCTGTGAAACATGTATTCATCAGATTACTGGGGAGGCTGGAGTCTGATTTCCTTGCTGGTCACCTGAACTTTAATGATCTTACTCTGGAAGCCAGAAACAAAGAAAGTGCTGAGCGTTGCTCCATGTGTTTAACAAACTGTTAATACTCCTGTTCAGACACATAGATATGAGCATGTGTCCCCATGAATGGAACAGATTAAAGTGACGTGTCAACAAGGCTTTTTGATGAATGTACTTGATTCTCTGATGTCTTTCCAAAACGCAGATAAATGTAAGTGAGCTGTGAGAGTGTGACACAAAGAGGAGGAGGTCGTCAGCGTATACAGAGAGTCCAGCTCTGATTCCAGGAGAGGAAGAGATCACAGTCGGCTTTCATTCTGGAATCTGGAGGAAACAGAGGTAAGAATAAGGTTTATAAAACATCACCATCACCTGCAGCGAAGTGCAGCGGCGTCGACTTCCTCCCCGCTGTGTCCCGACTGTTCACGTTCTCGGCCGTCACCAGTTTACGAACCCTCTCCAGGTCCCCGCTCCGACAGGCCTCAAACAGCTCCCTGCTGGCCTCACCGGCCCCCGTCCCACCACCGCCGGGCTCCACCACCACCTCTGCCACCACAGGCCCCGGGGACACGGCTCCGCCCCCCAGACCGGACACTCCTGAACATCTCCGGCCGGACAACATGGACGGCGGCGAACGGCCTCGTCCCAGTTTCAGGCTGCCGGTTCTGGAGAGTTTGGAGTGAGAACAGCAGGCGGCTGAACCCCAGAACCCTGCAGCCACTGAGGCCATTCAGAACGACGGGACGCGGTCTCTGAAGAGAGACGGGAACCTATAAGAAACCAGACGACAGAAGAGCAGGAGGATTATGGGTGATTTAAAAATAAAGACGCAACATTTCACAGGCTTAGTTCTTTCTTATTAACTTTCTATTTCTGTGAATCTAATCTTCGTTATCAGGACTGTGTGTGTGACGTTTGATCACATTGTGACATCCCCACCTGAGCCCCTCCCACTGGGTTGAAGTGGGAGGGGCTCAGAGAAGAATACTAGATTTAAGAAAAAATGAAGGTTGATTTTAGGAAATACCTGAAACCTTTTGTTAATAAATAAGAATTAAGGACTTAGTTACAAACTAAAATGACAGATTAAAAATGAGCTCGTGTGGTATGAAAACCCGCTGTCAGTTAAATGTAGTGCAGTGGTCAGTCCAACCTTTCCCTCTGAGGTGTAGTGGAGGAGCTCTGGCATAAAATGGAAATACTGATTGAATGAGCTGACTCTCCACCACTGATCATACAGAGATTACACAGATGAAAAACACCGTAAATCTATATCTTGCAGAGAGGCCATGTAATAACACAGTACAGGTCCCTGTAAAAATCTGATGACAGGATAAAGCTGAGATGTTGTGGAGGTGCAGTACAACATGAATCAGGTTTAATGTAATGCAGCAGCAGTGCATTACTGCACAGAGGGTCTATAAAAGAGGATAAATACACTAGAAGGTCTCCAGCACCGTGGGGACACTGCAGTGGACATCAGAATAAGGCCTGAAACAACAAAGGGCCTGAGAGACTCCCTGCGGCGCTCTCACCGGGATACTGCTGAATACCGCGGCTGATGAATCAAATCATCCCCGGCTGGCGGGCACACGGGTCCGGCCCTCCATCCTCCTCCTCCGCCGCGCCCGGGAGCGGGTCTTCAGGGGGGAGGGCGGCAGGTTGATCCGGACCCAGAGACCGACACGGAGGGACAGAGGTGTAATAAACGGAGGTAAAGACGCGGATCTGATGAACAGAGACGAGATGAACCTGCTGACTGAGGGAGGAGGGCCGATGTCCGGAACAGCCCCCCCCCCCCCCAAACAAGCACTGAGGATGGCTTGATCTGTCGGCCTGGCTCCGCCGAGCGGGCGGAGCTACTGTTCCTCATAGAAAACACGGGCTGTGAAAAGATTTGTATCATCTCCTCTAGAAGCAAACAGGCCTGCGATGTTTTATGGAGAAAATATATACAAGGTGCGTTTTATAATGATTTATAGACCTGTATCATCCCGTTACTGATAAGAGCTCTGTTCTATTTATTTAATTATTTTGAATTTTCTTATAACTAAAATTCATAAAATTACAATCAGTGATTTCAGGTCAATCCATCAGAAGATGAATTAAAACTCATGCATGAAAGCAAACAGTGTTTAATATAATCAGACATCGCTTTAGGTTCCAGCTCCTGTTCTTCTTCTCTCCCTCAAACTGTGCTTCCCATTTCCTGTTGGCACATTAATACAAAAATATGTTCTAACTACTGAAGATTCATTCATTCCAACACATTTATAGATTTAATCAACTTCCTGTCAACAATAAATTGACTGATCGTTGCTGCTCAAATGGTTTTTATGCTTTTCCACTTGCTCCCCCGTTATCCTGAACAGTATGAGGACGATTTAAAACCAAGAGGTTTCCTGCATCAGGATGGATTATCAGAAAATGGGCCCCTGGGCACTGACAGGTAAAAGGGCCCCTACTTATATATAAGTAGGGGCCCTTTTAGGAGTTATATATAATTCATATTCATAGTATATTTTTATTTATGGTATTTATATATGGTATTTATATCTTGCCATTCTGTATTTTTATTTCTATTCTGTCTACCTCAATATTCTACTCTATTGTATTTTTGTATTCTAATACACCAGACTGCTGTAACAACCTAATTTCCCTTCAGGGATGAATAAAGTCATCTATCTATCTATCTATCTATCTATCGATCTATCTATCTATCTATCTATCTATCGATCTATCTATCTATCTATCTATCTTGTTCCACACAGGACTAAAAGTCTGTGTATGGTCGTCTGTGGTTGTTTTGTGTCTTTGTGTTGAACTCAGCTCTGTGACGTTCAAACAACAAACCTGAACAGTCACGTCATACAGAGGCTCTGGCTCAGGGGCCCCTGACTGCTCGGACCCCTGGTTAACACATCCACAAAGTGAACACAATGATCACAACTGTGCTCATCAATAAATCCTGTGTTTACTGTTCAGTAAATATCCAGAAATAACACAAAACAGCTACTGTGATTGGCTAAATTCCACTGAGCTCTGATGGGGAGGCCCCTCTCAGTCGTGCACTGCAGGGACATAAATCGAGCGCACTCCCGGCCTCTGCGCTCTGCAGACAGCTCTTGTGTTGTGCAGCAGGGGCGCTGTGTTCTGAGTCTGCGCAGGGTTGTGCGTGTGTGTGTGCGTGAGAGAGAGAGAGAGAGAGAGAAGACACGAGGAAAGGCAGCAGAGACCTGGGTACCCTGAATGCACCACAGGTCTGATGCTGCATTCAGGTGCTCCTGCTTATGAGAGTCTGTGAGTCTCGGAGTTTCACATTTTCATCACAGTCACACTGCTGGGAAACATGACCTTGTTTATGCATGTAGTTCACATATTCATACTGTGTTGATATAGATAAGAAAGAACAGTCACATGACTTCATCATGACAAATATGATCATATTCATATTTACAAATCAAAAATGTAATTGTGTCAAAATGAATATAAAAGCTCAATAATAACAATAATAATAATAATAGCTTAACTATAGTGAACTGAATTTGCACTGAATCATGTGTCTCCATAGATGAATGATGAGACACGGGGCCTCTGGGCACAGACATGTAAGAGCCCCACCCCCACCCATTTTCCGTCTCTTTGTGGTCGTTGTGTTTCTCTTTAAGCTTGTTTTGCGTCTCTTTGTGGTTTTATTGAGTCAAAGTCACTTCAAAGAGAGTCTCTGGGGCCCAAAGCCTCAAGGGGCCCGTTCAGTAATCCTTACATGTGTGGCACCGAGCTTACAGACACAGGAGCACATGGTTGTGCTGTGTAAACAGGCTCAGAGAATGTAGTGAGGAAGGTGTGAAGGTGACTCAGAGTCAGATGAGACATTATTACTATATTAATTATTATTATTATCATATTATTATAGGACAGAATCTGTTCACAGTGCAGACCATGAGAGGAAATGATGAGGACTTCCTGTCTGTGTCCATCTGATCAGCTCATCACCGAACCAAACCAAGCTGTAGGAAGAACTCACTGATCAGCTGATGTAGTTGATGATTTGTCCACTAGATGGAGGACTCTGTCCATCACCATCTGACGAGCAAGGGAACATTTCTGAGTGAGGTGTAGTGAAAGTTCACATTCAGGCTTTTCTGTGTTAACTGAGACTAAAAATGCAGCTGGTTTTTTTTTCTCTGACTCACTGCCGCTTCTTCAGCCATTTTTTCAGTGAATCCTGGTTTCACCTCACAGCTCAGACCCCCCCAGAACTTTCTATTTCTACTCGAGATGGCATCTTTCTGAAGATACCGAATACTGTGGGATGAATCCTGGCTGTGTCTAAAATCATCTCGAGGCCTCAGTGAAGAGCTGGAATATGTATCTGATACATTCAGACAGTTTTCTAAGCTCCTCAGAGAATCAATTAATACATATAATACACATAATAATACATTTAATTAAAACCCACATTTGTATTTGTTGTTTAAGTATATTTACATGCATATGCAACAAATGATCATAATTGAAATTTTCTCATGTGTTTACAAAAATCACAGATGTCATTCAACAGTATCAAAAAACCACAAAACAGACGAAACTCAGCAAAACACTAGAAAAGCTAAGACATGTCTTCACTCCCTCTGCTGGCTCTCATGGACTTCAGTTCCTGTTGGGTGGTTGATTGAGTTCCTGATGAGGACAACATATTCTCAGCGGCGTCCTGGCCGCAGCGGAGGGCGCGGGGCAGTGAGCTGCAGAGGGCCTTCCTGAACATGGAGCTGGAGAAGACGTAGACGATGGGGTCCAGGGCCGAGTTCAGGAAGTTCAGCCCAAAAGATACGATGGTGAGCTGGGTGAAGGTGTAGAAGGCGGTGCAGTCCCACGGGCGGTATGAGCGGATCACCCACACCCCGATGGTTGTCACCGTGGTGGGCAGGAAGCACACCATGAATACCACGACGATGGCGGCACACACTCGCATCGCCTTTCGCACCTTGTCCGGTTTGCCCATCTGCCGCCCCTTCAGGAAGCTGGAGATCCGGACGGAGCAGAACAGCAGCATGGCCAGCGGGATGATGAACTCCACCACCGTCAGGATCCGGTGCATGCCGACCAGGATGATGATGCCGCGGGACGCCTCTTTGTAAGAAGTGAAGAAGAAGCACTGGGTGCCGTTGCCGCGGCCCTTGATGTGGCTGTAGGCCAGCATGGGAACCCGAGGACTGATCACCAGCAGCCACACAAACGCCGACACGAACACAGCCTGCCGCTTGGTCATACGGTTGAACCGGTGGTGAGGGTGGACCACCTGGAAGGAGAGGACAGTGATGATGCATCATTTTGACCTTATAGTCACTGATCAAAGTCTCCTGGGAGACGGGAGTTCCTCACCTTGAAGTAGCGGTAAATTGCCACCACGGTCATTAGAGCGATGCTGGCTGAGCGGTTGGAGAACATCAGGAAGAGGTTGAGCCGGCACAAGGCATCGCCAAACACCCAGTAGCCCCTGAGCAAGGCATCGATCCTCAGCGGCAGACTCACGAGAGCGAGGAAGTCAGCGATGACCAGGTTGAAGAGGAACAGGTTGTTGGGGTTCCAGGCCTTCAGTTTGAAGCAGAAGATCCACAGGGCGACTATGTTTCCCAGCAGCCCCAGTATGACATCAATGGTGAGGACCGGGGGCAGGACCACACCCTCCAGCTGAATACCAACTGGTGGGCAGCCACCGCCTCTGCCGCCAGCAGGGGCCGGAGTTGTGAAGTTTAAAATTGTGGTGGTGAAGTTTTCCCTTTGCTCTGATAGCATTTTGATGTAGTAAATGTTTGTCTGAACAAAACGATGAATCAGTTTGGTGGAAATTTTTTGTATGAGTATGTAATAAGTAATTTTTATGTGCTGCTATTAACAACAGGATATGAATGAGAAGAAAAAAACCGAATGACCACAACAAGGAAAGTTTTAAGATTCAGGAAATTTGCTGCTTCCTCTTTTCACCTTCTTCCTTTCTTTCTGTAGCATGAAGTCTGTGCATAAGAAACAGAAAACACGCTTTTAATGGACATGAACCGGTTCCTCTTTCCAGAGGTCAGAGAGTACAGTCTCAGAAAACAGTGGTATGACACCATCCTGACACACAAGATGAACCCAGTAATATCTAATAATACTCTAATAAGAAAGCATTTCATCTAAAAATGAACAGTTAACAAAATTAAATTAACAATTAACACAATTAAAGTTTTTATGTGGTTTATTATAATAATTATAATAATTTATTTTTATTTAAAGTGCACTTTTAAAGATATTTAATATTTAAAGATATTCTACAATTGCACCTGGACATTTGTTCTTTCTGACTGACAAGAAATTTCATGTTAATAATGTTCAATTTCCAAATTAAAAAATTACTGACTGACAACCTGTTAATATCCAATCATTAAAAAATCTATGAAAATGCCATACAGCAACCCCAACAAATCAAATTAAACACATTCATATTTTACATTAGAAAACCATCCAACAATATTATTTAACTATATATATATAATATCTAATAATAATCACTATTTATAATAGAGTGAATCATATTAATATTACTCACCAGTCAGATGTATGAAGGATTTAATTCATGAACAGCTGGAGGAAGGAATGGAGGGATGTATGATCTTGTTCCTGTATTTATGTCTCTTACAGGAGGGTGTTCCTGTGTTTCTGCCATCATGTTTGCTGTTGGTCAGGCACTTACAACATTTCCACTGGTTCACAGTTGAACTTTTTTTAAAAAATCCTGCGTAAAGCCAGTTTCTCAAGGCATTGCACAAGTGCAGTGGTGCTATTTTTAGAAGAAGAGGAGCACAGCGAAGAAGGTAAAATACATCAAATCAACTTCAAATATAAGAAATAACACCAGCGATGGAAATATATTATGAATAATTATGAGATTTTTAATTATTACAGGTGATGAAAAGCAACAACATTTAATCTGCTGGCTTTGTAGCTTAGTTAACTTTGCATTGCTAAACATATTGTCATCTATATCATTATTTAATCTATTATGTCATTATTTAATCTATTAATTAATTTATTTATAAGTATAATTTTACACATGCTGCTGGTTTAGTTAGTTAGTGGTTGCTAGAGTTGTGACTCTTGTTATTGGTTGAGATTTTACTTGTTTGATGGACTGAATTGACTGAGAGTGGCCCAACAGAGTTTCATTGTACTGTCTTGCATAGTGACAATAAAGGATCATTCACTCATTCATTCATTCATTCTAATGCTAAAGCTACAACTTTATTTCTTAAAACACGATGTCACATAACCCAAGTCATCATAAGGGCTAACATTTAGCTTGTAAAATATCAGCAATGTTTACAGCTAACTTTAGCCAGCAGCAGGGGTGAAAGTAGTTTCACTCTTACCAAAGCCTTCATGGCTTCATGTTGCTCACCTCTCCTCACTTCATGCATTTTAAAAAGCAAAGTCAAAAACCAAACAAAAACATTTCAGTTCTTTACCGTACCTGTATGGAGTAGACAGAAATGAGAAACACTTGACAATGTATATGGTAAAATATTAGTTTAGATTTTTAGGGTTCTGGCGTGTGTGAACGTTTTTGAATAGCGAACGCTTGCACGCACGCGCAGTCACGTTCACCGGCCGCTCACACTTGCCGTGCTCCAGCTGCTCTGTGTCGCTGAAGTTGAACCAAGTAACATGAAACACAGCGGCTGATTCTGCTGGAGAAGAGAGGTGTCAGGACATGGACCTGAACACAGCAGGGACGGTTCAGAAGCAGTTCGGACCGAGTTAAAGCAGTTTAGAAACAGACAAAGTGATGTTCAACACCGCTTATTGCGAGCAGATCTGTTTTCTGGCCTAAAGTGCGGCTTTAGCAGGCAGCCGCTCTCCCCGCTCCCGGTACCGGCACTGAACCCTTTAGTGGGGCGAGTACCGGGCCCTACCGCTAATCTTCACCCCTGGCCTTAAGTTACAGATCATGAAATTAGCAGCTAACTGTAGCATAAAGGCCAAAGGTAATGAACCTGACAGAATCAAGTACCGCTCAGTTAGCTTTGGTTCGCTGCAGCAGTGTTAGCATGTCCCGATGCTAGCTGTTAAGTTTAACTAATGTGAAGACAGACATGTAGCTAAGACTAAACTGTGGTGTTGGCTGCTAACTCTCGTCATGTATGCTAGCTTTATGCTAAAATACCAGTATATTACATGCTAGTAACCAAACATTAAACAACAGAGACAACAAAATACTAACACAATGCTAGCTTAGCTCAGTGCTAATATAAAGTTAAAATGGTTTGTTTTAGGCAAACATTAAGAAGTTCATGACAGATTAGCTGCTAACTTTAGCCATCATAAGAGCTAATGAAAACCACAGTTAAATTAGCTGCTGAGATCTGTGGAATAACGTGTGTCACTAAGAAAATATAAATAAAAATAAAGGCCGTTTTGATTTTTCCCCTAAATCTATTTCATCTGTGTTTACAGCTGATGAATGAACTTCCATCACTTCCTGGGTCCCGAGGTGGCAGCAGCAGCTCTGGAGCCACCTGCATGTTCACGGCCGGAGGTGAGTGGGACAGTAGGTTTTTTGTTGATGGTGTGTGAACTGAGCCCATGAAATGAGTTTAACTGGAGCTGTGAGTATAATCAGATGACACATCCAGGTACAGGACGGACCGTAGGAGGAGGATTTTGAAATTGGCTTCCTTTCTAGAGACAAATGTGCAAAGAATTGGGGAAGTTTTGTAACCGCAGAATTAACATTGTTGCTGTGTGTGTGACGCATCAGCATATTGTTATTTTCCAGAGCTGATGTTGTGTCTCTTGAAATGTCTGTGTGCCACAATGACATAACTCTATCAATAACATAACTGTATGATTCATGAGTCTGAATTTCTCTGACTCATGAATACTTGGCTTCATTTAGTGCAGACATAGTTAAAACTGATTTTAATTAAACTACAATATTCACAATACTGAATCTAATTCAGATGAAGAAAACCAGCTGAGAGGAGGAATTTGAATTTTTTTCAGACCCAAGTCCAAGTGTGAGTCACAGAGGAAGAGTCAGAGTGGAGTCCCCATTTCCTGAGTCTGAGTCCAGTTCCAAGACGCTCTCCGGCACACAGATAGAAAAGCTCAGCCTTAAACACAAATGACACAACTGTCCCCATTGGGTGAAGAGCTTCTCATTGGGTGAAGTTTTTTATGGGTTAATTACGCGCATCTTCTGTGTGGCTGTATCAGTGGTTGTGCTAATCCAAACTCTTGCTGTCTGTACTGACAGGGTTTTGGGTTTTTGCCCACCTCCCCCCCAAGCCGACAAGATTGGTTCCTTAAGTTTGTGACGTATGAATCCCTGGCTGTCTGAATCGTCTCTTTAGGCTGTCATTGGATCACTGCAGTCCAAGGTGGAATACGCAGTCATGGCGTTCCTTGCTGTTCTCGCGATAAGCCTTGTTTCATATAAAAACACCATGTGGACATGTTAACGAGGTTAACTTGATTTTCATTGAGGGGTCTGTAAAGCATGTCCTGATTTGGCCGTGATACCGATCCTCATGACTGGGTCAGGACTTCTCTGCCTTCCACGACTGAAGCTAAAGCAGCTCTCACTCCCTTCTCCTCCTCTTTTCCTCCCTTTCTTTCCGTCTGTCTTTTTAATCCCAGCCTTTTTCGGTGATGATTTGTGTACTCAGACAAATAAAATTTGAATTTCAGTGGATGTGCACTGGATTGAACTGTCTGGTAGCTTCATACTCTTAAAAGCTTCACTGCAGACTCCACAGTGTCGATGTTTAAAGGTAATTCATCTTTCTGAAAATGCAAAGAGGCAACACTTCAAGACATTTAAGCTCCTTCCGCCGTTTTTTACCATAAAACTCTAATCTTTGAGCCGGAGAAAGGAGCCTTCAGTAAAGGCAGCCTTTTCTACAACGTGCTTCCTCTGCAACGTGTGTGTGCATGTGTGTGTGTGAGAGACGGTCGGGTATCAGCATGGATTAGTGAGTAAAGGTAAGCGTGTGTCTCTCCCTGTCTCGGCGGATTTCCATCCCTCTCCTCCTCTCTCCAGTCACACACACCGACCTGGTTTGAACCGCCGCCGCAGTCTCATCTCATCCCGTCTCCTCCGCGGAAACACCCGCTGCTGTCTCATGGCGGCTGCTGTTTGTGTGTGAGTGAGTGTGTGTGTGCGATGACATTACTCCCTCAGGAGGCTGAGAGATTCGATGGGCTGTCTCTACTGTACTGGTAAGCTGATTCCTCCACTTCTCCTCCACCTTTCCTTCCTTACTTCCTTCCCTTCCTCCTTCTCTCCTCTGTTAACAGCGGGAAACTTGGCTCCTTGACGTGGTTTTCAGCTCTTGTTTTCCTGTCTTGTCCTCAGTCTTTGTGGGTCACAGAGTCCGAGGTGAAGTAGGTTTCCCGCCTGTTCATGGCTCCAGTTTTAAGTCCTCCTGCTTGTCTGCTGTTCGCAGTCACTTGTGTTTTTAAAGGACAATACCAGCATTTTACCAACAACAGCAGAACATTTGCACCAATTCAAATTCAGGTTTATTCATTCAGCAGATCTCAGAAGGACCTTCAGGAGTTTTTACTCCTCTACGTGTATCTGACAGCTGGAGATCGATGATGAGATCGACGAGGCTGTTGTCATGTAAAAATTTTAAATCACCAAAATGTCCTTTTCAGAAACACTCATGTTCCAGCTCAAACAGTTCACTTTAGCGGAAACAGTTTCAGCCCTTTTCCAGCTCTCGTTCTTCATTTCTCTGTTTGGTTTCCCATCGACATCCTCCATGGTTCGTGTGTGTTGTGTATGAAGATAACGTCTTGGTAGCTTTGTGTCATTGCCATAGCAACAACGCTGCATTGACGAGTGTTACCTGCAGAGGAAAAAGATTGTAAAATAAAACGTCTGGCCCAACATATGTCTGCCCACATACTTTCACATCTGGGCAGATGCTCTTATCCTGTACTGACTGACAGCTGGAAGATTTTCTGTGTGTGTGCCAGAAGTGGTCCAGATGTGGAGGTAACATCTGACGATCACACTGTAAGGCCATGGAAACGGGGGGGGGGTAAAAATTGTTTTGCTATCTGAGGAACCTGGTACCAAAACCGAGAGGATTCGCATCGAGTCGGTACCATGCAGTCCTTTAACGAAAAAATGAATTAAGAAACATTTTATAATACGGTTTATCTTTTAAGTCCATTATCAAACAAAAATGACAAATATTCTCTGGTTCCTGGTGAGAAGCTGTGTTTGTCTTTGTTAAGTCTTTGTAGATTAAAGTAAGTTAAATTTTAATAGGCCTGCATCTAACAGTTATTTTCACTATTGATTAATCTGTTGATTATTTCTGTTCTGTCTAAATGTCCATCACGGTTTCAGAGAGTCCTGGACGACGTCTTCAAATGTCTTCTGTTGTCCAAGCAACAGCTCAAAGGAAACATGCAAATAATCACAGAGGAGAAGCTGAAACCAAAGACTTTATTTTTTCTTTAAAAAATGACTGATGATCAATGATCAAAATAGTTGCTGATTAATTTTGTGTTGACCAACTGATCAATTAATCATCTAATTGTTGCAGCTGTAAATTAAACATCTTTAGGTTTTAGACTGTTCATTGAATAAAACATGTAATTTGCAGAGGTTGACGAGTACGGTGGGAAATTACAACAGAGATTCTTCACTATTTTCTGATGTTTGGCAGAACAAATGATCAATAGACAATTTATGAAATTAACCAATTGATACATCAATTAAAGAAATAGTTGTTAATTGTGGATTTGGTGGAAAGTAACCAAGTACATTTACTGTACTATTTTGGGGTAAACAACAGCTCTGACTGCATCGTTTGTCTTTAATAATTACAGACATAATCCCTCATTAACATACGATACTATGGCAATCAATCAATCAATGAAAGAGGATACACCCACTTAAGATATAACCTAAAGTACTTGTTGTGTAACGTCTGTGTGGAGTGTAAACTCGCCGTGAACAGGCTTAAGCTCAGCCAGCTCACTGACGACTGATTTTTCCTGATCTGATCACTGAGCGATCCTATTTAACCCGAAGCTGCAGCAGCTTCTGTTTCCTACACATCATCCTCTGTGACCGCTGATAATCTGTCAGCGTGTGGATCCGTCTGCATCAGTCATCTCTGAAAACAGCTGCCGCGCCTCTCCACGGGGGGTCTCCTCCTTTTTATCTGACACTTCAACATATGGGAGGAGTCAGCAAACAGACAGGAGGTGATTCACTATGTAAACAATAATCTGACTGCAGTTTTTCATCATTTCCAAACAAAAACACAAAACTTCATCTGTTCATAAAGAATTATAACATTTAGTTCTGATGAAACCTCGTCAAAACCTTTAAACACAGCTAAAACTTACTAATTAAATTAAGATAAAACATTTTTGTGTTTTCCAAAATGCTCCAGAAAAGAGACAAGTTACATGGACTTTGAGTTGAGATTATTTCAAATCACAAGTGAAACAAGTGAAAATGGATAAAAAAAACAAGATCCCAGCTAGAAAAAAACAAAAAAATGTATCACCTAGGCAAATGTAAAATATGTACATATATTGAATTTCCACATATGAAATATATAATATATGTATATATAAAATAAAAACAAATATGTAAAAAAAAATATATGAAACCTTTATGTATGTATGTATATATGCTTATATAAGATATACATATAGACATTTTTAAATAAATAAAAAAATAATAACAAAACATAAATAAACATATAGAAATGTTATGTCTTAATAAACATAAATGAAATATATATTTATTAAAATAAATGGTCACAACATGTTATACCACATTAAAATTCATCATGTAGATATTTTCAATACATGTAATATATACAAATGTTACTATAGATATTTCATGTATGTTATAAAATGATATCTTAATATATCCAGAGGATGTTTATACATGTGATAATAATAAATCCCCTTGTAGGTGACATTTATGGCGCCATGCTTGATATAGGGACAGATATGTCATATATTATATATCTTATAAGAATATTCCTTGTGCATTGGGACAAATATAAAAAAGGCTTCAGTATTCATCTGACACGTCTGTATGAATATATTTATTTGTTTGTTTCAGAGCCGCTCAGTGAAATAAAGGTTTTTAAACAGAACGCTGGTTCAGTCTGTGCCGTGCAGTCACAGTGTGTTCCGCCTGGCAGCCGGCCTGAGAGTGATGGTAATCACTCGCGGCAGGTAATGCAGATTATCAGGTATTAAGTGATCAGTTTAATTGCTCCCTCGTGACCCAGCAGTTCTGTTTGCTGCACGCTGTTATCTGTTTGTGGGGCTCAGAGAGCTGCTGCGGTCAGATTATTAATGTGCTAATGGCACAACAAGAAAAACCCACAGAGGACACTGATGAACTCATGTCACGCAAAAACCAGCAGAGTCAGGTGGATCAGACCCTTGGGGCCCGGCCCCTGAGTTGGGCTGGTTCTAAGTTACACTCAGTCTGGTCAGGTTTGCTGGGGTCCTGCTGTAGCGCTGCAGGTCTCAGGTCTGTGTATCGTGTGTCTAACACCACAGCGAGTTCTCCACAGATTAGTCTCTTTCTAAATCAGAAAACTTGTAGATTTTTAGCCATGATGCTACGCTAACGATGGCACGTGGGTACAGAGTGCGATAAGCTAACATTGTATAGCTGCTTGTTAGCTTTTAGCTGAGTCTGACATCCTGAGCCAGAGACAGATAACAACCCCTTCTAACTTAGGTCAGATAATCTCCTTCACTTTTTCAGAGTTGGGTCTCATCTCTTGATGCGCACGTGATGTGCACGTGGTTCCTGTAAACAGTGCACATCCTGAACAGACATGATGCATCTGAAGGTCTCAGGATGTGAGCGATGTGTGGTTACAGTGTTTACAGCTGTTCTGAGCAGTGAACAGTCTGTCATCATAGACAGAGATGAGATGTGATGAATTGTGGGTAATGTGGTTGTCAGGTGATCAAACAGCATCTGAAGCTACAAATCAGCTTTTTCATTAAGCTCAGTTCAGTCTGTGAACAGAGATGAATCAGCTCCTGTGAAGATAATAAAACTGTCAGTGTTAGCCTGTGGACGGCAGCTCGCTACTGAACTCTTCTTCTTCTTCTTCTTCCTGTGGAGCATCAGAGCTGCAGGTGTAGCTTCCTCCGTCTGCACTGGAGCAGACCAACAAAACCAAGATGGATGAGACAAGTTCAATGATCTGAGGAGCTTTTAGTTTGAAGCTTAATGATGCCTTTAACTGAACAGTCAGAAGAACCCACAGGAAGGAGGCGGTGTTAGAAATTTGTTTGTGAGGAAAAAGATTTTATTGATATCAATGATTGATTCAGCACACAGGTACCTACACAGGTACATCTCTGAGTCTGAAA